>NW_020884898.1:8586293-9262283 GCF_003945725.1 Corapipo altera | reverse complement strand
GCCCGCGGGAGACACCCCGCGCTCCGCGGGGCCCGGGCGGGCCTGTTGCGCTCGCAGGGAGCCGGGCGGGGCGGCAGCGCTGGGGGCGAGCGGGACGTGCCCCGGGGCACCGCGGGGTCCCGGGCGAGCTCCCCGCGGGGAGATGCTGCTCGCGCCCGGCGTGACCCTGCAGCGCCGGCATCCGCGGCCGCCAAAGGTGAACGCTATTTCCAGCCGGTGACGCTCTCCCGCTGGAGTGGAAAAGTGCCGCGTTTAGGGACCCGCGTTAACGCGCATCGCGGAACGGGGTTAAGGGAATGACGGCGCTTACGGGTGTCTTGCTGCACACCAGGACTTGGCGGGGAATGTTTCTCTGTCACCAAAAAAAAAAAAAAAAAAAAAAAAAAAAAAAAGGATGGTTTCCAAAGCTCTTCGTCCCTTAAGTGAACTGAACCGTGTTGAGAAATATCTAAAATTAAATTTCAGTGCTTGTTAAGCCATAATTTTTATGCTTTAAAGGTAACTTGCTGGTTAACACAACTCTTCAGTTTAGTGATGTGACTGCTGCCCTGTTCTCTGATTTTTATTTATTTTTTAATAATGGCATGTGCAGCTTTTATAAGAGGATAAAGGTGTTTGTGCTTTGGTGTAGTCAGTGTGGAAGTTAAATGGCTGCAGTCGTAAGAGTGGACGGTGGGAATGTGCTGATTAAGGTGTAATTGGTTAAAGTGGTACAACTCGCATTCAAGAAGCTCGTGTGGAGGGAAAGGCGTGTCTGGCAAGGACTGCTATCGTAGTTGGAAGTAGTTAGCACTGATTTTTGGCTGCTTCAGCAGGAAGGCAAGGGCTGCACGGACAGATTTTTTTTTCCTCAGTCAAATGTTAATGTAGCAGATTTACTGCTACATGTGTTTTCTCTGTTTGAAAACTTAGGTGCTGCTGTGCGTCTGACAACTTTTGTGAACAAGTTTACCTTTTATAAAACCTGTTTCTGATGGTTTACTGAATGTCCCGCAATTATCTCATCCCATGCTCACTTACATGGTACCTCCTGCACGCTGATCAGAGCTGCCTGTTTGCACCTTCTGTCAATAACCCTGAAGGAGAAATGTTAATTTTCAGCTAAATTAGAAGAAGCGTTGTGATTTTCAGCTGAACTGCTTGTGGGTCAGTAGTTCAGGCTTACTTTAGCTTCAAATCAAGAATAAGCTTAAAGGTGGTCGAAGACGGGTTGTGGGACATGCTGGGTAACACATCCTGCAGTAAAAAATAAAGTTAGCAATAATTCTAAAGTTGTGGTTGGCATCTATGGCTGGTGGTCACTTCTCTAAGTATCTAGAGCAACTGTGTAAAATAAGCTTTTTTTTCATGGCAAGGATTTTCTGTTTTAACCCTGATTCCATGCTGGAGTGAGGAAAAGATAAATCTTGAGGGTACTTTTCAAAAAAGCATTATTTGATTCCAGAGTAAATATCTCATTGCTTATTGAGACTAATGAGTAGCTACTTGGGTTACAATTTTTTACATTGTTCAGGTTATTTGCATGTAAGTAGAAAAATTTTGAAGGTTCAGTGAGCTGACAGATGGAGGAAAAGTGGAGAAGCTACCATACCACTAACTCACCATCTTCCCTCAAAAGAGGAAAATCCCAAGCTCCACGAATAATGAGAGTTTGTTCTGGAGACCTCAAAGTTTGTCGTGATTATTTTATGTTAGCGTGAAGAAACCACATACAAGCAGAAATATATTGAGTTTACAAGAGATGCCTGAGTCATCAGCATACTTTATTCAGAACTGTGGTTCCCAACATTGTTCATCTGATGTTTTCTTACTGTCATACAGGAAGTGTGTGTCAAACTTCAGCAGCACTTGGACACGTAGGTTTGTATTAATAAATGCTCTAACTACAAACAGCCTGTTTCCCACTGAAGCTATCTTTAGTTTATCGTGTAGTAAAAGCAGCTGCATCGCGTCCAGAGAGTTTTTTTCTTTCATCTCTACTGGTCATCTTGACTCCTAATTAAAACTTGTAATTTATTTCCTGAAGCAAATATTTAATCATGTTATTCTCCTTGCTCACATCTCTTGCGTGCTTCTCTGACACTGTTAGGTGGCTGGAGCTTATAGATAATGGTCATAGGAGGACTAAAGCATGTGAATAAAGGTAAACGGCCTCGGAGGTTAAGAGAAAGGACTTTCTTGTTTTGTCCCATCTGTGTTTTGTCCAGTCAAGTCCTTTTTTTAACAGGCAGTTTGCTGCTGAAGAACTAAGGCACGTGTGTTGTGGGACTCCCTGTACTCCAGGCAGTCCTACAGTGCTGGTGAACACAGGCATGGATTTTCCTCCTGAAGGAAAACCTTCCCAGGCAGCCCTCGTGCTGCCAGACCCTTCTCTTGGCCAGTGTCCCTTACACAGGGTTGAGCAACAGGGCCTGGGGGAAATGGTGATTTTTTTTCGAGTAATTAAAAGTAACCATGCAGGGAGGTCAAACATGTTTCAGTGTTGTCTCAGCTCTGATAATTATTGTGATGGCCATCTCGGAACAGCAGGTTGAAGAAGCTGGGTTTTATAGGGTGACACTTAGCTGGCCTCTCAGCAATGTGTGTTATCAAGTTCTGCTGCTTCTGGAGAGGGCCCGAGTGTTGGTTGATAGATGGGTTTAAAGACTGTTTTATCTGTCCTTTGGTTTCCCACACCCACTGTTATTTCAGACCTGTGATTCAGCAGTGCATTGGCAGTGTAATCTCGGGAGAGTAGAATAAAGTTAGGTGTGTCAGCTCAGCTCAATTTTTTTTACTTTTTTTTTTTTAAAGAAGCACAAACTTTTAAGGCTATTTACCACTTGAAATAATACCTGGCTTAAAGCAAGGTCTGATACTACTTACTTCCTCTCCCATACTCTTTTTTTGGGGTAATAAGGAGAAAATTATGCTGGCTCATGTGTGTGCTTCTGCTCTGCTTGTCCCATGGTTTTGATGTACTTATTACTGAAGGATTTAGCTAATAATATAGCACTGACTGCTTTTCTTTCCTGAAAGCAAAAGCTACTTTGTGCAGGAGATGGTGCAGTTATCTGTCTCCAGCAATTGGAATAGAGATGTTGATGCAGTCCTGAATGGCAGGAAGTAATTGCAAAGTGTATCTACCAAGCGCTTGGTACGCAAGGAAGGTATCTTGGGATATCTTGTGTGCTCTGCTTCTCCATCTCAGTAGGTGGCAACCTTCCAAGGATTTAAAATCCAAGCCTTTAAAATCTCTGTTTTAACAGTTGAGTTCAGGGTTCCCTGATGGTGGGTGCTTGGTGTATCCCAGAGGCTGCAGGATGCTGCTCTCATCACATGGCTGGAGCTGCTCTTTCCTCTGACCAACATCTGGGTATCCCCCTGCATCAGAGAAATGTACCCTGGGTCAGGGAATGAAGATGGATTACATATCTTTGTGTTTGGACTGTGTGTCAGATGGGTTTGAATATGGGGGGGTTATACCTGCCAGTGCTGGTACCCAAAGCTTTATTACCTCTTTTGACTAAGGTAAGAATAACCAGACTGGTTTACTGAAAGTGTTTGCAGCAACTACTGAGTAATTAAAAATCATTTGAATTGCTCTGGAGTTATGCTTTTAAATATATGCATCTTGTTCTGTATTTTAAAAAGTTTAATTACACCTTCGACACAGATTCCCCTTGGTATTTTCTGAAAGCTAGAGCAAGGTGCAAAGGTCAGTGATTCAAAGTGATTTTGAAAGCCCTTGTCAGACTGGTCTGCTGAATGCTTTCTGGTTTTGTGACTACTTTCATGGATTTTAGTGTGAGGTGGGGGTATGTGTGGTAAGGTTTGGTTTTTTTTGTTGTTGTTGGATTTTATTTTTTTTTGTATCTATGCAAGCCTAATGAATTTTGGAGGGTTGTTTTTATTGATATAATATGAATCAGCATGTTTCTGAAACCTTTAATAGCAGTTTAAAACCTGTTGCATTCAGAAAACCTTTCACAGAAGTTCAGTAATGCTCCTGTAGTAGCAGGAGTTTACAACTATAGTACTATCATATAGAATTTGTCTGAAATAATGTCTTTAAATATATTTTGGTCCATGCCTTGAAAGAAAAATACTGTTTCAGGATATGAAAATATAAGGCTTACGTATTTTTATGGTGACCTTTTGTAATATTATTTTAAAATATCTTCAGTAATTCCTTAAAAAACCCCAACAACAATATATTTTTAGGATAACCCTCTATAGACAGCTGCTAGGAGCAGCATCTACAAAAGATGACAAAACCCATCCACTTCTATGAAGAGGTCAAAAAAACAAATTACCATGCCTCAAAATATAAAAATATTTCACATTTTTAAAAGTGCTTTGTAAAGATAAGTGGGAGGATAATTGAACAGTTGCTTTTCTTGCACTCTTGTGCCTGAGATGATATGTTTGGTCTGGAAGTAGCATCTCTTTAATTCTGTGAATTCAGTTGATGTTCATGGACTTTTGTAACTGAAGAGTAATAAAAAGAAGAATGAAAGATAGAAATTCTGTTCAGTTTCTGGCTAAATCTTTTCTTCTTCCTCGAACTTGCCCGAGTGTCGACAACCTGATTATTCAGTCCATGAGAAGCTGATCCATAATTTCAGTGGTGTGGATTGTGAGGGATGTCCTGGATGCTGGGGACTGGCGCAGTGGCTGGGTTGTTAAACTCGACTTGGAGGCTGCCTATTCAGGCTGGGCCCAGATCTTTGCAGAACCAGCTGAGAGGTGTCTGACCCTCACACATGACCTGTGCCAGGAGTTGTTTGGGGAGCTGCATCAGTCACCCCCTTACAGCCACTGGCTGGCAGTGCCAGTGATGGGGGGATTATTGAGGTGCCCAGAGGTGCTTCCAGGGTTCCTTGATGTTTTACTGCCCTTTGCTTTCTGTAGTGAAGATACTGATTTGCAGTTTCCAGCTGGTCATCTGGCAAAAGCTGAGAGTCCAATATGACATTCCTGATGTTCCTTTAAAGCATAAAAAGTAAACAAAAAGTTTAAGAGCTGTGCCTTCACTTAAGCCTTTTCATGTAGGAATAAATTCCTTTAAAGGCCTGACTTTTTGGTTTTGTTTGTTTGGGGTCTTTTTTATTATGAACTTCCTGTACTTATTGTGGAATAGAGTTCTTAAAAATCTGAGACAGGGGGGTGTGTTACCAGGACCTGGACTGAGAGAGAAAAGTCTTTTCTACTTTCTCTGAGTAGGAAATCCACAGATGTGGGAACAGCTTTTCTGGGAAACGAAAGTATCCTGAGTGCTTTCACTTTCTAGTTCTCTTGTGTTAACCAGTGTGATTATTTTAACGTGGGGAAAGGTTGCACTGAGTCACAATGAAGGTTTGTGCGTGTGTCTGTTGCTTTTATTTTGTGTAGTTGTTTTTCGTTTGTTTGTTTGGGGTTTTTTAGATGGGTTTGTTAAAGTTCTCCATCAAACCCCAGCGACTGAGTTATCAGTGTGATGATCCTTAGTCACTGGTTCAACACCTGTAATTCGAGAGAATTCAGCTTCTCACCAGGGGCAGGTGCCTGCTTCTCACCAGGACTTGTGCCTTGGGGGAACAGTGTAGCATCCTGATGCAAATCACAGGCTACAGAATTGGGTGAGTAATGTAGGAGAGGCTGTTGTGATATTGTATTTCAAAAGGATTTTATGATTTTAGAGTAGAGTTCAGCCTTTTCTTCCTGTTAGGAAATAGAGACGGCTTCTGTTAGCTGGTGATTACACTTTATCAGCTGTGGGGTGCTGTTAGAGGAGTCAGTATTTGCCAAGAGTAGAAAATACTTGACTGGAGTGAACGTGGGTTTAGTTTCAGTAGTTCAATGAAACTAATGTAACTTGTGTGTGACTTCTGCCAGAGAGCTGAATGTGTGACAGGTGGGGTGGAAATTCCGTCCTTTCGCTTCGGGACTGTGATATGTCCAAAGTTCTGGTTAATGGGTGGACAAGCATAATTAATAGGAAAACTGTGAATCGCAGTAGTAAGTTGCCTGTAAAACTATGTCAAGTTGAAAGTTTTCTATAAACTCTTAATCTTTTTTTATTATTAAAAAAGGGAGAAAATACTGTGACAAAGCTGACAGGCTGTGAGCCTGAAGTCAAGATGAGGTGGTGAGATGCTTTTCCTGCAGAGCAGGATAGCGAGAGCATACCTTGCATGATGGTACAAACTCAGGCCTTCTGCCAAGTAAAACGAAGTACTTTTTCCTGTTTCCTGCATCAGGTTGGCAAATGGCATCTCTTGCTGTTTTTTGTGAACACTTGTAACTCTTTATTTGACAACACGTGTTCTGAACAGCACGTCAGATTTTTCTATGTTACCTTACATCAATACTGTGCTGGATATAAATGTTGTAAGCTGTATTCTGCCACCACACCTCAGCCAAACTTGCAGGTAGAATGGAGAGCAGCTGTAGTGTTTGCTGTGGTTGAGTACAGTCACCATCTAAAATGTTCATTTATTCCAGCATTAAAATTTGCACTCTGTAATTGTATTGCAGGGTTTAAATCTGTCTCGATTTCTGTAGTAGTTCAAAACTCACAATCAGCTGAGGGTTCTACAGACCATTAGTGGGAGATTTTCATGAAACTTCTCCTTGAGTCATCCTGTCCACCTTTGTGCTCTGTTACCACTCCACCCTCCAGAAGTGAATAAAGGGAATGTAAGTCTGTCTCTGATGTAGAGGGTTACAGCTCCCTGCCTCAATATTTGAGGTGAGTACCCTGGTCTGTGTTCTGGAGTGGCTGTGGGGGTGTGTTGCCTTCTGCTGACAACCAGGTTGTGTCTTCTGGTACAGGGGTGGTTTTAACATGCTGAACTACACAGTCATTTTCGTGGTGAGTGTGGTGCAGAATCTGTGGGTTTAGGCTTTAACATGAATGAAATGTTGAGCAACATTTTGAGTCAATGTTGAGATTCCCGTGAAATGCTGTGAAGGAGGAACTGGATCTTAAAATGGTGCAAAGGACAGATTGACACAAAATGTCGTGAGCTGGATATTGTGGTGACTTCAGTCATCTGTGGCAGGCTTTGTAAGTTCTTGTCTTTGTAATTATGGAATTTTTTCATCACGTATTTAATAACATCATTCATTCCAAGCATTTAAAAATCACAATGAAAATACTTAATCTATTTAGACTCCTACAATTTAAGAACCCGCTGATTTTGTTTCAGTTAGGCTTCTTAGTTTCCATTCTTTTTTAAATGTCATTAGCTTTTCTTTGCCATAAAAGATGAAATTCAGGAGTGTGTTGAAAGCCACCAGCATGAGAGTTTCCCTGAAATCTGTTGTTACCTGATGATGGGACTTTAACAGGAATAGCACTGTTGTGAGCGGTAGCACCGCTGAGTGTCCACAATTTTAATGTAGCTCTCTGAAGAAAGACTTTTGGAGAGGTGGAAAAACACCAAACATGTGATGTGGAACAGCTTGAAGGCTGGAGTGCAAGCAGGTTAACTTTGAAAGCATCGCCTGCCACAGAGTTGTGTATGTAAAACAGCAGAAATACTGGTATGCAAATTCCAATAGATTTTGTTTTGAGATGCACAGCTTTGACATGATGCTTTTGTTTATAGCTGGTTTATGAATTATTTTAGCTGGTGGATTCTTGCTGAAAATAATTATACGATGCACAGCATTTCTTTTAAAGTGTTTCTGGTATCAACTAATTGGCAACAGTCAAGCTTATCAAAGTTTAGGTGCCAAGCAAATACAGATGGTACTTAAAATATTCTTGACAAAAGCTTTTTAGCCATCAGGTGTAAGCATATTTTTAAGCTTTACAATAAGCACATGTAGACAGAATAATGTATTTAATAAAAGCTTGTCAGAGAGGCTCTAGTGTTTTCAAGGCATTATCCATAGCTATTTAAGTTTAATTGACCCTTTTACCTTATAGTGGTCTAGGCAGAATTTGTGGAAATGAATTCATGTGATAGAATGGCATTATATCCATCTGTGGCTTCTTCCTGCTAATTGTCATGTCATCGTTTCACGGGTATTGTACCCCGGAATCCAGAGGGCTCCCTTGAAAACAGGATGTTCACTTGCCATTAGAGTCTGAGTCTGAGATGTAAAACTTTTGGATTGTGAATTGTGTAGCTACATTTAGTGCTGATTATTATTTTTGGTGAATAGTAAATGCCAGGCTTGAGTCCCCATGTGGTATTATATGTGATAGCTGTATGACTCCAAGGAAAGTCAGATACCTGTGTGGAAATGTTTATTCTTATTATCAAACCAAAACTTACTCTTGTGAATTTCAATAAAATTTCAATTAAAACAAAAAATAATTTCAAGAAGTTGAATTTAGCTGTGTTATTACTAGGATAAGCCAGGAAAAAAAAAGTGCCACATGGAAATAACCATTGAAAAATTTACATTCAGGTGTTTACTTTGAGAGTTCTTTGAAGTGAGAAGCTGGAAAAGGCACATGGCATTCCTCATTCTTTTGAAAAGAGGAGGAGATGGCAGGAACAGATTCCTACTCCACTTTTGTCTGTGGTTTCATTTTATTCCTGTGAAAGTTAGGTACTTGAAAAAGAAATTTCTCCTGGGACTACAACTGTTGGAAAAGTACTTTTTTTTTTTTTTTTTTCTAACACTTTCCAAAAGTGCATGGGTAGGAAAAAACCCAACTTTATCAAAGTGCATAGGTATAAATGGCCCGGTTAGAGGACTGAATACTGTGTATTTTATCAGATCCCAGAAGTCTGATGTTGTGACTGAGAAAGCATTCTTATGTTTTTCAGATTTTAACTTTTGTTTTTGATATAAAATCATGGGAAAACATACACGAGAAAGCTTTTAAGCTTGTAAATATGAATTTTTTAAAGCTAAATAGCTTTATAGACAGCTTGTGGTTTCCTTTCTCAGTATTACCTATTTTCCCATTTGTCAACTTATTTTCTTCAAATTCTACTGGTGCCTCTTATGTAATTTCTCATCTGTTTGAGAACCATGTTCTCACTACCTTTTCTTACATTAGAAACTTCTAATTATTTGGTGCTAGCAAAAGGAAAGTTTTTTTTAATTAGGGCATGTAAGCTTATAACTTTTTTTTTTTCATGGGGTGCTAGAATTAAGTCTTCTCTGTCTGTAGTCTGTTACTTGTGTGGAAATTAAAAAATAACTAACTGCTTACTGACAACATTTAAAAGTTCCCTCTGGTCTTGCACGTGTGTTATGGGACTTGGTCCTGAAAGCCACAGAGTGTCTCTTGTGACAGCTCTGGCTGGACCACAATTGTCCCCCTGCCTGAAGCTGACTGGGCTGCTTTTTTGGGTACAGTCTGCTGGTCTACTCTGTAACCTCTGGATTTATTAATGGTAAAGACAGATTTCCCCATCATCACCAGTTCCAGCTCTTGCTAACTTGGTGTGTTGCCTTGAAGGTTTTTCTGGGACTGATTAAATCATAAGGCCGACTGGTAAATGTGCTACCTCCTGCTGGTGCTGTGTGGGGGTGTGTGTGCAGTGCACAGACTGTGCTGTGTTGTCAGAGGCCCGGGAAGGTGCCAAGGGCTTTGTGACCTTACTGAGTAGGAAAGGGTTGAAGATTTTTCTATCAGAGCTTATTATCTCTGTTGTTTGATGTGCAATGTGTTGGCATAATGCTGCTGCTAGAAAGGCAGCGCAGAATTGATTTTTTTTTTTAGGAAGGAAGCACAGAATTTAGATTTTTTTGTTTCAGATTGTTTTCCAAAAATGTGAACTGTTTAGAAGAGTACTTCATACCCCTTTTACTCAAGTCAGCCTGTGAAATTTCAGCTAGGTATGTGGTGATGGCAGAAAGTCACTCTTGGTGATACTGCTACAACACCACCAAGACAGGGAAGACTGAGAGGTCTAAATGATGGCAAATAGTGGTTATAAACCAAAGTTGTCATAGGATTCTCAAGACCATGTCCGAATGTATTAGAATATAACACGTTGAGCTTTCTGTGGGAGCTGAGGCCAATGTGTGTTTCAATATAAGGTAATTTGAAGTCCATTAAAAACCCCCGAAGATTCTAAACCTTGCGGTTTTTTTTCTTTCTCCTTGAAAGAAACCAGCTTAGAAAATTTCATTTGCCCTCTGTGGAGTGCAATGCTGAATTTACTGTTTCCTTAATTGCGAGGTAGTAAAATTATATGCTGATCCCTGGTACAAATCTCACCACATCTTTAAATACTCTGGTCTCTGTTGTGTTTGAGGTTCATTTCAATTCTAATGCCATCCGAGTCCGTGGAGGTTATTACCTAATGAAAGCGAGAGCTGCTCGCTGACCTTCACAGGCGGGCAGTCCGTGGTGTGGCAGTGGCCTTTCCGCAGGGACGCAGCACGTGCCAGCGCCTTCCTGGTGCCTGACCCAGGAAAAGCTGTCTTGCCTGAGAAGCTGGAACTGCTGTTGGAAGCCTGACACCTTGCAGGCAACCTATTAAACACTGCCCCGGATTTTAGGTGACTTAGTGTTATCTGTAGTCTTATTCTTCCGCAGAGTTGTGTCCTGTGTCCCTTCCTGCCCACCTCCTTCCCTGCTCCCCAAGATAAATGCCTGTCTCTCTTCACATGATTTCTGTTTAAATTATTAGTGGGGGGCAGGATAAGCTATCAAATAATTTTACTGAATGCTGCAAATAGCAGCACATGACTTTTCTGATGGAATTTCATCTCGTAATGCATGTTGGATTAACAGTTGGAGCGAGGTGATCAGTTGAGTCAATTCACCTCTGAAAGACCTCACTGCAGTGGAGTGGAGGTGCTCCTTTTCTGTTCTTCCCAAGCTCCCTGTGTTGTCTCATCTAACTTCTTTTGGCCCAAGGAGTGGGCACCAGCAGGCTGGATGCCTGAGCTGCAGGAAGCCCAGGGTGCTGCTGAGGGTTTTGAGGATCCCTGTGGTTGGGCCAAGGTGCTTGGGGTGTTGGGGTTGTTGCTTTTGAGAGACAGGAGGGCAGACGTGGCTGGGTATGTGCATGCTCTGTGATCACAGGGTCTGTTTCTTTAGGAAATCATGTTACTAATTTTTTTTTAATTGGACTAAATGGAAAAGCCTTTATTGAAAGGCTTTCTATTAAGTTGGGGATTTTTTTCCTTCCTATTCAAAACAGACAGCTGAGCTCTTTGCCCAAATGTTTCTCTTCTATTGAATACAGTGGACTCTTTGTAATACAGACCTGTCTATAAAAAGTGCAATTTAACTTTTATTTAAGATTTCCATGCTGTACTATTCTGAATTTTGTGTGGAAAAATTGATTGTGAAATCGTTCTGGTATCACTTACCTAGAGCACGTAGCGGAGTTGTTTGAGGTGAAGTGGGATCTTTGATCTCTGTGCCATTAACAGCTGCAGTAAATGAAATCCTTCTGGATGTGCACACTTAAACCAGGGAGTGGTCCATGCAGCAGCAGGCCTGAGTGTGCTCATTCATTTGTGTGGAGTGTAACCATGAGGCACACCAGGAGCACTGGATTCCTCTCACTGTGGGAATTTTCAATTCATCTCCTGTTGGAGTAAGTTTTCTGCAATAGTGCCTGAGTAGGAAGAGAACTGTGGGAGGATTTTCTCTTGCTTGATTTCTCTCACTGGATAGAAGGAGGATTAAAATAATGACAGAGAAACAACTCATTCTCATAAGGCTGTTGCTCCACAGCAGTTTAATCCAGAGGAAATAGGTGCAGCTTTTGTCTTGTTCTCTCCCTTGTCTCACTCCTGGCTCTCCCTAAGGCAACAGGAAATTAATGAACGCAGAGAGTGACTCTCTGCTGGTTTGTTGAGAGCCTGGGCTGGATTACTGGAGGTTCAGGCTGTGGTGCTGGCTCCAGGGGAGGAGTGGCTTGTGGCCAGGGCGGGTGGCATCTGGCAACGCCAGCCTGGGCTGGCCAGCATTGGCAGGAGCTACAGCCTGGGAAGGACAGCTGACTCATCAGAAGCAGCTTGTGGTCTTACAGCCCCTTTAAATGTTATTGTTTGTAAGTATTGCAGATACTTGGTTCCCACTAATCTGAGGACACTTGGAATCTCCAGAGTGGGTTTGTTTGTTCCTAGAGTTGTTGTCTTTGTTATAATGGCAGAGTGAGGAGAAGGTTGGGGCTAGCTTGGTTTTGTTTCCTTGAGAAACCTTCTGTATTGTGCAGAGCAGGGCGAGGCTATCATGATGGCTTTTTGGAGAAAAACAACGCCATAAATATGCTAAATATTTGAATTGGCTAGTGGGACTGTTCTCTTGAATTGAGAGATAGGCCTTAGCCTCACAGTGACATTATAAATGGGTGGTGAAAGGACAGTGACGAGCTTCAAAGTGAGCCAGAAGAGCTTGTGTTTGGCCTGATGGGTTAAACTGTGGTTGGGATGCAAAGGAAAACATCTCAAAGCATGGAGTTAGTCTGGCTCTTACAGCAGCATTGTTTTAGACCTCAGAAAGACAAGACTGGACACTTTTAATAGTGGCTACAGTAAAATTGTACCCTGGTCAATAGGCTTTCCTGTGAGGAGAATGCTTGTGTTTTAGTGGTGCCACCTGGGCAGACACTGTAAAATGTAATGTTTAGGTGTGGTGGTAAATGTCTGTGAGCAGAAGAAAAAAATTAAGAAGGGAACTTTTACAACAGAAAGTGACCAGGAGTGATTGGAAAGATGTGTATGTATCCTTTTTTAACAGGGGACTTGGATTAGATAATCTTCAGAGGTCCCTTTCAACCCCAACCATTCTGTAATTCTGTATGTTTATATTTATAAACAAAATATACGTGTGAGCAGAGACAGGAGCACCACTGGTATCATGGTACTGCCCAGCTGTTGTCCGTGGGAAGGCTTTTGGAGGAACCCTTCTGAATTTTATATGTAGTTTTCAGATAACGTGTGCTGGTGCTTTGAAAGTCCCCTCCTGCTGCCACCAGTAAATAATCCCCCAGCAGATTTGAGTCAGAGCTGAGATATTTTTGCTAATTACTGTCACAGTAACTGAAATATGTAAGAATCAAAAGGAATTTCTGTGAAGCAAATTTTCCCGTGGTGGCTCCAGTGAATACAATCCAAGTTTAACTTGCATCTAGTTAAGTGAAACTCAAGATCTCATCGGCTTTACCGTAGTTAATTAATTTTAGAGCTGCTGTCCTTACTATTGGGAAGCTCACTGTTGTGCTGAGTAGGGTGTGAGAGATGATGCTGGTTTAAAACACACAAACCTTAAAATTCTCCGTAATTTTGTATTGCTGACACCTTTTATGTTTTCAGTAAGTACTAAGGCTACTATCCTTTCTTGATTATCATCCTGTCGCTGTCTTTTTGGAGCAGCTATCAGTAAGAGCTAGAAATGTGGAACTAAGCAATTCTTCACTCAAGTCAGTTCACAGACTAATGTTTCCCTGTGAACTGACAGGTTTTCATGCTCGTTGCAAGAGTATTCCCCATGCAGGTGACGATTTGGCTCATGTTTAACTTCTGGGTGTTATTTTGTAAATGCATATAACTGTCTGAGGTGGGTTTGCCTTATATTTAGTGAGAGAATACAAACCAAACTCCTCAAGCCTCTCTTTAAAATTTCATTTCAAAAAGTTTAAATATTAACTTGAATAAAGATAAATTTAAGCGTGTTATATTGAGAGTAAATGAGAATTTTTTCATATGGGGCTCAGAATAGTGAGTGTTTTCATGAATGCATGATCTTCTGTTGTGTAGAATCCTTAATATCAAATATTGAAATTAATTGAAAAATCACTCATTAAAGCATTTTCAGTTGAAGTTGTACAGCTTTGTTATTGCTCATGGTGAGCACAGAGATGTGGTGAGAGTATTCTGAGTGTTTTCTTAGGATGAATATAGGTTATGTAAAGCTATGATTAAGTAGAGTCCTTCATTTAATTTTTGAGGGAGGGCTGTGTGCACCTAAGTAATGCATTCAAGCCTTTTCCCTGTTAAACTTTTATTTGGGTTAGGCTGTGGTTGGCTGAAAGTTCCTGCCATGCAGTGTGTCCTTTTGCCTCCTTGAAGTAAGTTTTTGCTCTCAGTCCAGTTGCACTTTGTACAAGCTGCTGCTGTAATTGGCAGGTTTTTTGGCAGCCTGTGCAGAGCAGTCCCAGACTGAAAAATCTGCTGTCTCTGTGCATGTCCTTTGCTCTCCACAGGTGATTTTTGTCCGAGCCAAAGCTGAGGTGCATTTTGCATTTGTGTGTGTTTAAAAATATACCTTTACCTACTTTCTTAGAGGATACAATGTCATGTAAGAGGTTTCTCTTTTCAGACCTTAATAAAAGGAAACTCAGTTAGCAGATGCTGGGCAAGGGAACCTAGTTCTGTTGTGCTTTAAGAGGTACTGGAAAAATGAACACCCTAAAGCCACTGCAGAGATTTAACTTGGTCTTTGCACTTGCAAAACACTGCTTTAAAAAAATATATGTATACATATACCTACTTTTTAATTTATATATTTTATATATATTTATTCTGCACATACAGAGAAGAATCTTGAGGACAGAGCTGGTAAGAGCAAGACATGCAGCAAAACCTTCTGGAGTTGACAGAGTGTTTTCCCTATGTTTCAAGTTAATGTCTTCATGGAAGGAGTTAGTTTTTATTTGCCTATTTGGAACTTGACCAACAGTTTATTTAGAAGCTGGTTAATGTATCTCTGTTGCTGGAAGCCGTAATGCTCTGCAGTGTTTGTGGGCCTTTTAACTATTCCTGGGAGATATGATTAATGTGGCAGAAAATGACATTCTCAGTGGTAATTGAGGGTCTTTAGTATGCTTGTCCTTTGTATGTTAAATATTTTTGTTTATTTGTTTGTAGCAGAAACTTACAACCTTTTTATAGAGGATTACATTCCTCTAAGCTCTGTGTTGTCCTCATTGCAGCAGCATCATACAAGGAGACTGGCTTATTAGCTACTTGTCTGCAAGTGGTACCATTAGCAGGTCCTTTGCAGCTCAGGATACATTAGAATTGTCTTCAATATGAAATATTTTGTGCAACGTCACTTGAGTGTTCCTCCAACAAATAACTCTTATAAATTGGAGTTGCACTAGAAAGTAAAGTGGGATTTGTGTGGAGACACTGCGTAAAGACGCTGTTCACAGCACTTGCATTTTCTCAGTTCTCTCTTTTTGTCTCTAATACAAGTATTCATCCCTTGAGAATCATAGAATGTCCTGGGTTTGGAAGGGACCTTAAAGATATCTCATTCCAACCCCCCTGCCATGGGCAGGGACACCTTCTAGTAGATCAGGTTGCTCCAAGTCCCATCCAACCTGGCCTTAAGCACTTCCAGGGATGAGGCAGCCACAGCTTCTCTGGGCGACCTGTGCCAGGGCCTCACCACCCTCATAGTGAAAAATTTTTTCTTAATGTCTAATCCAAACCTGCCCTCTTTCAGGGCAGGTTTGAAGCCATTCCCCCTTGTCCTGTCACTCCAGGCCCTCGTAAATAATCTCTTTCCTTCTTTCCTGTGGGCTCCCTTCAGGTACTGGAAGGCTGCAATTAGGTCACCCCAAAGCCTTCTCTTCTCCAGGCTGAACAGCCCCAGTCTTTGCTCACAGGAGAGGAGCTCCATCCCTCTAATCAACATGGTGGCCCCAGTACATTTTCATTATATTCTATTGAAATGTGAACTGCATAGTGAGGCCGTAGGTCCTGTTTTCTCCTGGTAATGGTTGAGCTATCTCATTCATTATTAAAGATACAACTTTTTTTGTGCTTGTAAACTGAAGAGGATTGTTTTATCTTCTAAGTTTGTAAGTGCTTGTGTTGCAAATACAAGTACTTGGATGTTGATATAAATAAAGCCAAAGCTTACATGCTCTTCTTCAGAAGCTGGGGAGATGAGAAAATAAACAGATCAAAAGGTAGCTAATTTTTCCCCAAAATTTGTCTGCAGTATAATTCAGAATTAATCAATTTATGAAATTTACCTTGTCCAAAAAAAACATTTGTGTAATTTAGCTTTTTGTTCTGGTTTTGGGGAAGTTATCCGAGTTTACAGTACTGTCGTGGAACTAATTTGGGCACCGTATCTCCCTAAGCAGATAGCAGTGTAGATCCTTTTCTGCTTCACTAACACTGGCACAGCTACTGAATATGCTATTGTGTGAGGTTATAAACCAGATAATCTTAATTGGGCATTTCCTGAGAGCAAGGGAGGGATGGCTGAAAAAGGAGAGAATTGGAAATAAGGGCATGCATTCCTAGTACACAAATCTGGCTTCCATCCAGGAAAGTGGGAGAATTTCCTGTTAGTTAAAATCTTCCAAGAGCTGAAAGCCTGAAGATACATACTGCATACCTCGGGGAGCCAGGGGAAGGGGAAAGGCTGGGAGTAGCTCGTGCATGAAGTCCCCAGGGAACTGACTGCTGCCGTGATGTGGTGGGACTGAGGGATGAGAGCAGCTGGATCTCAGGGCAGCCATAGCATCAGTGAACCATCTCCTTTTTCTGGCCAAGGATTTGGGTTACCCTGTAGCAGCAGTACCAGCACAGTCTGGTGGTGTAGATCGAGTCCTGGAGGCTTTTTAGAGTTAAGTGCTATTCAAGCTACATGGAGTATGTGTGTGTGCATGTACATCATAGCACTTCAGATACACCTGAAGTCTTGACTCACTAAACTGGAGGATCTCTGCTGTAGAAAAACTGTGGGATCTGTCATGTACATTTGAGGGAAGGATGGCAAACAGAAGTGGCTACAGGAAAATTTGAAAGAATTTATGTAGATCAACTAACTAGTGCTGGTAGCACTAGCAGTTGTACCTGGTTCCATTGGAATGAACTTTTTGGATCTGCATTTGAAGAGAGAAATTGCTTATTAAACTGAATTAAAGTACAGTGAGTTATAATTCATAATTTGAGTCTCTACTGATGCAAGGTTGAACAAAATAGGGAATTGGGAACGAGTTGCATTAAAAAGATACAGCAGCTTATTTATGTTAGAACTGCTAGTTGTGATCTGAATCTTCTCTCACTGGCCTGATTTAATTAGCATACATTAGTGTAGATGCTTCAGACACTTGTAAATACTTGTCTGCTGCCTTCTTAATTTTTTATCTTTGTTTTAGTGTAGAGTGAGCTCTTTTGGGTATTTTTTTATAAGCGTTTGAGTGAATTAGGATCGTAATTGTTTAGAGTATCTAAGTAAATGGTTTTGGACATTTGAGGGTCTATATGCTTCAGTTGTGGGTAATAGCAAAATAAATTTCCTATATGCCACAATAAGCTGTGTTAAAGGAATATTATTCAAAACAAATAAACTTGAATCATTTTGACTTTTGTGGAGTAGTCCAGATGGACTAAATTAAAGTCACATCAAGGATTAAGTAATATAAGCTCTCTGAATATGGGTGCAGTTGTGTTTCATAAACTTCTTAAATGAAGAGAAAAGCAAAAAGAAAACTGAATCTCATCTCCTGATAGTGAATGAGGAAAGGGTTTGATAGTTGCCTGTTCTGTCATTTGTAATGAAAAAAATAGAGCTTCATGTGTGACAACATGTTGTCAATATAACAGGGAAGGAGAATAATGACAAGTTAAACATCCAGTTGCAAGACAGCTCTGTACACAGTAAAGGTGATGCAGTTATGTCAGATTTGAGAGGATGAGGGTAGATGGTGAGTTTGTGTAGGGGAAGGCCACCATTCAGAAGGTGTGTGAAGGAAGTTTAAGCTGCCTTCTGCAGTTTCACAATTGTTTCTGAAGCCCTGTTAGTCTGCTAGCAGGTGTTAAGAGAACATGTTGGTTAGGTAGAAATAATTTAAATTATACTCTTTCTAGAAAGGGAAGTGTATCGTCATTCTTCAACTTCTATGTCCTTTAAAATAAGTCAATTAGAGATTAATAGCAACTTGTCCACATTTACCTGAAAAAACAATGCTGTCTAAACCAGACAAATGCCTCAAAGCTGTTAATCTTCATTTGAGATACTCAGGATAACTGTTAACTTTTCTCTTAATTTCTGTCACTTTTAACTAGGGCGCTTGTGGATTTTCCATGTTGTTCACTTAACTACCAGTTAGAAATTTTGGAGCTGATTGCCTTGAACTCTTGGCCTCTATAGAAGTCTAATTGGGTGCTTAAATCATCTCTTGATGCAAAAGGAGCATCTCTGGGCCTGGTTCTGATCTGTTAAATGTGTATGTCCTTGGGAAGGGGGCCTTGAACCACAGCTTGACACTGGAATACTGAAATATGGATATAAACTACAGATGTCTAGGTTTATAAGTCACAGCTGTGCTCATAAATTAACAGCCAATATTTTGAACTGCTAAGAGATTGTTTGTTGGTAAACTGTTTCTTCTGTCTTTTCCCAGTGTGTATGAACAATGAATATCCCCCAGTCAGCCTTTCCAAGCGTTGTATATATTGGGGAAGATACAGAAATCTGTTATAACTTGTTGTTATAATAATTTATAGTGAAACTATTTTCTGTTTTGTTAACCATCACATTGGTGGCAAATAAAAAAAGAAATCCACTTTACTACCATGCCCTTGAATTGCTCCTGCCAATTTTAATGCTGTTGTAATTATTTTTCCCAAATACTCAAGTTTTTTTTTTTCTTTGCTTCTTGCCAAACCCAGGGGCAGGAAAGCAACTTCATAGGGGAAACAAGTCATGGCTTTGTACAGTGCAGTGAAATGCACAGAGTAAACAAACGAGGGGGTGAGGGTTGGGGATAGAGTGGGAGTTTGTTTTCCTGCATCACTTCACTTTTCTTGTGCCAACAGTAGGGGTTTTAAAAGGAAAAGAGGAAAAAAAAAAAGGCAAATTGGACTGTTAGCAGTGTCCCTTAGGATCATAAATGAAGGGAAGATTGTGTATGTAATTCATAAACATCCTGAACTATACGCCTTCTATTTCAACTTATTAGGGCATGAAGTAGTGCCTGCCAGGTTCATTTCACACAAGGGAATTCAACATTCAGGCAGCTCTTAATTTCCTTCTCTATACAAAGCTGTGATAAGAAGAGAATAAGGGTATTTGAATATTTGATTCCAGATAATTAGTTTTAAAGAGAAGTATTTTAGAAGTAGCCTCAAGACAATTATAGTTGTTATTTTAAATTGAATTTGGAGAGTAGCAGGAGAATGTTTATTTGTCCCGATAGGAAATACGCTTTTTGTCTTACAAACAAAACCCTGTACTTTACAAAAACCTTCTCTTTAATAGATGAAATTACTGTTTTGGGTTCAGGATGTGGTGGGCAAAGAATAAAAAAGAAAAACCACTTGCAAATACCACCAAGCTTTTCTCCTTTTCCCATCTGCCAAAGGAACAATTGAATTTTTTAGTATGGAACAATGGTCAGTCTCCTCTGTGTTTTTATGGTTTTAATGGTTAAGATGGTTATAATGTTTAACAGGAGTTCAAGGCTTGTTCCAGCCTAGTCCTTGCTTTTTGCTTCTGTGATGTGATACCAGAGCTTAAGCAGAGTGAATCATCTCTTGGCTCTAAACAGGGGTGGGACCAGATTTTTATTTAAATAAGCAAAACAAAACCAAGCCTCAAAATTCTTATGGAGTGAATATTTAAGAGAACCAGAACCTCTTATTCTTTTCCAATTCCAAATGTTACTTTGAACTCATTCATGGATGCTGACTGATGATGTGATTTGAGGCAGCTGGATTCAACTGGCCCAGGAAAGCGGTTAAGATGGATTCGTAAAGTTCTGCTTCGGCCTCGAGAAAGTCTGTATGGATATTTTTGTAGTGTTTCTCTTAGAACACCTCAGTGATCAGTAAAGATTAATTTCTTGGCTCTGTGGTTGGAATGGCTGGGAGTTCTATATGTTAATGAAATAATGGGCTTGAACGGGAGTTGAAGAAATTGGTTTTGGTTGGAGTTCAGTCATCTACTCCCTCTATTGCCTTCAAAGACCAAGCTTTGGAGTTTTGTCTGTTTTGGAGGGCCAACTGTGGCTGTCTATGGGCTTATTAAACCTGTGCTGCATAAGCTCACCCATCATCTGTTTTTCTGTTTAAAAAAACCCCCACTGAATCTCAAAACCAACGAACCAAAACTCTTACATGTGGGAATTGAAAGTGCCCAAGTTGCAGAAACTAAGACAAACTTGTGTAACAAAGGTTCTACCCCTTTTTAGTGCATAAACCTCATATGGAGATACTTTTAATATTATTTTTGATGTTATTTGGCTCTTAACTTATTGTGATGATCTGTTTTTGTTTTAGCACCAGCAAACCTTTTTAAATCAGCTGAGGGAGATCACTGGTATCAATGACATCCAGGTACTGCAGCAGGCACTGAAGGTAAGATGACTGTGGCTGACGTGTAGCTGAATGTATCTCAATTCTTAACTGCCTATAAAAGCCATAAATGCCACCCTTTCTTACTCTTATCTCATATTCCTTCATTTCCATTCCCAGCTTGAATTTATTCCGGGGGGGGAAAAGCTGATAATGATGGCTTCTTCACTTTAGAAGGAACCTTGATCTCTTTTGGTACTGAAATAATAATTAGTCAGGTGACAAAAGATGAAAAGATAGAAATGTTATGACTTGCCTCTAACCTTTATCTAAAGTGTTTTGAGATATGTTGGCGCTACTACAGCTGGTCACCTCCTGAAGAATTAAGTGTTGTTTTCTTGTCAAGGTGTAGCTATTTTCTGTCATTCACAGGCCCAGCTCAATATGTAGAATGAAGAACTCCGCTTGAAATTACCACCCTTTGCTAATTTGGTTTCACTATTTTTTCAACCATGGTTATTTCTTTTACAGCACAAAAGAGTTCTTTTGAGGCAAGTAAAGAATGGCAGGTCTCTCTGTTCTGTTTCCCTATATTTATATATCTATCTAAAATTTAAAAAATGCCTGGTCTCCCTAAAGCAGAATTTTTTAGCCATTTATACGTGGTAAATGGGGATTTAGTAATTTAAATCACATATATAGATATATATATAAAGAGAGAGAGTTGTTGCTTCAGATTGAGTGTAAGTTGTGTGCACAACTGCTCTTCAAAAGCAGTTTAAAAAGGCAATGGTAGATTTTCAGAAGAACTCACCTGGTTTGTGTTGGTCTGTCAGTGTGCTGGTTATGTTTGTTGAGAGGTTTACCTACCTTACAAGACCTTTAATTTTTGTTCTGAAATAAGTAGAACTCTAACAAAGTAAATTTTATATGATGTTTTATCTTTATTTTGGTTAAAAACAGTGAAATATGCAGAATATGTCAAGTTTGGAAACTTTCTTTTCCAGTCAGTATTTTCCCTGACAGTGTGTCATTGTTTTGAAGTTTCTTATGATGTCGTTTGTTTAAAAAAAAAATTTAAAAAGGCTGAGGGGACTCTCACTTCTTGCTTTCTTGATGCTTAAAGGACAGCAATGGTAATCTGGAGTTGGCTGTGGCTTTCCTCACTGCGAAGAATGCCAAGGTTCCCCAGCTAGAGGAGGCAACTTACTACCAAACAGCCCTTCCTGGAAATGACAGATACATCAGTGTGGGCAGCCAGGCAGACACCAGTAGGTATTTTTTCTTTTCATAAATTCAGTTTAAATGCAAGGAAACTAAAGCCTTGCTTGTGAAATGACTGTTAATCTGCTGATAATTCTTATTTATCAGTTTTTAGGTTATTACGTATTTCTTTCCTTATTTTATTATTTCCTTATTTTATTTTTTTTCCTTATTTATGGTACTGATCAGAGGGTGAATAACTGGGTTTTCCATATTTTTTTTTCCTTTTTTTTCCCATATACAGAATTTATTTTGGGGTCATGCAGTAAATAATTTAGGGCAAAAACTGGGTACTCTTCTGTTAAAATAAAATAGTAGAAGAGTCTATCAATGTCTGTCTTAATATGCTAAAGCTTAATATGCTTAAGAGTAGCTTCTCCCTGATAGGGATGGCTTTCAAAAGGGAGAAGTGAGAGGTTAAGTGTGAATTTTGTAAATAAAAGAGTAGGTATTTTATATGTGAAATAAACATTAAATATACCTATTTTTAAACAGTTTTGTTTAGTTGATACGGAGGCCCCACAACCTGCATTTTTTTGAGCCTTGCAGGTCCTATTTCTTTGCTTTAGTGCACAGTTATTTTTATGGGGAGAAAAATTGTTAAATGTGTTCTGCAAATAAATATGGTAAATAACATGAAAGAAAAAGCCAAAGGATGTTTTGTAGTGGGATTGATTTCTGTAAAATCTAAGTTTCCTAATACTATAGTTACATTTCACAATTCTAAATGTGGACGTAGAATATTTCAATTCTGTATTGATCCTTTGACCATGTATTTAGTACATCTATGTAGATTTTATTAATTGAATACAATTATTTAGAGCAGTAGGATTTTTTTACATCTTTGTTTCCCTAATATTGGTCTGGCTATGGTGGCACCATCATAAAGAAGTTTAGTGAGATCTCCTTATCAATTGTACAATTGTCTTTCTGTCTCTAGAACCTTGACATTAACAGTTTTTTAACTTTTTTTTTTTTTTTAATTAGAGATGAGTTTATTCTCAGCATCTCAGATCTGAAAACTGCACTGTAATCCTTGGTATTACTAGCAACCCCTGAGTACGTTATAGGTAGTTGTATTATCCCTGCACTAAGTTGTGGGGGGCAGTTTGGGGTTTTTTATATGATTTTTCTTTTCCTTTTCATTTCTTTGGAAAGAAAACCCACACAAGCCCTGTGCCATATATTTAATTTTCAGTATCAGAAAATTGCCATTGAGGAAATGGAGTCTATTTTCTACAAACTTGCCACTGCTTCAGAGTCTGTAGTACTCAAGACCTACTGTGGCAGTGGGACAGTAAGCTGGATTCTCTTGGAGTCTGTGTTTAATTAGATTTAATAGCAATCCCATTAATAGAATTGTTTAGTTTTGCTGTCACTTACTGTGCTGTGCAACCTTACTGAAGATATGAAGTGACAAGGGATATAAATCAAGCCTTCAGAGTCTACGTTACCCGTGACTGATGGTCAAACTGGGAAGAGTAGGTCTTGAGTTGTATATTGCAAGATGCATTTCAGGATTCTCTCTTTTCTGGAGGGCCAAAGGCAGACCCAGATTCCTTACAGTTACACACCACTACAAGTCAGTAGTCAAGAAGCTGAAACTGTTGTAGTAAAATAGATTTTTTTTTTTTTTTTTTTTTAAAACATCTTTAATATCTGGTCAGGTCCTCACTGACAACACAGATGAGAACCCCTTGCCAGCCTTTGCCATTTTAGAGTGAAAACGTGTTATGAGATAAAGGCACCCTAGATGACTTTTCTTCATACTGGAGAACTTACAGAGCAAGAAGTAAACACTTACAGCAGAACAAAAGCCTAAACCAGTGTGATCATAGAGCTCCTCCAGGCCCCTGTAGAGATCTAATGAAAGCTTCTGGAGGAAGCCTACAGTTCTTTTGTTGTAATCTCTTTGCCTGTAATTATTTGGATTATGGATTTAAAAAATGCAGTACACTTAAAATGAACCAGTTTCAGGGCCGTGTTAGGCAGTACTGTCATGTAAGGGAGTATCTTGAAAGAGAGCAGATGACTTGTGAGAAGAGAATGGAAGGGTGGGCATAGATGGAAAACACATCAACCATCAACACTCACTTCTGCAAAGAACACTTATTTAGCAGTTCTCAGTGACTGTGCTGAGTTGCTGACAGTATCTTGTCTTTCAAATTTGACTCCCTTTATTATCCCACATAGGTATAATTACATGAATTAATTATAACTCAACCCTTACTGTTCCTTACTGCTTAAATACCTCTGTGCTTTTGGAACTTACAATGCCATGAGTCACTGAGCTTTGCTGTCTGGCCAAGGTAAAGCATCCAAACTGGGAATGAGTCACAGATAAATATCAGAGCTGTCTTTCATGCCAATCACTTACAAAGCCTGTTGAATGTATTCCTCGCATAAAGGTATATCAGATGTGTTCTGCAAGCTTGACTGACTGCATTTCTTTGAAATGGTTTCTTAGTTAAGGGGTAAAATAAAAATGCTTACGTATAGCTTAGCAGCCAGCAATTAGCCTGGATTGTGTACTGGCTCTTACAGAAGTGACAGTGGTCATAAACTCTTTGAGAATTCCATCCTGTATGGTAGGAAGTATAAGAAAATCTGATTTCTCTTATTAGCAAATGCAACATTTCAGCAGCTGCAAAAATATTAATGAGTTTGAATAAAATCTACTCTGTCTTTAAAGCAAAGACTGGCTTGCACAATCACTGTGGCTCATGGTGCTTGCATTTTTGCCTGTTCAAAATGGCATGTGCAAGCACCTGCAAGTGCCATTATTTCACATCAAGAGTGATGCATACTTTATCTGATCCTTTGCAAAGGTGATTTCAATATTTTTTTCCCTTCCTGCAATCTGTTAGTGAGCAGAAGGTGCTTAAGCATTAGTCTCGCAATGTAGAGGTGCATTCCTTTTAATCTAAGATCATTTGAAGGTTCCATTTAGTAGATTAAATCCTAGGCATTGCAGTTAAAGCAAATCAGTAGAAGTTTAGTAGTACTTTCCAATATTTTTACTTTATTGATTTCTCTAGAAACTTTTTTTTTTGGGGTGTATTTCATCTATGGCTGCACAACAAAACTTACATTGCTAAGAATGTGCCTGTTTTCTTCCTGTTCGAAGAACTTAGAGAACTCAGAGTTAAAGGAAGCAGCAGAACAAAGAGAAGACATGTATTTTAGAAGTTGTATTGTCTTCAATTGAAACAGCTGTCAAGACAAATTCTCTTCTTCTCTTGTTTTGAAAACTCCAAGTTATTTTTCACTAAAACCGAATTATTAGTCTTTGTAATTGCACATTCCATAGCCAAAACAAAAGATTTCAAGCCCTTTTATAAGATCATAGTCCAATATAACTATTAAATGCCACACACAGCAGTTTTGAGGATTGTAGACTTCATTGCCTCTGGCTTTTTGTATCTCCTGTTCTTGGAGTTTAAGCCTTTGCATGGATTTCAAAAGTCATTCTGTCAGCCCTTTGCAATGAGGTAGACTTTAGACCAAACTGCACCTAAAATCTCCCAAAGTGATGTTTATATTACATTTCTTACAAACCATTCCATTCTAGAGGCTCTGAAAAGTTTATGGGGTAGTTCATTTTGGTGCTTACTTCCTTACTTTTAGACTCCTAATGTCTTGCCTAAATCCTTCTTGCTTCAGGTTAAGTCCTTTACTCCTTGTACTGTCCCCGTTGGAAATTATAGTACACTTCATTCCTTTTATCTCAGATGAAGTGTTGCATGCTCAAAGACAGTGTTTTTTTTCCCAGACCTAAACCAAACAAATTCTTTCTGAGTATTTGGATGCATTTCCTATCTCTTGTCATTTTTTTTCCTTCTCTTCTAGGCCTTCTTTGATAGTTCTGCCTCTTTTCTGAACTGTGGCTCTGAAAACACTCAGCTTGGTTTTTAAGAAAAATGGGTGAATCTATAAATATCCATGTAGTACTCTGACAAAAGTGAAACACATCATCATTTCTTCTGTGCTGTGATGTGAATTGCAGATTGAACATGAATTGGCTGTAGGTCCTAGGTCCTTCTTGGCACAAGTCCCAGTCAGTCCTCATTCTATGGCTGTACGTTCAATGTTTCTGTGGTTAGAATTTGACGCTACCTTCTTCTGTCACCTTACCTAACTCAGCCATTGCTCTGTGTCTTCATGACATTTCCTTCTATTTCAGGGATTATTTGTGTCATCTCCATCCTCTAGCTTGGTATGGCAGGGTCCCTGCTTCAAAATGTCAGGAGTCTTGTACCTTGAGGTCCTCCTTTAATCTTACAGATTCACTCGTTCCCTTGTGCAATGATTACTTGTCTCTTTCCCATCCCTGTCCATGTGAGAGTCATCAGTTTAAGGTGTTATTGTTATAGGACATTGTAAATGCAGCTGAGAAGAGGAAAGTGTAAGACAGTGGTGGCAAACATTACTGCATTAGTAAAGCTGTTTGACTTGGCTGAGTAGGTGCTACAATGCTGTGTATTCTCTCCTCATCCAGTTTTAACCAAAATGGGCATATACAGCCACCTAAATTCCTTTAAATCTTCACGTAGAAGCCCAAGACCATCTTGAGTTTAACATCTCAGAATGGATAGTAGAACTTAACTCTGCTTAACTCTGCTCATAATAAATAAAATGGGTGTAGTCTTAACTTCCTTTTTATTCCTTTTATATTGTTGATGTGTTGACATTGGAATCTTGCTGGATTTTCATACTTGACACCTGTCCATTGGGCTGCCCCTTCGTTTTTCTCTCCCTGTTCCAATTGTTGCATCACTGTGGATGTTTTTGGACTGTCCCTGGGTCCAGTTGCTACTTCAGATCTGTCCCTCATGCTGACTTTCCCAGACTCCTTAAGTCTGAAGCTCCTACTCTCTGCCTCTTCCTTGTATAAATAACAAGTCAATAACACAGTAATTATTTTAATAAGCTAGGCAATAACCAAATAAGAACCATTTATTTAAATGATGATAGAAACTATCTAAGTAAACAGATTAATAAGAAGTTATTTTAGAGAAGAAGGAAGAAATATGATATAGTGACTGCATTTATTATATATACACTAGTATATTTGTCACAAATTTCAATATACAACTTAAATTGCTTTGTAAAATTACAGTGTCAAACTCTCTGAATCTTATGCACCAGAAGCACACAGTTATATAATAATGCTGTAAACCAAGAATACATTTCTTAGTAAAACAGATGATTAATTATGCATGTTAATTGTAGCTGAATAAACATGAATGCACTAAGCCAGACTGTTTTGATGAGCAGTTTCTTCGTTCATAGAGAATTTCTTCATAAGCAAACTTTTTTGTTTATTTAATAGTCATGGCCTGGTTAAGAAGGTTTGCATTTTCTAAGGCTATGTGACATATGGTGAGAAGTACCTTTATGAGGATGAGCCAGTGAGAATTAAAGTGTTCTGTGGCCTAAATGAGAGGAGTATTACAAAATCAGCATGTGTAAACTAAAGCCAGGTAACTATAAATTTGGACGAGTGGCATTATTCTTACATCTTTATGAAATGCATCCTTCAGCTTATCACAGAAGACTTGTGTGTCTGATAAATACTTTGGGTAAAAGTCATCTTTTTTTCTTCAAACTCATACCTGGAACACAGAAATCTGTTGGTCAGATAGGAAACTTCAGTAGCTCAGATTCATGAATGAATTCTACTACTAATTGCTATAAAATAAACATCCCAGTGTAAGAATTTACAAAATGTGAAGGTATTTTAAAACAAAAGCAAGAAAAAAAAACCTGCATGAATTTCATGCAGTATATGTACACTTGTATAATCTATAACCATCTGACAGGAATGGAAACTATTCAGACAAGGTAATATATGTATTTATTTTTGGTTTTTTAGAAAGAGGAGTTTAGTGTCAGACTGGTACCCTTCTGTGATGACTTCTATTGAGATCTCTTCTTTATTATCTGTGATTTGGGATTCAAGTCATATATGAGCTGTTTCAGCTTAATGAGTTACTGTGTCAGCTGAGATGCTGAAAAAGACCTTGAACCTGCTCCAACTACAGCAAACATGAGCTAAAATACATTAACTTTAAATCTCCCAAACATTTTGATTTTACATGTGCTATGAACTAAAAGCTTGCATGGAGTAGGTTACTATGGATTAGCTGATATTTAGAAATATATTTTTCCAACATAAATTATGCTGGATAAACTTTCTGTGGCATAAATCGATTGCACCACTCGCATGTGGTGGTAATATCTGGCAGCAGGTCTTCACTGTATTGTCTTTTTTCACGCAAATCAGGGGCAATGTATATGTGAAAAGAACATTTCTAAGGAGAATCTTGTATTACCTGCTCCAAAACCCTTGCATGCCAAAACAAACCATTGTGTTCATCTGCTTTCTGAAAGCAAATGGAAGTCAAGAATTTGAGGTTTTAATATTTAAATGATATAATCACTGGTAATATGAATGGCAATAGACTTCTGAACACATACAGTGGTGGTATAGATTAATAAAGATTAGGAGCTAAGGAGGTGCAAAGAAGTTGAATATTTCAATGGAAGTCTGAGTTGGAGTTGATCTGGATAGATTTTTGTATAAAAGTGGGACATTTTGTTAAACACATAAGTTTCAGATAAGTTACGAGTTCTTTTCTAGAAAATACTCCCCGTATAAAAGATCTTACTTCTTAATCTAACTTTCTTTATTGTTGTATAAAAATTTCATCACTCTCACCTGAATAGGGACTAGCTAAAGGAATAGTTCTCTGTAAGGAAGTAATGGGAGTAATCCATACTTCTCCATCAGCACACGTGGCTGCTGGGTTGAGACTTTACTCCATCTTCAGTTGTGCCTACTATTACTACTTTCAGAAAAACAGATGTCTTCAAGGGAGATGAGGTGCTGTGTGTGACTCCTTGCAAATGTGTAGAAAACACAACATTTCAGAGAATAATAGGTAGTGTATGTGGTGAGGGGATCCTCTCCATTGCTGTCAACCTTTCTAGCCTTTCTCCTGCCCTCAGGCTGCAGAGCAGAGCCATGCTTGTATGTGACCCAGGTTGAGGTGTTATTTTAGCCCAAATTACATTGTTCTCAACATGGCAGGTCATGTATTAAAACCTCTCTGGGTGAGATTTCTGGTGGTGGTTCTAATTGCTTTAGTACTTCTGAAGGAGAATTTCAGGCATCTGAGTTGAAGTATCCTTTTGTTATGCTGGAAGACCTGAGCTGACTGTAGAAGACATAAGAATAAAATTAGGAAGTGCTGCTTTTATGATCATAGTGTTTTTCCATGCTAGATTTTGAAGATGCTGGTCTTCTTTTTGGTTTCAGCTTCCTGCAAAGACAGGTCATCTTATTTTGAGTTCATACACAACTATGGCAATGATTTTTGTATACGAAGTTCAGTGTTTTGTTTTGATCCACTGAGAAACATCACAAAAAAAGAAACCTCGGGAAATAGGGGAAGCTGCACTCTTTACAGTAAGTCAGCCCATCCAGGAGGAAAGTCAGAAGCTAGACTGAGAAGCTCTTAGAGTACGATTGAGTTGGCCTGTGGAAAGAGAAATGCAGACAAGCCTCTCATCCCTCTTTGTGAACAACTGGTAGTTTTGAAGCTGTATCTCTTCCTCCCAGAGTCTTTCAGCTTCTAAGAGCCAAACCTCAAGCTGGAGGCAAGTCCCTTTCATAACTCTTTGGGTAAACTTTGGCCTTGGAGGAGGGAGACTGAAATCAGCCAATGCTCTCTGTGTGTGCCTGTCTAATATTGCACTTAAAAGTCTCTTTTGCACTTCCTCTCTCTTTCTGTTTGGCTGACTTGCAAAATGAAATTTTGCCCCTTGAAATCATGATAACCAATGACCTTGGCTTTTCTGAAGGTCTTGTGCAGTTGATGGACATCGCTGTTGGCTGTGCCTGATGGGGGGATGACTTATGCTGTTCTGTGTCGTGGAATCCCACCTTACTTGGGAGTGGGGGTGCTGTGGTTGCCCTCAGGAAACAAGGAGATTTATGCAGGACATTAGTATTTGATTCCTTAGATAATAGGAACTGGAGAAGAAGGCAGAAATAAGGTTGTTTTCATCTTCATTACCCAGTCAGTAGCCCATCCAGCATTCTGCAGGTATCCAAGTTTGGATCCTCATTTTGTCTTCAGTATTTGTTTTCTTAGTTCTCGTGTTGAGATGGGAGAATTCCAGGAGACAGGAATTGGATTTAAATATGTTCAGAAAAGGAATGCACTGACAGGATAGAAAATAATTAGGTTGAATAATGCACTCTCCCACATGTTATGAAACCATGTGAAAATATTTAACTCACCAGGGCACAGAAATACTTGTAGAATTTGGGGCTGTGTTGGGAAAACTCTATATGTGTTCCTTCATGAGGAGGGAAAAACAACTATGCCCAGTTACAGTATTCTTTTTAAGGAAGATTCTCTTCTTCATGGGTTCCCTGAAACAACTGATTACAGTGGCTGAAGTAATGCATTTAAGTGTATTGCTGCAAGAGGTTTTTCACAAACCATGGATTCCTAAATTTGTCCCAGAGCTTTGTGAAGCTTAAGAACATTAGGAGAAAGGGAGACTTCATATCTTAGCAAGAACAGGCTGGTGAGGCTTTTATCTGGCTTGAAGGCAGAAGGGAGCTGTTAGCAGGGTTAGCAGTTGGAAGAGTGTAGGGCCAGGAGGGATGGACTGGAATGATGCTCAGCAATCCATGTGGGCTCTCTCTCCTCTACAGTAAGACTTACCTTTCATTCTGTTTCACTTTTAATTTTGAGAAAGATAGTTTTGCTTTTCAGATGTGATTGATCTCACTGGAGATGATAAAGATGATCTTCAGAGGGCAATTGCCTTGAGTTTGGAGGAATCAAACAGGGCATTCAGGGAGACTGGAATAACAGATGAGGAACAAGCCATTAGCAGGTAAACAACCAACTTATATAAAGCAGAAATTAAATTAAAGAGTTGGAGATTGGCCTGTATTGCTTTTTTTTAACTTTTAATTTAACAAAGAATAACTTGTTTACTTTCACTTGTGCTACTGATATGCCTGGCTTCAGGATGTTGCTTTAATGTATTGTATGTTCTACACTTGAAAATAGTCTATTACGTGTGGACTAGGATTTAATAGTATGTTTCATATTAATGTATATTTTTAAATATTGAGGAAGTGCGTGGAGATAGAGAATATGTGGTCATATTTAAATAGGATCTAAACCCAGAAGTTTCTCTTGTGTATCAGGTAAAAAGCGATGAAAACAAAATTTAATTAAGAAGCTAATAAATACTTTGTCCTGTTTTTTGCAGTGTTCCTTTTACGATAACATTTACTTACCTCTATGCTAAGACTGAGCTTGAGGGAGGGGGTATTAACACTATGACTTGAGTATACTAAGAGCAGCTGCTCTATTTTAGCTGATTAAGTATGTTATTAACCTATTTAACAAATAAGATTTATAAGCTTTGAGTGAAGTTAACTTCTCGATTTAAAGTTTTATAAACTTTCTCAATTTGGGTGTGATAAGTCAACTTTTGATCAGATTTTATGATAACTTTTTGTACAGTATATATTTTTGGTAATTTTTGTATAATTATGAAATATTTGGGACTTGAACTAAGTCTGGGTGTAGGGTTATGTGGGAGGGATGTTGGTTTTTTGTCTTTTTTTCCATCTGTGACTGGCTTTGGGAGGGATGTTGAGTTTTTCATTTGTGGCTAGACTTGTTGTAGGGGAAGCAGGCAATGATTTGACCCTTGTTAGGAGGTAAAGTCCTTGTAAAAGGCCAGTTTTATAAAAAAATAATTTAGATGGGGCGATTAACCACAATAATTCTTTTCCTCAGTTCACTCTATCTGAAAATGCCAACTCTGAGAATATGGATATTTTATTACTTTATTTACATTACTTTACCCATAGTAATTTTCTTTTTCCATTTGAAAAATATACTGATTGTGATAGCAAACATATCCTTCCTCCCCCATCTGTGATAAAAACCATCTTGTTATATAAATTTAAGATAACATATTTTAGCAGGGAAAGGTAGAGTGAGAGGGATTTATATTCTCATTAATAATTGGGAGAAGCTTCTAAGGGTGTGGTTTTTTTTCTAAGACCTCAGTATGTGTGTATATACGAGTGCTGTGGAAGTTCTGTCCAGCTCTGTTTCAGAGTTCAGCTTGTGCCTGTTCCTTTTTGAAGGACAGAATTGTCATGATTACAGAGTTATGATTTAGGCAGGCACTCAGAAAGATGGCCCTATTTCTGTATATGGACAATTTTCTCCCTTTTTTCTTTCCCCAAGCTTTGACTGTTTCTGCTGTGTTCACTTCTTGGGAGCCTTGAAGATTTAGATTTTTTTCCCTTGAAGAATTTGTTTTTCACTTCTCAAACTGAAAGTGTCTTTTGTGGTTTTTGGTCCTATCTGCTTAGGCCATAACTTAGTATTATAAATACTTTCCACTTAAATTACAGTGTATGTTTTTCTGGCTGCAGAAAATAACAAAGTATGCCATTTTTTTCTGTATGTACAAAGGCATATAGACAATCTGCTCAGCTATATGCAGAGAAAATGTTGATCTTTTGATGAAATAGAGTTGTGTATTTAAAGGCAAAATTGCACACAATAACATTTGCCAAATCAAGACCTTGTTGGAGGCCATTTCCCCCCCTTGGTACACTGTACCACATTTTCTATGCTTGCTGTAGTATTCTTTGGACCTGTTGCACAAATTCACTTCCCAAAGCCATACAAAAATTACCACTCAAAGACCCAGAGTATATCATGACATAAGAAAGGGACTGGGACTTTTCTTGTGGGTGGAGGCAGAGAAGAGTGAGAATCTTGGAGGTCTTGGCAGCCTTGAGATCAACTCAGTAACATGGCAAGAAACACCCTGAGTTGATGACAAATTATGTCAGTGTTGAACAAATACAGGAAGTTCAGAATTCTTGAATTCTTGATCTGAACTGTTCAATCAGTTTCCTTAAGGACAGAACTTCAGTCTGTTTTCATAAATAAAATTAAAAAAAAATTACTTTGTAGTTAACACCCCACAGAAGAATGTTGGCATTCCAATAGAAAGCACAGTATCTTTGCAGGACTTCTCAAAACAAAAAGCAGAACACTGTGGTTGTAAACAAGTCAAGCTGCAGCCATTTACTTTTGATTTTCTAGATTAAAAAAGAAGCAGAAATCAAATAGGAACTCAATAATAAGCAAATTAAACTATGGAATTCTTTCATTTTTAAAAATGTAGGCCGTGTGCAAAATTAAATAGCCTTTGGTGTGGAGGATATCTTTTTTTTTTTTCCAAAGGTATTCATAGTGGTTTGGAACCTAACTTGCACAGATTTTGTTAGGGTTTCCAAGGGGCAATTAATGGAATTTCTTGAGTTGTGTAATTAATGTTGTAATGCACGTAGAATTTGTGTTCTGAATGTAATTGCTTTGTGCTACTTAATGAGGACAGATTTGATTACTATGTAGGTATTGAGAGGAGTGCAGCTGAAATGTCCAAGTGTCCAAGCTGAACATCTTGTACATGGCACGTTTAAAGTCTTTTACTCTTCCCTCTTTAAATCTCCCATGGAAATGAGCATGATCAGCCTGTTTTCTAATATGAAAAAGTTTCTCCTGTTTATATTACTTTTTGTGGCTTGAAAGGAGCCTGAGGCCAGCCAGATAGGGCTTCACTGGGGAAACCAGGGAGATACGGCTGAAAGGAGGGATTAGCTGACCTGTGTTGAGCCTGGGGTAGTATCCACATAAAAATGAGAACCCATGCTGTCAGTGCACAAGGATGTGCACAGCCTGTAGGCTTTTTTTTTTTTTTTTTCTTTTTAATCATGTTCACTGAGACTGCTGAGGACTCTGCACTGTGGTTTTTGTGTGTAGATCCAAGGTGAGCCTGAGGAGGGTTGTAGAGTCAGGGGTATTCCTGCATGCCCAGCTATAGGATAGTCACAGTACAAAGACCTTTCCTTGTTCTTTTAGCTGAGTAACCCAACAGAGTGGGGTTTCTTGCAGCATGTTGAGTGGGATTCCTCAGAGTGGTCTGACTGAACCTTTGTGCCGTGGACTCGCTTTGCCCGAGGGTTGTTGCTTTGTCTGGTGAGCCCCGTGCAGCTCTGCAAAGCTGCTTGGCTATGCCCAGCTTGTTACAGAGAGAAATAAAACACTGCTTTCAAGTCGAATGCCAAGCCTGGCATTAACTAAGCCCTCGCTACAGCATTTCCCTCCCAACACGATTCCAGCGCTCGGAGGTTGGGGAGCCCTGGGTCCCGTGAGGCCGGAGAGCTGCCAAACCCTGCACGTCGCTTATGGCTGTGGGCTGGCAGCTGCTGCTGTCGTCCCCAAGGGTCCCAAAGTCGGGGTTCAGCTCTGTCAGCAGAATTGCTAAATCCTTGTGCTAACTCTCTGGAAGGATGCTCATTTTGTTCAGAGCTATGTGTGAGTAAGATTGCTTATCCAGGTAGTCTCCCTGCTTGAATGTAATACAGTGAACATTATAGTATAGGAGATACTCACTATGGTAAATACATTCATTTATGTAACTTCTGAGCTGATCATTAGGTTCCTATTTACTGTGCTCTCTACACTTTATTTCACTTTTTACTTTTTATTTCATTGCATCGCAACTTTAATGAAAATGAATTTGGCACGTAGAATGTGCAGCTATTCCATGTGCTCTCTGAGGACAGATAATCTTAAAAGTAAAATTAAGGAAAAAATATCATGAAGCTTTGAGAAACAAATGCTTTATTTGATACATGGAAACATATTTGAGGTGGAGCTAGAGATGAGGAAATCCTTTACCTGCTAAAGAAACACAAAATCAAGGAAGAAATTTTAGTAGGTAATTAAGCTGATAAATGGTAATACCCTTGGGGTCAGCGAACTGTTTCAGTTTAAGAATACTTATTTTTCTGACAATCTTGAAATATCTTGAAATACTCTTGAGGTTGGGGATGGGGGGAAGGAAGTTTGATTGTTTCCCTGAAACACAAGTGGTGTGGAGTAGGTATTGTAGTCCTGTTACAACATCATTCTAAATTTATTCCAGTCTGTCAATCTTCCTGTCAGTTTTAAAGGTCCCTTCAATTTATTTTAAACAAGATTTTTAGTAGTTCTACCTGCATGGGAAATTATTTGAACTATGTATGACTTTTTTTTTTGATTGATTTTTAATGTCCCCGTTGAATAACTTTTGCTCTCAAAGCAGAGATACACTGGTCATCTAAAACTTTTAAAGAATTGTATTGGTGAGAAGAGAAATAAATTTGACTTTTTTTTTACATTTTGGGGTTTGCTTATGAGATAACATTATTGTAAATGACTTTGAGAATCATCAACTATTGAAGAGTTCCATCCCTGTGCATTGTTTGAAGAGATGTTAGAGCAGAAGGTCTTAGAGGGTTATAAGCCTGTCCTTTCAGTGCTGTTAACAAAGTTATGTGTCAAAACCTAAATGTTAGAAATTGATTAGTCCTTAGGAAATTACCAGTTTTAGGTTTTTCCTGAGATACATTGGTACGAAAGTGGTATTTGCACTAAACAGTCTCTCAAATTCAGAATGCTTCTTTTATTCTATTTTATTTCAAAATAAGTAGCAATAAGCATTAGTACATCCCCCAGAGCAGTTAACTACAGTAAATTCGTATGATGCTTTGTAGTTCTTGCTAACATACCTTTTCTTTCTTTGACAGGAACATAACTTGAAACAGAAATGTAGATAGGAAACTGAGGGATTACACTGGGTGTGTGTCCCTGTTTCTTTTTTTTTCTGCCTTACACTGTTCAAACATTGTCCTTTAGGAGCTCCATTTACAAAGCAGACTAAACCTGCCTTTCTTTGGTGTTTACTGAGTCTAGAACTGAAGGGTTGCAATGCTTCACACTGCTCAGACTGCTTAGATGCTTGTCATGCAGCTCCTGGAATTCTGTGCCTGGCAAATGCAGCAGCTGGAGAGCAGCTCAGCCCTTTTTATGACATTTGGACCGGATGGTTGGGGACAGTGACCACTGTGTCAGTAGTGCACATGCCAGGCAACTCTGCTTATGAGTTAGAGCCACTGAATATATCACATGACCTGAATATATCCATGTCCATCTTTCTGTTTGGAATATGCCTACCACAAATAACCCTTAAGGTGTGCTTTGTCACCACACTAAGGATATGTGCTGATATAGAAATACTGTGTTGAGTGAAGCTTAAGAGTTCACACCCATCAGATCTTATTGCCATGTGAAATATGGTTATTCAGCATAAATCACCTAGGAACAGTTTCCTGCAAAGAGTGTGGTCATTGAAGCATACAGTTAACTTGTTGGGTGGCATTTTGAAAAATGGGGGGAGAGATATCTTTCCATGGCTCATAAAGTAATTGCTTGCTATGTAAAGTGATTAACACAGTTGCATAAGTTGCAAAAATGGAAACTAAGAAAACTGCTTTCATTTTTGAAAGTTGCCTAGCTAGCTTTGGCTTCCTGTCAGTAAAAGAAAGATTGGTGACTTTGTGCTTTGCATAGCGATAAAAGCGTTTGTAGATGAAAGCACTGCACTGTTAGTGCTGCCTAAAATTTGTCCATCCTGTTGGAATCTGGTTCTTAAATAATTGATGACTTGCAGACATGGCACTTGTATCTTGAGCTCTCACAGGAGATTCATGCACTCACTGATACCATTTTGCAAAAGGTAATGGAATTACTGTAACATAGATAAAAGTAAAATAGCATCTTACTTTTAAAGACATATTATTGTATATAAGTTTGAAACCAGGCTCAGCAACAATAAGTGAATGATGTTATTAACATGTCTGTATTAGTAGCTGAAGGTATTTTAGTACATGATAGGTTTTTTGGGGTTTGTGCTGGTGTTTGCTTTTTTCTCACATTTTCCCCTCCCTTCTGTTCCCAAAGAGTTCTAGAAGCCAGTATTGCAGAAAATAAAGCAAGTTTAAAGAGGACGCATCCAGAGGTATGGAGTGACTCTCCAAACCCTTATGATCGGAAGCGGCAAGACAACTGTCCAGTAGGATTAAAGAATGTTGGCAACACGTGCTGGTTTAGTGCTGTCATTCAGGTAAGCACCCCCTTCAATTAGCTGTGTGTAACCTTCATTGTATCTGTTGTGAGGTGAGTTAGCTTATTTTATGTGAATAACTTACAATATCTGTTTTCCTGGGAAGTTTAGGCCACTGCATGAGATGTTTTTGAGCATTACTTATTTATTGCATCTCTTAACGTGTTCATCCATAAGTCTGATTGAAGTGTAGAAAGTACTGGTAGCATAACTAAGTGAAGCTTCAAAATGTTTCTCATTAAGAAGTTGTGGAAGACAAGGAGTTGAGTCTCTGAAGATCCTGGGCGTCTGCAGCTCATACTGACATCAGTGACAATTGTGGATGCCTAAAAACATGTGAAAATTGGATTACAGATGAGGATCCGACTTTTTATATTAAAAGGAGCGCATGCAAATGTCTGAAAGGGGGTGGCTGACAATGGAGGTAGGTGGAGGAAATGAGACACCCTCAATCATGGAGTGCTTACTAGAATAGCTGCAAGGGGATGGATAGGTGGGTAGGGTAAAAGAAGGAACAACTGATAAAGAAGGAAACCTGACAAAGAGGAAAGGGAAGGTCTGATACAGCTGCAGTTGTCTGGTTTGGGTTGTTTTACCTAATACAGCCAATGTGTGTGTCTGTTTTTGTGTATATGTAGCTTAATTAAAAGCTAGCTTTTTTGTTTTTTAAGATAGAGTAAATAGGGAAATAAGTACAGATACTGCAACTTGTCCAGTGAAAACTAATGTTCTTATATCAATAGTTCATGTACGTAAACTTTATGAATCCATCTTTTAGGAGATTATCTTTTAGAAGTGATTGCTAAATCTATATATGTTTTTGTAAATAATCTGTAGACCTACTGAAAAGTATTCCAATGCACAGAAAACTGTATGTGAAACCATAATACAATAGGGGGAAATTTATTTTTAGTGTACAAGAAGTGAGTTTGGCATATTGTAACTTTTCGTAGTCTGACATTTTGAGAGGAAGCAAATAAAATATTTAATACCCATTTTTAACAAATTACTGTCAGGCTGATGCACTTTTAGATAAACTAATACTGTTGCTTTCATTCTGATGGCTGTTGTACTTCAGGCTGAGTCCATTTAGATCAATGTTCTGCTTAGCAATTTCCACAAATGGATATGTACAGAGGAGCACAGTTTGCATGATACTGCTCTGGTAAAACACTCTTGAACCTCCAACTAATTTCACCTTGGAGGAGTTTCTTAACCCTTTGCAATTTGTTTAGTAAAATCCCAGTGGGCCTCTCTTGTATGTACTTGTCTTCCTTGAACCTTGCCAACTTCTTGCACCCACAGGGTCCTTCGAGTAGGATTTCCATAGTTTTGTTCCATATTGCATGGTTTTGTTTGTTTTTTGAACCTGGTTCCCACTAACTTTGTCTGGTGGCCTCCATATCTCCTAGTGGAGAGTTTAGAAGTTGCTTGCTGTTACAGTTCTGTGGGCTGCTGTCCTACTCTCTTTTAACACCTTTATTTCCAGGTTGGCTGCTGAACTGCAGCCTGTACAGAATATGTTCTAACCTCTCATCCAGTTTGTTGCTGTTCTTTGGATCTTTCCTGCTCTAGTAGCGTTTTAGTTGGGGAACCAGGAAAGTTCTTAAGGTGTGAGTGGACTATGAATTTGAGGTGGTATGATGGACAGATAAAGGCTCTTCAGGAAAGACAGGTAAGGACAACAAGGAAAAGTGTTTCCTTCCTTGTGAAGGAGTAGCTCAAATGTGTGTGATACTTGTGTGGGACAAAGATGACAGTTTAAGATAAGAGTTTATGGATCAGGTTCAGAGGTGGTAAAGGTGCCACCTTGATTAGTCTATTACAAACTACCCTCCTCAGGATGAGGATGTGGACAAAGCCTTCTTTAGAGGCAAAGAAGTCTGGATTATTGTAGTTCCCCTGGGGAGCTTTAATAAGCATCCTGAGTCTTGCTGGGTCCACCATAACAGCACATAATTAAACCAGATTTCTGGAGAGTATCAGGAACAACTTCTTGAGATGTAGTAATGTGGATACTATTGACTGCAATGACCATGAAATAGTAGAGTTCAAGATCCTGATGGGAGCAAGGAAGGAGTAGCAGACCCTGGAGTTCAGGAGAGCGGACTTTGTCTTCTTCAGGAAGTTGGTATCTGGGATTCCATAGCAGGCAGCTCGGAAGGGCAGATTTGCTCAGGAAGGCTGAGAGCATCCCCTGATTGCCAGAAGGGTCCATTCTGCTCTCAGGGAGCTCATGGCCAAGCCCCAGTGCAAGCAGGCAGTGTGCTGGATCTGGAAGCAGAAATGGGCTACTGAGGAGGAGGTTGGAAATGCTGTCCAGGCATGCAGGGATTGGTGTTAGGAAAGTGGAAGTTATCTTAGAGTTGATGCCTCAAAGGATGTCTAGGGTAACAAGAAAAGGTTCTTGATGCTACACTGGTCATAGAAAGCCAAGCAAGGAGAATGTGGTTCTACTGCTGAATAGAGCAGGTGAGGTACTCAGTGCCTTGCTTGGCCTTAGTCTTCACCAGGGAAGTCTCCAAGACCATTGTGCATAGTTGGGAGAACTCTGATCAAGGGTTAAGGATTTGAGTCAGAGATTACTCAAGGAAACTTCCCCCATAATAAGTCCAGGACCCACTGAGCTCCATCCAGTGCTGAGAGAAAGTGGGGAAAAGTCTTAGGAGAGCAACTCTCTCTCTCATGTTTGAGAGATCATGGAGAGTCAAAGATGTTTCTGATTAACTGGAGCCAGGCGTTTTACAGCAGTGCATATTGTGTGGATGAGAGGCAATGCAAGTGACTGAGATAAGAAAGATTCAGCCTGGATATAAGGCATTTTTTTCCATGAGGACTGACAGGCAGTGGAGGTTGCCCAGAGAGGCTGTTGCGGGGTCTGTCAAACCTTGAAGGCTTTTAAGATGCCTGAGAATAAGCCCTGAGTAGCGTGGTCTGATCTCCCAGGTGACCTCCTGTGAGGTCAGGCAGGAGGCTTGACAAGAGGCTTCCATCATTCTCTTTTCACCTGAATTACCTTATGATTATATAGTCATGTTTTCTGTTCCATTCTGTCTTCTTAATTATTTTATTCTGCTTTTAACTGTTATTCTACTTCATGTGTGGAACTGATACTTTCATGGAATGATCTGCTATAAATTACAAGTTTTGAATAATGCTAGTTAGCACATAATTTTCTGTAAATTTTAGGGTTACTTTGCACCACCTACCTCACTGTACTCTTATCAGTGTTGAATTTGGCTTTCTTGTTATATAGATACTCGGTCTTATACAACCCGTCTGTTCATCTTTGCCAGCTCTTGTTTTTACAACATTGTATACTTCTGTACTGAGCAAAGGTGGTCAAAACTTGCTCTCCTTTCTAGATCACTTCTGAATTTTGCTTACCAGCACAGTCTTGGTGAATGTGCACTAACCTCCCCTCAGGCTGGAACAGATGCCCTCTTTTTCTTTTGGAGAGTACACAAGTTGGATTAGTATTATCTGTGTACTGTTTGACTTCTTGGAGGTTTTTGGTTTTATTTGTGGTGACTCTTTTTGTTTGGTTTGTTTGTTTTGGTTTCTTAATGGGAAGGATTTACTTACTTGCAGGTTACCTGTATTTAATGCTGTAGATAATGAAATGGAAAGACTTCTTTATTTGTTCTACGACTTCCCTTCCCACTGAGGTTTTTCTGTTCTTAGGCCTCTTTCCTTTCAACATCTAGTAATCTAACTGGTGTTTGAGTTTTCTGTTTTCCTGGAGATCTTTTTGTGTTTCCCTTGATCATTTCTCCTTCTTTCTTTATTCTGTCACATGCATAGCTCTTTTTGCAATAGCAGAAACATTGTCTTAGTGTTTATAAAAAGAAACCTATTATTTCCATAAAGATCTTCATGGACCTAATATGACTTGGTGTTTTACTTTCTCTGTTGTGCAGTCAGATTTTACATTCCATAGTAGTCCCAATTCTCAAGATGACTGATTTTATGTGTATGTGCATTTCTGTAAAAGACATTTATGCACAGGAAACTGCAAATGTTTAAATAAATGTTTTTGTGGAAACTTGAATTTTTAAGTCATGAACCACAGAGATATGAACAGAGGCCAGAGAATGTAAAATCCTATGCTAGACCTATGATCTCATGTTATTTATACCCAGCCTGCAACTTTATACCTTGAAAACAGATTATAAAGAGACCTAGCTAGTGCTTATGGTCACGAGCCATACTATGTGAAAGTATGTGGTGTGTGGAATTATGATGGTTTGATCCTAAAAGATAGTGAAATGTCTGGATTTACATCTATGGGATATAATTGAAGTAAACCATTGAAAGATTTATAACTTCAGTTGGTTGAAAAATTTGGTTATTAATATTGTCTATCAGCCAGGAAGATTTATGTTTCAAACAACCATCCCAGGAAATTTAATGCATGTTAATTTAGAACATTAGCTAATACCATATTTATTTATCCACAAGGCAGATTGATTACTTAGGTTTCATTGACTATGTAGGAGTATTTTCTTGCTTTCTTTGGGAGTCTTTTGAAACCTGACACATCACATAGGTCAACACTATCTAAATGTTAACTACTGTCAGTCACAATGATATATTGTGTAATATAACCTAAAACTAAATTGCGAAGAAAGAAAAATCTTCCTTCTATTTAAGGGGTGCTTGTTAAGGGATAAAAAAGATTTTGACATTTTGACAGTTTCCTTATACAGTGAAGGTTGTTTTTTATAGGCACCAATTAACTGACTTAGTCAAATTCAGTCATAAGTGGTTTGTTGCATTTGCTTTACGAGCATGAAATTCCGTAATAGATATTTGCAGTGAGTGACAGAAAACCCTAACAAGATTCAAACATTGCTGGAAATACTGCTTTTTAACCTGTATTTATTTGTACCATAGAGTAATTTACATATGTGGAAGTCATCCTCTTCTGCAGAGGAACCAGGGAGTATCTCTTCAGAGAGATCCAAAACAAAGTTTTGCTTTCAACAGTTATATTCAGTGTTACTAGACTGAACAGGAATATTTTTTCCACAGTGTAACTTCTAAAAATCTGCCCTGCTGTTGAAGACTATTGACTCGACAATAACTTGTATTTAAAATTGAGTCCCCAAAACAATATGTCAAAACAAAACTGTATTAAAGGGTGCTTGTTTCTACTTTACCGACCAAGAAATGAATCAAGTTCCTCAATGAGTTTTCTTCCTTCTCTTGAACTTGTAATAAACCTATGTTTTTGACAGGAGTTCATGCTTTTGCTGCTGTTTAGTTAGATTAACTTTCATAGAAGGACCCTAAGGACCCCTAAATCCTAAGGCTTTAGAATATTTCTAGAAGGTTGTTTGTGTGTTGTTTGTTGGGTTTTTTTTAATTCTAATTCTGATTATTCTAACTACATATGTCTGTTCTTGAAATAGAACTTTAGATACCAAGTTCTTTAAAGAAACAAACCACAAATGTAGCTCTGATTTTACTTTTTTTGCAGTAGATTTTAGTGGCTCCCTTGTGAAAAGGTAACTTCACGGTTTTTCTTGGCTATAAGAGTTTATAGTCTGAAAATGGCCCATAAATAATACATGTGTGGAGCTTGTGAAGCAGCTCCTTTTGTGTCATGCTGAGCACGAGTTAAGTGTTTGCAGGACATGGGATGTAGAAGGTGGGTAAGTCACAGGACACGGATGTGCTGTTGGAATCATGTCTTAGGCTTGCTGCCTGTACAAGTTGTCTCCCAGATGTTTTGCTTTAAGACATTGCACAATACGAACTTTCTCTTTTGGAGTCCCAAAACAGGGTTTTGGTTGTGTGTGACAAATAATGCAGGGCTTGCTCCTTGATAAAGGTGTCACGGGAAATGCCAGGTAGTTGGTTGTTTAGTGAAAGTTATCCACTGTGTGTGCCAAGACAGATTTTTGATAGAAGGAAGAAAGTGTGTGGGGAATCAATGAAAATTGTACTGTTACTCTCTTTCCCCTTCCCCTAGTCCCACACCTAAAGTACTAAGTGCAGTGTTTTCCTGGGTCTCATGACTTCCAGAGGCCTGTCTGGACTGTAGCCATTCCCTTTACCAAATGAGGTATCCCAACAGGACAGCTGGGGTTTGGCATCTCCACACTCTTTTTCTCTGGGATTCTGTCAGGGTCTGGTTAGTCATCCAAAAATGAGGCTTTTTTTTCTTCCACAAAAGCACATAGCTTGCAGAACAAAGAATCAACAAACTAGTGTCTTACAAATCTCCATGGTTGCTCTCTGACTTTCATTTTCAGGGTCCCTACCAATGCTTCCAGCATTTTAGTCTGTTGCGTTGTCTTTGGGAGCAGCCTTCTTGCTTTCCTGATGTCAGTATATGTGGGGTTAGGATCTCCTTCAAGCCTAAGCTTCTAGTTCTGGGAAGAAGTAAGGCAACTTGATGAGTGAGAATCAAGCAAGTATTTCCTTCCCAGCTGGTGGCTCAGCTATTGTTCTTACCATCTTTGAAGCAGCCTCCCACAAGTATCTAACATTTACATTAGTTTGTTTCTTATTTGTCATGATGAATGGAAAGGATTGTGATGGATGATGTGGGAATGCATTAATACCAAAAATCCTAGGATTATATAATAAAATTTACATATATATATATATATATATATATATACACACACACACATACACACTGTAAATTACTCTCTTGCTTCCCTGGCCATAAACTGGAAGGTTGCATGTTGAAAACATGAATGCTCAATATTGAAAACATCCAATGCTCAATCTCTGTTTGGGTTTAAATGATCATTGATGAAATATTTTTTTTCCACTGTTTTCACTGTGGAATAGCCTGAGGCAGGTGTTGGTTGGTTGGTTCTGTAGAGTTTCATGGGCAGAGGAATAATAATGTTGGAAATCTAGCTTCTTGCTTCCTATCCCTCTGTCACTCCCTCTGTTTCCCTCTAAAGATTGACTTGTCGCTTCTAAGTTCAGTCATCCTATAATATTTACCTACAGGATATTTCTTTTACTACTTTTTCTTCTTCTGTGGTCTCCACTTCCCTCAGGTTGCTTGTGTGATTTTCAAACTCTTACCTTATATTTAGTGATACCTAATATTGCAGAAGTTTCTGTTGTGAGGGTTTGGAAAGCTTTAGTGGATGATGGCTTTAGCTTTGGCTCATAAATAGCTGCTCATTTAAGTAAAATAAAGGATACAGGATAAGTATTGAGTTGCAGTCCTATGTGCAGTTCCTAGATGTAGAAGGGCATTGCATTGTTTAGGTGTGTTGTTGAAGTTTATATCATGTATTTCATCTATGCAAGAAGTTGAAAATTGTAACCATGTAGGGAAATGTTGGCTGTTATTTTATGTCCTAACAGATTTGGGTTTTTTTTTGCTTTGACCCATGTAATAGAGGAGTGGTTGAATGGCATTTTTTAGTATGTGCCAAGACACAAGCATAAAGTGAATTCTTCTGGACACATATCATACTTAGCTGTCTTCTGAATTGCAGTAATGTTCTGAGTTAGTTGCTATAAACAAGTAAATGTTCTCTAAATGCAGGCTGGTAATACCATGGTGAGCTGTTTGTTTAAAGTGTTGACTTAACCCAAGTCTGCTAGCAGTCCTAAGTTAGTTTGACTTTCTACATCAAACAGTATGCAAGCTGTTTTCCATCTTCTTCCATGTTGCACCTCAGCCTTTTGGAAACGCAAAACATGACCGCTTAAAACTGCTTTTTATACCTTGGTTATCAGCAGTTTGGAATGCTGTTGGTTGTCTGTTTATAAATAAAACTGTCCTTTTAGAGGCACTTTCCAAAGCCTTTGAGATATGGGATGGAATCTCTCTGACTTTGAAATAGCTGAATGTTTCACTGATTGCTACCACTGTACATGTGGGGTTGTTCTGCTGAAGTTCAGCCATGAGACACTGTCATATCTGTATGTAGGAGTTTTTGTTTCAGAGAGGCAGAGAGAAAAAAACCCTCTTCCTATGCTTTTGCAGTGAAGTTTGAACAGGAACCTGCTCAAATCCCAGCTTCAAAGCTGCTTTCCTCACTTCCCTTCTGTCTTCCTTATATGCAGTTTTCTAAAGAAAGCCAGAAAGACTTTGGACTGTGCCAAAACCTCAGTATATGTAAAGAAGCATTATCATGAATATGTTTTGGGTTACTTCTTAATTTTCTTAATACCTGTCATTAGTCTCCATTCTGGAAACAGGATTTACCACTTAACAGCAATAAGACACACACAAGTGTAGTAGAAGGCAGCCCTGATGTGAGTTGTAAGGAGAAGCAGGGCAGGCAGTAGTGACAATGAACAGCCACTTGATGGACTTTGTTGTGAGAAAAGTAAGTTCAAGAATATAAACCAAAAGGGAAAAAGTAGATTAATAAATAGAAGAAGTGGGGAAGGCCTTAAGGGGAGAGAGATATGATTCTCCTAAATTTGAATCATAGAATGGCCTGGGTTGGAAGGGACCTTAAAGATCATCTAGGTTGCTCCAGCCAACCTGGCCTTAAACACTTCCAGGGATGGGGCAGCCACAGCTTCTCTGGGCAACCTGTGCCAGTGCCTCACAGTAAAGAACTTTTTCCTAACTTCTAATCTAAACCCACCCTCTTTCAGTTTGAAGCCATTCCCCCTTGTCCTGTCACTCCAGGCCCTTGTAAACAGTCTCCTTCCATCTTTCCTGTAGGCTCCCTTCAGGCACTGGAAAGCCACAATTAGGTCACCCTGAAGACATCTTTTTTTCTAGGCTGAACAATTCCAATTCTCTCAGGATGTAGGGATATAGAGTCCAAACGACGTGAAAGTTGGAGAGAATGGGACTTAGCTGGCCACTTTTTTTTTCAATATGGAGCTTTGGACACTAATATTCAATTTGAGGCATTTCTTTGATATAGATTATTACCATGAATAAAAATTTAACTCCAAAAATACCCAATCTATCTCACTAAAACCAGCTCTATATACCATAAACAACCAAAATGGTTTATAAAGTGAGGTGGGAACATAAATCTTATTTGTCATATTGGCAGAGGCAAACTATTCCAAATAATATATGTTGACGTAGAGCTCTATTTTTGCTTTTTATTTTTAGGACTTAATTAAGGTTGCTCTCTGCTTGCTATACAGAATGAAGGTGCTAGAATATGGTCTAGAATAAATGTCAAATTGGAAATGCCTAAAATGTCCCAGATGACTAAACAAGGCAAATGGGTGTTGTGATGTGTTAATGCATATGTAAGCTTTCAAATTAAACAAGATCATGTTTTAGCTAAATGCCAGTACCTGAAGGAATTCGTTTAGGAGCTCTGTAGGAATGCATACTTCTCTTTTTCCTTGCCAAAGAGTTGCTTTTCAAGCTCTCCTAGTAATATATATTTAGTTTTTGGTTTTCTTCCTTCTGTCCTTCCAAGCTTAACCTTTGTGAATTGAATGGGAAGCTGTCTGTATTCATGGTATTATGAACTTAAGGTTTTCATGTAAATTTGTATAAAGGTGATCCCTATTAAAAATTCTCTAGTTCTTGTGCAAAATTTTTTGCCTTTTTTTTTTTTTTTCGTTCCCGATGCTGGGGGGAAAAAAAAGTTTTCAGCAGTTTGTTAGTGAAACAGCTGTTTTTAGTGCCCTGTGCCTACAGGATGTGCAAGAATCCATCACAGAGCCTGTGTGATGCTTTCTGCAGCAGCTTGGTAGGTCATCTTTTATCTAGACTCAGAAGTACTGTTCTCCTACTCTCTAAGTATTGTTGGTGTCAGTAAATTTACTAATTTAGGACTCTGCCAGTGGTTTTTAATGACCTGTGCTGCATGCTAAGCTTTTATGGATTTAATATGCTGACTAATTTATATCCTTGCACCGTTAATGCAGCATCACAGATCTTGAATTAATCCTTCACTCCGGCAATCGAAATTCTGCCAAGGTCCTTATGTTTCATAATCCTGGACTTGAAGCGGGGAAAAGGGATAAGCAGGGTGTTTTAGGTGAGACCAAGACAACTTATATTCAGAAATTGCATCTGGGCCCTATGTAGGTTAACACTACTCAGAAAAATGAAGGCTTTAGTATCTTACAGTCTTGAAACTACAACTCTGCCTGGTTCTCTCTGGCATGATAGAAAATACATCTACATCATCACCACCTATAGCAGGGGACAGCCACAGTATCTCTGTTGTCATTCAGCATTGTTAATGTGAATGACCTAAACTGACACTGGATTTCTGTTGTTGTTTATTTTCACTTTTCTTTTACCATCTTGTTCCCCTCCCCCAAACTGACATAATAGGAGGCAGATATTCTAAAAAATCTATTGATTTTCATAGTAATTTGAATTGATATCACTTACCTCAGCCTTAGCTTGGTGAAGTTTCCAGATGACAGCTTTTAAATAGGTGTAAATACACTTGGGGGGGGGGGGGAGGAGGGGAACAAATCCACAAACCCACCTTTTGTAGAGTTCTCCTTGCATGCATAAATTCTGCATGCTTTGGTAAATTGTAAACAGATCAATGCCAGTAGATCTGAAGTATCCACCTTTTAGATCCAGCCTGTTTTCTCTCACTGGGACCCCTGACAGTTTCTGTAGCTGAAGCCAAGCGGGTGAGAGGTGAAGTGCTGCTCCATGTAAAGGGTTTGGAAGGACAAAAGATGGCTCAGCAAACTGGAAATTCTTTTGCCTTGGCTGTTTCTGAAGCACTGGGGTGGTTGGCCATGGGAGGTCTCCTTTTTAGCTCTTTATCACAGGAATAACTGTAAGTTCCTCACTGAGGTTCTTTGGGCACAGAAATTGGTTGATCTTAATCACTTGTTTACACTTACACTAGGGAATTATCTTTTTCTTAATGGAAGTGTCCTGAAGTTTATTTAGCTCAGTATGGAAGAGCTATGGCACTGTCCTTAGCATTAGTGCTGTTGGTAGTAGATTAACTGGGATGGTTCTGCTGCATCTCCATACAACCATGCACAGAGTGAGCTGTTCTGGAGAGAAGTTTAATAACTAAATATCTTGCATAAGAAATTTGAAGTAGAACAAAGCTGAAGAAGAAAAGAGCATATTGGACAATCCTCTTAATTACTCTTAGCAGGTTGCACAAATAGGTTTCTCCAGGTTAGTAAAAAAGCACAGACTTATGTGTTCAGTTTAGAGTTCTGGATTAAAGAAAGAGAGTTTTTGGGAAAAACTTACAGATTGAATGCTGGGCAAAAATGCTAAACTCAAGTACAGTTTTCTGTACATAATTTGTGTACTTCTGTTATGACATTGGCCTGCTCAGCTGCTTGGCATTTTGATGGCACTTGTATTAGTCATGGAGAAAATTCAGCCTTTGGACATTGTATTTCAGCAGCTGGTTTATTTTGTATGTAAGACATTGCTATGTTTTGCTTGATGAAGAGCCCACCAGTGGAATGCTGTTACATCATGAGATATAACTTCAATTAGTATCAGCTTCTAGAATGACACTTCAATTAAATATTAACATTTTCTCTGCTTTGAGTAAGTAAACAAAGGACTCTGTTTTAATCTCCCTTCTCTGCAATGATAGATAAAAGGGGAACGTGTATTTGGAACAGCAAAACAAAAAAAAAGTTTGACTACTCAATTATCTGCTTTGTTTTAGCAAGTTCAGAAACTATTTTTTGGTTGATGTTTTTAATTTTCTTTTTTTAAAATTATTTTATTTTTAAATTAAAAAAGTTAGGAAAGATATCTCTAGGCTTTCCATTTTGCTGGGAATGCTGTGTGCTGTGGGGTGTGGAAAAAGGTTAAACTCTGTACAGTCTCTTTACAAGAAAAGTCAGGAACATGGGACCTTTTCAGGAACTTATTTGTTTTCCTTCCCCCATGTTCTGAAGTATTAGGATAAATGCAGAGCCTCTTCACAGTTTGAGTTTCACTTTCTTGGCACTAAGGGATTGAAATCCCATTAAACCTGTTGTGTTTAAGTGACTTAAGTCTTTACTTGTGTAGGACAAGTTGCAGGATCAAGATCTATTGCTGGAGTAGGCAAGCTCTGCTTTTTCAAAATAAATAGCTAATAAGTGATGGGGTGGGGAAAGAGTTAGTTATAGATTGTAAAACCAACAGGTATGAATAGGAGGGGAAATCTTTCCCATGCTGCTCCGATGAGCATGTTTAAAATACTTCAGACCTTTTCTGCTACCCTGTCTTCATCAAAATGCTGTTCTGTTGTAATGAAGTGAATTTTAATTAAGATGCTTTCTGTCTGTACAGAAAAGCAGTGATGCAGCTACAAAAGTGCTCAGGACTCTGGTTCTCAGCCACTGCTTTGGGCTTTTATTCTTTTGCAACCCAGAGTTGTCTTGTTCTTGTACTCTCTTGGCTCCAGGCTCTGTGTTACACTGTGGAGTTTTTTGTGGGTGTGCCTGTAGACACCTGTTTTCATGTCCTAGTGTCTGTAAAATGGGAATATTATCACTTCTTTACTGCAGAGGTGTACAACCCAATTTCCTTATTCAAATGTACGTCCCTCAGGTCCTGTAATACTGGGAGGAGTGGACAGAATGCAAAAAGTACAGCTAATTGCAAGTGGAATTAAGTTGCATATACACAGGTGTAGTCTCTCTGCAGTGAGGAGGTAGATGCTAGAGGGCCTACAAGATCAATTTTAGATGACTAAACAAACTTTCATTTCCATTTTAAAGCTGATACTTTTTACAACAAGAATTTAATTGAATAACTAACTTGCCTACCATTTAAAACTACTGTACCATTTATGTGATTAAGTGCAAAGAATTTTTTTTATTATACTATTTTCTTGGCAAAAATAATTGTCTTCTGATGAAAATAAGTCTAGCAAAGTTAAGTGAAATAATCTACCTTCTGAAATGAAACTTTAGCATTGCATAAGTTTAACACTTCATTTCTTTTGCGTATTTGGAAGAACTTTGTATTGTTTGTAGAAGTGCTTAAAGGTTTTCTTAATTTTTTCTTTTCAGTCATTATTTAACCTACTGGAGTTTCGAAGACTAGTTTTGAATTTCAATCCTCCCGCAAATGCTCAAGACTTGCCCCGAAACCAAAAGGTAAAATGAGAAGCTGACTTCCCCTTGTGGCTAAGGGCATTTCTCTCTCGTACCTGAATTTTGCACTGTTCTCTAGCTCAAATTAACATGGATTTTAGAGGTGCCAGTTAACAGTCCTCTGAGCTTCCTGTTGTGGATCTTGCATAAATGATGTCAGCCTCGTGGTAGAGTGCAGGGCAGGGTGCTGGGAGAGGCAGAGCACTTCTCATGTGAATGTAGCTTGTCTTAGCAAACACTTGATTCTAGTTCCCTCACCCTCACGATGTGAGATTAAGCTTTCTGTTATTAGCTTGTCTGTCCTGGCCTCTTCATGAGGTAATTGTAAGCATAAATTTTCTCATGTGTTTTTTGTAGCTCTTGTAGGATTGAGGAGGGGAGGACCTTGACTCAGGTTTCTTCTGACTTCAGACTAGCAAGGGGGAATGGTCGTGGACTGATCACAGATCAGTTTTTCCTCCTTCATGGACACCCTCTGAGGAGAGATACATGGGGGCCCCTTGGTTTCCATGCTACAAATTGGAAAGGTAGAGATGGGAAGAGGAAGTGGCTGTAGGAAGTGTGAAGACACGTGGTACCATTATTTTAACAGTGGCTTACAAGGCAGAGAATTTTTGCATATCCAGAAATTAGAATCATAGAATGGTTTAGGTTGAAAGGAACCTTAAAGATGATCCAGTTACAGCCCCTGTGCCACGGGCAGGAACACCATCCACCAGACCGGGTTGCTCAGAGCTGCATCCAGCCTTGAACACTTCCAGGGATGGGGCATCCACAAGTTCTCTGGGCAACTTGTTCCAATGCCTCACTACCCTCACCATAAATTAGACTATTGCCTGTTGCCTCTTTTTTTCAGATTTAAAAAAGGGAGTGTGTTGTCTGCCTGTTCATAGTTGTTTGTCACTTCAGGCTTGACTGGAATATCCAGTAGCAAAACTGAGCTGTAATTAGAGAAGCAAAGGAAAAGAGACTGTCCATTTTCTAAACTTCTGAGTATGTACCCTGAAAGGGAAGTTGAATGTTCAGTCAGAACTGTGTAATTTTTCCCCTGTCTGGTTTCCTTCCTCCTCCCCCACATTCAAATAGGAAGGAATCACTTTTTTTGGGGTAGGAAAGCATGTTTGCATTATGTCATGAGATGGTGTGAAAATACAACATGGTTAGTGCTGGGAACATCCCACAAGGTGGGGATGGGGCAGTGTATTCTAGTAAGAAAGATAAGTCATGCTTTACCAAAGAGTTGTACTGGGGTTTTTTATTTATTTATTTTTAGATTGACCTTCTGCATAGTATTTAATTATTCGTCCTATAATTTGTTTTAGTAATGTCTTCCAGTACTCAGAGTTCTTTACCTTCAGTTTTCAGGGTGTAAAAAGCAGTTGGCATCTAAGAGGCAGTATGAAATAGCTAGTAACAAGCTGTTGTCTTGAAAAACATCTTGCCCAAGCATTGACACTTGAAGCTGAATGCCTTTAGCAATTCCAAAGTGCTATTTTTTAGAAATTCTGACCTTGACAGACAGTATTAAAGCTGTGTGAAATGCTTTGACACCAGGAGAGGATATGGATTTGTGCAGAAACCTTGCTTTCTTCAGGCCTGCTAGTAGGAATCTCTGGCAGTAGTTTGTGTCCTCTCCTTTGTTAACCTAAATTCCAGGATGAAACATTGTATTAATTGGTGTACTCATTTGTCTTATTTACAGCTGTAAAAGGACTGGGACAATTTAGGAAAAGAGATCACTTCACTAGTTGGAACTTTGACAAATAGAGGAAATAAGCATGCATGCCCCCAAATATGGTGCTTTTATTTCTTTATAAGTGAAGGCAAGTAGAGGCAAATTGATTTAAAGTTGTAGTATAAGTTACCAGTTGACAAAAGGGAAAAAGAAAGAGGCCCCGTAATTTATTTCCATCTGCTTTCTTGTTTTAAACTGTTTCAACTTTGTTTTGTTTTAATTTGTATTCTAGTATTAATAACTATACATGACTGACATTCTTTAGAATCCAATTCCCATCCTAATAAAGACCAAGTTTTAATAATACCAGATTTTTAATAATTTGGTTTACATCCGGTTGTTCTTCCAGTTGGTGGGACTTATTTAACTCCAGGGTCATGACAACCTCTTGATTTAGAATTCAAGCATGTGGTTATGCTTCAGGGAATATTGCATAGAAGGGTTGTTTGTTCTTTCCCATCAATATATTGAATCCAAATGCTATGAATGATTTGGCATGTAAAGTTGTTAATCCAGAGGTCATTGGTGTAAATTTTAACTTGAAAAAAAAAAACAGCCAAACAACAGCCTCACCCTGTTTGCCTCAGCTAATTGGGCTTTGTTTTTCTGAATTTGGGCATGCACTTAACATCTCCAATCTGGTTTTGTTCTTTTCATTTTGAAATTTTCGTCCTTGATATCCCCCTGTAGCACAGACATAGTTCTCTGTAGTTACTGCAGCTTCTTTGCTCTCCCAGTTCTCTTACCTCTTGCTGTCACATGAACAGACCTTTTTGCTCCACACAGTGAGACCAGTGAAATATTTGGCCTCAGTGATATCTTCAGGAAACATTTTATTATTGGAGGAAGCAGGTTATTGTGCTACAGGTTAGCACATCCTTCCGCCTGTTTTGATATTATTTTCAATATTATCACTATGTCACTGTCCTGGCAAACTGATTGACAATAATGAATGTTTTCTATGTATTAAATATGCAAACTGCTTTAGCAGCATTTATAATCATATGTTATTCCAACATGTATTAAGAAATTACTCGTGCAGGCAGGATAGGTGATAGAATAGAGAATGTTTTAGATTATTAACTTCCCATACAGTTTTAAGTTCAAAACTCATTTTAATCTTTTTTTTCTTGGTGTTGATGTAGCTGCTGTGCTGTGATCACTTTAGTAGTTCTTTTGTTTTACTGTACAGGTCCTCTGTGGAACTGTATACCTTTGTCTTGGGGACTGGCCCATGTTCTTTTGAAGATTTTAGGCTTTGTTCAGTCAGAATCTGTTTGTTGTGGTAATGCCGACATAATCTGGTCAAGGATCATTAAATGCATTAAATCAAGCTTTTTCAAAAAAACAGCAAGGATTTTTCTAGTCTTAGAGAACTTTGATAGCCTTTATAAAGATATTTATTCTGAGTAATTCTACTGACGTTGGTAGCCAGTTGTTCAACCTAAAGCTACAAATATGCTTAAAACTCAACAAAATGAATAGCATAAGTTTGGCTAATGCAACAATACTGCCTATATACTTCAGATTTTAAAAACAAGGTAAGATTTAGAATATTCTGTGGTTAATAATTTATGTCACGCATATGAATTATCACTAGTATTTGGATAAAATATATCTGTATCTAAAATTTGAAATTCTGTTTATTTTAATAGATCACTTTATAAAACAGTAAGAAAAATACCACTTGTGTAATTTGTTTCCCTGTTCTGTTGTTATATAGTTCTTTAAATATCTAAATGTGAGACTGATTTTGTTCTTAAATTAGGATGATTTAGTGCTGAATTACTAGGGTGACACTTGAAGTCTTCAACCTTTTCTGTGAGGAGTGTTTATAATTGGCAGGTGTTTTGCAAGGTGGACTGGAAAAGCAAGTTAAACTCAAAGATTTATGTGACTAGAAGTATTTTTTAGGTATTATGCAGAACATATATTCCAATTCACTGCACAGTTTTTAAAGCTGAAGTAAAACATACTCAATGTACAAAAAGCTTTGTCCATACTGGATTGACATAGGAGTGACTAAACAAGTCTGCTGTTTGAGCATGTGAAATAGTTTGTCATCAAGTAATTCTAGTTTGACCAGCATCTGACATCTGTGCTGCCTTTGGATGATACTTTGTTTTAAATACAAGTGGGTATTACATGGAGTTTAATTTCATAAGTATTTGTCAACCATCTACTCAGGAGTATAAGTGATATCCAATCTCCACTTGTAGTTTAATCTGTGGTATGAAGGATTTGTGTTTTTCTTAGCTTTTCATTATATAGGCAGAAGACATTTCTTCTCTTCTGGAAATCAGAAACAGAATGCCATAATCCCATGAACTGTACTTTAAATAATGGGTACAAAGGAGAGCAGGCTATTTCTCTTACTTCTTCAAGAGAAATAATATTTATGTACACTTTATAAATTTAGTTTTCAGTAAAAAATAAGCTTAAGAAGGTACTGAATAGTGTGTAGGCTCACAAGAAATTCTGCTAGAGGTATAGAGGAATACTAATTTCAATAAAACCAAGGTATATTGTTGCAGTGTATTACTTAAGGCTTTGTAAGTCTTAAGAGGAACATTTCTGTCTTAAATGCAATGTGGCTTGTCCAGTTGTCAATGTAACCCCACTTCAAGACAAACAGCATCCTCTAGATGTAATTCCAGGGAGCTTTTAGTTTCTGAAATGTAATTTTCTTCCCAGAGAACTACATTATTTTGTAAAACTGACAATTAAAAGGCACGCAACACTACCTTGCAGTACATAAGTAAGCTTATGTATTATTATGATGATTGGCAAGTTATACACTTAGTTTATTGGGTAGCACTTATGTAAAGTAGATTTTTGTTATCACTTGGTTAATATTTTTAATTCTTCCAATACAGGAACATAGGAATCTGCCTTTCATGCGTGAATTGAGGTACCTATTTGCACTTCTAGTCGGTTCAAAGAGAAAATATGTTGACCCATCAAGAGCAGTTGAAATCCTTAAGGATGCTTTTAAATCAAATGATTCCCAACAGGTAATTTTCGATCAAGCTTATGCATGTTTTCATGTGGTCATCTGGGGTCATCTGGCAATAGGAAGTACTTAGAGTGGACAACAAAAATTCAAAATGTCCACAGAAAAACTTCTAGCTATTAGAGTCTTTGAACTTTTCCTCTGATATTATGTGATTTCCAGTCAACTTTTTAAGGAAAATTAAAAAAATATTCCAGACAGCATACTTTTATTCAGTGCACTTTCTTTCTGTTATTTCAGAAATTAACTAATAGATCCACATGTTTGCTTTTAGGGTTTAGTTCTAAGTCTGAGGCTTTTGAAAGAGCGTTATCTGATCTAACAGTACATCCAGGGCTGGTACAGTCCTATTATCCTATTTGCGTAGATATTGGTTTTGAGGATCCAAATGTTCATATTCAGGATTCTTACCTAAATCATAGTATATTCTACTTTTTTGAGAAACACTTCGTTTCTTCAGATGCTTTGTTTTCCCACATGAGGTTGTGTGGCTGAGGTGTTTAATTACAACAGCACGCTGAATTTAGTGCTCGATGAAAGTAATATTAGTCACCACTTGTTAGATACCAAAGGGTTTGAACAATGGGATTCATGAGATGCCTTTGGACTAGCATGGTATGAAAGCTGAGCCCAAGTAATAAGGATCACAGGACAGCGTCACAGCTGAGGAACACCAGAGCCACTCATAAAACAAAATCCAATCATGGAATAGTCTTAGACACAATGTGATTTTGGAACACTTGTGGAGGGGAATACTGCTTTACTGATCCTGTAAGGTGACCTTTCGTTGTGTTCTGTTACATATAGTCTATGATTCTATGATATGTTAACATACACTGATCATTTTGTATGTTTTAACAGCAAGACGTCAGTGAATTCACACACAAATTATTAGATTGGCTAGAAGATGCCTTCCAAATTAAAGCTGAAGAAGAGAGGTAAGATTTTTTTTTTTCTAGCTCTGCATGTTAAACATTTGGATGAGAGAAAAGCAAACCAAACAACCAAAAATCCACTTCTCTGTATGGCTGAAAAAGACCCAACTCTGTAGCTCATTTTGGTTCAAGTGTGTTTTTTTCCATACATGGCAATACCTTGGATTTTTCCTTTAGTTGTTTCACCCCCTTATTTTGTGTTAGAAATCTAGCTCAAAGAAGTTTGAAGTGTATAAAGAATAGAGATGTGGTTTTTGTACTTAATCAGTTAGGCTCTTTTCATTTGAATGAAGTTTTGCTTTTCGATCCTGCAATTTGAAATACTTCAAAACCTTGCTCCTTTTTCTCATATCAGAAGTAAATACTCATTGTTTGTATAAGTAAACATCTGTGAACCATCTTTTGAATACATAATTTTTTCTAGAGCATTGCAGGAAATAGTTTTTACACAGGTTTTGTACAATTAATCACTCATTAATTGAATCTGCTTTACATAGGCACTTCTGAAACTTAATTTTCGGAATATTCTTACCACTGCAAATATCCAAATCATTTTAATTGTCTATAAAGTACAAATATAAATTAACAGTAACTGAGTAAAATAGACAGCATAATTTCCATAATGAATTCAGAATAATCTGTTCATAACTTTGTAAAAGTTTGTAGCTTTGTGTTTGACTTTTATTTTCTTTTTCGCTAACACACTTCCTGTTTTTTAGGGATGGAGAGAAACCAAAGAACCCAATGGTGGAGTTGTTTTATGGACGTTTTCTAGCAGTAGGTGTACTTGAAGGTATGTATCTGGATTTACTTGGACATCTGTGGTTGTGTCTGTCCAGTGCCTGTCCACGTACACGGGTGAACGATGCAGTTGTAGGACTTAGGTACTTCTGCAGAAGCGCACTTGGAGAACACAAACTCAGTCTGTGACAAATGATTTGTCCTGGAAATATGAGGCTGAAGGTAAATGCAGTGAACTGCAGGAATCCAGAAAGACTTTGAGGAGCTGACTGTATGTTCTCAGTGCAGCAGAAGTTCGGGTGAGATACTGAGGGAATATCCTTTGAAGAAATTATTGGGGCACTTTTACCACTTACTAATTGTATATAGAAGGCAAGTTACTGTATTTCATCGAGCTAGTCTCTCACTCTCTCTCTTATTCATTTAGTGCCATTAAAAATTTAATTTTCTTGCATTTTCTTCTGCATGTATGAAAAACTCACCCTCCTAAAAGTTACAGTTTGCTGAAAACAAGTCAGTGGAAACCTTGAAGGCAGTGTTGGGGGGAGTGCTAAGGAGGAATAAACTGTACAACAAGCTTCCCTTTATCTTATCTGTATGTAATTAGTAGAACTGTGGAATTGCAGTGTTCTCTATTTCCAGGAGGCTATGAAAGCATTTTTGAGTAACTTTAATATTGGTGAATCTGCCCCCCCATCCTAAATGAATGACTTGCATTTGAAAGAAGGAGCTATAGTCTTTAAAGTGGCTTCAAGGTTGTTCCTGGAACAATCTGTTGACAGATTTCAAAACCATTCTGCAGATTTCTTGCTACTAGCTATCATTCTTGCTCCTTTACATTTAACTACTTTCCTTCTTTAGATTTTCATCTTAACTGAGGAGATATGTAAAAATCAAACCAATGGAAAGAAACGAGCAGGCCTAAGAAGATTCGTTACTGACTTTAGCATGAAATAAATTGAAATTCTAATTTGAAATCACTTGTCCCCTATGTTTCTCCTCGTGTTTGAGCTTACACTGTTTATACACTGTTACCAAATTATAATCTTGTTTTCAGGACAGAAATCATGAGTGTTCTCTTTTGTGGTTTATTTTTGCAAAATGTGCTTACACAAAGGGCTCTTTGATATCAACAATTCCGCTGACTTTGCTGATACAATGTACAGTTGTATTATTAAACTGCTATTTGCAGGAGGAGGATTTTGATTCATATGTGTAAAAATTCTCATACATCTGTATAGCCAAAGCATTTTGAGTTTTGCCAGTTGATGCCAAAACAATATTAAAAAGTGGGCTGGAGAAGAAAATACATAGATTTTCAATATTATGTTTGAGCCACTTGTAACTTTGTACATATAATTGAACTGCTCAATAAGAAAATGTATTTTTCAGTAGACCAGATCAGCTGAGCTAGGATTGCTAGTTTTTTAAAAAGGTAAATGTTTGTTTCTAAAACATTAACTGTTTCATTTTTCATGTGAAGGTAAAAAATTTGAAAACACAGAAATGTTTGGCCAGTATCCGCTACAGGTTAATGGCTTTAAAGATCTGCATGAGTGCCTCGAAGCTGCAATGATTGAAGGGGAAATTGAATCCCTTCATTCAGAAAACTCTGCCAAGTCTGGTCAGGAGGTGAGTTAAGTGCTCCTGTGGGCTTCTCTAGGGATTTGTTGTAGTGCTTTTTATTTTTCATTCGAGTTCATGGTTGGTTTTTATCTGACCTGCTGCTGTGCAGGTCCTGATGTCTGGCATAATGTTAATTTGGGGGGGTTGTATCTCTTTGGAGTATCCAGAATATAATGGTTTTGCATGTTTCTTAAGATAGGAAGTTTATGCTTATTAAAAGCTGGCACAATTAAGCGCTTACAGTGGTGATTTGACACAGGCTGGTTCCCGCCTGTTGCTGATATTTGATCTCCATGAGAGGTCATGGCTTAGGTGTCCTGTGGTACCTGAGCACTGCTCTGGCTGACTTGCTGCTCTGGGCCATGTTGTGAACAGCAGCTGTGAGCTGTGCCCTTGCCATTGCTGCACAGCATTCCTGTTGTTCCTCTTCTGTCATGTAATTGCTCAGCACCTTAGCCTTCTTCCCCTCTCCTCTTTCTACTGCCATGTCCATGTGTCCTCTTCTTTGATACCTACAGTGGGCAATTCTCCGCTTTGCTTGCAGTGTTGGACATACAATACTTGACATTACTTGCTCTGTGGGCTGCTGTTCCTCCTGTTCCACAAGAGCTCATTAGAGCAGGAGGCTGCCAAATGCCAGAACGTGCTGGAAGCGTGGGTGAAGGGATTCAGACGGAGCCCCACTAAGCAGTGGGGTATGCAGTGTATGATATTGAGATGAGTTGATGAATGAGATTTCTTGTGCAGAAATCACAGGTTAGGAAAGGGGGTAGTTTGTGGTTGTAGAACCAGGAGGGTGTACTCTGAAACATCCCCTCTTACTGGCATTCATATGTGTGCCTGGCACTTTTCTCTGGCAGAGCTCTGTCTTATAACCTGTGGGTTATTGATATGGAAAAATGGGAATCCCTGTTGCCTTTGAGGGCTGAACTTCCTCTTTACACATCTGTTCATGTTTTACCACAGTTATTTTAAAGATGTGAAGTCTTAGGAGGTTTCTTCTACTTAAGTAAAAAGGTGTCATTTCTTCCTTGATGTCAGTCTTTGGAAGTAATGTGACTTAGCTTCATTTAATCATATCAACATACACACAGGGTTTAATTATGAAGCCTAGTGACACACACTGAAATCATCCTCCAGTCTGAAGTTTTAGTTCCAACTTTGTGTTTTGCAACAAATGTTTTAGAGCATCACTTTTACGATGATCATTCTTCCTGCAACATAACTGGAAGAAAACAAAATCTCATAAATTCTTGGTACCGACCAAAGTTTGGTTTCTTCATTCTAGGTGAAATCTTGTATGTATCTACTACAAGAACAGGATTGTTTGTCTTCTGACTGAAACTGTCTTGCAGTTAAAACCTGTGTGTATTCATGCATAAAAAAATGTTAGTTCTGTTATAAATGCTTGGCTAGAAATGTCAGATTTGGGTTGTGTGGTTTTTGGTGGTTCTTTTGTTTGTTTTGTTTTTGAGGGTTTTTTAACGTGTAATGTTGGGAAATTGTAGGGAACAGAAGGATAGTTATGTATAGGTCTAGGCTGTTAAGCTTTGAGTTCCATGAAATTGTCAGGGTTTTAATCAGCTTGGCTTCTTAGCATGTGGAAATTGAAGAGAAAATCATATGACAGATTGGCCATGGTGAAAAACCAAGAAATATTACTGCATTTTAAGGGCTAAGTAAATTGATTAAGTTTCCCTGAAGTAATTTATAGTGATATTGCTGCTTTTAGTAGTTATGTTTAAATATGATGCCTCAAAGATCACAGAACCAACTAGGTTGGAAAAGACCTCTGAGATTGAGTCCAAACTATGACTGAACACCACCCTGTCAACTAGATCATGGCACTAAGTGCCACATCCAGTCTTTCCTTAGACACCTCCAGGGATGGTGACTCTACCACTTCCCTAGGCAGTCCATTCTTTGGAATCACTCTTTCTGTGAAGAACTTCTTCCTAATGTCCAAGCTAAACCTTCCCTGGTGCAGCTTAAGTACTCTGTCCTCTTGTCCTGTTGCTGGTTGCCTGGGAGAAGAGACCAACTCCCACCTGGCTACAACCTCCTGTCAGGGAGTTGTCGAGAGTGATGAGGTCTCCCCTGAGCCTCCTCTTCTCCAGGCTGAACAACCCCAGCTCCCTCAGCCTCTCCTCATAGGACTTGTGCTCCAGTCCCTTCACAAGTCTTGTTGCTCTTCTCTGGACCTGCTCCAGCACCTCAATATCTTTCCTAAATTGAGGGGCCCAGAACTGGACACAGCACTCAAGGTGCAGCCTCAGCAGTGCCGAGTATAGGGGCAGAATCACTTCCCTAGTCCTGCATTGTTACACTGCACTGGAAGGTTTGGAAGTACTAAATGAAGCTCAGTTTTTTGTAGTTTTAACAGAGTCTGTCTCAGCTGAACAAAGACTTAAAGTGGCATTCCTCTGAGCTGGTATCAAAGTCTAAAGAGAATATTATTGTAATAGTCACATTTTAAAAGATCATTCTGGTTTTTTTCTTATTCCCACTGTTGCCTCTAGTGGGGTATTTAGCTGCTCATTCACTGTTTTTATAATTATTATTTTTACTCAATGCCTAAAAGCCTCAGCTGTGGAGTGGGGTTGTCAGCAGGCAAGCTAATATATGAACAACAACAAAAAAATCCCTGTCCTGAGGAACTTAAATCCTCTTTCAAGAGAAGATGGAGGTCAATGCACATACTTGGGAGTTACAAGTGGGAGGAAAATGAGAGAATGTTTGTCAGCATCATTGTTGATGAAATTAAGCACATCAGCAACTTAGTCAACATTAAGTGGTTTAGGGGCCTTGCAATGAAAGGGTTTTAAGGGGAAGGGTTGTGCTGTGTCTTTGCTGACTTAAGCATTGAAATTTACTGCTGTGTGAAGTTGTTGCAAGAGAGAAGTCATGATTGTTAAAACTGAGAAGGTGGTTATTGGAGCCTGATATAGGCAAGAAAATGGAAGGCAGCTCACTTTGTGTGTAAACAGGCAATGAACTAGGAAAATTCAGCAACATCCTGGGAGTCTGTTAGTGTGACAAGGTTACCTGCACTAAGGCCAGACAAGGGGAGAAGAGAGGAAACCTTGCACTCAGATGTGGAGTGATGAGAACCTGGACACAAATTTTATCCATGAGCACAGGAGGAAAAGGCTGTCTGTGAGGTATTGTATGAAAAGACTGTTCAAGACATTTGGCTGGATAAGAGAACTTGAAGTGAGCCCTGAGTCAAATGCCACACCTGGGCTATGGCATTGATGTCAGAAATATATGGCAATAGTGTCTGCAGCTGTCACGGAAGCTTGAGTTGATGGTTGGATATCCAAAACTTATTAAATGGATAGACCATAGTTGTTATGTTTTATAACGGAGAGGAAAAAAATGCTGGAACTGGAGCTGGATTTGTGTTGTAGTTGAGAAATAATGTATGTAAAGAAAGAAATGAAGACTAGGGATAGACCTCTACTGAGTACTGGAAGAGAACAGGGATAAGGTGATGATAACAGTGATTAGCAGTGATTAGAGACATGCTGAAATTTTAGGCTGTTAGTGTGGAGGAAATTTCAAGAAAAATATCAGTTTTATGCTGCTGAGAGCTCTTGTCTGGCACAGCCCAGAGCACTTGATGATCCTACTTCAGAGGAGAAACTTTGAGTGATATCAGGTGAATGAAAGGGTCAGGAACATGAGCCTGAGGGGACTAGCAGGAAGAGCACTTGATACAGTGTAAACAACCCTTTCAATGTTATGGGAGAGTTAAAGGAGAACAGGACAGTTGGCAAGGCAGGTAGGTTCGAGCGTGGGCTGATTTTGGTACAAGCGAGGCAAATGTGACATGAAGAATCCTTCCTGCCTCCTCTGCTTTAACACAGACAGCAATGGATGAGTTGAAAAGCTGTGATGCAGCATGGGCAACAAATGGTCTGTGTTTACAGTGAAGGGGAAAGATGGGAGCTTTGCAAAGTTTATGCTGACCCACCTTCTAAAACCAATTTCTCCCACAGCTGTCGGTCTGCAGGTATTGTACAATTATTACTAAATTAAATGACTGCTATTGGAAGGCATTCATTGTGGGCTTTTCTGTTTTCCTTTTGTCTAGCACTGGTTCACGGAGCTTCCTCCTGTCTTAACTTTTGAGCTGTCAAGATTTGAGTTTAATCAGGCTTTGGGGAGACCAGAGAAGATACACAACAAATTAGAATTTCCTCCAATTTTATATCTAGACAGGTACAGTATAATATTATCAACAAAATCCCAGTATGAATATAAATTAAATCTCATGAGTTTGTTAAAGTTGATGATGTATCTTATGCTCATGTAAATCACAGTCAATTTCTGTTCTAGCTATACAAGTTAGAGTTTTCATGGGTTTCATCTTTTTCAGAAAGTAAGCATAGATAACAATTTAATATATACTGCTGTTTTCTGTGAAAAACCTACTTCCATTTATTGCTAGGTAGCTGTGTACACAGGCAAAATACCCTGAAAAATCACACTATTTATGGGTCCATTTGGTAAAGAGGATGACACGTCAGCTATTTCATGGTGTTCCAGTTAGTCTGCATGGTTTGAAGAGTATCCTGGGCATCATTGCAATGCTGTTGATGTGTAGAGGTGAAATACCAGGATGCCTTTCAGGTAGCTGCTGAATGCTATTTAGGAACCTAAATAATGAAACAGGAGTACTGGTATGTGGCTGCTACGTAAACCACTTCAGAATCTAATAGCAGCTTTCTAATACATGTTTGTCCTGCATGGTATGAACAGAGCTTTTGACACCGGGGAGAAAAGCAGCTTCTGAAAGCTGTGGAAGGGAAGGTTTAATGGTTTATTTTTGTCTCAGTTCTGTTTTAGTGCTGAATATACTGTAGGTTCTAGAGCATGTGAGTTTTTATTAGCACTAAGCATTAGTGATTATGGCTGGTGGGTACAGACCTCAGTTCCAGTGTTGGGTTACAATGGGCTGACACTTCTTTCTAAATTTCATGTTTTACAGGTATATGCACAGAAACAGAGAAATAACAAGAATTAAACGAGATGAAATCAAGAGACTCAAAGAGTACCTCACAGTTTTACAACAGAGATTAGAACGGTACTATAGATAACTGTGTAAATACAAATACTATTATAGACTACACAGAATAACTCTTTTAACTACAGACTTTGTGTAGTTATTTACTCTAGATTTCCCTTCTGTATCTCTTTTGTTTTATTCTTTTCCTTGTAAATTGTGTATAAGCATTGTAATTCTGATGCATGAAACATGCTAGGAAAGGCTTGCTTTATTTAATTGCAGTCAACCAGAAAAAAAAAATTTTTTTTTTTTTTTCTTTTTTTTTTTTTTTTTTTTTTTGGTGTATATGTGAGTCATGGCATTAATACGTTTTATGGTTAACAGATATTTAAGCTATGGTTCTGGTCCTAAACGATTCCCCTTGGTAGATGTCCTGCAGTACGCCTTGGAGTTCGCCTCCAGCAAGCCGGTGTGCACGTCTCCCGTCGATGACCTGGGTGCAAGTGCCCCTACGAGCGGCACGGTGCCAGCCCAGACCTCACCCAGGTAAGGGTTTGCTCTGCCGCTGCAAACCAGCCTCGGAGAGAGAGGCAGGAAGTTTAGCTGCCTCGTTCACCAGGTGAATAAAACTAGGCAACTCCTAAGGGGTACAGCGTAAAAATCTCTGCTCTTTTCCCAGAAGTGCTTTTCAGCACAGCAGACTTAAATAGATAAACCTAAATGTTAATGATGTGAGCGGTTGTCTCATGCGCTTATAAAAATGTCTCTGGGTGGAGAATTTCCATTTTCAAACAAAGCCCAATTCCACCTAAAATTCCGAATAGACACAATATCTGGGGAGGTCACTGCTTCCTAAGAGTATTGTTTAAGAATTGGGCAGTGTATATGTGCTGCTGGTGTACAATTTATCTGTTAATTTCTGCCTGGGAGTTAAGCTCCTTTTCTGCTTTGCAATTTACACTTCTCACCAAGTTTGTCAGGAACCTAACAGTCTGACTTTTTTTAATACAGAGTAGCTAAAGTATCAGGGAGATAAACGTTCAATAATGTTGATTTTCTCATTATTTAAGCTAGGAACTCAGTATTGGGGATTGGGTGCACCCTCAGTTTGCAGATGACACCAGTTTGGGTGGGAGTGTTGAATCTGCTTGAGCACAGGAAGATTCTGCAGAGGGATCAGGTTGGATCCATGGGCTGAGGACAATTATATGAGGTTCAGCAAGGCCAAGTGCCGGGTTCTGCACTTCGGTCACAGCAACCCCCTGCAGTGCTACAGGCTGGGGGAAGCGTGGCTGGAAAGCTGCTGGGCAGAAAAGGCTGTGGGGTTGCTGATCAGCAGCAGCTGAACATGATCCAGCATGTGCCCAGGTGGGCAAGAAGGCCAAAGGCATCCTGGCCTGTATACAAATAGCGTGGCCAGCAGGACCATCCCCCTGTACTGGGCACTGTTGAGGCTGCATCTCAAATCCTGTGTTCAGTTTTGGGCCCCTCACTGCAAGTAAGACATTGAGGTGCTGGAGTGAGTCCAGAGAAGGACAGCAGAGCTGGGGAAGGGTCTGGAGCACAAGTCTGATGAAGAGTTGCTGAGGGAGCTGGGGGTGTTTAGCCTGGAAAAAAGGAGGCTCAGGGGCGACCTGATTGCTCTCTACAACCACCTGAAAGGAGGTTGTAGCCAGATGGGGGTCAGGCTCTTCTCCCATGTGACAAGCGATAGGACAGAAGGAAATGGCCTCAAGTTGTACCAAGGGAGGTTTAGGTTGGATATTAGGAAAAAATTTCTTCATGGAAAGGGTTGTCAAGCACTGAAACAGGCTGCCCAAGGGAAGTGGTGAAATCACCATCCCTGGAGGTATTTAAAAGGCCTGTTTATGTGGCACTCAGCGACATGGTTTAGTGGTGGAGGTGGCAGGTACTGGGTTAATGGTTGGATTTGATGGTCTTAGTGGTCTTTTCCAAACTAGATGATTCTATGATAGAGTATAACTTTGGTTAGGTGGACACGAACAGTTTATAACATAGCTTTTTATATTACATTTGGAAAGTAGGGCTTTGGGTTCTGGTTAACTTTTTAGTACAATGAAATTAAGTACATGTATCTAAAAAGACTTCAAAAAGATTTCAAATGTCCTACTGTGTATAAATGACGATGACTTGATAAGAGAAGACAAACTTCTAAAAGTTACCATTGCTTGCATGAAATACAGTATCAAAAGTAATATACTTTGTTCAAACTCCTATGTAGGAAGTTTGTTCTGTAAAAATTTCAGTCTTGTGACTTTTTTTGTCAATCTGTAGAAACACCACAGCATGTTATATGGAGTGACATTTTCAGCTCTTAAAGTTCTCAGAACTTAGTAAACTACTGAAGAATCCAGGTTCCTCAGGCTGTATCACAATGCGGTACACAAAGTAAAAATTCAGTGGCTTGCAAGAAAGATCTTCAGATTCCTGTTATGCAGTGTAATTATATAAGTGGTCTCGTTGATGAGAAGAGAAAAATCTGTAACAGGTTTTAATTTTTATTATTCTGCTGCTCTTGTAGAGTTCTCCTAAGATGGTTGCTCTGCAGTTTGAGGTGTTTGGAACAAATTTAGATGGGTTGATACTAAATGCCCAGTGTACCGTAAATATCAGAGGTCCCTTCATTGTTGTTGTTCAGTTACCATGAGTTGTAGGTAGGTGATCAGAAAAAGAATGTCTGCTAGGCATAGGACACACGAAGAAGTTATTCAACAGAGAACTTGTGTTTATTGGATTTTATGGTCAGTGGGCCATAAGACGAGCTGCTGTGATTTTTCTCTCTGCCATTTGGCAGTAAATGTTTCAAACCACAGTGATTAGGTGTATGGTGTGATTTGAAAGTGTTTTAGTAGCATTTCAAATGAAGCAAACTATGGCTTGACCTATCTAAATCTCATTCCTTTATGTTTGGTAATGGCAGTTGTTGTTTTGCTAACATGTAGTGCACCACAACGTTTTCAGAATTTACACACTAATTCCATAGTGATATTGTAGGTACCTTTCCTGGATTGCATTGTAGGAAAATATTTCCTTTAAAATTTCTGTTTTCAGAGGAAAAGCTTATTTTTGTGCTGTAGCTTTTCGTTTGTGCACATGATGATTCAATTTTTGTATTTCGTGTTTTGAATGAATGCAGCACAATAGAGCAGCAGGGGCCTTCCTCTTCAGATGTTCCAAGCACATCTCCTGTACAAAGATCAGTAATACATAAACCATTCACGCAATCACGAATTCCTCCTGATCTGCCGATGCATCCGGCACCAAGGCACATCACCGAGGAGGAGCTGTCTGTCCTGGAAGGCTGTTTGCATCGCTGGAGGACTGAAGTAGAGAATGACACTAGAGGTAATGGCACGAGCTGGGGAATACACTTGCTGTTGGAAAACGTTTGTGCAAGAAGGGGAAATTTTTCATCCAAGAATGTTTATTGTTTGGCATGTGGGTAGATCGATAGTCACCACATTGAAACATATCCATGTTTGGCTTTTAGTGACATAAAATAAAGATGTAGTCACGTGCAATTATGCAGCCTTATGGAAAAGAGGTTCTTTTTCTCTTTCAGATTTACAAGAAAGTATATCTAGAATACACCGGACAATTGAATTGATGTACTCTGACAAAACAATGGTCCAAGTAAGTACAATTTCAGAATGAGATAACTGAAAATAGATCCTTTTTGTCACTTTTTGAAACTTCTTAGATGCTTGAAAATAGAGCAAGTATACCATGATTACATAGGGCTTCGAGATTTTGCCAACACTTTAGTTGTGCACAGTCAGATGGAAGACAGCATTACAATATTTTGCAGGTGACATGCTTAAGTTGAAGCAATTTGTGATGAAAAGCCAAAATATGTTCCATCTCTGACCCATTTTTTTTTACTTGAATGCAGATTCACGCAATAAGTCTTTTTTGCCCTGATTTGACCATATTGCTAGGTAATCTTGTGGCATTAAGGTGGCAAAACATTAGATACAAGAAACTATTCTTTTTGTGCTTTGCTGCTTAGTGAGTGTCTTTGGGTATTGCAACTTTCATGCCAATATTTGAGAATTCAGGCTCCTGATTGTGATTTGTAGTTATTAATGCACATCAGTGGTTTTGTTGTCGTTTTGCTATTGTTGGATTTTTAAAACACTGTTTGGATTTAGTATCAATCACAACCTTGATTATTAGTCTAAGCTGCCCTTTAGGAAATCCTCATGTTGTGTAATCTGAACAGCGTTTTTAGAATGCTTTACTATGGAGTTGTGGCTCCTCTGCCATTTCTTATGTTCACATACTCATGTTCTCTCACTCTGACAGGTTTTAAGGTTAAGGATTACTTCCTCTGTTACTTTCTGTTAGTAAAAAGAACTATTTTCGTTCCAAGTAAGATCTGTTCAGCTTACAGTTTTCCTTGAGGTATGTTTTCATTTTGTACATGGCTTGTAATATTTCCTGGCAGCTGAGCTCTGATGTTAAGGATTTCAGGCAGACTTGCCCAGATGACTTTCTTTAAGCTTGCTACTTGCAGGCACTTTGCTTTTTTTTCCCTTAATTCTTGTGTTATAACAAGAAGGTTACGTGTCATCCAACAGTAAAATTAAGTAATTTGGTAACACTGTATCCAAATAGTCTACCTGTGTTGGCTTAGGTGTTATAGGAGGAAATACCTCTGGATGGCAAAGGTAGTAGTCAGCTATCATTACAAAAGAAAAAGGACCCGTCTGAAATCACAGGCTGGAAGCAAAGGTTGTTGCCCTTATGCAGCTCAGCTGGTTTTGTCCCGTGGGTGCTTTGGCACAATAGGAAGGAGGCAGGTGCACACGATCCACTTTTCCTTGCCTATCTCTACCTCTGGGTGATTTGATAGCTGAGTATTGCTCTATCTCTGGGGTAAGTTTCACAGTATTGATGTTTTCCTCTGCATGATACAGTTGCAGGACTGAAAGCTTTTCACTTGTAAGTCATGTTCTAGGCACATAAAACTAGACAAATTTTTAAGACAAACATATTATATTTGCAGGATACTTCCTAGTGCTTGTATGAACTATTTGAGAAGCTCTTCATCTTCTCCTTGACCCCTTTTGAGTCTAAGGAAAACTACAGTCATCTTAAAACCTCTGTCAAGTTTTAATATGAAATACATTCCTGAAATTTTTATTTTGTCTTGTTCTCCTGAATCAATGGTTCATCAGCTTCTTATTTAATTATTTCTCCCCTTCCATGAATTTGCTGTGGGGAGATGACACAACAGTTTTTCCTGTGGGAGTTTTATCTTGGATACAGCAGCTTTGACATATCTATTCTGTAGTGAGAGGTGGGTTGGTGAAGCTCCATTCCTGTTTCATGAGTACTAAGTGTAAGCTAAGAAGCTTAATGCTCTGTACTATTAATTACTGTTGATACAATGGCTTATCACAAGAGACCTCTGTCAGCACTGAACTCACCTGTACAGTGGTCACAGACCTTTGTGGGCAACCTTCCTGGAAGAAGCTCAGTGTGGGCAGCTGGTTCTCCAGAGCTGGAGGAAATGTTAGGGGCCCTCAAGCTGACCCAGTTAGCGTGGTTTTAAATAAAATGTTTTAAATTCACCTGGGATTTTTAGTGCCTGATTTCAGGGTGAGGAATTTTATTTTGTTGAAGTCTACAGAGAACTTAATTTTTTTAAAAATCAGGATCTGCATATATTTTTGTGCATATACATGGACTTGCAATCATTTTAAGAGGGCTTTCACTCTGGTTTAATAACAGATGTTAAAACCCGCAGAGCATTTAGATTTAAGGACTTGCCAGGATTTCTTCTGTGTATACTTCTTGTGTTTTGGAGATTTAGAGTGCAGTTTGGCCTCTGGAATGACAGGCTGTTTGATTCCAGCTGCTGTGCAGTCAGTCAGCTTTACAGTTCAAGGGGGTTTGCAAAATCTCCAGCCCTTGCACATAGCATGGAACAGAATGATCAGGTTAAAAGTGACTTCAAAGAGTTTCTCAAGGTGTAGTTACGTGTGTATTTATCGTTACTGATTATTGAGGTACTCAAATGATATTTGCAACAAATACTTAGTACACCTTATGTTAAATAGACTATTCTCAGTCCAGACTGTGACACCAGGAAAAGATAGTTTGGAGTTTCTCATCCCAGCTGAGCTGTTGTCATTCAGGCACACTGTGCAGTTTTCCCTTGTGTGTTGCATGTGCTGTTTCAGCAGGTTAAAATGAGTCAATCACTAAGATGCTTTTAAAGGACTTGTAAGTAAGGAAGCACTCGTTCATTCTGCTTTTCTCTATCTCCTTCAGTTTCCCAGCTACTTAGAAAGAACTACTTAGATAGAACAGACATAACCTGGAATACTTTTTACATCATTCCTAGAAACTGGTATCTTCTTTCTTTGCCTCAGGAGGAGGAGAGAACATCTTCAGGTGTTCCATGTTTTTACGTGGCAGTGCCTTTACTGATACATTTACAATACCAGAAAACAGTTGTATTCCTGTTTTACTGTCGTATTTTTACCTTTAGGTAACAGAAGTATTCAACTCTCAGATATTCCTTTAATAAGCTCTCTTAATGGCACACAGAAAGAACAGAGTTTATTACTTTGAATTTGCATGTGCCTTTCCAGACTTTTTGACAGTTTATCAGGTCAGAGCTGGAGCAAATCACAGACAGTCAAGGCTGACATATTTGAGGGTTTTTTGTACAAGGAAGGTAGGAGGAATATTATGGAATTAAGAAAAGAAGGTGTCTGGCAGTAAAGACAGCCGAGTAGACATTTATGCTACTCACTAATGTTTTTATGATCTCCTGTAACTACTAGTGGTAAGTAACATAGTTCAATGTCCTTATACTTAGTGGTTTGCTAGTTTTACTTGTTTGTGTTTCCTCTGTGCTGTTTTGATTCTGTTTAACTTTATTTTCGTTATTTTTATTTAATGTAGCTATTATTGCTGGCATACATTAGGAACTAACTGCTGGCAAAGAGAGTTTGACATTTGGGTTTTTTTCTATTTTCTTTTTTTAAGGTTCCTTATAGGTTGCATGCTGTGCTAGTTCATGAGGGTCAAGCGAATGCAGGACACTACTGGGCGTATATTTATGACCACCACCAGAACAGATGGATGAAATACAATGACATTTCTGTGACAAAGTCAACTTGGGAAGAGTTGGAACGGGACTCCTTTGGTGGTTACAGGAATGCCAGTGCATATTGTTTAATGTATATCAATGATAAGGAACAATACTTGATACAAGGTAATGTTATCACTATGGGTTCTGTATGGTGTAGAATAGCTAAGTACATTGATAAAGTGAGCTTCTCTCACATGGATTTCCAGATTTTTGAAATGTTTTTAATAATTATTGAAAGTTTTATTTCTGCTTATAACGGTTAGATTATTTTTGTAGGTAGAACAATTGCTCTTCAACTTTTAGATTAATAGATAATGCCAGTGTTTCAGCATTATTAAGAGATTAAAATAAACTATATGTTTGCTAATTTGCAAACATTTTAGCCAAGTGATTGCATGCTCAGAATTCTTAAGGGGGTCATCTCATTAAAACAGAAATATGGAAATAGATAAATGAGCATTTTACATTAAAATCCTCATGTAGCTGCCTTTTTTTTTTTTTTTTGCCTAAGCTTCAGAGCTCTGATGCACTCTACTGGAGCATGGAAACTTGAAAGCTTATGCAGTAAATTGAAATGTAAATAACTTAGCCCCTACCAACTAAACATTAAACCTGAGCAATACGTGGATTGGGAAATTTTTTTTCAGGACATGTATTAATATGCAACTACAAGGCCTTGTATGGAAGTGTTTGAAGAGGGGACAAAGATCCCATTAGCACGAATTTTATAATAATGGTAGCCAGGGAGCTGACTGTGAAAATGTCCACAGATGCAATAATAGGTTGGGGAAAATTTTCATGCTCCTGTCTATTCATAGGGCAGAAGGCTGGACTGCTCATTTGTGCAGTTTTTATAGGAGAACTGATATTAACCATGACATTCCTAGATTGCCAGATTGGTAGTGGACTTGCAGCCATGGGGTCTGTGGGCCCTGTAGGCTGCTCTGCCACTCCAGTTAAGTCTGAGGGCTGCTCACTGTGGGACAGTTACAGCTGATTGATCTCCCGGGGTCTGGGATACCCCTGCAGACACCATTCTCCAAACAAAAGGGAAGGTTACTCAGTGTAGCTAGTGTTCCTATCAGTTGACTTTACAAATCCCTGTAGGCCCACTCTCCTTCCCCTTTTCCCTTGGGAAGTTTAGTTGTGTCCATCTCTGTGTGGCTGTAATGCAGTCGAGGGATGGTGGGGGTTTCCTGACTTTTTTTTTCTGAGTGTTCACAATCACAGGTGCTTGTGGCCCAAAAGGCTTATCTTTGAAGGTGTTAGTGATCTGATAGTGCCCAAGAATGTAAAATCCAAAGATCACAGGAGCAGTAGCCATGTGTCTCAGTAGCAGAGGAGTGCCCAACAGATAGTAAAACCAGTTAGAAGTAATATAGTTTGGGGGTTTTGGTGTTACACTGTACATTTTCAGTAATTCACTTGAGGAAATCGGTTGAACATACTTTGTTTTCCCTATTCTTTCTTTTTCTGAAACTTATATTTCACGTTACTGCAGAGGAGTTTAACAAAGAAACGGGGCAAATGCTTGTTGGAATGGACACGCTACCTTCTGATCTAAGGGATTATGTCAAGGAAGACAATAAACGTTTTGAAAAAGAACTTGAAGAGTGGGATGCAGAACTTGCTCAGAAAGCACAGCAGGAGAAGTTGTTATCTCAGATACCCAGGGCACCAGCACCCTCACCTGCTCCAGGTTAGCTGCTTGTACCTGTTTGTAAAAGGACAAGGACCAAAAATCACTGGGTTTTGTATATATTGTTTTACAGCTTAACAACAGAATTTTTGTAATCATGAATTACAACTGTTCACTTGGCCAGAGTAACTGTACTTGAAGCTCAGTCTGGGGTTTTTTTGCATTTCAGTTTTTATTTAAAAAAAAAAAAAAGTGTTGGTTCATCTGCCTTTTCTTTCCCGGTTATCCTTAGCCTTATTTTTTTTTCCATATAAACTCTGGCCTTTTAAGACAAGTAATTATTAATTTTTAACGGGTCTCACCAGTCTGTTTTGAGAATTTGTTCGTCTGTAAGTGATGTATATTCTTCTATTCAGCATGATTGAGTACAAGACTTACGTTCTCACTTTAAATTAAGACAGAATTCAGATATGAAGAGAAGAATAATTTATTTGGTGTGGTGCATTGAGTAGATTTAGCAATAGCAGGGCCCACTTAAGATTTTACTGTGTAAAACCAAGGACATTAAAATTATGGAAAAGACTCTGACCAGCAACAGTGAGGCCAGTGATTTGTAGTGAGGCTGCTGTCCAGATGTTTTCATTGCTTCATTGGAGTTGTTAAGACTGAGCATATATTTCTCATAACTATCTGTGACTGCAAACTGAATGTAGCAAGTGCAGTGATTTAATGACATCGCTTGTTTTGTGAACCGTGAGGAGAGTTACTTCATCTTCTGTATGTTTTGAGTTCACAAACACTTTGTTTTTGTTCTTTTGTTAGTAATGGAAAGTCCAAAATGAATGTTTTATTTGCCTGCCAAAATTTGGTTTCGTCATGTAAGGAATATAAGACAATATTTATGCTAATCAATTTATTGCCCCCAAGTGGAAGAGATTTTGAGATATCCCTTAAGGCAGATGAACATATTGTGTTTATTATTTTACAAAGTAAAAATACATGTGGCACTCAAGTGGCTGTATATATATTGAGTCTGTATCCCACAGAAAGTTCAAGTAGAATCTCCTCTTTGTTCTTGGTCATCCCTGATGATCGATTGATGAACACCCCTCCCTCAAGAGCCTTAATGGGTTTATTGTTACTAATATAAAATCAGGGATCCATTTATAGGGAAGTGTTCAAAACTACATGAGCCACAGACTGATGTAAAGTTGAACTTGTGAACTGTGTGACCTACCCTGCATTTTCTGTGTGGTTACCTTATCTGTGAGACAGTGATCTAGATAAAAACTAATCAACTCAAAATTCATGCTGATGTTAACACACAAAATTGTTATCTTATTTCTGTCACTAAGTTCAAGCAGGAGAACCAGAATATTTAGAGCAGCCATCAAGAACTGATATTTCAAAGCACTTAAAAGAAGATTCTGTACAAGCAATCAATAAAGCTTTAGCTGAACAAGAAGATAGAGGTCCAGAAGCTATAATGGATACGGTGAGGATATTTTGAAGCTTGAAATACTTCTTTTGCTTTTATTTTGCAAATGGAAATGATAAAAACTGATTAAAGGGTGTGCGTCTGGAAACTTTGAACTGAAATTGGTTTTTCTTCAGGAATTGTCCAGACTGAAGTCCATTCAGAAAGTATGTACAACAGTAATGAATGTGGGGCAAAAAAGAAATACTAAATACAAGTTCTCTGTGGGATTAAAGAGCTTGTCAAGAGTACAGCATATTGTTCAAATTGAAATCAGCTGTTTGTACCCACAGTCCTCTAAAAATATTAGATGGTTCCATGTATTTTTGAGGAGAAAATATTGACAGTCTGTGTAAACGACTTGAAAAATACTGCTTTAGACATTGAGGCTTTTGTCTGTGAAATATAAGATTATAATTGAGTTCCCTTGAAAGACCTGTGGCAGTTAATGCAACTTACAAAAATAAGGGTTTTTTCAACAATAGCCTGTAGCTTTATGCAGATTCACAACTTGATGAAAATTACTTTTTGTGATTCATAGGATGCATATATTAACTTTATATAAGAATTAGTGTTGGGTGATTCTGTTTTCACTTCATACAAAAAATACTAAGAGGAATGGGACATTAACTATTTTATGGGTTATTAATGAAACTAGTATTTAACAGTTTTTCTTCTAGCAATTATTTTTTTTGCTTCTCTATAAGTAGATGGCCACAAAACCAAGGGTCATTAAAACAATACATGCATCTGTCTTGAAACTGTATCCATAAGGATAAGACATAAGAAGTGTAGACTATAGTTTCCTTAGGCACCCCTAGTGACCACTAGAGATATGAACAGTTTAGATCTCTGCAGAATTTGAAGCAGATGGTTCAGGTATGAACCCTCATTAAACAGCAGCAGAGCTAGCCATAGATATCTTTGGGGCCAGCAGGAAGTCCTCTTAAAGCCTTTGAAAATTGTTGACAACTTGTTGACCTGCTGTGTTTTCCACTCCTCTCTCCCGCGGTGTCAGGAAAGCAGGGAAACACACTTTCTCTGCTAAACTGAAATCAGAGTTAACAGGGAAACTGATCTAACCCTTGATGAAAAGATGCTCTGCCACTAATGCTTTAGGCTACTGTACCTCTGATTTTTTTTATTTTTTTTTTTGAGTTCTCAGAACCCAGAACAGCTTGCTGGGAGCCTGTTTAATATGATTTACCTCCAGCTGAAGGAGTAGCTATGCAGTTACCAAGCCCATGATAAAATGTCTTTCATAATGCTGTCCTTTTCTAGGCTTTGTGGGCATCCATCCCAGTGGGATGTGAAAGAATCTTACAGACTTATTCCATGGATCAAGTGTTTTGGTTCAGGATAATGACACCTTGCACAGTGGTCAGCCTTAGGGCTTCACAAAGCTGTGGCTGAGGAACCACATGGGAACACCACGATAGGCTTGATGAGGCAGATGCAGGTTGTATTACTCCAGTCTTTTCCCTGCAGCAGGATGGATGGCTCTTGAAAAATATAAATGAAAAAAAGCCAAACCATGCAAACTCTTTTATTTAGAAACGACTGTACTTCAACTGTTATAATCTAAAGCAAATTTCTAGATAATCTGAAGGTGCTGTGTTAATGTTTAAAAGCTGCTCTCTGTATCCCCAAATTTTACTTAGTGTAATTGTGCTTTCTTCTCAGTTTATCAGCGTGCTTTCTAATTATTCTACTTCTACATGCATTCAGACATGCAGCCATATATTCCATTCTTCCTCTTTTTGTTTCTTCATTTTTAAAAGAAGGAAAGCCAACATCAGAATATGTAACCTACAAGATTGTAGGTTAGTCATCACATGTTCATTTTGTCCATTTTTTGCCCTTCTGCCCTTTTTTTTCTGCCCTCTGATTGCACAGTTTTCCTTTGTATTTATACAGTGTTGGGTGTAAATAGATAACTGTGTATATTTCTGGAATCTTTGTTAAAAAATGAGGCTATGGTTATAGTTGCAGAAGTAGCATGGCACTCTGTGATTGCTTAGATGAGAGTCAAGGTTTAAGTTCTGCAGATGGTTGTAAACTGCCTATTATTCAGTGATAGGCCATAGAAGCTGAGATTGTGTCCATTGTTGTTTAAAACTCATTTTAACATAGCAAGAATTTCAGTGACTAGCAAAATCTTCCTCTGATTTAGTTTTTGATTACTCTTCTAAAAAATAAACCTTTTGAATGTAATGTACCTTTAAATATTTTTTAAAATATCTTGATTGTTAGAAGTTGGTTGGTTGGTTGGTTGGTCTTTTCCCAGAGTATCAGGAAATGTTAGCCTTTGGCTTGTTTCCATCCTTTAGTATGAATTCAAGAGGTATTTCAGATATGAAGTATCTGACCTGGCCCTGTTCAAGACCAGGTTGGATGGGACTCTGAGCAACCTGATTTAGTGGGTGACATCCTTGGAATTAGACGATCTTTGAGGTCTCTTCCAGCCCAAACCATTCTGTGATTCTGTGATACATTCAGTAATTTTGGGGTGAAATGTATAAGAAGTGGTGGTTCATAGACTCATCCTTTGCCAACTGCCTTAGATCTGTAACAGATGTTAGAGTTGCAATACTGGTATCCTAACCTGTAAAGATATAATTAGTGATTAAAGAATGAATGAAATATTTTTAATAATTATGGCTTAACTTTAAAATGTACTGCTTAAAAGTATCACCTGTATTCTCAGTTTCTTAATTTTTTCAGAATTTCAGCAGTACACATCACTGTAGTAGATCAACCTGTCAGTTTGCGTTTCTCTGTAATTTTCTGTATTTTCTGATTATTACTCTTTTTTTTTTTTCCCCCCTCCAACACATACTGATAATGGTTTTCTTCTGCAGAGCTCTGATAATGCCCCAGCTCCACCAGCTCCTAACCAGCGAGTTGTAGAGGTGGCGATTCCTGATGTAGGGACTTTTGTGATTGAGTCAGAGGAGGGGGGTTATGACGATGAGGTACATTTGATTGTGTGCACCGCTCCTCCTCGGTGCTTTCCTGTGCTGCCTGATGAGAAGTCTTGGCATGTTTGCACATAGTGACACTTAACAGATTTCTGCAAAACTAAATGCTTAGCGATTTGTAATCTTAACAATATATTAATTTGTAATGAAATATGAAAGGAAAGCACTACCTACTCTAATTGGGCACGCTTTGCATGGTACTGTTTACACTGGAGGTGTATTTGTCTTTTCAGCTGTGGAAGTTGAATGTTTGTGTTAGGCCAGGTAGCCTTCAGAATGCTGGTGATAGACTGCACACCGCTCCATTATTTAAAAAGTGACAGGACAGTGAATGGTGTTCTTAATGTTTGTGCTTCTGTGTCAGTCCAATAAAGCCAGTGTTCAAATCTGATCTCTTATTTGCCAAGGTTAAGCTTTTCAGGCTTTGGGGATTAAATTAGCTGTGGAAATAACCTGAAACTGATGTGGCTGGTGGAGCTGACTCTTGCAAAGCTTAAAAAAAAAAAAAAAAATTTCTTTTTTTACAGGTCAGGCCCAGGGTGTTGCCAGGGTGTACCTGGTACTACTTGAGGAATAAACGAGAGGGCAGTTGTTATCCTGAGAGACATTATTTTTTGCTGCCCTATTTTAGCAGTAAAAAGTAACATTAAACTGCCCTGCCTTGACACTGCCTACTCTGTGAATATTTTGGTTGGGGTTAGTGTTGGGGCAGCCCATATTATCAGGTGTCTGAGCATGTGTTCTTGAGGGGCTCTGGGGAGCTTTAGCTTCCCTAGGCAAATGGATATTTCAGGTCATTCTGCCCTGGAATTGTGATCAGCTGTAACTGGGATTATGGGGTGGGGAGTAAAATTATTTAATTGACATCCTCACACACTGAGTTTGGCTTCTCACAGATGTGTAGTCTCCAGCTTTAAAGACATGAGGATTTAACCTCATATAGTGACCTGCTTTTTTGTTTGGTTTTTTTTCCTTTTTTTTTTTTCACTGTTTTCCCCATGTCATTGTCTTTCTAGAGGAAAACTTTCTTGCCTATTTCCCTGTTCATTTTGTAAGTGTGTTCACTTTTTTTTTAAAAATGTTTTTATGTGTGGGAAACACTTGCAGGGAGTTTCAGGTTCTTCATCTTTTCTTGCTGTGCCAGTTGCTATACCAGCTATACCAAGGAGAGAGCGAGAGTTTTTCTTTGCTCACAGTTAACAAAGGAGAAAGGCTTTTCAGAGTAACCTAAATGTCTCAAATTGTATGTAACTGATGTGAATAGCTGTGAGATATGTGTCTTATGTTTGGCTTTGTGTTCGTTAATTGTTTTGGGTTTGATGTTTAAGAATTTGTCTGCAAATGCTTCAGGAAACAATTGCACTTGTAGCAATGAATGTGTCTGATTTTGATGTTGAAATATGCATAAAATACAGGAAGTGTGGTTTACTGTGGCTTTAGTGTAGTGTGATTGGATGATTTTTCTACCTGAAACTTTTTTTCTTTTTTAAAATCCTTTGGCCATGGGTAGCACTCATTCAGTGTGCAGTTTCTGCTGGATACTAATGCCGAACGATGCATGTTCCTTTCTTGGGAAGTTTGGACCATGTAACTTTTTTGACACAGTTTTCTTCAATTTTTTTTTTTTAAATAAGATTTGATGTTGTTACAGTAAAACTATATACACATGCCGTGATTTGATTTGCAGAATATGCACACCTGATCTGTATTGAAGTGTGGCATTTCAGTATATGCATGCATTAAGTTGCTTTTTATCTTGCATGGGACAAAAAGCATATTGAATTTGGTCATTAAAATATTAATCATTCAAAACTTTTACCTTAAATCCCTTGTGGCAGGTCATGCTGACCCCGAACATGCAAGGTATTATCATGGCTATAGGTAAAGCCAGGAATGTTTATGACAGGTGTGGGCCAGAAGCAGGGTTCTTTAAGGTACAACTAACATTTTCAACTTTTTCTCCTCTGACTTTTCTTGTTAGATATGCTACTCCCACTACCCTTTGATGTATATTAAGTCTTTTCTAGCATCTATACGTATTTGTCTATATCAGTCATCCATTTAGATATTTCTCCCTTGAAAAATAGACAAATATTTGCCCTGTTCACTTCAGTAACTTATATACCTTTCTGCATTTTAGCTTTCTAATAATAGCAGTGAGGAAAATAATAGTAACATGAAACCTAGATATGTAATCAATAAGAATATATTCTCCTCCCCTCCTTTTAGTAATTTGACTTTTGGGACATCAGTTTTTTCACCCAGGGAAATTAGTGTTTAATCATTTGTTGTTTATTTTAAAAAGATGTTCTTGTTTAATACTCCTTAAAAGATTTTTAAAAAATCTAAATTACTTTCTTTTGTGTAACTGCATGGATGTCAGTACTATTTATTATAAAATTTTTTATTACTGGGAATTAGACATTAGGCTTGTTGTGGTTATTGCTCTTCACAGTGATGCCAGATTTAAAAATGTGTTAGTTTTCTTAAATACACAAACTTCTGAGCACTTTTAGCTCGTAGTCTTTTCAGGGTATTAGAAAGGGAATTACTTTGACATGATGTAAAATCCTCTCAAATGTGATCTGGAGAGGAGGAAGAAGTTTCTTGCCTGTTGCTGAGTAGCAGCCTGTTTTCTTCTTAACTGTTATGATGTAGCTCCACTAGAAGAAGCTGTCAAAACCCCAAACCCTCCAACAAACAACAGCCAAACAAACAAAAAAGGTTCTCCAACCCCTTGGTAAGGAAACTGAAATCTCGTGGGTTGGTTTGTTTGTCTGTTTGTGTGGGGGTTTGTAATGGATACTTAAAGAGGGGTTATGATCATAACATATGTTTGCAGGGTTGTCTCTGTTAACTGTGCCTGCCCTCAGGGAATGGAGAGACACCTGCTATAGCCTCTGTTCAGTGAAATGGGGTTAGTATGGGATACAGTGCTGGTTGGTTTTTGTTTTATTTTTCAAACTTACTACTTAATGAAAATATGTCAGTATTTTTTTATTTTTTTTTTATTTTTTTTATTTTTTTTTTAAGCTCAAAAAACCACCCTAATTTGATCAAATCACTCCTTACCAGAATGTTTTTGATTATACCTAATTATTTTTTTAAATATGGAGGGTGTTTTGATAGTTTTAAAACAAAAATGTTCAAAATAAAATTATATTTAATGCTTCAGAGTTATCAAGACAGTACTCAGCAATGTTTTTCAGTCTTTACCTTTGAAAGCTTAAAAACTTGTACTTCATGGGGACAGAATTTGTCTTTGAGGTAAAAAATGTTTTGACACTAAATTGTTGGAAAGTAGAAAACTTTCCTTACTCATTTTCTATGGAATCACGTTTGCAATGGCTTAGAAGAGGTGGAACGTGATTAATTTTCAAGGAATGAATTAGCATGAACATATGCAGATGAACTGGTCCTACTTAGTAACAAAATTCAGGTTTTGAGATTTATCAAATGAAATCTCACATTTCTCCACAAGCTTATTGTAAAAGCTTCTATATCTTTTAATGCTGTTATACTCTGCATTTCTTTGTGATTGTTTTTTATGAAATCAGTGTTTTCAGAAAATTTTGGGGGTTTTCTATATTTTTGTTTTAGTGTAACTCAGGTGAAACCCCTTTCATGTGGGTCAACTGCCAAGGTAGATCTCAGGCTTAAGACATGACTAAGATTCAGGTATTTCTTGATCAATGACCTCTTCCAGTCATCTTCCTTTAAACTTTATCTACAGGCCTTGCAGAATGTTTGCCGGGATACTTTTTTCTACCGTCCCTTTTTCCTGTATTTTGTGTAAAGAAAGTGTTACTTTTTCATTGTACATAGGGTTTCTGAACCTGTATTATATTATTTAAAATATGAATATAAAAATAGAGGCTTTGCATTGCATTTTTCCTACTTCTCAGTAATTATATGAAAAATTAAAATGTCTTAATAGCAATTTCTGTTTGCTTCTGGCCTACCTCAATAAACAGGGTTTAACTGTTATCCTTGCTGGCTTTCCAATAGTAGAACTTCTGATGTTAGATATTAGAAACTCTATCTGTGGCTTTTGGCATTTATAATGTTCTCCCAAACTTCCTTTTTAATGGTAATGCATATGAGTATTTAAAGATATTGATGCTGAACAATCTCTTAAGTTTTAAAGTTCTCCACATGCTCTGTGTTTAAGCCTGTATGATTATTATCCTACCCACTTCTTTAGTCCTGAAACAAGATATGTACTAGTAGAGGATGGGAGTCCAAATTTCTGACAGTTACCTGCTGCTGCCAGGTATTAAAACATAAAGGAGTTTGAAATATTGAACAGGATTGGGTTTTTTTCTGATTGCTTTGGAGCTTTATTTTGTGCAAATGTTGTATTGAAACTTTGCTGATGTGTTAGCAATCAATCTCATCACCTCCCTGTTTTGAGAGATAAATTATGGAATGTGTTAACATTTGTCACCATTTTTCTAATTATTTTTCTTCTGTTTTTGTTCCTGCTGTGTAGTTTCAGTGAATGAGATCTAATGAACAGAACAAATTATATTCATTAAAATCTAATGTGATGGCACATCTGGAAATGTAAACACTTCTGATGACCTCTAAAGTCAGCTTAAAATATTCAGTGAGGTCTCCATCCTGCCCTATATATAATACTAATATATATGTATAATTGTATTATATAATATAATACTGTTCATATTGAGTTATTATTTTCTTTATAAATCCTATAATTTGATCTTTAAGAGACATTCTCATTCTCACTTAGTGTTTCCAAAATCATACATGTTCATTAAACTTCCCTTAGAATTTATTTTATTCATGCATTTGCATTTTAACCATATATTAGAGGTACTTTTTTTACATTATGAGTCTTCAGGAAATTTCTTTAAGTAAAGTGTTGGAAATCTTATATGAACTTTGGATTGTAAATACTTAAATCTCTAAGGATTGGATAAATCATCTCTCAGGGAAAAACAGCACAGGATTGGAACTGCTTTTGAAGTAAAGATTTACGTGGGATTTTGACAGGCATAATTTGGAAGACAAAGAGCAACTTGACAATTTGTCTGGGTTTTTTTGTTTCTTTGTTTGTTTGCTTTTGTAAAGACATAGTTTGGACTTCTTAGGAGGGTGAAATATTGAACTGTTAAAAAAATATTTTATAGGCAAAATGCCATGGGATGTGAATTGTCTTGTTAGTGTTTGTGACGCTGGAGTTAAAAGCCAGTAGGAATAACGTCTATTTTGTTCAAATTCTGTAGGCAATTAAATTGGAATACACACGTTTGCTAAAATTAGCCCAGGAAGATCCACCACCTGAATGTGATTATCGTCTGCGTCATGCAATTGTTTACTTCATCCAAAACCAGGCACCAAAGAAGATAATTGAGAGAACATTACTGGAACAGTTTGGAGATCACAATCTGAGCTTTGATGAACGGTAATAAGATCTGCACGTCTCATTTCCTGTGCTCACGAATGTACTCTGGTGGGTGGAGACGCCCCCTTCATGTTCAGCTCGTGCTTGTATTAGAGGGAAGGCTGGTGGCTTTAGTTGGCTCTACCTCCTAGTGAATAGCTTGCAAGTTTATTGGTAAAACATATCTTTTATAAAAATCTCTATAAAAAGAGTAAGTGAGAAGTTGTGTTTCTATTCATGTAAAATAAGGAGAAATACTCAGCGTTGCTCATAATTTTGCACATAGATCTCTGTACTTTCTTTCACTGTGCATTTCCTCGCTGCCCTGAAAGCCAGCAGTAGACAGCAAAGCCTTACAAACTAAGTGAGCAAGTGACTTGAAAGCAAGACAATGTCTCTGTTTCATTCAAAATTCTGTCTACTTAATTATAGAAATAGACAAATTACAATTTAGAAAACATTAGTCTGATTTCCCTGTAGTGAATAATCTTCTAAACTTCTGCAAAGTAAATGTTGGGGTGTTTCAAGCCATCTGAACTTTTAAAAGAAAGACTAAGCAATGTGGCAATTTAGCAAAATAAAACAAGTAATTCTTTAAATAGCACAGGCCTCCATCACACCTACATCAAAAGTGTGCTCTCTCCTGCGGATTATACCGTGCATAATAAAAATGAGTAGCATTTTCGTACTGGTTTGCATAAGGCTGTAGCTCAGACTGTTTGAAGCTGCTGTCTGGTATGGATAATACCATCTGTGAATTTCCAGTATTATTTCATGATTTCTTGTTGCTTTTTGTAAGGTGCCGTAACATAATGAAGGTTGCTCAAGCCAAACTTGAAATGATAAAGCCAGATGAAGTAAACATGGAGGAATACGAGGTCAGTATTTCTTATGCTTTAAATTAGGTTTTAAGGTGAAATAGTTACCAGTAAGTTGAATTTTGTCTTCACAAATTTCCACTTATCTTGCACCAAGAAGTTAAAACTGGTTATTGAAAGATCATTTGTTTCTCCAGAGGCTGTTGTTGGTCTAAAGCTGGTTTTTCCACATCTCTAATTCCAACGTTTGAGTCATAAATAAATGTCAGGTTGGAGTCTGTCCTTAGTTCATTAACGTGTCTTGACGTCAGTAACAATATTTTGTAGTTTATCACTGTATGAGCCAACTGGCTTCTCTAGGCAGACAGAGCTGGCAGTGAAGGAGTGAGAGTGGTCGAATTCCAGCCTCACTCATCCTGAGAACTGGGTAGCAGGCACAGCCACATTTGTGCTTTTCCTCCAGGTGTCTCTATGGCCATTCCTATTTTCTCATGAGCAACAGATTCTTCTGTTTGCTGAGACCATACATAACCAGCTTATGCACTTAATATTTCCTCCTGTGTAAAAATTGGAGAGAAAGTAAGAACCAATCTTGGACATTAAATAATCGTGATTATATTTGCAAAAATAATTCATCTCACAATTAAAGCTAAGCCTGTAGCTGGTTTTACAGCAACAGCTTCAACTCTATGTAATAATATTCATTAAGACCTCTTAACAGTGCACCACTTACACCTCATTGTTGTGCTGTTAGGTCCAAAGAATTTGTTTAGGAGGATTATGGGAGTAATCATTCCCTCACAAACCAAATGAAAAATATTTGTCACTTCACATTAACATGTCCAGGACCTACAGTAGATATTCCCATATTACAGTGTGCCCTCTGTAGCCTGTGATGGAAAAGGGCCCTTAGAGTGGCATTTCTGTTTCATATTTTTGGCTGTTCAGGGATCAACATTTTACCATTTTCAGAATGACATTACACAGGGAGAATAAACAATTCTAGACTTAGTTTAAGAGTGGGGAGTTAGGGGTGTCTTCTGTTCCCCTGCAGATGTGCCCCTTTTTTAGCTCCTGAGGCAGTTGGTGGTTTCTCCATAGATTGTGTCAGTATTAGTCCTGTATATTGAGTTGGCATTTTATGGGCCCTTTCTCCAACTTCTTCTGTTGAATCTGTAAGAAGCTGTGCCCTACGGTGTGCTGTCCCCTATTTTATCTTTAATGCACAATTGAAAGTTGGCATCTAACCTACTGTAGTAAAAGTGCCTTTCTCACTTAGAGCATTTACCTATAAAGTGGACCAGGAGTCACTTTGTATAAATGGTGAGGCAGTAAGATAAATGTTCTGCTCCAGTACCAGCATCTCCACAGTCTGAGTTGCATTTGGGTTTTTTGGCACTTCCCAAGTAAAGTGTTCAGGCTTTTTTTATGTCATTCTTTTATTGAAATTTAAGCTTAATTAGTGTATGAAAAAACTTTCTCACTTCCTGAGTAAATAACTAAATGTAACGTAGGGAAGAAAAGAAAAGGATCTTAGAAAATTCTAACTGTGGTTCTCCAAAGATGCTTTATGTTCCTTTCAGATAGTAATGCATTCTGTAAGAATAATCTCATCCAAAAATGTTTCAAAAATTTAAGAATTTTCTTTTTATTGAGGGAGGGTGGATTCAGGTGGACTTTTCACATATGCAAGTCTACTAAGAGTCCTTAGCACTTACTGTAAGTATTCAGCACTAAAAGTGGAAGGAGGGGTGTGTATAAAAAAAAAAAAGAAAAAAAGAAAAAAATTATATTTCATATGTGTGGATAAAATTCTGTTTACCCTTTCTTATATGCAGAGATGGCATCAAGACTACAGACATTTCAGGGAAACAACCATGTTTCTCATGGTGGGATTGGAATTTTTTCAAAAAAAGAGGTAAGTGTTTGCATGGAACTCAAATGCAGTAGAGTGATATAAAGGCAAAATGTAACATTGATAAGTAAAGCTATTTTTTAAATTAAGAAATGTTTAATGTATTATTAATTTCAGTTAAGCATTTATTCAATCTATTAATGTCTTCAGTCTTGCATCTGCCTCAGAGCTTCCCACATCTTCTTATCTCAGAGCTTCCCACATCTTCTTATCCTTAATCTCCATTTCTAATCTCTTACCAAGCCATGGGTACTTTTCAGAGCACCCTTCATGTGCTCCCTTATTGTTCCTTCTCTCCTAATCTTAAGTGCTCTGAGTATCCCTCAGCCATAAAAATCTTCTTCCTCTGGCACCACATGTGCATGTACATTTATCTGCTTTCATCAGCAATCACATTTAGTCAAGTCCTGTCTTACCTGCCTTTTTACTGGGTCTTCCCACTGAAACAAAAACTTTTGCCTTCTGAGCCAAAACTCCACCTGTGATGGGCTCTAGAGGTCAGGAAAGCAGAAAATATTTGAGAAAAACTATCATGCATAGCTGTCACAGTTGTAGCTGATTGTCCTTAGCTCCATGGTGATTCATTCTCTTCTCTTTTTGAATCAAGTCAGGAATTGTGACTGTATAAAATTGGTGACATTTATGTACTTAATGCACTGCAGCTAAAATTTATTCTGATCTTGCAACAAGGATGGTGATTAGAGTATAAATGCCTCAAAATGAGAATTAATCAATTCTCATGAGAGAATCCGTCAATGAGAATGGAGAGTAAATGTCAGAATTGTTCAAAAGTACCTCATCCTCCCATGCCCAGCCAAAGGAATGAAGTGGTTAGTTGCAGAATATCCAGTGGCTGACATCTGTGCTGTGAAAATTGAGCATTCACATGAGATAGGAATTTTTGATTTTGGAAACAATTCTGTAGTCAATCACTGATTTTTCATGTATAAAACAGTAGGTAAGGTAATTTATAGTGGGAATCAAATTTAATTCTTTGTCTTTTGGTTGTATAGTAAATTGCTTCATATTTCTGTTTCTTGTCTTATATCTTCCCAAAAAAGAAAGGCCTCTAACAAACCAGAAAAATTGATTGGAAAAGACACTGCCTTGCCTTTGTGACAAGATATGTGTTTGTATAGTGGCAAACACAATGAGCCCATAGTCTTGATTTGTCTTCTGCTTGCATATAATAAATGGTACATTAATTAACAATCTAAATTGCAATATGCTACCTTGGTAGTATTAAACAGTTTTTGTGCAAAGGTTAGTCAGAAGATTTTCTGGCTTACCTGAAAAATAAACACTCTGGGGATATTGCTTCATCCCCTAATGAGACAAAAAAGTCATGGGCAGTGGTGTGGCTTACAGGAACCCTCCTTGTTACCCCTGTACTTCATGCATGCTCTGAACTTGTAATCAGGAATGGAAGATCTTCAAGTTCCTTGGCACTGGGACTCCAAGTGTAAAATACCAGTGTTTTCACTTATTCTCCTCTTGCCATAATATATTGTGATCATGCTGTAGGGGAGGGAGCAAAGCACAGGTTTGTGCTCTGTGCTGAACAGCAGTTTTCAGGAGTTTGGTGTAGCTTCAGTACTTTCAGCCTTTTTTAGTAGTTTGGTGATTTGGTTTTGGTAATTTCAACTTTAACCGTAACCTCGTGTTCTCCCTAGGAGCTGAGTAAATGCACAATGTACCTTTCCTTACCTGCCTTAGGAAATTTCTCTTCCTTGATGTTTTTTAAAATTTGAATAAAAATGAGATATCAAAGTGCTTGTTTTTAGGGTAGCTGCCTGTGCTGCTTTCAATGCCTGTCATAAATAGTTTTTTTTAAGTCAGAGAATTAACCATTTCAGGTTTCTGCTGGAAATGATGTGCAGCAGTGTGAAGGGAGATTGTTAATCTGTACATGAAGGGGTCTCTGTCAATTACTAACTGTTAGGTTTTTGAGTCCTCTCTTACTCCTGGTCTACCAACCAGGCTTGCATTTATCTGCTGCATTTAGATTAAAGACAGAACTCTCAACAGTCTAACAGCACTTCTGCTTTTGAAGTGCTGTTGTGGCTTCTTCCATCACATTAGATTTCAGGAATTTGGAAATACTTAAAGTTAGTGAAGATTAAAAATTCACAGTTTATGTTTTGGAAGTAAAGTGACAGCTTTGATTCTTATTTGCTGAGGTGCAGAATGCTATTAAGAGATTTATGGCAACTGAACCTCAAACCTAATGTGACATAAATGCACAGTAAGTTTTCAGGTCTACTCAAGGCCCATCCAAAGGCGGTTTTGAAATTAGTGAAATGGTACCTGTTGGTTTCAGTGAACTTTGGATTACATTTCATGTGCAATGATCTAACCTGATAATAAAATAATTTGGGTTTATGTGTGTAAACAACAAAACTGTGTGGTAGGAAAAAACATTGTGAAGAGATTGGTGGGTAGGGGTGGACTAGACTTAAAGCAAGTGGTGTTACCTGTCCTTCACTTTACCTTGAAGCAGGTGGTACCTGGATGTTATATCTAATGCTTTTGTTTCTTCACTTCAGCTATATGGAAGCCTTGCTCTACCTTATCTATGCTTACCAGAATAACAAAGAACTCCTGTCCAAAGGCCCGTACAGAGGGCATGATGAAGAGCTGATATCTCACTACAGACGAGAATGTTTGCTAGTAAGTGAAGGGTCAAGTATTATGTTTCAAAAAGTTGAGTTTGCTGCATGGCTTGAATAAAATTAATTAGTAGAAAAGTGTTGCTATCATGTACAACAAAATCAAAACCTCCATTAACAGTTTAATACTTAGACTCCTGTACAGGGGGGAAAAAAGCAAAAGTAAAAAGGAAAACATTATTTCCCCCCCTTTTTTTTTTTTCTTTTTAATAATCAGTCATTTTTGATTGATTTGATTGGTTACGTTTATGATTGTAAATAGTGCCACTGCCACCATGTCTGGGCTAGGTAGGAGCAATGGTTGACAGCACTGGGGAGCAGACTCACCCGTTGCCATAGTTTTACGAGGAGCCAAATATTGGAAAAGGCGTCAGTGATGATGCCTTGTCTGAAGCAAGGGATTTTTTCCTTGTTATGTCACCTTTAAAAACAGTGAGAAAATAAAAGCAGGTGATAGAACCTCAGTCTTAAAAAGAATAGTTGCAAAGTTGGAGTTGGCGGGTATGAAACGAAGTGGCTTCAGGAACAGCACAAGATCAAGTGGATTATTAGAGTTTATATATTATTGCTGTAAATGTTAAAACACAGCTGTGGTTAATACAAATTACCAGGTAAAACTGATGCATGGCAGAATGTGAAATGCTGTATACTTAAAGGCTTTCCTTTTTTGTGGTGGTTTATGAAGAAATTAAACGAACATGCTGCAGCACTGTTTGAATCGGGAGATGATCAGGAAGTGAATAATGGCCTGATCATCATGAATGAGCTTATTGTCCCCTGTTTGCCATTACTACTGGTGGATGAAATGGAAGAGAAAGATATTGTTGCTGTGGAAGATATGAGAAACCGCTGGTGTTCCTATCTCGGACAAGAAATGGAACGTAAGTCATTTATTCATTAAGGTTAAAGGCCCTCATGCACCTTTTTTATAAATATGATGTTTCTGATGACTGGAATTGAAGCTATATCTTTTGTGCCTTCATAATGTTTTTTGAGCTACCTTGACTTTTGAATAATCCTGTACACATTTAAAGAGAAAGTTTTTCCATGTGTTGCACTGGGGTTTCATGCCTTAAGGGAAACGTGCTTTTTGAATGGAAAAACATTTGTGGTGTTAGACCATCTGAAGGGGCATTTATATCAACATCTTTACTATACTGAGAATTGGTATGTCCTAGTTATTGCTGGTAGATCTGTAGAAAGATGATTATTCCAAGTGAAACTCCTCTTCTTCCCACCCACCATTAAAAAAAAAGTCAACATTGGGCAGAAAAGGGAGAATTCTGTAAGTGCTTACATTTGTTTTTCTCACTTGATTTGCAGCCAACTTGCAAGAAAAGCTGACAGATTTCCTGCCAAAACTGCTAGATTGTTCTACAGAGATTAAAGGTTTCAATGACCCGCCAAAGTTACCCTCCTACTCCACACATGAACTGTGTGAAAGATACGCCCGAATCATGCTGTCACTCAGTCGAACTCCAGCCGATGGGAGATAAATTCTGCGACCTTCCTAAGCACATTGTATAAACTTTTTTAGTTCTTAAACCTTGCCTTCCTGTCACAGGGTTTGCTTGTTGCTGCTATAGTTTTTAACTTTTTTATTTTAATAACTGCAAAAGAGAAATGACTGTCCAAACTTTAGCCAGACTGCAAACGATTAAAGCTGAGAATCGCATGGCACTCAGTCGTTTCAACCAGAATTGATGCAACATGCAAGTCTGATCATTATGGCAAAACTGCTTTTTTGCCATTTATCTGTTACAGTATTACTTTGCTTTTATCTTAAGATCCTTTACTTTATCAACAGCTGTCTGGATCATTTTGTGACTGCAACTACTTTAAGTGTCCAGTGCTGTGTAAATACATGGTACTTGGTAGCTTGTAAATGAAATGAAAGAATAAAGTTTTATTTATGGCTACTTCTGTGTTTGCAAGCAGATACCTTGTATATTATTGTAAAATACGGATATTTTTAGAAGAAATACGGTATATTGATGGGTTACTCAATTTTATAGACAAGGTTCTTCAGGATTTATGGCCAGTTTAGATACAGGTAGTCGGAGATAACTGTATGTGAATATATTGAAAAACTGTCACATTATTATACACTATGTTTTTTTGTATATTCTTCACTGATCTGTATGATACTGCACCTGAACACTTTTCTCTGTGTGAATGGCCATGCCAAGTCTTTTCTAATAGTAGGGACTGGCTTCTGAAGCAAAATAATAATGGCACCTTCCTTCTATTCTCAGAAAAAAAAAATTAGAGTACAAAAATTAAAAGTATTTTCAGTAGAAATATATTACACCCTCTGAGCAAAATTTCTAGAAATTGATTAAAGTAGAGAATATAAAGGTTTTAAAAAATGGAATTTATTAAGCTTAAGGATTAATCAATTTTTAATTGGTATTTTAGTCATGTAAATGACCAAAAATAAAACCTTAACATTAATTCCTTACTTGAAATGGGTTGCTATTGTTGCAACAAAATATCTCAGAAATCTTTTATCTGTCCTAATTGAATTTCTATTGGAAGTAAAAAAAAAAAAAAAAATCTATTGGGCTTCTTTTGTAGAAATTAAATACTGTCTGGTTTTAATGAAGAAACTTAATTATTTTGTGGAAAAAGAGATTTAATGCGTCTGAGGTAATCCTGTTACCTGACACTATTTTGATTCCTACTCTTTATAGAGAACGTTTTGTGTTAGATCAGTAAAATATGTGAATATTTATTTGTATGTTTTTATTGGAGCGACACATCTTTTCCTTACAGGCTTTCAAGTGGTGTTTATTTGAATATCTACTAATAAAAGGCCACAGAAGAAAGGAAGGACCACCTAGAAATGCAGTGGGCATAAATGTAGGCACCTCATGTGCAAGAAATGGCAGAGTTCACCCTTAGCACATATCAGTCTTAAAAGTAGTTCACTCTGGATCACAATATACAGTGACTAGAGTGTGGCCTTCAATTCAAAATATGTTTAGGGATGTTCTCTTCTGTTTTCAACAGTGCTTCATACTTTTTCAAACTGTCCATTTATTTTATCAAATTCTTTTTTTCAAAGAATATTGAACTTTTAAAAGTGGAATACTGCTCAGGAGCCTTTTTTTTTAAGTCTGAAACTATTGATGTGCAAAATATCACTCTTCAAGGAAAAGGTACGCTTATTATGAAATGGAAGAGAGGATAAATTTTAAAAGGTTTTACATTTTGCACCTGTCCCAGTTTGATCTGAAACTCAAGAATATGCCTCCTTAGCACTGTGTATTCTTAAACAAGGTCTTGAACAGATCAGACTTCTCACTTGCCTTTTCAATAAGAGTAAAAAGAATTAAATGTAAAAGAGCAACTCTGTTTTGTTATTGCTAAAAGGTTTTGAGTTTGAGATTTTGTGGAAGCTCTTAAGGAAAGCTCCCCTCTAACCCTGCAGGAGCCAGTTACCCATATCTGTGTAATCCTTGGTGACAAACACGGGGGAAAAGCCACTCTTTCTAAGATAGAGTAATAATTTCATTTGGGAAGAATATCTAAGAGATTTAAATCAAAAGGAAGCAAAGAAGGATGAGATTGTTCTTTTTCTTTGGTTTTTTTTTTTTGTTTTCAGTTTCTTCAGGTATGAAAATAATCCATTGTAGAACATAGTACTGGAGATAAATAGGTATTGCTTTGCAAAGACTTGAGTTTTTGAGTTGAATTTAGGTCTAGTCAAGCAGAAATGAACATATATGGATTTTACTATTTTACTATATTTTAAATATCTGATTTTAAACCTTCAACTAAATCATTAGTTTATTATTTTGTCTTAAAATTCTTGTTTTTCACTGCAATAAGATAGTTGATAGCTTGGATTCACATTGCCTAACACAAAACCTATAGAAGTAATTGTGAGGTACTAAAGCATAAAGTCCATTTGCTACCTAATAATCTGACTGGGTTATGTAAGTAGATATGTCTCTTCAGTATGGAGATTGAGATTTTTATATTTTTTTTCACTTTACAGAACACAAAAAGGGAATTTAACCAAAACTCATTAATAAATCACCTGCACCATCAAGTAAAGGGTGGATTTTTTTCCTTTTTCTGGATGTTGCTTCATACTGTGGAGGACCATTAAGGTGCTGCCCTTTTTCAGTTAATTGCCTTTTCCCCACACACACAGGTCTTCTTTTTAGCCAGACTATCCTGTTGCTGCACTTCACCTGATATTTGGTAGTATCAAGAATCCTTTTGACTCCAGCTCAAGCTGCCATAGCACATCTGTTACTTTCAGCCTAGCAGAAGACCATGAGCAGCAGCAGAATTAACCTGAACGAATGAAGAGGATCGATGGAGTCAATTTGTACTTCTTAGATGTGGTGGTATTTGAGATCACACCAGACACAAAGACTTGATCTTTGTTATCAAGTTGCTTTGTGGACAATCTGTGTTTTAGCTGCAGGGAACAGGTTTGCTCCAGAAAACCTGAAGTATGAGCAGAGTCAAAAGCATGTGCTTCATGTTCCAGCATTAAAATACCAAAATTTGATAATGTCTGCATTAAATATCTTTCAGATTATTTTTAGGCTGCTCCAGCATGCCTGTGAATATTGCAGCTCCAGAAAGGAACTCAATGTCAACAATAGCACACAGGAAACAGTCCAATACTGTCCAACAAACATAAAGGTCCCTAAAGGGAGAGACAATGGTTGTTGTTTATATTCTTCATTTTGTGTTGTTTCCTTTTCTCAAACTCCAGAATCCAGATGTCTATGGGAGACCTTATATAAGCACAAGGTAAAGAATGTTGATGAGAAAATGCACCACTCTTAAGTATATAATAAGTCACCTCATCTATGCATTGTTTTTCAATGTAAATACGTATTTTTTTAAAAAAATACATTCTGGGTTTATGCCTAGAAGGATGCAAGTAAAATGAATATCAGTCATGACAGTGAGAGGAAAGTGTTTGCATCTTTCCATTACTTGCTTCTCTATAGGATATTAATATAGATATGAAAAAGCTCTGACCCAAACAGTTCTTTTAGCAAAATACAGTAGGTAGAATTCAAAAGGGCAGTGATTCTTTTAAGTGAAACAGAATTATTTTTCATGTGACTGGTATCCAGTTTATAGATTATGTTGTCCTGGTTTTTGAAGATCTTTTGAAATCCTGGGCTTGATGGATAAGTGTTAACTGGAAACACTCTTAACTCCTAAGGAATATCTTTCTTTATAGAAAAACTAACAGTATCTGTATTCCCCTAATTGAGTTCCCATGAGCAGAACATTCCTGCTTGGTTCAGCGTTTGTCTCCACTCTAATCCATATGGGAGCAATTCCCCCAAAACTTCAGTGGACATGTCTGTTGCTGCCATACACACTTGTGCTCCAGCTTTGTTGTCATGCCCTTAAAATCCTGGACTTGGCTATGGAATTTTCTTCATCATGAGCTTCAGATCTTCACCGTATGTAGCAGAAAGAAGCTCACACTTCTTGGAAACAGTTTCTTGAGGCAGCACTTTGAAAGAACAGCTTGACTTGCTTTCTGGTGGTTGGGATTAACCCATATCCCCTTCTCACAGGCTGGGAAATGTATAGTGGGAAATGTCTTGTTTTCAGGACGGTCATTACTGGATGGATTCATCGTGAATGTTAGGATATGGTCATCCTTCATCACTCCATTTCTTAGATGAAGTACCTCTCAAAGTTTGGGCTGCATAGTTCTGTTCATTCCCATTTTTTATTTCCCCCTACCCTGTTGTTCCTGTTGAAGTCACTTGAAGATCCTCTTTCCAAGTTTTCTAGTGTGTTTAGTTTTTGATTCACCATCAGCTGGTCTAACCACCTGTGCCTTCACTAGCAGGTAGAGCTAGTGATACAGAACCAGGATTGCACTGGTTCCATCTGATCATCATGGGCTTGGAGCTGCCCGTGCAGGATCTGTGGGTCAAATAACACTATCCACACTCATGCTGTCTGAGCTCAGCATTTGAGAGCCTGAAATAGTAAAGTTATGGATAGTTAACTAAAATGCAGGCTTTTTCTGTACCATGTCTTGGCACATTTAAAAAAAGAAAATATTTTGTTGGAGACTGACTTAACAGAGCAGTCACTGAACTGAGCACTTGAGAAGTGTGAGGGGTGTCTCAGCACTATCTGTCCAGGTTTATGAAGGCTCTAGAGGCTGTTCCTCATGTTCAATAATGTTTTCTTTGGTTTTTGCCCTGATCCTTATGCTTTGTCCTGAATTATTAAAACTGCAGTCAAACATAAAGTTGGGCAAAAAGCAGCTATGTTGTGCTGTACTGGTTTCAGTTGGTGTCTGTGCAGTCCCTACCCATGTCTGTGTTCTGTATCTGGGTGTTTCCTATCACTGTGTGGAACCATGTCTGCTTCATTATCTATGTGAAAGTTCCCTGAACCCATCTGTATTTTGTGGACATGGAGGCAATCAGGGAAGAGCAGTAATTCCTGTAGATTTTCTTCCAGAAGAAAAAACTTGCATTTTGTCTGACCTGAATCTGTAACTGAAACTTTGAGTTGAATTGTGGACTGAGGGCTTGGAAAACCTGTGGGAGTTTGGGGAGGGGTTGTTTTTTTTTAAATTATAGATAGTACAGGATCATGGGGTGGAGGGAATCACTGCATAAATACAGTAAACTTCTGTTTGGATTAGAAAAAAACATTTGTTGAAGTAAGAAGTTTAAAGCAAAAAAAAATCGGTGTCACATAATGCAATTTGAAGAAAACCTCCCGTGTTTTTAGAGGTTGGAGTCATTGGTGTTTGAAAGAAACCTTGATCTCTGAAACTGAGAAATTTGTAACTTAATTAACTCATTCATTTAATCTGCTTATAAAGCTCTTTTATTTGGAAAGTTTCTTTAAGTTTTTCATCTCATGAAGCAGATTTTTTTAAAAAAAACAACCAAACTAACAAACCAAACAAAACCAAACCTTCCTCACAAAATCAAATAACAAAATCCCCATTCCACCAGGGAGACAGTATTGTTCTGAGAAGTCCAAGTTGAGTTTGGATGCACAAAAAACTTCTTATGTCCTCCCTCCTATGATCACAGTCTGTTTTAAACAAGTACATTCTGTTTTGGAATATGTACAATTTCTCTTTGCATTTCTTAAGGAAAGCTTGTCATCTCCTTTGAATGTGAGATTAAGACCTGTAATTGTATTTGGCACAGACACTTGTTCCACTCTCAGCTGATGGTGACTGTAGTTATGTGGTTGTTGCAAGGTGCTTGAACAAATGAGCATCCATCTGAAGTATGCAGACCTCAACATACTTTGAGTAATAAGACTTACACTGCTGTGTTTTAGGAATTTACTCCTCTTCCCCCTTGGTCCAGTTTAAGACTTTTATTCAAATGCCTTGCAGTGGGCAAGTAAAACAGTACTGGTTTTGTTTGCCATTGTTCTACTCCAGTGAAGATAGTGACATCTCTGTGTTACCTGGACTTCCTAAGAGATTTTATGGTGCTTTGTGCTCTGTGAATTTGTTTATCTGAATTGGCAGGTGATGGAGTTAATTACCTGTTGGTTGCCGTTGACAGAGAAGAGCCATAATGTTGTTTTCTTATTAGTAACAAAGTAAAATTAAATAATTTCTCCCTTGACACTATTCCCCACAAGATTAGGAAAGCTGGGGATCTGTTCTAAGAAAGTAGAAGTCCACAGGTAAAAGCTGGTAATAATTGTTCATAAACCCTTTGGGATCACACTTGCATGGATAGCATGTTTGTTCTCCTGTCTTTGTTCCTGGAGTAGACACACAGCTAAAAATACTGACTCAAAAGTATTTATGATGGATTTTTATTTGCTCTATAGTAATTTTAAGGGGATTTTGGTTTATATATATTTGCTTTAAAGAGGCTTATTTTGTAAATGCATAATGTCAATTTTTGGTGTTAAGCAAGAAATTTCGATGAGTTCCAGTAGCTTTTTTCTATCAGAAGTTCAGTTAAGTTTTGAAACTTTGCAGTTGTTATCCTCAGTTCTCGATCCTATTCCCTGGCTAATTCCCTACTGTCCCCAACCAAAACACTTTTGAAACTAAGTAGTGGGCTCAGGCCCACTACTGTAATTTTGCTGTTTGCTTGTGGGTTTGTTTGTTTTTTAAGGAAAAGATCATGTGTTTGGCAAAGACAGTTACAAGAGGTCTAAGGTAGCTACCAAATACAGCTAAGCTCTGGCTAAGAGAAAAAGAGAGGCTATTAGCAGAACCAGTTTTAAACTAATCTGTCTTGTGTTATTTCTGCTATTAAGACTGAATAATTTGGTTGTAAGTGGTGTGCAAGTGGTTACAAATGCTTGGTTACAAGCAATCTGTAAAAGGGTGCTGTGCAAAGAATATTTACAGGGAAGTACTGGACAATGAGTAAATGCTGAGGACTTCTGTTTATATAGTCTAACACCTCTTTCCAGAGGGAGAGTGGAGTTGGATCCCAGCAGAGTTCAGAAAAGACGTGAGAGGTGTTATCTGCTCCAGAAAGCCTCAGAGGTGTGAGCAGACAGATATTCCATGAAGGATTTGTGAGGAGTGGGGGAGTGAAGGCTGCCATGTTCCCTCATCTTGTGTTTGATCAACTGCAGGCTCTTTGCTCAGAGCAGACTCAATGCTTCTCAACAGTGTAGGCAAAACTGGATTTGACCATGAGAGATGATGGAGTGGGGCTCCCTACAGTAGAAGAAGGAGGGGAAATGGGTGCATTCTGGACAGACACTGCAGGGAGACAGCCATGCCATTTTCTGGAATTGGGACTGATGGCAACAGTTGGGAGAGACCCCTTATTTTCCATAGAGTCACTGTCTGCACGCTGGTTGTTCCCCTCCTTTCCCTTGTCATCGGCAGAACTGCAGCTCCAGGCTTGTGCATGGGCTGAGTCTGTCAGCACTCTGCTTCCTGAGTTCCTGCTTTGCCACACCCCCTGTTCAGTGTCACAACTGCAAGCTCATTTTTACTTCTTTTAAAAGTCCCTTCTGAGTCTCTCCTTCCTAGGGTACAAGCCCTGTTGGATAAGGGAAGTGATGGCCTTACTTTCTAAATAGTGAAGGGGAGTATCCTGTATTAAATGTGCACACAATTGAATCCAGCTCACTGAGTAGTCTCAGCTATGCTGTAAGTGACTGACTGACTCATGGCAATGTGTGTCCTTCCTTCAGATTTTAAAGCATTTTCAGATTTCTACAGTCATTGCTTATATTTCAGCTCACTGATGAAGAGGTCTGTGCAGGATGTTACTCCTTCCCCTGCTTTTACTAGTAATGCTTCCCCTGGAAAGAAACTCCTAGTAACAAGAAACCTCTGTAATGACGCCACAAAAATGCCTCGGGAATAAAAAAAGCAGTGTGTTCTTGTGGGGAAGAAGGCCAGTGGTATCCTGGGGTGCATTAGGAAGAGCATTGCCAGCAGGTTGAGAGAAGTGATCCTGCCCCTCTTGTCAGCCCTGGTGAGGACCATCTGAAGTTCCATGTCTGATTCTAAGCTCCTCAGGACAAGAGAGAGATGGAGCTCCTGGATTGGGTCCAGTGGAGGGCTATGAAGATGATTAAGGGACTGAAGCATCTCTTGTGAGGAAAGGCTGAGGGAGCTGGACCTGTTCAGCCTCAAGAAGAGATGACTGAGAGGGGACCCCATCAATGTCTGTCAGCGTCTGCAGGGAGGTGTCAGAGCATGGATCCAAACTGCTCGGTGGTGCCGAGCAATAGAACAAGAGGTAACAGGAAGAAACTAATGCACAGGAAGTTCCACCTGAACATGAGGAAGAACTTCTTTACTGTGCAGGTGTGTGGACACTGGAACAGGCTGCCCAGAGAGGGTGTGGAGTCTCCCTCACTGGAGATACTCCAGAACTGTCGGGATGCAATCCTGTGCCACGTGCTCTAGGACGACCCTGCTTGAGCAGTGAGGTTGGACCAGATGACCCACTGTGGTCCCCTCCAGCCTTACCTAGTCTGTGATTCTGTGGTAAACCAGAAATTTTGGTCTTGCATCTCAAGCAGCGTTTAAAAGCCATGAGATTGGAATGGGAAAGCTCCTCTGGTCTCCCTGAAGGTAATGATGGAGCTCCATATACCACCTGGTACAGTTAGACTCAGCCTAGGCTTTTTTAACGCCAGCACAGTGTGCTGTCATGAAATACTTTTCATGGTTCTACAGAGAGTAAAATTTCCTGACAGCATGTGCAGCAGGGCTATGCAGGAGATGATTGGGTTGCGTGTCGGAAGCTACTTCTACATGTGAAGTCCCTGAGTTACAAATTTCGGGTTAGTAGCAGGCCTCCTACACTGCAGAAACGTAAAGAGTTTAAAATGCATCAAACAGGCTGCAAATGAACATGGATGTGCTGAAAATGAAAGCTTTGCTGTCTGAAAAATCTTACATGGTGACAACTGAACGAGGAATGCAGTTAACACACTTGAACTTATTGTTCAGTTATGACCAAGCTCTTGCCTGCTGTGTCACAATATTTTAAAAGTTTATATTTCTTAAGTGGCTCATCTCCCTAAACTAAGAATCTGGAAGTTTTCTTTGGAGTGGCAGCCTATACATAATTTTTATTATTTTTTTAAACTTTCCTATTTAGTTTTTCAGCTGGCCTGCACAGGAAATAATTTAAAATGAATGCATTAATTTGAACAGCTTTTCTTTAAGTGCATAGAACCTACGTACTATTGACAATGCTTTTATATTGCAGATTTTACACAGCCTGTGGATTTGTCTGGACTGGGGTTAGTTTGCTTTTATGCTTGTCGTATTTTTTATGTTTTCTGGAGAGCCTGATGCTGGAAGTGATCCCTTCAGAGTCTCTGGGAAGGGGGATAGGGGCTGCTAAGGTTGAAGCGCTGCTGGGCTCTGCGGAAAAGAAACATGAATGCTTCCCTCAGCAGCGGAGACAGCTGTATATCTGGGAAGGCTGTGGGGATCTCCAGCGGTAAAAACATTCCTAAATATTTTAAATTTCTTCAGCCTATTGAGTGATGAGAACCGTGGGCTGCCCAGGCAGCTCGGGGGCTCCCCATCCCTGGTGGTGTTGGACGGGGCTCTGAGCAACCCGGTCTGGTGGGAGGTGTCCCTTCCAGCCCCAACCATTCCGGGATGCCGGGACAACACCCGGAGGAGGGAGCGGCGCCTCCTGCGGGGCCGCAGCGGCACCTGCCGGGCGGGGGATGCTCCCGCCGCTCCCGGAGGTGCGTTCCAGCTTCGCTCCTGGATGACCGCCAGGGCTGAAGACCTAGGGTGCGTGTAAATTAAATGTGATTATTTTATTTTTGTTTTCCCGTGGGCGGGAAGGCTCAGGAGCGGTCCCAGGGATGCTGGTTTTTCTCTCACGACACTTCATAGCTGCCTCTGGCTGCAGCAAGGGAGAATAATTTTACACTTCTAGCCACGTCTTCGCGTGGATCGGAACAACTCCTTTCTTCCCCCGGGGCTGGAAATGAGGTGTAGATTTTACCAGGGAAAACCTGAAGTGATTAGGGACTATTTTAGGGTAGGCAGCTTCTTCCGGTAGTTTACTCTAATGGCTGCAGTCAGCGTGACCGTTCTACTAAACTGCTTTCTGAGTTTAAAACAGCCAGCGATGGGTAGTGGGGTGTTCTTAGCAACTGATTATTTTCCTCAGGAGTTCACTTTGTGATTGGTACCAATGCCACGGCTTTGACAGGATGCACCAGCTCCCAGGAAGCTGTCCTAGGAAACTGGAGGGGCTTTCTGAAACCCTGGGATGCCTGTGAACAAGACAATTGAGGGTAGTTTATCAGAAGATGTTTAAAAATAATCTGGCATATTGTGAATTTAGTCTTTCTACCTTAAGGTTGTGTATAAATAGCAGATTCAGGATAGCCATGCACTGGAAATTTTTAGAAGCTTTTAGTGTAGGTTATTTTATTTTGGTTTGGTTTAAGTTTCTACAGAAATAATGATTTTAATTATTTATATATTTATTTTATATGTCTACTGGTGATGTCTAGCAGGAAGGAGAATAGTTCATGAAATGATGAAATGAGATTTCAGTTGGATGCCTAGGGCACATTAACTACTAATTAGTTACTGGGTTAGTAACTAACTGACTAGGTTTTTTTACCTGTTTGGAAGCATGTACATGTGAAGAAGCAACAGTGGTAAGATGATGTGACTTGGTTGAGGTCACAAAGGAAAAATTCCACAGAGATATGTGAATGAAGAAATAAAATTGCTGTCTATAATTTTGGGCACCATGTTTTTTACTGCTACTGTTCCTAGCAAATCAGATCCTTTTGACCCCTGTGCCATGCTAGCTGCTCCAAAAATAACAAAAATAGCATGTTTGGTAGTGCTTGTCAGGATCAAAGTGTCAGCATCATGGTATTTGAATCGTGACAGTGAAACACAATGTTTGTGGGTTGAACTTTTCTGCTGGATTTGAACTTGCTCTGAAGTTCAAACCTGAACTTGCTCAGGTCATTGTGGTGCCTACTTGAAAGCTTGGGGGCTCCAGCATCCCATTTGCTGCCTACAAAAGAACAAGGAAGAGATTAATCTTTATTGCACTCACCTAGTTTGAGATTTAGTAGGCAGACCAAAGATTGCTTTAGCTAATTAGGCTCTCTAATTGGATTTAAAAAGTTATTAACCTTTTAAATTGGCTCTCCAGAGTGGTATGTCAGCATGTTCTGAGCTAATATGCAGCCAGCTATTGGTTCCACTTGCAGGGCTGACAAGCAGAGGGCAGGCAGGGTCGGGGAAGGCCCTTGGGGAAGGGAGGGCAGGGAAAAGCTCTGTGGCCCTGCTCTGCCATGACAGTGATGCAGGAGAGGAAGGTGGTGCAGGTTCTCAGCATGTAACACAGTCTAGGGGTGTGCCCAAGTAGCTGCTGCCTTACCTTCTGCATCACTTCCTGCTCATGGAGCCAGCTGGGATTTTACCAGGACGCTGAATGAAGAAAGAAGACTCTCTAAAGAGAGTTTTTCTCATTTGACTCTGTCTTACTTTTTTTTTTTTTTTTTTTTTTTTTGCCTCTCTTGTAGCATATATTACATTTCTTCATCTGGCAGACAGTAAGGAGTTCCTCCTACACACCCCTCTGAGATGCCCATACTGAAAATGAGTGGCCAAATTTGAGGGGAGGGTGTGTGTGTCAAAAGCTACAAAGGAACATAATATTATTTGCTGGACATATTGTAAGGTTTGATTAGCATTTTACAAGTTTTGGATTACGTTTGTTGATGACTTTTTAATTCTTGATAAATTTGTGTTCAGTGTTTGCTCCTCTGCACCACTCAGTCCCAGAATAGCACTATATTTACATGTCAGAGATAACCTGAGATGTTCAGATATGCTTGTGATCAAAGTCATAAACATGGATTGAATTTGGATCTGCTGTAACATGTCTGCAAGAGCTTTCCTGAAAGCATTTCTCCTTTAGGAGAGATCTGCTTTAGGACTTGTGAAATTTTCTTTTTCCCCCGTAACATTGTACTGTATATGAAGTTGCATGGCAAGAAAGAAGATACGTATTTATTCAAAGTTGCCCTATCAAGCCGAAGCCAACGTACAGCACAAAATCTCTCTGATATTCAGTTTTCATATAACAAGAAGTTTAAAAACCCCAGCTCTCAAGACCTGTTGCATTTTTCTTTCTTACTTTTCCATGGCTTGTAACTTACAGCACTCTGCGAGAGCTGAAGAACTGAGGGCAGCACTGAGCCATTTGTGGTGTCAAATGTGCCATTTGATGGATTTAATTAACACAGCAGCTACTCTGTGCTTGCTGCTCTCCTTCCTTCTCATTCCTTGGCCAAAGATGATGCTCTACCTGCTCCACTGAGCTCAGCCTGACTGTCCCAGCCGTGTCACACTGTGCGTTGCTGGTAGCACGTCACAGGGCTGTCAGCCTGGTGACGATGGACTTCTGTCACTTCCCAAAGCTCCAGGGCTGACAGCAGTCCTCAGCTGCCAGCCTGCTCCCTCAAATTCCTGGCACAAAATATAAGGAAATATACCATCCTTCTGGTGCTGAGCTTTTCCTCTAGTTCCCCTTCCAAACGCTTTGCTGCGAAGCATCAGTAACGTTTTCGGCTGTACATCGTACTCAGTGAAAAATATTCGGAGACAAGATTTGCCAAAAGTCAAGGATGGAGTTAATTCGTGCAGTAATACACTTGGTAATATCACCTGGTTCTTTTATCACATGGATTTTTTTTTTTTAATGCAAATTTGCTGGGTTCAGCCTGGAGTGAGAAACCTGTAGCTGTGGAATGCCAGACTGAGGTACGGATTTTTTCTTAATGGACTATCTACAGTCGTGGAAGAATTAAAATAAAAAGAGCAATTTTTTTTGTATCAACTCCAAGAAAACAGTACTTTGCCTGCTCTTATATTATATTACCAGCTATATGTGTGCCTTGTTGCAGAACCAAAGTGTGCAGTAAATTGTTTTCTCTCATTATAGTCTTTGTTTTTGCAGTTGTTAAGCTCTTTCTAGAATACACTGGGAGACTTCTGAAGTAATTTGTTGTCCTGTGTGTTAAAACTAAAATAGCGCAGCACCATCCCCTCTTCATGTATCAAGGCTTGTAAGTCTTCTGTGCAGTTCATTCAGCAAAGTTTATGCTGTAATGGAAACGTTCAGTGGGAATATGTGGTTGTAACCTGTACAGTCTGAAATGACACACACTTGGAAAAAATCTTAATGTGATACGTTGCTGTGAAAGGTTATAAAAATATGAAAAATAGATTCCTGCCCTGCCCGTCCTCTGAAAGATTGATTATGCGCTTCTTGGAAATGTACTTTCAGTTCTGGAGAGCCAAATTTTGTCTGTCGTGGTTTATGAGCAGATATTCCTGAGCAAACACAACCCTGCAACAACTGGGCCTGACACTCACTTGGGACTGGGAGCAACACGAAACTTGGGGATGTGGAGTCTCATCATCACCTCCTGGTTTGTGTTAGAGTGTATTCTTGAAACCCCAGCTGAGAGAAGTTCTGCTGTTAATGTACTAAAATCGTTGATGGTAAGAGTGAATAATGGTCTTGAACATCTTTTAATTTTCAAAGACAGAGTGGAGGAAGATGTGTCTTCCCCAGTGTATGGAAAGGAAGCTGAGCAGAAATGGAAGAAAAGTAAGGTTGGGCCATGTGTTTGAGGACTGTATTTCTGATTGAGACTTACTTCCAGAACCACGAGCTTCTAGAGAAGCTGGTTGAATACACTTTCTTTCACACTCAGGAGAACCCAAACTGTGTTAAAAAAAATAAAAATAAAATATTGATTATGTGCTGTCAAGTCAGTCTTTGTCTGTTCTTCCTATAGATCAGAGAGAAACTTGCTGTCTGTAATTTGGGATTGGCATAAATGTGTCTGTTGATATATGTATATATACACATGCATGCATGTGTTTGTTTGTATTCTGTCTTCCTTCCTTCTAAACTTTGTGTTCAGAAAAAGGCAAACTACAGGCTTGCAGTTTAACAAGTTCTGGATGGCTGTAGGCTGCCACACGAGCAGATTTGTTTTCAAGGCCTCAGTGGTTCAGTCTTGAAAGCTGGTAATCAGTGTTTTAATTCAAAGCTACTAAGACCTCTGCAAACACACGACTTTAAAAATGATTTAAAGATTCTTTTTTTGTTTTGATTTCTGAAAAATTAATACTTCTAAAAATCACTTTCAAAAGTCATGAACCATAAGAAAAGTATAAAAGAAAAGGAAAAAATCTTTGGATATCATAGGTCAAATACAAGTTTACAGGTTCTAGTGCTACGTGGAACCAACACTTTTCACAATGTTAGTTAGCCCTGTATATCTGATATATTCACACTGCAAGTCTTGAATAATATTGTCACTGTATAGGTAGTATGAAAGAAAATGTTATTTACAATATGGTTAAAAGCAGGATAAGATTCATTTTAGAAGAACTGTAACATCAAAGTCAATTAAAATTCAGTGTTATGCCAGTAATAAAACTATTGGAGTGAGTGCACTGTAGGGAATTATTCAGCTATTAGCTATTTCTGTGCTAAATAGAACTTCAACAAAGCTATTTTTGAGGGGTGTAAATGCCAGAGATAAAAGTGGACTTACTGTCATTTTTCACTTCTGATATGTACCTTTTTTCCCCCTCTGTTAAAGCCTTTGTGTCCCGAGCAAACGGTAAGATTCCAGAGGTTAGAAGTGTTTCGTGTGTGGCTTTTTGCATGGCTGCCATGGATCAGTGTTTGTAGAAACAGCAGCAGCAGCTTGGATACCAATGCAAAACAGCCTTGTTAAATGACCATTTAATGGCAACTGGTATTAGAGTCCAGCTTTTAGTCCTTATTTAGTTGTAGTTCTTTCCTCCTGAAGGAAGAGGAGGGGAAGAGGTTTTCTGTCATCACTCGTGTCAGAATTAGGTGCTTTCCAGTCCTCTCAGTCATAATAGATCAAACCACTGTGCAAACTTATCTCGGGAGCAGGTGGAATAAATAAATGCACAAGGGACAACTCCTCTCCCGTGATCCCTGAGAAGTTTGGAAGAAGGAGAACTGAACTGAGAGTTGCTGCTGCAGAACTGATGGTGCTGCAGAAAACAGACAGGCTCACAGGAGCTGTTTTCACACAGTGGTTTCTTCCTTACAAACATCTTCAGTGCTGGGCTGTGATTGCCAGGGAGCTCCCTGAGCCCGTTGCCTTACCAGGACTCCTGTGGGACTTGCAAATAAGGGCTTAGCTGTCTTTTTCCCTGTTAATGTCTGCTGCTAAGTACCCCAGTGCTCTTTGTAAGCTCATAGTAATAATATTGACAGAGGTTGTTGTTTCTGTTTTGCTTTACAAACTAGTGCTGAATGTACCCCTGTAATATTCCCTCCTCCAGTTCTCAGAAGTAAATGCCCTGCTTGTTTCTGAAGTGGAGGAAATGTGCAGTTTCTAATCCCATCTTTGGAAATCCTGTTACCTCTATAATCATTAAAGGCAGAGAGCAACATTAGACACATATGTAAAACATAATTTTATTTTCCTTTCTCTGGTGCAGCCCCAACTGCTTTTTCTAAAATCCTATTCAGCACTTTTTCTCAAAGTTTTAAATGCCAGAACAATTCAAGCACAAGCTAACAAGCTAAAAGGAGTACCAAAACTAGGAAAACATGTAACAGAAGAAATATAAAGCTATGAATATATTGCTACTGTGTTTTCTGTAACTGGCATTCTGATTACTTTTATTTATTACTTATATAAGATTATATTTCTTATAGTAGGAAAAGATAATTAGAATAGAAATGCAATGGCTTTGCTATCAGAAGTGAATGAAAACTGAGGATTTTAAATCTCATTGCTGCAAAAGAATCTTGGGTTTAATTTCTACATGGTCAGGATGCTGTTGTTTGACTTGGGTATTTAATTTCTGTGAAAAAGGTGAGGATGGATGGTGCAAGATTGAATACTAATGATTAATACATTTGTATCTGTGCCTTTTGCATTTCCTTTTAAATCTAGAGTGAGCTTTCAAAAGAGACACTACTTTAGCAAATGCCTCAGAGTCACTGGCACTGGGGGACAACACTAAATTTCGTTAAACCTGTGAAAATCCAAATACTTCCTATGAGATGAAGAAGTGTTTAAGCAATAGAATGTACGAAAACTCTCTGATCTTCCTTCAAAAACAGGAATGTAAGCTATAAAGGCTTTCCCAAATGTGCTCCTCTTATGTAGCACTGTAAGTTTTAATAATACTGAAGGAATGTGGATGTGCTGTGTTGTGGTGGTCTTGTGAATGTACCCACTTTCTACCAACAGTGAACTGCAGAGGAGCTGTAGCTTTGCTGTTTTAGATATTGATTTTTTTTTAATTTTGTTTGTTTGTTTTGTTTAGAACTGTTCACTTGGACATCTGAAAGTCAGACTTGAAATGCACTATTAAATATTGACTTTTCAGAGCCTCAGTCAATCATTTAAAGACACTGACAATTTTTACCACATAGGCTTGGGAAACGCTGTACTCTTAACTTGTCTACAATATTGTGTTTTACTGTTAGTTAAAAAATCTTATAATCCTATTCCTTAAAAAATGAGTTATTTTTATTTTATTTCCATAGGATTGAGGAGACATTAGGAAAAACTGAGCAGTTCTAATAGAGGAAAACTTGCTCTTCTGATGAATATGTTTTCTTGCTCATCTAATGTGAAGTCAGTGTTCATTAGCAGCGTAAACAGCTAATTTTTATTCTCATATGCTTCAGGTAAAGTATCTTATGCTGGTTTTTTTGCTAGTAAGAGATGGATCTGGGATTACCTTTCTTACTCCTAACTAACAAAACATTTGCCTGTTCAGAAAACTAAGACCTCAGAATTTTCTCTTAGAATTTCTCTTTACAAAACTATTTTGTAGTATTTTCAGTGAATTGGTGAACCTGATCATGGTATCAAAATAGCACAAATTGGTTAAGTTTCTACAATAAGCAATCACTTATTAATGTTTTTATTACATTATCCTAAGGCTTGAAATTATATATCATGTAGTCAAATAATGTTGTCCCCCCACCGTTTCATAAGGTGTCAGTGCTTTGGGACAGTTTGCAGAGAGAGACTCTTCTTTCTTAAATGTGTTATGTGGTGATGAGAATGTCTGATCTAATTTCTTCAGTGTTCCCCACCACTTACAGTTTTTGCTGTAGCAGGGACTTTTCTCTTGTTGAGGTAGAGATAAATGAGTCCTAGCAATGCAGGGGGGCTTTAGCATGGGCGAGCAGTGAGCCCTGATGTTGTTGGTAGCCTTGGAAAGAAATGCCTGCTGGCTCTGTAAGCTCTGTAAGCCCCAAGGCTGCAGGGGGTTAGAAGCTGGGAGCAAAGAGTAGAGGAAAAATCGTGATGTGCTTACCTCAATGTTTCCCTTAGGATAGCATCTAGGACAGGATATGGGGCTGGTGGAGCTTTTGGCCATGGCCCTTTTAATGTTTTTGTTACCTGAGAGGTCTGAGCTTTCCTGGCTGCTTCATCCTTCAGTGTGGAATTTGGTGATGGGTCCTCCAAAGCACCTCGGGATCCACCCAGAAGGTTTGGGATGAGGATCCCCCTGCACCTTCTGTGGTTGTTTTCTGCCTGTTTCTGCAAAAACAGGTACAATTGTGTTTATCCTCCCTTGGGATTTGCTGACCCTCCACCGGCAAGTGAAAAGCATTCCCTGCAAGGTGCTCGGGTAGGGAAAGAATAGAAGGTAATTTCAACTGAGAAACTTCTTTGACCAGCTGTGCTTTGCAGTGCCTCTCAGTAGAAGGCATTTGTTGTCTTTCTCCTGTCTAAACCAAGGCTGAAATTGAATTTGAATGTTTTCTGGTCATGCAATACTCCTGGGAATGAATCCTGTAAAACAGCCTGGATCAGGCACGTACCCATTGTAGACCTGCTTAGTCTGAATGAGCTTTAACTTTGTTATGTTAGTACAGAATAATTAGTAGAAAACCAAAATGCAATTTTGTCTAAAAGAATGGCGGTTCTGGGGCTTTACCTCACCTATAGCCTTGCAAGGCTTTTAGTGTCCTGACAAGCAATCTGTCAGAGCAGGAATGTTGAGTGCCTTCATTTTTTACTTCAGTTCTTCTCTTACAGGAGCTCAAGTGACTCCACTGAAACTCTGGCATTTATCACAGACAAAATTAGGTCAGAAGAAAGCACAGAGGTACTGAACTGAAAAGCGATAAATTCATCCTTAGTCTCAAACTGCAAACTTGGGTTTAATTTGTCTTCTCCACATAAGGTAAGACTTTTCCTAAGGGATTTTATAGGCAAGCTAGTGGTGTCTTTGATATAAATGTACTATCAGGTTTTGTAGGAAGAATATATTAAATACTTTTTTGTTGAGCTATGTAACTTTGAATAAAGAGAGCATTTTTCCTAAAATTTAGCAAAAGCAACCTAGGGAAAACCCTGTCCCAGGTTTATCTTGTGGTTAGTGTCCAGTCATGGAAGCTGCTGAGCACGTTCCTGTAGCAGCAAGAGTGGTGGGATTTATTTGTAGTCCTTATTTGCAGAACCCCAGTTCTTGGATTCTGGTTACTACCAACCTGATGATAAAACTGATATATAAAATCTGATTGTATGTATGAGTGACTACTGGTATGACATTTTCTGGTGTGAAAAATTACAACTTTCCAATTGGCACTTAAGGAAACAAATATTAGCATATTTGCTGTAGAACATATTCCTTGATTGCATATACTGTTATAGTTTAGAAAAGGTCGGAATTTTTTGCTGGGCTTGATGGAATATGTACATACAGAAACAGCACACTCTTAATAAATAACCTCTTGAAGAAGATGCCTCTGGTTTTACCTAAACATCTTTTGGAACACGTTGGTGCATTTACGTATTGACCTTCATCTCGTGTAAATCTGATATTACTCACAAATTTTCTACAGGGATTCTTCTCATCTAGAAGCTTTTGTAAGCAATTATTTTTCCTATGAATTCATTACATAAAACTGTAACACTATTGCCTCTAATAATAAACTGGGTGAGAATGGGTAGCAACTCCAGATTTATCAGTTATTTTTGATACAACTCCCCGCCAGTAGTTATTGAAAACTTTTTTTGCAACCAACCTACAAGCTTCTGCAAGAGGGGAATCATGTGGTTCACACCATCCAGCACTACATCTGACATTTAATAGTCCCAGTGAATCAAAGTTTTTTTCAGTAGAGAATATGTGGAGAAGAAGACTGGAAAGGGCAGTCAGGATACAGGGGATGGTTTCTGACAATTTTTATAGTGATAATAGTGTGTTATATCAATGTACTGTGTGCTGGTCCTGTTATTTACCTTTATGATGTGACTGAATTCCTTGAGGCCACTCGTGTGTGCACCTTAAGCATAGGTGAGTGTGCAGCCTCAGTCCACAGGCTGTGTGATCTATCACTCTCTAAGTGAGAACAAATGGTACCTGGGTGCAAGGTTCTGCAAACAGAAAGAACTTGGCCAGGAGAAAGAACATGGCAGAGCTCTGGCCACCAAGCTGCAACTCTGACAGTGAAGAGCTGAGGTGACCAGTGACCCCTAAAATATTTAAATCCAGCATGAAACAAGTCAGCAAAGCACATGTGGTTCTGGATGTTCTGTGGTTTGTGTCAAATCAAGGTTATGAATAGAGCCTACCTAGTCCAAGTGAAAAATACCTGAAGAGAAGAAAATTTAACTTTTGGACCCAAACACTGAATTGTCATAGTTGGGGTTAAGTTTAGTAGTGTTTAGAAAAACATCTAGTCCTATTTTGAATGCAAAATGCATACTAGTTAAAAAGAACAGAAATCCATCTGAATGAAGATGTTGTTTTCCCTCATCTCTTAGCAAAACTGCGTGGGAGTGTAGTGCTGTTATGCAAATTGTATTTGACAAAAGTAGTAGGTGTCTGTTTAGGAGCCTCTCTTGTCATCAAGTCATTTCTAATAATAGCTTAACTTTTGATACTTCTTATATTGCAAATACTTTCTGTAAATATTTTATAACAAATTGTCAAATACATATGTAAAAGCATTTACTGTATTTGCAGCCATATCCTGGGGTGGCAGACTTTTTAGCTAATTTATTGTCAGAATTACTATTCTTATTTAGCACATCCCATATCAAAGTCAGATTCTGAAAGGTAAGGACAGACTTTTTATAAGGTTGGTAAATCAAAGTTATTCTGTCAAGATCCTACTGTTATTACTAGAACATTTAATTAACCAGCTTCTAAAAGAATTACCACATCTGCATATGGGAAGAATAAATCACTGAGGTAGAAAGCACAAGACCTTCTTAATGTCCTTGTAAATAACATGGAAAATCTGAAGATTTGCCTGGAAGCTGTTGTAAAAGAAAAATCTAGTTTAATGTGCTGACCTGATTCTGTTCCTCTTGGTAACCTTGCTATAAGGTTTTAAATCAGATGGATGGAGCATATCTGAGAACCTGATAGAAAGCAACATGGATAATGAAGTGTTTTAAATGAAATGCAGAAAAATATTAGTAATTCTCAGTTTGGGGTTGGGGTTTTTTGGCTTCCAAACATGGCAAATGATTTTAGAGCATGAGTATGTATACACCAAAGCAAGTTTGTTTTCACATGTTGTGACTTAAAAAAAAAAGAAAGGAAAACCTGTATCTGTGTGCATTAACATACATATGTATGAGTGTACACACACATATTTAATTGAAATGGAAGATAATGGTTGCTTTCCTAAGAAGAACAGGTTACATTTTAACACAAGCTTTATTAAGTTAATGATGTTTTTACCTATTACTACCCCAATTGGATGCACCTGTTATTTTCTTCAGATTTAAAGAAAAGAAATATATTAAATCACCTTTTCTTCATCTTAAGTATGAGCCTTGTTAGGTGTCACAGCTTAAAAATAGGACTGAGAAAATTGAGCTGTGTGTCTCACTATGCAATAGTACATTTGCCAAGAAGATGATAATGGGAATTACAGTAGCTCAAACTACTCTCTCTGATACCAAATGCTAAATCATTTCTCTTTGAAATGCTCCCAAAGCTGCAGTTGCTCAAGGGCTATAAGGGGCAATCATTTGAGACAAGGACAAGTCAAATGTCTCTTTTGAAGTGCCAAATTATATTTTTTCGAGTAGTATTCTCAAAATGGAAGATAAAGTTCAGAGTCTTTTGCAAGGGAGCTTTGGTGCAATGTGCACTTTGGAGGAAAGTCACTGAGGTTTAAGTGTGAGTGATAAGGACTTTTGCTGTACTAAATGAAAGTGCAGGACTTCAAAGTTCAGTGTCTGCCTTGCAACAATTGCCAGTTTCTGATGTCCAGACTCTGAAGTGAGGTTGATCTTTGCTCTCAAAATTGCTAATTTTGCCTCAGAGGTTGAAATTGTCAGGGAGAAATCAGACCTCCCTAAAGCTGAATTCTGGCTTTCATTTCAGCAGACTGCTTTTAGGTGGGAATTGTCAGGATGCCTGCACAGATCTCCGTTTCCCCCCTGTCTGCCTTGTATGAGTGGAGCTGATGGGAATTTTTCTCGTTAAAGAAACCTGATCTGATTTATAAGAAATCTTCCTGGCCACCCTTTAGGTGAGTGGAAGAGGAGAGAAATGTTCAGCTGTCATGTAGCAAGTAACAGCTTTACAAAACCTCCTACCAGGAAGCTGAGGTTCGGGCTGAGGTTTCTGTACTGCCTGCATGAGTGGAGAGGCTACTCCAGTCACCAGCTGTCCAGGCAGAGTCTCCTTGCACTGTTTGTACAAAATGGAATAGCTCCAGCAGAGCCAGAGGTACTCTCTGCAAAATAACTGGTAACCCAAATTGCAGCTTTGGGATCTTGGAGATCAGAGTTAAATTCTTCTTCTGAATTGCTGAGAAAAATTCACTTTTGGAACAGCTTGAACACAAAGGTTTCTCTGCTGTGTAAAATCCCACTTCGAGCAAATGAGGTGTGTTAGTCTCTATCTCAGAAGGCTAGATGAGCCCTGAAAGCTTGTCTGCTATGAAATCAATCTAGGTCTGTAATTGTGAATGAGTGGCAAAATTTGAGAGACCTTGGTTTCTGTCCTGATGTGACTTCTGTTGTTGTTTAAGTGTTGCCCTTCCTACAGAATTTCTCTTTTAGTTTGTAGGGCAGTCTGTAACAACACCATGTGGGTATTACTGACAGGGTGAAATAGGCATATGACATGTGCCTCTCTCTTACTTTCTACCCCTTGCAGAAGGCTTGTTAAATGCCACGCATTGCTCTGATCGCCCACAACGAGTGAATCGGGGTTGTGTAGCAAGTTAGGCTGCCTGTGAGATCCCAGCTTTGCCCTGAAAACTATGTAGATAATGAGGGAATTGGAAAAGGAGGAAAGTGCAAAAGAGGGCAATGAATTACAGGTAAGTCAAATGTTACCTCATGTACAGTGTATTTAAAATATACTCCCCTGCAAAATGAGTGTAGTTCTCACTAAATGAGCTACAAAATGGTTAGGTGAAGATAGAATGACTGCACAATACTGGACTTCTCTGAACTGATTCTTATTTCAGTGAATGGGAACTACTGTCCTGTTAGAGATCAGTCTGTTAGGAGACATCCCTGACTTCAGCCTCATTTTCTCATCTTTGTTCATTGCCTCCTCCTTGCTTTATTCTCTCGCTGTCCACCCCAGGCCTCTCATCAAACTTCTGCCACCTGCTCCTTGCCTCCTTGTCTGTCCTGCCTGTGCTGCTGCTGTGAAGGGCCACCAAGGTGATTCGAGGGATGGAGCACCTTTCCTGTGAGGAAAGGGTGAAAGAATTGGGATTGTTCAGTCTGGGAAGGCTCTGGGGTGACCTAGTTGTGGCCTTCTGGTACCTGAAGGGAGCCTGCAAGAAGGATGGAGAAAGACTTTTTAAAAGGGCACATAGTGACAGGACAAGGGGAAATGGCTTTAAAAGGGAAGAGAGTAGGTTTAAATTAGATATAAGGAAAACAATTCTTTACTGTGAGGGTGGTGAGGCACTGGAACAAGTTGCCCAGGGAACCTGTAGATGCCTCCATCACTGGAGGAGTTCAAGGCCAGGTTGGATGGGGCTTTGAGCAACCTGGTCTAGTGGAAGGTGTCCCTGCCCATGGCAGGGGGCTTAGAATTAGATGATTAAGGTCCATTCCAACCCAAAGAATTCAATGATTCAGTGAAATCACACTAAACAAGCTTTGCCCGTGCTGTGCCCAGGTGAGTGTTCAGGCATGCTTCAGAAGCAGAGCCAGTGACTGAAACAAAATTAAATGAAATCATTGCATTTTAAGTTGCAGAGAATTAATAGATCAGTCAGTCTTGTTGTCTTACTGAGATAGGCCTATTTGGAAAATTACCTCTAAATATTTTTAGATGTCAAAATATACACCTAGACAAAAACATATTCCTTGCTCTCAGGTGAGGCACGTATTCCAAAGCATATTGAAAAAACACAAAACCTGGCATAGTAAATACAATTCTCTGACATGTGAGAATAAAGGCAGCAGTGTTAACTGCATGTGTAGCGTGTGTGATACCAGAACTGTAACCAGTGCCAGGATTATTGGGACCACATAGCCCAGTGTTACATCTCTGACAATAGACTACAATCTGAACCACTCAGGAAGAGGTGCCAGCAGTGGATGCTTAAGGAAGAATGTATCAGCATACAGTGAAACTTCCCAGAAACATTTTCCTAACCTACAACAATTTGTGGTTCGGGAACTTAATGAACCAAGGGTAGTGACTTTGCAGTGAAAAACTAAATAGCTACCCATTTAGTATTTGTAATGAGGGAGTGAACACTCATTTAGCCAATGTTATATGAGCACATAAAGACACTCTGTTCAGTCTGTATATACGATTGAGATGGGGAATTAATTTCCCCATTTCCTGGCTTATGAATGTTTTATTTAAGAACGTTTATACTATTTTTAGTCAAACTCTGAAAACAAGGGGAGAGTCCCATGGTAAGGAGGCATTTGATAGGGGAAATCAAAGAGTGGTATTTAATTTAATGTTAAGCAACGTTCTGGATGTTGTGAGTAGTGTTTCTTTTTCCCATTGGAACGCTATAGTCTTTAAAGGTAAGCAAGGTCTTTTAAATCTTGTGGCCTGGTCATTCTTTTTATAGGTGAATTGGTTTAGCATTACTAGGACATTTAATCCATCATGCAAGACTATAATATGGAATATGAATGACCAGTTACATCTTTTATGTAATTTCATTGTAGGCACTGATACACATCTCTGGAGAATATTTTCAGGTGGTGTGAATAGCTGTTCCATGCAAAACTTCCTTATGTTCTGTCTCTAAGAATCTTCTGGCAAATATATATTATTTTTTAGTTACTTTTAGTTATCCTTAGAACTATTTATTTGTTGTTGTTGTTGTTGCAGAGATGCAATAAAAAGTAATAAGCAAATATTAGGTTTGTTTATTTTGGAGAGCAGGATGTAGAAAATACATGTAATTTAATTCCTAACACAAATATTTCTGTGTATTACACTGCATGATCAGTGAGAGATGCAGTTTTAGACCCGGGTCCTGCAAATTCAACCATATAGGATTATAACGTATGATTCTGGGAATCTGGTGCCTCCAGCTCTGAGCAAAAACTTGGAAAGTCTACTCAGGAAATCTTTTCTAGAGATGCCTGGAGATCTCTGCGATTTAGGTTATCTAGAATCTGGATCTTATCTAGCAAGAAGGAGATTTGTTCCAGGTCTCACCATGGTGACTATTATCCATTAGTTCGTTGTCTAAAAAGTAGAAGTAATATTGGAGTTGAACTGAGGAACCCTCTTATTTTCTCCTCCTGCCCAGGAAAGGTGAAAGACCATGTCCTCCTGCTGGCAATCCTTCCAGATCCGTCAGTATTCATCTCCTGATTGTACAGTAATGTAGGATGGAAAATGCTCCTCATGTGAAGGCCATTCACTTGGATTGTAAGAGTGGCAGGGGGTCCAGTGCCTGGAATCCAGTTGTCTCAGTGCCTAAGAAAATGGTCTAAATATAAAAATAAAACCCTTCCACAAAAGAAATATGCTGTCGTCTTCCACTTCTCTGAGTTGTATAGGTAAAGATTCAGGTGTCTGTGTATGTTTGTTTCTGGATCAACCTCTTGAACTTGTGTGCCTACATTCTAGTTTCTGAATTTTTCTCACTTCAGGTGCTTAAATTGTCGTCAGATTTGGCCTTCAGTCTGCTATGATTAATCTTGTTCATAAACACAATGACAAAGTTCCTCTCTACTCAGACTTCGGTGTCGCTCTGTGAACTAGCGTAGATGTGACTGCTTTATTTTTAATTGATATTGATTAATTTCCCTATTACCAGAAACTCTTGTGGCTATTTTTATTTGTGACTTTATTTTTTATCAATGAAAAATTTTAGACTGTTAGGGGAAAACCATAACACGTAGAGACTAGTGAGGTGATTTGGATGGTCTGAGGTTGTAGCACTCACAGTGCCATGGTTGTTTGCCAGTCTCCTATCTTCTCTAATTGGAGTATAACAACCCTGACCATTTATCATTAAGCATTGCAACATCAGTCTCTGGCCTCTTCCTGAACTCTGAAGAATTGTGACTTTTCTTTGAACTCTCAGCTTTTAGTTCCACTGACCCTATTGCCCATTTGTAACTGCTGCACCATTTATCACTCTTGGGCTTAGAAATATGGTTGGGAGGAAAGACTCAAGTGCAATCATTCACACCTATAGTCTCTCTGTATTTGGACTTCACAGTTTCTGTATAGCGTAACTGATAGGGAGAGATTAGTTACAAAACTGTAATTCCATTGAAGGATTGTGATAATACCCTACCATAAACTGTATATGATGCTCAAGAGGTTTGACATCATCGGGGTTCTGAGATTAAGTTACAGCATTTACTATTAGTCTCTGTCACTATCTGTTTTAGAAAAGGGCTTTTGTGTAACCCCAGTGTAAAATATAGGATATTTTCAAAGTTAGGAATCTTACTGTTGCATTAATCGTCTCAGTCATGTTTTCTTTGAAATAAGAAAAAAATTTTTTTTTTTCTTCACTACAATATGAATCCTTCAGGAAGAGAATGATTAGAATAATTATTTCACTTGGAATTCTCTAATGAAATACTCCAGTTTTTATGCAAGACTTTACAAGTTTATTTGCTGTTCTTCTTTATCCTTCCTTTTTGCCTCCTTTGTCCAGGCTTCCTGGTTGGATAGTGTCTCCTCCCATTCCATCCCTCCATGAACACAGCATTCCTGCACTGTGTTATGATGTAGGAAGGAAGGCTGAACATGTGCCTGAGCCCTTTTCCTAATGTCTCCCTTCAGTGGGCGTTTTTAGGATAGAGAAATATTAAGTTCTTATGAGAATTTCTATTGATGCCTGAAAAGTAATAAAATATTTTGAGATAAATATAAGATAAAAGATGGGATAATAAAATTAGATAAAATATTTTGAGATATTTAGTGTCAGATTTCACATTAAAACTGTACCAAAGCATCTAACAACTTCCCTTGCATTTTCAAATCTGCCTTTCTCTTTACTGTGAGACACAGGCCCCTCTTTAGTGCAACCTTTTGTTAGTGAGAATTTTATGAAAATTTCCAAACTCACCAGAAGGAAAAAAAGCACATAAGGGACTAGCTATCAAAAGGAACAATTAGCCAGAAAGTCTCAAGCCCCCAAAAAAGACGCAGACAGGAAAAACTGTGGATGTAATTTATTTTTTTTCCAGCTTTGAATCCCCAGTGCACGTAGGTACTTACTTGAAATTCTGATGAAAATGTCCAATGTCCAGGTGAGACACAGGACTAGAGAGATGCGGGTGTTTTTCTCCATTCTCAGCATTTCCTGCTGCTTATCTGTAAGCACCTACATGCCAGTATTCAAACTTTGCCTCCTCAGTGAGGTGGTTGTTTTGAGTCGTGTGCTGAAGTGCCTGACTCTGGTGAGAAAGCCTCGTCCCCTCACAAACATCTGAACTCCATGTATTGTTTGCAGGTCTAATCTTACCTTATGCTTTGCAGTAATTACCATTTAGAAAAAAGAAATGTTGTGGTATCTCAGTACAGCCATTGGTTAGGGTGCAGTGCCACTTATGTTTAATTAGTAGATAATTAGTCATTAGTAATTATAAATGTTGTATATACTGGAAGTCTTTGCAACCAGCATTGATGTGTTGAAAGAGATTCAATTTTCATTCATTCAGGATAAGGTACTTAAGCCACTTCGTGTCTGTATTCAAAGTTTGTACTCAAATGAAGCCCTGTAAATCTTTGTTCCCCTCAGAGTGGAAAATGTAAATGACATGAACTAGTCACCATTAGATGTTTTAATGCTGGCCTGTTCAAGATGATGTAGTTTAAACTGTTTCATAAATCAGGTGGGTTTTAGTGTCATTTAAAATACTCTATTTAGTTTTAAAACTACTGTAACTGAAACAGAGACATAAAGGGAAGGTTATTCTGGTTTAAATGTAGGCAAAGTAGTCAAGTGTTTGATTCTTACATCATTTACTGGAAGCTTCTCTGGTACTTCCTTGCTCCCTAAACTGTTGCTCAGCAATTTTTAACTATTTTAAATTACTCTTTCACAGAGATTGAGGCAAACATTTCAGTGGAAGCTTCAGTAGATTGGTTTTGGAGCTTTTGTATTATGAGTAAAACAGGGTTTGTATTACTTCACTTTTCCACATAAAAAGGCACTGTGTCCTCTTGTAAAAACAAAAAAGAAGAAAATTAATATTCTACTTCCAGGGGTTGGAAAACGGATCTTGATTTCTTTATGTGGACGATAGACTGAGGATTTGATTTAGTTACATAAAAGGTGGCTCTCCACAAGAGAGCTGATTTCATAGCTATGCCTCTGTAACAAAAAATTATGTTTTAGAGCTACCTGTGTGAAGTCAGTTTTATTTTTTTCTTAACAGTTCAGAAAGCACTGAGTAGCAATCTGTGTATTGTGATATAGCATCATACTCCACACGTGCTCTTCTGTTTGGGGGTAGTATTGACTTTTTATTCCTGAGATGATAAACCCCAGAGAATTTCCCTTCTGCGTGTGCAGAACTAAAAATTGGGACAATGAAGTTGCTTGTCTTTTTAGTTAATTTTTTCTCAGTGGGTTATGAAAATTAAATAATTAAAATTGGACTATAAATAATGTAATGAACTTGCTCTGCTGAGAGGTGCAATGTTGTCCTTCTCAGTAGGAGGACAATTTATACTGTAAATAAAATGAGTTCATTCAGTTGTCCAGGGACTGAAGGGGCAAGTAGGAAAGGAGGGACTAACGCAAGCTGCACAGCGGTAAGATCCAACTTTAATTTATCAAACCTAGCCTAGCTTCTGCAGCTCCACACCATTTAAATAAGACTTATTTTAGCATGTACATGTGAATTTTAATGAGTAAAGTCCCTATCTGGTGATGTGGTTTTGTTTGTTTGTTCATTTGTTTGTTTTTTTCATATGGTTTATGTGACCTGTAATAGATACTCTTACCCCTTTCACTCAGATTTGAAAAGAAATTGTAGTGGCTGCTTATGCTGCTTTTTAAATGTGCTTTTTTAACATTCTGTTCTTCAAATTTGAAGTTCAGGGAAAAATCTTTTATTTTAGTGACAGCAAAATGCCCACAGCTTGGATTCCTTGAAAAAGTGAAAATGCTTTGTGACATGAATGCAATTTAGCCTTAACATTCTCTGTGCAGTGTTCTCTGCTTCCCGTGTACTTTCAACCCCAGTGAAAATGCCTTAAGGTCCCACTTGATAACACTTGTGAGCCAAAGTGCACTTTGGAAAGTGAACCTCTGGAAGATGATCAGAATGGTCTGAAAATTGATGCACCTGAGTGTTCAAAAAGACTTGGGAGAGATTGCTTTCTTGATGATAGTTTTGCTGCTTGAATTTATGTGTACATATCAAGGATTCATTTTTGACAGGTCTCTACTTCTGAATATTACAGAACATGCAAATTCAGACATCAAAATATATTTTGAAAGGTGGTACCTTGATTGAGATTTCCTTGAGTAAAGCTAGTGTAGGAGAGCAAAAAGAAGAAGAATAATGATGAAGAAAAAGTTAAGTCTACAACTTTTTTACAGAAAGTTGTGAGGAGATACAGCTTTAAGAGTTAAAAAAAAAAAGGAAAAAAACCCAACAACCTAGTAATGGTGCACCTGATGTTGGGGCTTTTTTTTTTTTTTTTTTTTTTGGTTGGTTTGTTTTTCTATAGCTGCATAACTATGGAAATATATATAACTATGCATAGTTGCTATGATTTTGCGTAAGATTTTCTTTTTTCTTTTTTATTATTTTTATGGAAAGCTTGGATAATTTTCCTTTAGTCAGTTTCTTTAAAAGCACCCTGACCTAATTCCTCCTGAGGAGCAAACAGATGCTCTAAATGTAGTAGCACATGTGTAAATATAATACATCAGGAAAGGGTGGCTATTATGTGTGTAATGGCATTATGTAGAAATAATAGGCAAGGCTGTCCACTTGAAACTGTAATCATTGTCAGCGTTCTGTTACAAACAGATTTGCTCTTAGGACCATTTCATGCTTACCTTGGATGCTCTTATAGCTAATTACAGGCTCTGTCCTATGATCTATACCCAAGTTCACGCTGATTTCGTGACTGAACCTATTGACCTTGAGTGTTTAAATTAGAGCTACAAAAGTGTAGTGTAAACCAGCTTGCAATGTCAAGGACTTTGAAAGCCTCACAGCATTTCGGGCTAACCCAAAATGTCTTACTGGGCTGGAGGTCTGTGTTTGCCCATGTATATCCTTTGGCCAAGTGACACAGTGCAAGCTCAGAGTCTGTATTTTTAGTAGCTTTTGGTCACCAAGTCACAATTATCAAATAGTAAAACATTTCTCATTAATGCCTGTTTCTTCTGAAAGAACATACAGCTGTATTTACACAGCCTTTTGTTCCCATGCAGTTAAATGTATAGAGAATATGTTAACTATAGCATATATTCTGTAACCAATTAGGAATTACTCATCTTTTGTGCTGAGACTGAATCAATTTATCAGTTACCACTGTCAAAACATTCTGGTTTATTACATGCCTGACATGATTTCCTTCATATCTAGTAGCTGTTAAAAAAGACTAACAAATAGAAAGGACTAGAGTGCTATTTTTACTGTAGTTGTGCTTGAAAACTCCACCCAGAATTATGTCTCTGCTGTCTTACATTCTATATGTAGAAAGAGAGAAAACTTAAACTTCTTATAGGCTAATTATACAAGACTTTATTTGAGGGAAAAAAAAAAGTAATATTGCTTGTTTTGCAGAGAGAGTAAAAAGAAGCTCAGGAAAAAGAATCAGGGATCAAATTAAACACCTCAACACAAGGTGTTTAGATGTTTAAAATTTTATAATTTCAGGTGCCCAACAGTCAAACCTTAGGTGTCCCCACAGCAGTAGGCTCTCTATGCATGTTTCCTCTGTATATCACTCACCAAATTATTACTGAACAATTCTGAAGATGCAGACTGAGGAGCTTGAGTTTTGGGTATTGGGAAACCTGTTCGTTGTTGATTCCACAAAGATAACATAAGAAATCTTTGGCAGAGGTGGGAAAAATCTCAGACTTACAGTGCGTATTTTCAAGGCATCACTTTTCTGTTTTCCCTAGATTTTAAGTACATGGCATGATCAGTGAATTGTTGGAAAATATTTGTTCAACTTGGGAGTCTTGCTGGTGAAGTACCACTCTAGGACATAACTCTCATCTTATTTTAGCAGCTAGTACATAAGGAAGGCTTGGCTTCCAGCTTTAAATCTTACTGTGTCAACTTGAAAGAAACTTCATATTGAAATAAGATATGCTATTCTTTTTCTCTTTCAAATTTGTTTGTCACTTGTATTTAAACTATAAATAGTACTATTTCATTAAGCTGTTCTGGCCTAGCACCTTGATTTGTACTTTGCCCAGAGCTTACCATTACAATGACAATTAAAACCAAACCAACAAAAAACTGTACCCCCCAAAAAAACCCCCCAAAACCAAAAAACAAAACCAACAATCTATAAAACACCAGCCTTGGAAATAAAAGGCCATGACATTGAATGAAATGTTTTTAGGCCTGAAAAATCTTTGTATTAAACTGATTACCATTAAATATGCATTTTTGGCTCTACAGAGGGAACAATTTTCATGCCAAAGTCATAATTAGTAGCAGGAATTTTCCTGTGTTCTGTATAGACACAGAAATGCATTACCTCCTAATAATCTTTTCTTTCCTTGTATGTTCACTCATGTCCTTTGCTTCTGTAGAATTTGTATCTTATATATTGTGAGAATGTTTTCTTCACGATACCCCTATGCAGGCAAGTTGGCTGCATCACGTTTATAAATAGAGGCTATGAAGCACAGTCTGTGAGTCTCCTGAGCTTCTGTCTACTAATGTGACATTTGGCCATCACTGTTTCTCTTCCTTCTTATCACTTACTGCTTATAAAACACTTCTGCTGGATTTGTGAGTTTTCAGCAATGGAATTAAGATAAAGTTGAAAATGGTTTTGAGGGTAAGCAATGTTGAACATTAGAATAGTTCTAAACCCAGTCATTTTCTAACTATAATTAATTTTTGTCATCATTGCATGTTTTTCTCTCATCTTAAATATTAATAGTCCAAGTACAGATGGAATGCGCTGTTGGTCAAGTGTCTTTCAGACTGAGTTAATTGTAGCTTCTTGTTGACAGACAACACAAATATCCATATTTTTAAACTTTCTGCCTCTAAGCAACTGCGACTTGCAAGAGAACTCATTATTCACATTATCTTTAGAGAAACCCTGTTGTTCTACAGTGGAAAAACTGTTTCAATTCCAGAAATGGTGCAGAATTGGTCTGAGACTTGAAAGGTTTTCTTCTTCTTCTTCTCCTCATTGCCCCATATAGTAAAATTTTGCTGTGTGTATATTCTTGAGATTCTTCAACTTGCAAAACCTGAAAAGGCACATGAACGCTTTGGTGTGAGAGCTGGTCCCTCTCTTTATGATGATACTGGAATGTCAATCATGGGGGTGCTCCGATAGAATTCAAGTAATAAAGTGTGAAAAGCACCACCACAAACATGTTTGTTATTAAAAACACATGGATTTAACCTGCTTATACTCCATTAGAAATCTTGTGCCTGATGTGGTTGGCTCACAGATCTCCTAGCTCGCCAGCTTCCAGGCCTGTCCTTAGTGCATCACCACGCCAGTCCTTTGGGAAAAGTTATACTTTGCTGTGAATCACCTTGTGTTTAGGATAGGGTGGAAAGCCTCTATTCTTTTAGGACAAGAGGGTATGGTCTTAAGCTGTGCCAGGGGAGGTTTAGGTTGGAAATTAGGAAGAAATATTTTACAGAGAGGGTAATCAGACTTTGGAATGGGCTGCCCAGGGAAGTGGTGGATTCACCGTCCCTGGAGGTTTTTAAGGTGAAACTGGATGTGGCATCAGTGCCATGGTCTAGTAACCACGGTGGTGTTGGATCAAGGGTTGGACTTGATGATCTTGGATGTCTTTTCCAACCTGGTTGATTCTATGATTTTTGCCTGGATCAGCAGTGGCTGATCTGGCTTGAGAGAGAGTGAAACTGAGCTTATGTTTTTGCCCTGGGGCTTTATAGCTGTTGGGGTCAGAGGCAGTCTGTGCACGTGTGCTGCACTGGGATGCTGGCTGTGGGTCCCTGGATGCTCCTCAGGTGCCTGCCCTCGAGCCTGCAGTGCAGCACACAGAACTGCTTCCAGGTGCATTCCCCTCCTCTCAGCAGTAAGACCTGTTCGTTGTGCCCTCTGGAGTGACCCGTGGCTCCACAGAGAACCACAGCCAGGGAGTGCCTGCTGCTTCCCCCACAGGCAAATATTTGACCTTGTTGTTGTTTCCCAGTGGGTTCCCACAGGAATTGCTCCCTCTGGAGCATGAGGTGGAGAGGCATGCAGACCGACCCATATCCTCAGCAGCATGGGGATCTATGTGGGTTGCTGAATGCATAATTTTCTATAAGAAGTAGCTGTTGTGAATGAAACTAACAGATACAGAAAGAATCAAGTGTCACTAACTTTTTTTGGTTGTCTGTCGTTTGGGGGGTTGTTTGGTTTTCTCCCTCTGCTAAGCAATGTGCCAATTAGAGAAACAAGGTACCTCTGACTCTCCCTTATGGATGTTTTTATAATAACCCATTGGAACTGAAATTGTATTACTCTAATGTAATAATCACTTTATTTTTCTATTTCATATATTTTCCCTTTTTTTTTTTCCAATGAGATCTGAAAACTTTCAGATTTAGATGACAGAACCTGTAGGGTAGGAGTTTATTAAATACAACACATAACTACTATAAATATTATCCTAAGGCCGTTATGAAGTAACAAAATACTATAATCCCTAGTTATGTGGTGGAGAAATGGAGTCACAGACTAGTCCAAAACTTTAAAGTATTTGGCATGCTGAAGATTTGGAACACAGAAGCTTTCTTGGCCCTATGCCCCAACCACCAATAAATAAGCTGCTTCTCATTAGAACTTATATTTATAACTTGAGCTTTTGATCTAGTACTGAGGGAAAATCCTGCCCTTGATTTGAAGATGCACTTAGTAAGCTTGTGTTCTTCTATAACTGATTTGTGTCAAGCAGATTTATCACCTTATGTTATGTAAGAAGAAAGTTGGCGTGTGAGATGCTCCGTAAGCTGTAATGGCAGGAAGGATATTCCTCCACTCCCAATTCAGCCCTCAAAGTGATAGATTTGTTTGGGGGAGAATATACAGCATTTGGGTATGCACCAATATGAGCTCTTTCAAGAATATGCCATTTAAATATTAGGTTACAACCATTCATTCCATTCTGCTACAATAATGCTGTTTTGAATGCTATTCTTGTCAAATGCCCCTATCACAAAGGTGCCTGCACTCAGCCAAAGCTTTGGTTTCTGCAGCAAGCCAATCTCTAGTTTTTCTGACAACCCTGCATGCTTTGCTGCATTAAGACTTTTTGTTGTTGCATAGTCCAGATGGCTTGAGGTGGCTTTGACTGAGAACATGTAGAATACATGCTTCCCTATGTAACTGGGACTGGTTTCAGCTGCTCAAAGTGTGCATTACTACAGAATCTTCCCTTTGCTGCTCCTCACTTTCACAGAATCACAGAATCGTTTAGGCTGGAAAAGACCTCTAAGATCATTGAGTTCGACCTTTGAATGATCAGCACTCTCACCAGACCACAGCACTCAGTGCCACATCCCGTCATTCCTCGAACACCTCCAGGGATGGTGACTCCACCAGCTCCCTGGGCAGCCCATTCCAATGTTAGCATCCCTTTCTTTGAAGAAATTCCTCCTAATGTCCAATGTGAACCTCCTCTGGTGCAGCTTGATGTTATGTCCTCTTGTCCTGTTTCTGGTTGTCTGGTAGAAGTTGACCCCCACCAGGCTACAAACCTCCCTTAAGGAGATTGTAGAGAGTGACAGGGTCCCCCTGATCCTCCTTTTCTCCAGCCTAAACAGTCCCAACTCTCTCAACTGTTCCTTGTAGGACTTACATCTACCTTGAGTACCTCGTGTGTTGCTGGAACCACAGTGGTTTGAGATCTCACCTAACTTATTTTGATTTTGCAAGAGAAGTCGTAGCTGGGATGGTGAGCTCTGGCTTTCTACATGTCTGATACAACCAGAGTAGAATAATTTGACTCATTTATAGCAATTGCTTTAGCAAACACCAAAATACCTCAGAATATTAGAACAGTTTATGAGCCTCTCACAGGCCTATACAGCTTTTATGTACGGAGAAAATAATAAGCCTAAATACAACCATTCCAGGAGCTTTGATGTCACTTTTCATGTTTTAGTAAGTGATATGGTTGCATTGAAATGCAGAACTACAAATTTCAATTGTGGTTTCCGGGCTCTAAGTTTTCTAACCTCTTCCAGGATTTTTCATAACTGGATTGTATAGCTCTTGTGTTTTCTAGTACGAACCTAGAAGGATTAATCATTGTTTTGTAAGTACATGAGATTTTAGCAGAAGATAATTTTCTTGCTTTTTTTCTGAATGCCACTTTGAATTTCAGTTTAATCTTCTACATACTAAGGGTTTTAGGAGCTCATGATATGATGGAAATGTTTGTACCCGTGGCTCTAACTCCTAGTCCCTTATATTTTCATTACCTTGATGAATATTCAAAAATCAATATGGATAAATGACCGGATTAAAGGTGAGTGCAGCTGCTAAGCCCTGTATATAATTGTGGAAGTGGGCAAAGTATTGCAAAGAATTTTTTTTCCATCCTCTTAAGTTGCTGGTAGTATTGCACATCTCTGCTACTATTACCTGTAGTGTCTTGTAATTAATGCAGCAAAGACGCTGGGAAATACTTGTGACATCTCTAAATTATAAATTGTTCTGGGTTTACTGATGTTCCACGATTTCATGCTGCAGATGCTGAGGGTTTCCAGTAGAGGTCAGGATGACATTGTCAGATATTTTGTAAACGCGTTGGCCTGAATAGGCGCCTTACAACACTTTCCTTATTCTCCCAGGCAAAACGTTCGGGTGGGGTTTGTTTGTTTTAGTTTTTTAATATGCAGATAAAGCAGTGTATAATTATTTTGGTTTCCTCCGGAGTTCATCGGCAAATTTGTGAAGTTTGATGGCAAATGTACTGAGTTTCCTAAGAAACTGAAAGTTGGGAATGGAGGGAAAACAGTGGGAAGGGGATGAAGAATTAATGCTGCTATTGAGGTAAAGGTCTTTTACTGTACAAATGTTAGGACTAGAGGGCATGTGAAATCGGTTTAAAATTGGTTTAATTTTTTAGGCTGAGTGTGTATATGTAAGTATATACATACACACTTGTATATACACACATATATGTATGCATATCACACATACTTACACAGACATACTTATATATAGGAGCACACATATATATTTTGTCTAAGACTGTGCTACACACACGGCAGCAACACTTAGGCAGCCTTGGCTTTGGCCACTCATCTCTACTTTTTCATTGTAGCTACTGTGTCTTGGGTCTTGGCTTAACTAAAAGAACAGATCTGGCTGAAAAAGTAACCCTATGAAGCAGAGGGAAAAAAAAGGTTTTTTTTTCAACCACACCAATTACTTGGTCATTTTTGCAGTATAACTATACAAATAAACATATCTCCCGATGCACTGAGCTACTGGGGGGATAACGAGTGCCTGAGATGTCTTGGTGACTGGAAAGAACTAGGGAATTGTATTTTAAGAAATTAAAATTAAAATTGTAAGAAATTAAATCTTTTTCTAGAATCTGGAACATAGTTTTTCTGACTGTGGTAGATTTTGTGGTGGGTTCTATAAAGCAGAACTGCAGAGTACTTGTAGCCTTGCGTGCTGGTGCTCTCTCCTAACGCTGTGGATGTGGCTGTGCACAGAGAGATCACAGAATAGCTCACTTCATTTATTTTGCACAGTTCACTGCTGGCTGACGTTGCAATATACGTTTCTGTTTTCAGGTTTGCTTTTCATTAAGATGTCAGATATACCTACACGTGCTCATGCACACACAGTATGCATAAGAAGTTATCTGTGGTGTATTTCATACCTTTGTGTGATTGCAGAACTGTGGTGTTCAGGCTCCACATAGTTACTGGCAACTGATAAGGGGCACATCAGCAATTTCCAGGTATTCAGACACACAAAGCTCTCTTGTACTGCGTGTTGTTCTTCTCTGGATGTGTGTAGGACTCAACTCTTGCAACCACGCTTTCAGTGGGCATCAACTGCTGGTGCACTCATGTCATCACCCTGTTCAGAGGTACTTCAGCATCTGTGTTCCAAAAGAGCTGGAGCAGCCTGTTTACTCCCTCTCAGGCAAAATTACTTTCTCCACTTGGGGTAGGAACCAATTACAAAATGCACAAAAAACTAAGGCCCCAAAATGGAACCTGGTTAGCTAAACATGAGGAGATGATGTTCACCATCTCTGAGTATATAAAGCATTGTGGAGGAAGACAGGGTGAGATGCAATAAGATGACATATGAAATAAAATCCGCTTTTCCTGATGTCTGTTTGAAATTATCTTGACATTGAAAGTTTTATCAGACCACGGTGTACTTTCCAAGGGGAAGTGGTGAAAGTTCGTATTGCTGGTGACACTAATAGCTAGACTGGAAAAAACACTTTGAATGCTTATAGGGAATGAATCAGAAAGTTCAGTGAGACATACAAGGTCACTCAGTTGGTCTTTTTTGCTTTATCACTCATGGTTTAGGAATTATTTTATATCCGTATAGATGTTTCATCCTTGTATTTTAAAGAAAGATATTATGAAATCAAGCAGTTCTGAACCAAGATGGCTACATATGAAGTGAAGTAATACTGTCTCAAATTATATGCTCCACAATTTATGATAGTAGGCAAGCATAGTTTACAAATGACAAGGTCACCCTGCTTTTTAGGGGGTTAGGTTTTCTTACCAAAAAAAGGGATCTCTTTCCTCATAGTGATTCTTACAGTTTAAGAAGTCTACCTAATTAGGTGATGAACACATAACTTGCTTTCACAGAAATCCTGAGAGAAGTCCTTTGATACACTGGGCATAAGATACAGCTATTGGGTGAAGAAGAACAGTATTTCTCTCAAATTCAGGGACGTTCAGCCCATTAAGATCAAGCTACTTCTGAGATGAGAACTGTCTGGGTGCTTCAAATTCAGGTTCATCTTCACTAATCAACTGTTAAAAAAGTAGTTCTGTAGCAGAAGTGCATGTCAAGCTTTATTTATTTTATTTCAGTGCATTTTTAAGAGAAGAGGTATTATTGGTAGACACTGAAGTGACCCTTGAGTTACTTGGGCTTTATAAAGAGTTCTACCTGAGACATCTTTGGAGTTTTTAGCCCAGGCCATTTTTTAGTTCTTGTCAGTCTCTGCCTGGCATTTACTCCCAGTGTGGGAATACAAAGCACTCTTGGCTTTTGCCAGCTTTTATTCCCTTGGGCTTAAGCAAGCTGTGTTCCTGCAGAGGCCTTCCCCTGGTAGCTGTTTTCTGTCACCAGCCCAACTTTAACTCATCTTTTCCATAAATGGCAGACTTGCAGATGGTCTTGCACAGTGGCACTCGTCCTGTCTTACACAGGCACAGCTGGCTCTGAGCAAGGCAGCACTGATGGTTATCAGTACTACATCAAATTGGGTACCAATACTTGAGTCCTCCTTTCATTTGTTTTCCTGACTAGCTGCCCTCTGCTGTGCTGGAGTACACAGCCTTTTGTCTAACTATAAACCTGTCATCTGAGCTGCACCAGTGGAAGGTCTTGATCTCTTGTAATACTCCAGCTAAATCATTTTCCATTGTAAGAGGTATCACGTACATCTCTGCAGCACCTAGCAGACCAGTGTGGAGGAAGGATCTGTTCTACCTTGCCAACTTCTAATTTTACTGGCCAGGTTCTCCTCTGCTCTTTACCCTCGGGTAGGTGTTTTGGGGTTTTTTTTGTGGTTGTTTGTGTGATTTGTTTGCTACTTTTATGCCAGTAGGTAGAAAACAATGCAGTCTACCCTGTTGTTCGAAGCGTGTAAAAAGGGTAAAAGTCCGAGCATGTATCTTCCTTTCCAGTTAAAGCACAAAGTCAATACTGTTAAGAGAGAATATATTAAAGAAATAAAGCACAAAAATATTTGGGAAAGACTGCTGCTTCATTCTGGAAAAAAATACCCACTTACTTCTGCAATACACAAAGTACCTGTTTTCCAGGGTAGTGTTTTAGGAATGTTCTGTCCTGAGGAAAAGGCCTACCATAACTACAGTTATTATATTTATTGCCAAGCAGTAACTCAGCACTGTTTGTCTTCCAATTCAAGTGCAAAGATCTGATTTATACTCTATTTTTGTTGCATACACATTGCACCTAACCAATTCCTTTGCAGAGACAAAACAAACTTTGCATTCCTATTATTAGTAGTTTAGTTTTGACATTTAAATTGAAAATGACACAGACCATCAAGGGAACAGACTCAAACTCCTATTCTGTTCTTTTGTTGCCCAGATCCCTGTAATTTGGAACATGACCTCTTATATTTCAGATCCACAAAGTACTCACCTTTTTTGCCTCTGTCGTCCAAATAGCATCCACTGAAGTATTTCTAAAGACAGTTTTTTCTCTGTTTCTTAAATAATGTAGTGTTTCATACATAAAACAGTAGCCTTATGTGAAGCCTTTAGTTTGTTAATACATCAGATTTTCAGTAAACAAAAAGTTTTATATAAGGGCCACCATTTTGATGACAAGGATGTAGTCTTGATTACTACTTGATCATGGTTTGGACAACCAATATAAGTTGCATCCTAAATTTTGAATATTTATTTGGATACATTTTTGTGGGAAATCTTATGAGTATAAAAAAGATTAAATTCTGTTGTGTTTAGATCTGTGTTGAGGTCTATCTTATTGTGTTTCCAGTTGCCCCATTCCATATGCTTCTTATCTATGTGCACCTGCCTTCCAATTAAACCTTCATTAACATCTGCAGAAGCTCTGCTCACTTTCATCCCACATGAAGCATTAGACGTTTTACATCATATACATTTCTTACTTTTCTCCAGAACTTCCAAAAGAAGCACAGAATTAATGAAAAACCCAGAAGTAAAAAAAGACCCCAATATTAGCAAGACTTTGGGAATCGGAAGTTGTTTCAAATTTTCCCTGGTTTCTGTTTTATTTGTTTTTGTTTTTCATTTCTTTGTATTCACTGCAAATGTAAATTTGTATAATGAGTTTTTCATACACTGTGGGGATGACTGAAAGTTGTCTGGAGTAGTTGATGTTCTTCCCAGAAAGCTCTTATTTAGTGAGTGAACCTCTCCAAAAGTCTCCCAACTGTGGGACTGATTACAATGGGAAGCAAGAGATCCACTTGGTTGCTGCGCTCAAGGGAAATCAATTTACCCCTGCTGCCATTAACACCTTAAGTAAATCATGTGCTGTACATATGTTGTGTATGGGTTCAAATGAACCTGCGTTGAAAATCTGACTTTGTAAGAAGACGTAACACTGGTATAATGATTGGTTTCTGTTCAGTACTAGAAGCACAGAACTAATGCCTGGAGTACAGAGACTGAATTGTTACTCCTAAGGAAAAAAAAAAAAGAAATATAACCATTACTTCAGTTCACCACTGAGGTCACTGACAGCACAGCATGGGGGATTCAAGTAGAGCAGCATGACTGCAGCTAGCTCGTGGCTGTGAAAAGAGATCTTTAGTCCCCATTGCCGCTATATGATTAAATTGGAAGAAGCAAGGATACATTATTTAGTATTTATTTACTTTTTTAAAAAAGAAAGGAAAAAGAAAACTTGAAAAATGAAATTTGAAAAGAGTCCATTATAAATAAGCATTACTGTTGGTCTTGCTGTATGGTGCTCCATGAAGATCCTGACTGTTAAATTAGTAAAATCAAGGGTGAGTGGGTTGGTGAGGAGACCCCTCTGCCATCCATGCACTGCTTGCTTTAATAATTAGATATAGTCCTGCTGTCAAACTGTAGTCCAGCTTTTATCATTCTTGGCAGACAGAGCAGAGCAACACTCTGGCACTTGACCTGCCCATAAAAACTTGAACAGGAAACAGCAATAAATAATCCACTCAAAAGGCCCTTGAGAAAAGCATTGCACTTGATTCCTTATAGGAACTGCATGTTGCTCCAGGGGGAAAGTGGGCTCTTTCAAAACACAAACTTTGTATTGTTAGCGTTTTTTTAAATTTATTTTTTTACAATTAAATGCCTTTATGGTAGCTCGAAAGATACATTTTTTTATATAGCAGAGCTGAGAGAAGCTTCAAAATTGTTTCCAGTTTTATTTGGTTTAATCAACATAGAAATAAATTTACAGTACACACACAACCAGTGTTTCAAACAAAACAACCAGCCAACATCTTCCTCCAGAGTTGGTCCTGGCTTCTTTCACATGGGGAACCTGATTCTTCTTGCTCTGCTTCCCGTGGAAACCTTCAGCCTTCTGAAGCGACCTAAGAGTTTGACCCCAAATCCCTTACCTCAGTCAGAATGCCCCTGCTAACTTGGTGCCTGGTCATTGAAATGGGCTTGAAGTGAAAAAACTGTTCCATTTTCTCTGAAGATTTCTTTCCTCAGTTTTTGAGAGAAGTGGAAGGGTATTTAATTTCCTTCTCTGGCCTGAAACTGATTCTGTTTTTATTTATTGCAACCTATTTATAGTCTCTGATGCGATCCATTCCACAGACATTTGCTTTAATCTCTGGCTTTTCTCATGAAGTGAATTAGAGAATTAAGGGTATAATATATAGTAGGTTTAGTCACAGAGTAATTTTTTTTCATGTGTGTACAATAATTTAATTTTTCATATTCATTTCAGTACCCTGAATGAATGTGTACTACTTGGTAAGGAAAAAAAAATGTTTAATATTTACCGAGAATAATTTGAGAAAAAAAGGCTTATGCAGACTACTGTTACACTTCTTACATTTAGCAAATTGAAATGGTTATTATTTAAATGCATAGTTGTTTTACTGGGTCTTTTTAATTGTTATTTTCCCTCATATAGTCTTTGTTTTCAGCTCTGACAGCTTCTAACTAGACTTGGAAATTTTGGAAAAAAAAAACAACCCAAACTTCTTTTTTTAAGGTTTAATTTCAATGAGATTAAACTATAGTCATTTTTTTGCACTCTTTAGAAACGAAACTCCTAGATTTTTGACTGGTTAGACAAATCAGTTTTACTGACATTATTTTCTTGGCTTGCTGAAGATACATGTATTTAAATATCAGGACAGTGATTGCTCAAAGCCAGAAATTCTATGAAATATTTTTTCAATTTAACAGGAATGTTATTTTTCAGAAAGAACCAGTGTGCTAGATGAAGAGTAGATTGATTGATAAAGTTCTAGATCTTCCAGTCTTACATCTGGTCTGGGTTCAAAAGTTGGAAACTCAAATGATCATGAATCTTGTCTTGGGGAGGAACAGACACTAGTATCTCTATTGGGTTGCACTTTTTTCCCATTTATTTCTGAAGTTTAGCCTCCCGAAAAGCACTTTGAATAATTAATGAAGAAAGGTACTTAGGACCAGGTTAGCAGGGTAGCAGTTCAAAATAGTTGGACAAGTTAATTTCTAAAATGTTATGATTTCTTATATGGCACATGTTAAAGGTATATTGGTGACAAAGAGGCCCATACCCGAAAAGGCTTTGAACCATCTGAGATATTATCTAGCATTGTGGTCCATCTTCTGGCTGTCCTTGCAGACCAAGTGGAAACGAATACTCAGGACCACAGCAGTACCCTGGCAGCCAGGAGGGCCAACCATGTCCTCAGGGGCATCAGGCAAAGCATCATCAGCCAGTTGAGGGAGGGGATTGTCCCGCTCTGCTCTGCACTGGGGTGGCCTTGCCTCAAGTCCTGTGCGCAGTTTTGGGCACCACAATATAAAAAAAGACATTAAGCCATTAGAGAGTGTCCAAAGGTGGCCAACAAAGTTGGTGAAGGGCCTTGAGGGGAAGTTGTATGAAGAATAGCTGAGGTCACTTGTCTGTTCAGCCTGGAGAAGAGGAGACTGAGAGGAGATCTCACTGCAGTTACAACTTCTTCATGAGGGGAAGAGGAGGGGCAGACACTGATCTCTGCTCTGTGGGGACCAGTGACAGGGCCTGAGGGAATAGCACGAAGCTGTGTCAGGTGTGGTTTAGGTCAGATATTAGGAAAAGATTTTTCACCCAGAGGGTGGTTGGGCACTGGAACAGGCTCCCCTGGGAATGGTGACAGCACCAAACCTGACGCAGTTCGAGAAGTGTTTGGACAATGCTCTCAAGCACATGGGGTGACTCTTGGGTCTGTGCTGTGCAGGGCCAGGAGCTGGACTTTGATGATCCTTGTGGGTCCCTTCCAATTCAGAATATTCTGTGATTCTTGCAGAACTTGCAGGAATTTATCTATTTTGCACAGGGACGAGGAAGTGGTGCTGACCAAATATAAGGTCTTCTACAGTCACCACTTGCCCCCCTTAGTGAACAATCTCATTCCAGCCACATGCCTGCTGAGGTTGGCTGGTAGGGCTGTCTTAGTGCATCAAAATATTGCATTTATGTGCTTTACTGCTTGTTCTTTCCTCTTTTTCATAAGCAGAATAAGCAGCTTGAATGTCTTGAAATTTGGTAATCTGTATGGTTTTTATCCAGACTTAAATGCGTGAGTGATTTGGTAGCAAGGACTGGTAAAACCATTGTATTCTGCCTAGTATATCACTGTTTATGGGTCATGTGCCTATTTGATTTTTCAAATTTTCCATTAAATGTTTGAAGAGCTTATTCTTCTGTGGCTTTTGCAAACATGCACCTTTGATGTGTATCTAATTTATTCTTTGAGAGGTTTACCCTTCTACCAAATATTTATTTGCCTACATGGAATTCATAGGTTAGTGGAGAACTCATTTATTTATTTACTAATTTTCTTGGTTATTGACTATGCAAAAGTTTCCACTAATGAGAATTCTTCCCTGTTGTGAATCATTAATACATTAAGTACACTTCAGATTCCTCCAGTAATGATACAATGAGAATTGCTTAGCTGATTTAAATGACACAGATGTAGTACTAATTATACATTTTAAATTGGCAACAAACACAATTAATTTACTGATTATCTAAAACAAAAGTAAACTTTTTTTATTATAGTAATTTGCTATAATTTATCATACAGCCGTTTTCTTTGTGTAATATTTATGCATTTGACAAACCTACAAAGAGATATGTAATTAGACCTGTTTCATCCATCACTGGCTGCCTTTTAACCAGAGGTCTTACGTGAACAGCTTACAGAGACACTATCAGATTAACCAAATCATAATGGTGGCATCTTTTAAATCAACAAATGGAATTCTTTTTTGCTAGTAATTTATGTGGATTATTAAAATTGAATTGCTTTATCTAACTTAGCTTACTTGAAAGTATTTTACAGAGCTGTTCTTTGAATAGTGGTTTGTTTGGCTGTAGTTTACCAGATCTGTCTGTGTTTAGATTGCAAATTTTTTTTGTAAAATTTTGAAATAAAATTCGTTTTCTGGCATTTTTTAGGAGAACCCCCTCCAAAAACCCACAAAATAAAAATCTCTCTCCACCCCCCACTCCCCCAATAGCAGCAACTTCCTCTAAATTCTTTGTGCTTGGGAAAGTTTAGAATCATTTGTCTGTGGATTTGGGAAATCAGGGTGAAGCCTTTTTTTTTTATTTATTGTCATTTAAATCTAGATTTTGGGCAAAAGTGTTCATATCAAGCTCTGTTATCAGGACATTTGTTTGCCTATTAAATACTGTCTTTAGTGAGCTTTATCCTAGTGCCCATAGTGTAATTGAAATGTGCCAGATGTATGGCATCATTAAAGTAGTCTTCAAAGTCTATTTTAGCATTGAATAAACAGGAATATCTTGTAGGAGGTTGTAATTGTTGGCTCTGGTATAATTCTTTAAAATGACTGTAGGACCAAGAATTAAAAATAACAAACCACAAACCAAGCTCCCCACCCCAATACAAGCAAAACCCCCTGTGTTAGGTGCTTTTTCTGTGTTTTCAATGTCACTGATCCTTCTAGGGGAAATGTCTGAGTCATGTTTTTATGGATTGGAAGTTTTAATTATTTTAGAAATTATGTGTATTTTCAGGTAGTGACACTGTGTGGCCACCGTAGACTAGAGAGGCAAATTTTGTCAGAACATGTAACATCCTTTGATCTGTGCCTTCCTTATGCTTTAGATCCTCATTTTAGTTGAAAATTAGTTGAAAGTTCAGTTTTGTTTTCCACTGAGTTCTTCCAAGTAAAAAATTTTGGCACTTGCTTTTTCTAGATTTATACATGATGGGTGCAATAGGGGGTATGAAATCCCCTACTTGAAATCGAATTTCAGCATGAAAAATCCTACTCATCATGATTTTTTTCCACACTGGAGATTATTATTAACTCCCAGGAAATGATAATATATCTAAGTGGAGGTTGTGATCTCCTAATACAGAATTTGGTTTCCTTGGATTCCATCAATGGCAGTGCCAGTGATGACAAGTACCAGCAGCAGAGTATTTGTCCTAGGTGAGCACAGGCACATTTAAAGGAGATGCGTGTCCATTCCCTCTTTTAGCATGTTCATTTGCCCCCTGTCATCTATCTGAAGGTAGAATCCCAGCCACAAACCAAGAACCACTTTGCCATCTGTTTTCTCAACTCCCTAAAATACTCCTTTAAAAAACCCACAAAAAAGCCCCTAACTTGTATTATATTTTCAACAATTAATCACCTGATCATGGAGGACAAGCATCTATTTCTGCTTTATAAAGCATTTATTTCTGTATTTATTTATTTATTTATCTTTTATTAAACATAGGTTTGGTAATGAGCACTTCCACACTTCTTCCTAATTTATTTTTACTTCCTTTTTTTTTTTTTTTTTCCCCAGGAGGAAAGATGGGTAGTGGCAAGTGTACAGGTAGGGACGTGCAGTTATTAAGATTCCCATTTACAAGCAGAAAATCACTATTTCATTATGTAACATAATTTCACTGTGCTGTACCTTTAAAAAGAAATATGCAGTTGTTCTTGAACTATTAAACTATATGTGTCACCGATTTATCCTGTTACCAAAAGGATCTCATGTGTCACTTGGCAGAGTGACAGCTTTTTTTCCAAGTCTATTGTATAATTGTGTTTTGTTAGCTGTTTTTGTTTTATAAATACTCTGCCGAAGGGATCTCTGAAGATCAAGATTTTTGATGCAGTATTTTTCTTTGCTGTTCTTTGATGTTGACCTTTCCCTCTCCCATCACAGTAACAAGCGCAGTATTTTGTTCTTAAAAAGTTGCCAATTCTATGTCAGGAAAAAAAACATTTCTTTTTCATGTCAGAGTTTTTGCAAGCAGGCCGACTCCATTCCAGCAGATTCCTCATTGAAACTCTTCTGAAACTCCCCAGAAAAACCAGCTTTGTGAAAATTTTCTGTGTAGGAAAATCTACAAAGAGACTCCAGTGCTGTCGTGTTTAACTACATGAACTTGGAACACTGGCATTGGCACACGTTATTTTTCCTTCTGACAATTTCCCCTTCTAGCAAAAGCAGTGGCACAGACTCTCTCTTTGCCTGTACAGTTAGAGTGAAAAACTTCTCCTGTATTATTTAATTGAAATCCTTCTTATTGAAAAATAATTGAATAAGTTCTTATCCTGTCTCTTCGTAGTTATGGAGAGACTTTATTTATTGCCTGCTTTATAACAAATTTTAAGTATTGTAACTGTTTTAAGCCAGCCCTTCCTCCTCCTAATCTTCTTGTAATACTGAACATATCCATTTCCCTTAGCCCTTCTTCCCAGATCATGCTTGTGAAACATCTTGTCAGTCTTAAGGTTTCCCTTGGGGTTCTCTGCAGTCTCTCTGCCTTTCTCAAGGAGAAATGGCCCAACCCAATAGTGTTTCAGCTCATTGCCAGGAGAGCAGAAAATCTGCTTCCCATGTCTTTTCCATGACACTTGAAAAATTATTTTTCAGATTGACATTTACTAGCATTAAGTTTTTGGCTTCTGCTCAGTTTGAGCTGTTATAATATCAACTCTGTTTCAACCTCTGCTGCTTAGCCAGGTAGCTACCCTTTTGTATTATGTGTTCATTTTTTCGAAGAGAAATATTTAAATTTTGCCTTCATTTAATTGAATCCTGTTGGTATTATAACTCTGATCCAATTTCTGAAATTAGTATGAAATCTAATCCTGCTCTTGAGGGTGCCTGCAACCCCTCCCAGCTCAGTGATAGCCATAAATATTCTAACTTCTTTTCTATCCAAGTTGTTAATGAAAATATTTAAAGCTTCCCGGATTATTGCCAAGAGGCCTTGCATGATACAACTCTCTGGTTTGACAGCAAACCTTTTCTTTGGGAACTGTTCTTCAAATTGCGATGAACGGTATAACTGTTCTAATTGCTCAAAATTAGACGTGTGTGTACTCTACTTTGTATTTATTAGAAGAGGACCACCTGAGCAAGTGAGGTGCAAGCCTCAAAAGTGGGAAATAACTGCTGTGCAGGCAGTGCCTGAGCCTGCTCAGCTGGAGGAAACTTGTGCAGGGTGGAGCAGGCAGGCAGCTTGCAGCTCAAATGGGAGGGAGGTCTCTGAAGAGCTCAGGGAGCAAGCACAAAACTGCTCATAAGAGGTGTGCCATAGCAAACCATTGCAGCAGAGGCCTTTTCTCCAGTCTTGCTTCCAGTGTCACAAATTTCTATGGCTTCATGGGCTGCAAAAAAATTTCTACCTAGTCTCTCCTGGGTCCCTGGGAAAGTGGCATCTGGTGGGCCAGAGTTTCAGTCCTGGCTGTTGTTGTATTTATACATTAAGAGGAGCAGTAGTGAGTTTTAGAAATAAGTTATGTATAGATGTAGATGATGTTTTTTGAAGTTTTTCTGACTATGCAAACTACAGACTCTTCAAAACTTAGATCAGAGCTAGAGCCTGGTGTGTGATACAAAGCATTGAGGAGTTCGGGTGAAACCCTTCTACAAAATTAGTGTGTCCTGAAAGCATTCTCTGCATTGCATCATCCTGATAGGACAGAGGGGCAGAGAGGGAACTGGGGAAGCAGTCAGCATTCTACAGCTTTCTTGCTTAGTGGACACCAGTGGATGACTGAGAATGACTTTTCTGTTACAGAGTTAACATTTAAACTACCCTTTTAACACATTTATGGTAAATCAGAATGTGAAATATGTTCTAATTATGTTCTTCAAACGCAGCTGTCCTGTGGTCTTCAAGTTTATAATATTGATCTCAAAGCACTCACTCAAAAATGCTTGACCTAATGACAGTTTATGTGTTCTCTTAAATAAACTATGATTTATACAAGAATATATTCTCAATTCAGTTGAAAAATTAATAATCAAAATTATCTAAGCGTAGGAAATTTACAGTCTGGCTCAACTGTCTTCTTCTGGAATTTGGGTTTGCAACCTGTTAGATTTTATAGCTCGGCCCACTAACTGATATAATGACATGGCCTTTTAGAACTGCCAGCTGTAAAACTAATTTTGGCTGGAGGAGTGGCCAGATGTATTCCATGTATTCCTCACTGTCCTCAGTCTAAACTGGGTTAGTAGGGGCTATAAATAGCTTCATAAATATTTTACTATGTCTATATTTTTCTACTGGTGTGAAAGATAGGGGAATACATTGTTCAGGTTCCTCATGAGTAATACCAATCAGAGTGAATAAAAAAAATTACCCTTACTTTAGATAAGTTATTTTTTTCATGTTTCTGTCATATCTCCCTTTTTGGCTGACCAATACTTGGTAGCAGCACCATCCCTCTCTCCTTCAGTTGATGCTGGTGCTGAAACAATGGCCACAACAAAATGGTGGTTGCTGTTGACTTCAGCCAAGAAAAGACTTTTGTTATGGACTATCTTCTTGTCTATGTGGCTTGAACTTGAGAAGGAGATGAACTACAGAACTAGTGTTGTTCAATCAAAAGGAGAGTACTTTTTGTTTCTTGCTTTTTTATCATCTGTTCTGAGCAGGAACCTCCGTCCCAAATTTAAATACTGGCTTTCAACTGAAGATAGATGTGTCCATGTCCTCAGTCCAAGTGCCTCCACCTCCCCTTACTCAAGCTTATTCAAAGTGTGTCACTTAACTTCATCTGAAAGGTTTTTCATTGGCAATTTATGGAACAGAGTCCAATACAGAAATCATAAGATAGTCTACATTCGTTTGTGTCCCATGGCCACAAGAGAGAAGAATCTTGGTTTGGCTTTTGTATTTGTGTTATTTTGAGCCAGGATGTCTTTTCCCCACAGTATTAAAAAAAAGAAAGAAAAAAAAACCCCAACAACCAAACCAAAAATAAAAACAAGAAAAATACCCCCAAACAAACAAAACCCTCCCCCAACAAAACAAAAAAAAGGGAAAAAGAAAAAGAACTACCCACAAAAAAGTCTCCCTGCTATTCTGGGTATTGAACTGGGAAATTGAAGTGGTAATCTATTTACTTTTAACTTTTTAATTCTTTCAAATAAAGCTAGATGCTCTGCTCATTTGTATTTGTTTTAGGGAAATACAAGAGGTACTTTGAGGCTTTGTAACTAGAAAAATCTGCAGCAATGTGTGGCATAGATCTCCTCATCTAAGTTTTGACCATAGCAAACCTCAGCACTGTTCACTCCTTTCACAAACCAGGCAACCTTTGTGCTGGTTTTGAAGTTTTGTTTTAGTAAAGAGAGTTTAAGTGTGTTCCTAATGTGTGGTGTATGGAAAATGCTTTGCTCATTTATCAATCCAGCCCTTAATTTCCAATGTGCAGCTGCCTGTCTTAGTTATTATTCAGAGCAAAGATGGGATCTGTGGCAGGTACAGGCCACCACAAATCTGATTTTGTTTTATTCAAGTGACCATTGGGCTGTGTGATATTTATAATCAGATGGATTAGTGTCCCTTGGCTTTGCTCTTCAAATTGGATAGAAAGCCAAGTTGTCTTGCTAAATAGATTCCTTACCTGCTCCATAATTCTTAGAGAGGGCCCAAAACCCCACGAACAATTCTCTTTGCTTTCCCTCCCCACAGCCTGCACTGGCACATATCATGGGTGTGACGCTGGGACAAAAGTTATCCCACTTTTCTAACATATTTTAATCTCTTTCTTGTGTATTAAAAGCACCATGTCCTCAAAATATTGAGGAGGAAAAGGAGAGAAAGCTTTTTGGGCCATTTTCTCTGAAGCACCTTTCATACCATCTATATAGTGGCACTATCCCCACTGTTTTATTTGAGTTTTTGAAAAGTTTCACTTGCTACAGATAATTTAGTTCAAACGACTTAAACAGCTGAGTAGTAAACTTGTTTAATTTGTAACTGTGTCTGTTTTTCTTTAGAGCATTGTGACTGGGATTTCAAATGAAGGAAAACACAACTTCTAAAATTTTTAATGTAAAAAAGCTATGTAGTTTTCTATTTTAAAGACAACCTTTTGTCACTCAGACCTGATTTTCTTTGTGCTAGTTATTTTTCTTAATTTTATGCCACTGGGAGAGGCTGATGTCTTTGAACATAGCTGGATTAGACGTATAAAATAAAACAGATCAATTGCAAAAGTTTCACATAATTGAAAATGAATATTATCCTTTTTTGGATAATCATTCAACTATAATAAATTGGTTTAAGCTGTTTAAAACTTAGTTCTTCAGATTTGACTAGTCTACCTTAAAATAAACAAACAGAAAAAAAAAGAAGACAGACAGGTGTGATTCTTGGTGCCTCATGGTTTGGTACAGGGGACCAAGACCAACAGCAGGTATTGGGCTGGAGTTCATATGGATATTTCTTCCATCAGTTTGCACTGGGAATAGGAATGAAGAAGATGCTGTGATAGTCTGAGAGGTTTGTATCTGAATGTTTAGGTAATAAAAATGTCTTAAAATTGTTTGAATCAGATATACATGCATAGGACAGACAGAACTCCTGAAATTACATCTGAATATTGCTTTGTTGACTGGAAGCAGTGCCTTTTCAACTGTTTATTCTGCTTATCCTTGAGAGGTTCACGCAGCTGGGGGCAGAGAAGGAGGTTAAAGGATTTTTGCAGATGTCTTGTCTCAAACCTGTATTCTTTCAAACAATAGCTGAAACTTCTTTGCTGTTCTCTGTGGTTAAAAAGAGGCAAAGGGCTCTAAATGAACAAACTAAACTTCATCTTCACCAGTATCAGAGCTCAGGCTGCACTAACCCTTGTAGTTGTCTCCAAATATGTACCAAGTGTCTTGGGTGATGGAACTAAAGCAACAGATCTAGGCCAGCAATTTTTTCCCCAAATAATAGGAGTAGAACACAGCATGTATATTTGCAAACAATGGATGAATGTATTTTATATATGTTGACCTGTGTGCTATTGTCTTGAAGACAAACTCATCAGCTCTCAAGAACAGACCAATGTTTGTTTTACAACTGTGATAACTGTTAGATAACGGAAAAGGAAATGTTTTCCGTGGATCAGACAGACAATCAGCAGAGTTTTGTTACAAATACAGATTTAATTAGTATATGAAGTGTTTCATAGGCACACCAAGAGAAAAGTTTCCCATCGAGTACAACTAAATACTACAATCCTAGTAAAAATGTTAAGAACAAGTAATGCATAGCTCTTATAAAGTCCAGATTCTCAAGGGTTGTACAGAAATGTCACTTATCTTTTGTTACTACTGATCAGAGTTGTACCGCAACAGGATCAGAAGAAAAGAAAGTTGGGAAGGAACCTACTCTGTTTTCTGTGATATAACCATTTTAAATATATACAAGTGTGGTCAACATTTGAAAATTAAAAATAGAGAAGTTGTCCTTGTTCTTTCTGAAGAAGTTTTCAGTCTCTGGTATTGGACTGGCACATGTTAATGAAGCAGGAACCAGCGTCAGATAGACTTTTAATTAATTGATACTAATATATATATTTCTTGTCTCCTGCATGAAGGAGTTGGTTTAATTTTGTAGAATAAGTTACTACCATTTCAGCATTGAGGAGAGAAAAATCCTAATCCTTAGATACCCACCAAGCATTGCTCAGTTATCCGAAGCCAAAGCCTAATATTTCAGATGGTTGCACAACTTTAGAAGTATTTGCTGGAGAGCACTTTTGACCTCAGAGTGGCTTTTAACACACTCAGTTGCTGCACTGCCTGCCCACTGTGATGTGTAAGACTAAGTGGATAACATAGATATGTTCTTACTGGAAAATGGAAAAAAATTTTTGTCAGTAGGGAGGATGCTCTTTTAGGAATCCACTGTTGGACAGCAGCCTTGTGAAAGGGAAGTTACAGTGTAGTTCTTAAAATATTCTACCATGAACGGTTGCTCGTTCCAGAAATAAAATAAGTAACTAATCTGAAATATATTCAGTAGCCATACATTGGAACCTATGGCTTGAAGGTAAATAATAATGACAAATAGGATGGAGAAACTCTTCATAGAAGGATGTCAGCATTTGAGGGCTGGAATAGACTATTTTTATGGTTCTTATTCAGAAAGTGTACAAAGAAAGAAAGAAAAAGTGCTGCATAAGAAGTAAACAAGAGCAATTTATGAAGAGCAAGACAGCAATGTAAATATCAGCTAGGGTCGGGTTGTGTATGTCGGGATTATGTGTGCTTGGTTTTCTGGTTGTTTTTTCCCTGGTTGTTTGTTTGGGATTTTTTTGGTTTTGTGTTGATGCTGTTTACATTTTTGTGTTTCATGTTTGTTTATTTGTTTTCAAAAAATATATAGGATTTACTGAAATTAACTATTCAGTTTGACATGTACTTTGAATATAAACTGAAACAGTTTTGGAACATGGGTTTGATTTGTTGTGTTATGAAAAAGCATCACTAATAAGCCTTTTCCAACACAGAATGAGTGATGGAGATAAAATGGAGGGGAAACTGTGGAAAGAAATGAGATCCAAGTGGATCCAAGTTTTGTGTTCAGTCCTAATAAATACAAGTGTGAAGCCCAAAGAGTAATGTTTTAGCATTCCAGGTATTCAGAGCCTTCTAGGCCTCTTAAACAGACAAACCAACTGGAAAATAGTGATGCCACAGTGACAGATATTATTTGGAGATGAGCTTAGGATATTTTTTGATTTACTTTTTCAATTTATCTTTATTGCTTTAAAACAATAACAAACTCACAAAAAGCAATTTTCTGAGGCATATGTAAGTCTCCACCTGGAGAAAAACATAATTTATCCTTTAATTCTTTCTGAAATATTACTCATAGATTGATTCTCTCTCTTTGTATAAACCTTTCCTGATGGTGTTGGTTTCTTTATAATACACTTTGCAGCAGTTTTTGATATTACTTCTGTCAGGTAAATTTGACCTGAATTCAGAATTGTGCTGCATTCTTCAAACTGATCTAGCTGCAGTGGTATAAACAACAGTTATGATGCAATTCACTGAAAGTAAATCCAGCTTCTGTTGATAGTTTAACCTTCTCCATTTCTTTCCATTTTCAGGGATTTGATTCCACCTCCTATTACTGTTTTTTAAATTTATTTAATTAATTTTTTGTATTTCTTCAATATCCAGAGGCCAAAGTCCTGTACAAACATATAGTTGATTGCTGAACTTTCTGGAGCAGGAATCACCTCTGAAGAGTGTGTTATCAATACATGAAGAGAATGGGGCCCACAAGTTTAAAACGAGCTGTGCATTTCCTTCTATTTCAGTCTTTTCCCCCTGTTCTCTGGAAGACTGAATTCCATTCATGTTTCCATTGTACCTGCACCCTCCTCTCCCTTTTTCTTGTACATCCTCTCTCTGGACCCCACTGAACCTCATGCCTGTGAGCTCCATGGGCACAGCCAGTGAGCTGTATTGCCTCCCCTTTCTTGCTGAGACTTGCTCTCCTAGCTGGATGCCTCTCTTCTTGTATAGAAACCTTTTTCACATTTTCAGCTCTGTCCAGAGGATTTGATTACCAGATGTTTGCACTTATTTTCGCTCATCTGGCTGCATTTATGGATGTGTGGCAGTAACCTCAGCATGTTTCTAAGGAAAATGTTCTTCTTGGGTAGTGGCAGGGGACAGGGAAGGGGAAGGAAGAGTTTTTCATTTGCTTAGTCTTAAGAGTGCACAGAGTTACTTGGGACAAAACAATCCCTCTCTTTGTGGTAATCTTACTAAATGGTTGGATATGCATTTTTATTAACCTTCTAATACCATGACTGGCATTAGACAGCCATTGCCAGGCAGTATGGTTCATTCAGTACTTTACTGGAACATTTATGGTACACTGGGATATGAGCAGCATGGTGGATAAAGGCAATTATTATTGCAGCACAAGATAAATGTAGGTTAGGGTTCTTTTCCTTTCATTTCCATTTTAAGTGGAAGCAAGTCTGGCTCCCTATTAGACCAGTCATGTCAGGAAAAGTCGAGTGTTACACCTTCTCATCATGTTTCCTGGTTTGCTAGTGTTATAATGAAATCTCTCAGAAGTTAATGTGGCACTTGGAACTGTGATGCTATTCAGAGCAAAAAATAATAAAGGATCATGTTCCAGTGGGTGTCATCAGTTATCAACAGCACAATAAAAATGTAGCAACAAGAATAGCGACAACTATCCATGTACCTTGCACTTTGCTTCAGCTGGTTTGAGTTACTTTCAACTCATGTTAAGGATTTAATAGCTGAGAGCATTTTGCTGCTCGTGGTATTTGCTAGAAACGTGATCTGAACTGCTGCAATGGAGGAACACCTGCTCAAATTTTCAGTGACAAGAGAACGACTGTTTCAGTTTTGAAGTCAGCCTTGACTTTTCAGCATGAGAAAACAAAGATGAAGTAATCCCTTGTTGGGTGTTCACAAACAGCAGGGTGTAGCTCTCTAAACAGCATCTGGGGCAATGGGTTGTGACACTTGAGAGGACATGGTTTGTGGCCATGTGGGGGACACAGTGTTTTGAAGCTGGACCATGTGCACCTCCACACCAAAAAGGCTGCACAGCATTCAGTCGGAGAGAGGTACATATATGCCATACATGTAATCTGACAATAATTAAGGGAGAATGTTCCCTTTTTTCTGTTAAGGTTTTGCGGGATTTGACCACTGTTCATTGCTTTCTTTGCATTTGTCCTGGGGATTTGCTCTGTTTTCCTGCACATAACAAAAACGTAGCATGTAAGGGAGCTTTCTGGACTGTTTTTAGCCAGCCACATCTGTATTTGAAGTATGACTTAGTGTCTGGCACTAAGTATTGAAAGGTGTATATAACATTGCGTTCTCCTCCACCCATCTTCCACAGCACTTTTGTGAAACGTGAAGAATTTCTGGTACATTGAGTGCAAATGTAGGAGGAAAGGAGAAAACGAAACAGCTGGAGCACCTTCTTAAAAAAAAAAAATTATTACATCAAGTTTCAGAATTTGAGGGGAGAAAAAAAAATCTTCCTTGCATTTGGAATAGCACATATGGGAACAATCATGTCTAAACATTATTTTATATGCATGTGCTTCTGAAGCAAATCTTATCATTTGCTGTCTCAGTGTCCATGCATAACACGCACATGGGAAAACATGTACCTTTTCCCAACAGCAGTACCCACTGGAGGTTTTTCAGTCCAACTCTAATCTTTTCCTTGCACATAATTAAGTGTGTTTCTTGTTGCTGTGTATAAATATTATCATTCTTGATATTTTTTTTTGCAAATACATGGAAATTTAGTCCATTTTGCATCATGGAAATGACTGGCAAGATGAGGTATGTTCATGGAATTGATTAGTTTTGGTTTTCTGCCATCAAAAAAAAATTAAAAAAAGAATCATGATGCATAAATCCTGTACTCCTCAGTGGGTTTAACATTTGTTATTAGTTGGAAAGTGTCACTATATAAATGCTCACAACACCTGTAGAAAACAAGACCCCTGAAAGCAGCATCAGCATCAGTGTTACTTATCTAACAGTACTGTGAGGCAGCTTGTCAAAGGCCATGGGGATGTGTTTGAATTAATGCAGGTTGGCATATGGAGCAGTTGTATCAAGCAGGGTGAAATCTCCTCATTACTGGTCAGGGAAAATTGAGTTTTGTCATCGCAGATTTTTGGGACCGGAATCAGACCTCTGCAACCTCTGAAAAGCAGAGTGAAATTAGGAATCAGAGGGCCAGGTAGATCAGAGCCACAGAGAATATTATTTCCCTCCACTGGATAAAGACAAGCACATTCAAGTCTGTGTGTTACTTTTACGGAAAGGAAGTATATGCTGTGCTTCTCATCATTGCATTTTAACAGAAAATGCATGGAAAACTTGTGTGGGTTTGGGCAATAAGCTAAATTCTCTTTGACCATGGGACAAGTCTCATCATTTTTCTGCTAAACAGAGCAGTATCTTGGTATAACTAATGATCTTTCTCAGGTGATTATGCTGAAGAATGGGAAGATATTCAATATCTGCCTCCTGTAAGGGATTTAAAAAGGGGGTAAGTGCTGCAGTGTCAACTTATGGCGACATATGGGACAGAGAACATGCAGCAAAATCAATGTCTATGTCTATTCCTTGAAGTACTGAAATTCGCTTCCTGCAGCAAGGCATAGGCTCGCTCAGACATTGCATAGCAACGCAGCAAGCATTAATTTAATACTCTCACTTTAACTTGGAATGACGTGCTTCATCTCTGTAGTCCTTTTGTACATTTCATGTGCATCTTGTTCATTTGGTCTTTACTCAGGAGTTCTTTATGTGGTCATATTGTCTCCATGGATTTCACATCTGAAGGCCCATTTTGTAACAGAGGGAGTATTTGCATCTCATGTATGTATTGAATATTACTAATTTTAGATTTTTATAATACTAAATTGGTTTAGATAGTGGTAGAAGTAGAATTCTTAACACAAAATTCCCTGTTAGTTAAGGCTTTTATCAAAGTCCTAATGAAAAGCTAAATTGTGAGGTGTTGAAAACAATACACATAAAATGAGGGGGTTTTTCTTGAATTTTCTGAATTTTTTTGAGGTGCTTCATAATTTTTTCCTAAGTTAAAAAAATATCAATGTTTTAATTGGTGGAAAATGGAACTAAAGCCAACCATGTTAAGTTCTCTGGTGTTTACTCACTTTAATGTTCTAGGCAGGCTGACACTTGAAGTGCACAATGCACTTATTTCTGTGCCTGCATTTTGCCCAACTGTACAGTGATGACATGAAGTGACATGTGAAATAGACTGAGAGCCCAGCAGGACAGGCAGCATTGCCAACATATCAGAACCTGTATCCTGCCACTGCTTCTCTTTAAACCTTTTATTAACCTCCTTCACTGGAGACATAGGAGTAAAGACAAATTCAGAGCAGTTATATCTTCCTAACAACACTGAGATACATGTTTTCAAAGCATTGTATAGCTAAATCCCTAAACAACCCCCACTGATGCTAATGGGAATCCCACGGTGAAATCCCTGAGTGTTTTCTTGAGCATGTATTCATTGGGACTTCCTCTCCTGCCCTCGTCTCCCACTGCTGTTTTCAAGTAGAGGGCCAAGAGGTCTTTTTTTGAAGCAAAGCAAATGAACAAGGAAACAGTTAATACAGACATTGCCTTCTGAGTGACATATCTATGCAATTATGAAAGTCCTTGTGGTATGCATCATCTTTGGTTTGATGTGGGAGCAAATAACTTGAAGAGCTGTGGCAAAAAAAGCTAATTTCTTATGTGCCTTGTGTGTTACATCCGACAATCATCGTGTACTAATTTTGTCAAGGATAGACTTGTCAAGGATTTCAGCATCCCCTAAGTGTGTTAAATCAAGGAGAAGGCAGTGATGCAGACTGGGACAATGAACATTGCGAGGAGGGTTGCTGTTGTGCAGAGAGCACAGTTTGACTTGGGAACAATCCAAATCCACAATTATCAATACGTTTCAAACAGTAACTTGTGTTGAATACATGCTTCTTTATAGTGGGAAACCTATAATTTATTAATCCTAGCTATTAAAGTAATACATAGGGTTATTTGATTGATGTCTGGCTCTGATTCCTAAGAATTATGCAAAGGGAGGAGTCCTAATGTAATAGATATACCAGTTTTCTGATTGGTAAAAAGGAAGTGTTTAGGTGTTCTCACCTGAATATTCCCATGGCTGTGTGTGTGGGTTTGACTTGGTCAAAAATTTTTGTCCTTAGCCAATTAAACTAGGCATTATTTTACCTATTGTTCCTTTCCTCAGCAGCACCCTTGTTTAGAGTCAGAAGTCTGTGGAGCCTGTCCATGCTCATACCTTTGGGCCCTGGGAGAGCAGGTGCTGGCAGTGAAAGCTGTTTCTGCTTTCAAGTGTTGCAGATTCATGATTGGGGATAGCAACCTCTTAGATCACCTCAGCTATTAATTGCCAGAGAAGTCAGAGACAATGAGTTTTTTAGCAATTCTTGTCAGAGTTTTTCTTTCAATGTCTCCAGCTTTGTGGGGCTGAGACAGCAGCGGGAGTTTTTTGTATCTGTGTGTGCAGAAGAAATGTAACTACTGGACAGAAAATGGTCTTTATGCATGTTTTGTCCTGAAGGCTGCCTGGGAATACCTGTCTGTGGAAAACTAAATCACTCTGAGGAGAAACCTGTGCTTGGGGTGAAAAGCCATATGCACTGTAGGTACTTCACAGCAGCCCTTCACATGGGCAAACTGTGAACACTCTGTGTGTGCTCATTTAAACACAGTGTCAGTTGAGGAAAAATGTGTGTGAACTGCTGACATTTTTCAGTCAAGAAAGCAGCAACAGTGTACATTGGGCAGAGGTGCCCAGGGTCTGGCAGGAGCTGCTGGGCAGCAGTTCCAGTAAGCTCCAATGGGCCCACCACAGGGCGAGGCTGAGCCCTGCAGCCACAGTGGTGGTGCCTTGGGGACAACCAAGATAAAGGAGGGCAGAACTGCCTGGTGATGTGGGGAGAGGTGTGAGAAACAGCTCTTAAGAGGCTTGAGGGGAGAGCAGAAGGAGGGAGATTAGGTGCTCCAGGTGTCCCAGCAGGTGTCCTCTGCAGCCCCTGGAGAGACCGTTGTGGATCTGGTATCCACACTGCAGCCTGTGGAGGACCCTTCACTGGAACAGCTAGATGTTCCTGACAGAACTTTAGCCTGTGGATTGCTGACACAGGAGCAGGTTTATCCTGAAGGACTGCAGCCTGTGCAAAAGACCCTCACTGGAGCAGAGAAGTGTGTGAGGAGGAAGGAGCAGCAGTGAGGAGCTGTTACCGACTGACCACAACCCCTATCCTTCATCCCCTCTGTGTCATGGAGGATGGATGCAATGAGTTAAATTTTCCCTAAGTTGAGTCTCTTTTGTCTGTGATGGAAAATGGTGAGTGTTGTCACTGTCTTTATCTTGATCTGTAAACTTTTTCATCTTATTTTCTCCACCTTGACTTCTTCAAGGCTAGTTTTGTTTGAAAAGTGAAGGTAAACTCTGAGGATGAGATTGGTACTGTAAAACTAGGCACTGAGTGCCTTTTAAAGCATGGGTTGCTATCCATGCCTTTTCCATATGTTGGGCAGCAGCCATTCAGGACTTATGGTCTCCCATCCTGGGAGGCCAGGTAGCTTTAAGGTATTTAACACTAAATACAGACCACCAAATCCTGCCCTATTTGCTGGGTTATAAGGTACAATGTCTGTAGTATCACTAATGAATGGAGGTTTTCTGTTCTGTAGGGGAAGTGGTGGAAATTCCTTGTGTAACATGTCAGAGGTACCTGTCAGTAGCCATCCTTCACTGCCTTGCTGCTTTCACCCGGTAGCCCAGACTGACATTGTCTCCCTCAGAGATTTCACTTGAGGACTGAGGGGACTGTCATCTTGCTCTTGACATCTTGTTCTTAGTGTTTAGACATCTTGTGCTTAGAGGACTTCCTAACTTCGCATTGTCTTTCAAATACAGTGTTTGTTTTCTGTATTTGAGGAGAGTTAACCTGAGGTTACAAAACAGTTGGTGGATAAGTGGAGTTACAGCTGAGTAGTGTAGGCTTTCTGCTCGACTGCTGGCTGCATGATTTGCTGAAATATTACCCAAAACGGGTAATTAAGAGTTCACTGTCACGTTCAACATAGATTAAGAAATTCAAAATGTGTCCTCGATGTAAATTTTTAATACAACAAAAAATCTTCAGTGATGTAGATGGGTGTGTTCACTCCTCTGCGTAGCAATGCTACTTCATCATGAATAAGGGGAGTAATACAATTCAATAAATTATTATCTTTGTCTCTGGGTCCTGGTAATTCAGACATTCAACAGTATCATAGCATTTACTCGCCTTCAGATAGACCCTCTTACTCTATCTTGAGATGAAACAACATGTGAAAGTAGATCCATGGTATAGCATGGGGTTGTTTTGGTCCTTGTGTCAAATGATAAACCCCAGAGTGTTTGCTCTTGGAAGTGAACATTTATTGAGGTTTACTTGATGCACATGCAAGAAAAAGAAATAAAACTATGTTAAATGAGCAATTCAGTTCTGTTAACTCAGTTACAGCCACAGCTTATGACAGGCTGTGAACGTACAAGTTCAGATACTCACGTAGTAACAGCACATGTAACTTCACGCAGAGAATCCTGTTCCCAAATAAACGAGATATGAGTAAGGGCAATTAGGTTTATGGTGGGTGGAGTACTGCAAGGTAAAAGTGCTTACAGCACCATAAGTACTGTGGAGAAATAGATACTTAATTGTATGTTTACATGCCTCTACAATCAGTTTAATTAAATTACTGTCAAAAGCGTATCATTCAATTTTTCCTCTTTAGGAGGACTAAGTATAGCCTGAGGAAAGGATAAATTCTGAATAAGAAGAAGAGGCAACTGAGTTGGAAATTAGGGTTAACATAACCCTAAGGTAAGTTTCTTCAAGGAGTAAATGAAGATGAGTTTTTCGCTAGAATGGCACATGCTTTTAAGTGGCAAAGACTTTAGGCAAACATTTTTTTATTTATTCTTAAAACAGATTTGTTAGAAAATTTCCTAAATGTGACTTCTCAGGGGCATTTAAAAAGGGCAGTCAATTTTACATCAGGTAATTTAAATAATAAATGAATAAAAATATTAAAAAATTGGGAAAAGTCCCCAGATAATATACAAAACGCTACATGTACACAGGTTATGAATCTACCAAAAAATAATGCACCTTTATCTGCTTTTATTATTCAAGGTTTTAAAAGTGTATGCTGTGTATTCATTGTGCATGCAGCCCAGCAAAAATTCTTGGAAAATATGAATTAAAAAACTGGATAAAAAGTACTATAACTATTCCCACGTAGGGTTGTTTGGCCAGATATTGTAATGAAAGATATAATAGTGGAAATCCTTCATTGAATTATAGCCTGTGTGTCTCTGTCAGTGCCATCATTCCAGAGTAGTTTACAAGTAAACTGGTTCGGCCCTGGACAATGAATTTCCAAGTTTTTAACACTTCTCCTGATACAGATATTAAATGATAACTAAACATTTCTTACTGAAACGTTTTTACAGACCTTATACTTTATATCAACCCACTACTAGTCTGGTGTTCCCCCAAATTTAAGTAGTAATCTTGAATGCTACATTTTTCACCTCTTTAGACATCGTTGCTTTTCCACAGAAGGTTACAAGCCCAAGCCTGGAAGGCTCTATTCCATCATCAGAGCATTTGGGATTGTTAGAGTTACTAAAACAAAAGAGATCAGGTCAATATTTGCATGAGGTCCTTTACAAAAGCAAAGTGTTTGACATCTGCATTGTATCAAGGCAGTGCAGTTAATGGGAGCTCCTGTAGTGTATGATTGAGCTGCCAGTTCTTGGTAGTGCTGAAAGTCAGACTACCTGCTTATTTAGGATCTAAAATTTCAGGTATGTGGTACTTTTCTGGAGTGAAACTCATAACAGGGCCAGAGTTTAAACATGGGTGACAGAGCCTGAGTGTTCTTTGAAAATTTGAACCATAATTCAGAAGCTGAAGATGTAGCAGGTAAATACACCAAATATCATAATAATTAACACTGTTGACATAGTATGGTGTATTCTGGGAATTTATAAGAACTTGAATAAAGGGCTGAGGCTGATGTTACTACATGCTATGAAAGTACAGAGCAAATGATGATAGTTTGTCAAGAAAACAGCAATTGAAATTATAGAAGGGTGTAGAAAACTGATGTGGTATATCATGCTATTCTAGAATAAGAAACTTTATTCTAAACATAGCTATTTTTTTAAACTATTATCCATTACACTTTATGCCAGTTATAACAAATCAGATAATCTCTTTACTGAAATTTCTTAACGTATACTGTTGTTGCAATGAGTTTAAAAAAATGCTATGGTAGAGATTATAAAATAAAATGAAAACCTTCCCATGTTTAGAGTTTTGTGATTTCATTTACTTCAATTCAGTGCTTGAAATTTGTCAGGTTCATTGCTACGAACAAGAAAGATATTAATTTTTCTCTCTCAGTAAGCACAGAATACAAAATTACATATTTTCTTTAAGCAAACCTGCCTGACATTCTTCCATGAATACTTGAAATTTTCTGATGTTACCCTGTAACAAAAGCTTCAAATCAGCACTAATGTACTTGACATTATGGAGTGAGGTTCTTGAATAAAGGCCATGCTCAGGTTTTTAAAAGGTTCATACCTTAAAAATTATATCACTGTTCTGCTCTCTAAATAGCAATGAAAAAATAAGCAATGAAGCTTATTTTTGTGCTATATGATGTCATAGCACAGACATTTAAGCTAAAGGGGAAAATTAATAATTAGCTTACAGATTTACAGTCGCTGGAGTTTGAATTTTAGGTAAAGACAAACACAAAGAAGGTATTTGACAGCTTATTCTTTTGACAGAGACTGTAACAGTGATCTGGGTGGAGAAATATGCTTTAAGTAATATTACTGGTTTTAAATAATTTTTTACTGCTTATTTTGCTTTGTTTTTTTTTTCTGAAGAAACCCAAAAAACAAAAAAAACCCAAAAGCAATTTCTATATTGTTAGTTGAATTTACAATGATATCTTAGAAAATATCTATCAGCTTTTAAATGTAATGTAATATATAATTTCTGTCATTACAAAAATGTTACTGAGTGACTGTGTCGAAGGGCTACAATTCAAAGAAATATATAGTATACAAATGTAAATTAAAAAAAACCCTCTTTTTTGTTCTTTTGAGGAATATTGAATAGAGTATTTTTTGACAACTGATATACAAAAAGGCCTGTCAAACGTGGCTATTACATTAAAATTTTCCTTGCAAAAACTAAATATTTTCACCTTGCTATCTGTAACATTAGCTTTATCAAATGTAGGAAAATGTAGGGAAAAGCACGCATCTGCAGGTAATGTTATCTGGCTATTATAAGGAAATTTGGGCTGTTTTGAGTGATAGCTATCAGAGAGATAAATAAACATTTAAGAAATTATTATACTAAATGCAGAAAAGGGACAAGGTTACAGTAAGAATAATGTGATTATTTATATGAAATTGTTATTCAAATCAATGTACTCTATGTTTATGATATTGCCTGAATTATCTTTCCTCTAGTGGCTTTTTTTTTTTCTTTAAAAAAACAATAGAACCTGAAAGTCACTCAGAGGATATGTTTTATGAGGTTTGGAAAGCACACGGTTCTAATAAGTTGGATAAAAACCCCTATGATAATGAGGAACATGAGCTTTCCTGGGAAAGGTATAGTTCCCTAATTCAGAACAGACATTAGAATATGAAATCAAGATTTTTAGATATCAGCTGGAATTTTCATTCCTCTCTGATTCATTAGTATTTTTGTGCGCTCCTGGATGGATACGTCCTAAGCATCCTTAAACTGAAAATGGTCTCTAATGCAAAGGCAAAACTTGCAGAACATTGGGCACCAACTGGAAAAGGATTTTATTTCAGCTACCAGTGGATGATTACTAATAACACAGATTTACTTTGCCTTCGTGATCAGAATACTTACATGCTTTTGTAAGCCGTCTACTCAGAATTTATAAATAGGAAAGAAAATAACCCTCGAAAGCCAAACAACTTCTTCTCCTTGTCGCCATATGCTGCATCTTTTCCCCCTAGATTTTGTATACTCTGTGTGCTGGAGAATAGTGTCTTTTCTTTTCATGTTGCTCTGTCGGCGGTCATAACAGCTATTCTCTTCATGAATATGTAAATCCCATGCATAAAATCAGAAAAATTAGCATGGCGATTCCCATTATAGAACGTGCCCAATTATGTCTGTCTAATACGTGAATAGTGATGATTTAATCTTTTGGCTATACGAGGGGATTCAGGTACAGTTACAAGAGCTGCTGTAATTACAGAGTACCCAAACACACAAGCTGGGTGCGTGCACATGCTGGGGGATCATCGGGCTTTAATAAGAGCTGGGCATCTGATGCCTGGCTATGATGGAGTGCACGCAGATTCATTTACAGGCGCTTTCTCTGATGGGTAGTGACAAGGGAGAAAAATGCTCTAGGTCTGCAATACCCTTCCCCTTACTAACTGAGACTCATTTGCATCCGAAAATTTTTATTTTTTTTTTTCAGTTCCTCCTCAATGCTTGCAATTAGAACGGAACGAATAAAAGTTTGGATAAATAAAGGGAGAAAAAATGGTGACCGTGTTTGCTGGGCGTCCTTAACTCACTTGGTTTATCAGGAATGGGTGTTGGAGCAGGGGGGGGGTGGGAAGGAAGGACATGCAGAAAGCAAAACCAAAAAGGCACCACCAGCAACTGATGCATTTTTGTATTTAAATAAGCAGGCATGCTCATGCATATTTATATGACGTGCATGCCTATGCGCCGCTCTGAGCAGTGGCTCTGCGGCTCGGCTGCAGTAATTAGGCTGATGTAATTATAGCAAAACAAAGCAGGCTTAGGCTGATATTTATTTTTTTTTCCCCATGCAGTGGGAACATTAAAGACATATGCGTATTCCAGTGTACAAAAAATGAACCTGCACCGCTGTCAGGGGCTAGGAGGACAGTGTGGCCAGTGCACCTATTGTGTCACTGCTGTAGAAAGCAGCTTAGCGATTGGCCACTGTCTGCAGCACATAATACTGACTGGTTATAAAGGACTTGTCTAGAGGAAAGCCTGTAGGTACTCCATTGTCTGGCAAAGTTGATATGACTGCATTCTTTTTGCAGGGGGTCAGACAGCTGAACTGTAAAAGCTGCACAGATTTTTTTTTTTTTCTTCTTCCTCTGTCTCTGTCTCTCTCTCTGTCTCTTCCATACAGCATTTTTCTTTCATGCCCTGTCTCAGTTTGCATAGTTGAAGAGAATGCTAATTAAGACCCCTTGTCTTAAACTGAAAATAATGACTTGGATGTAAATAGAAAACTGGCGATAGTTTAAAATATTCTTGCGTAGCACCAAGATATCAGTTACCATTCTAGGGGAAAAAAGGAAGAATTAATTTTTTTGTAATCAAGGTAAACAAAGAAGAGTCGTTGCTTCTCTTTCGTCCTTTCTTTCATTCTTTCTTTTCTTTTTTTTTTCTTTCTAAGCCAATGATGCTGTGCTGTTGCAGGTCAGATAATATTTTATTTCAGAAATAGTGCTAGCTACATAATTTAAAAGTCCACAAATCAGTTGCAATTTAGTGCTTATTAATCCTTCTTAGGATGTAATTCAGTGAAAGAACTGCTTTAAAAAAATTCTTTTCTGTATTATAGACGGATCTAACAACGCAGTCTGGGCTCCGTGCCAAAGGCTGGTATTTCACAGCAGCGACCGCCTTACAGATGAGCTGTGGGAAGCAGGAGGGAGACTCTCTTAGGGTGCCACTACTATGGAGACACAGCTGGGCTGAACAAGATTTGCTTCAAACGACAACAAGAGAGACAGAAAGAGTCTGGTTCGACCGCTGCCCAAGCAGGCAGTAACCAGAAGAGCTAGCAGCCAATCCGGCCATGCTGCACTGTTCGAAACCAGCTCTACATCCCAGCCAATCAGTGACATCACTGGTGAGAAACTCATTTACATCATGCAGTAATGAACTTTGTTTAACGTATCCTTTTTTCTTTTCTTTTTTTTTTTTTTTCCCTCACAGAGATTAGGTCCTCCATTAATTATTCTGCCAGCATAATTTGAATCGCTATGCAAAACGGTGGCTACAATTTCTTGATTTTTTTTTTTTTAACTATGTGCTGTCTCTGCAGGTAACCATGGGCATTGTTCCATTTTTCTTTTTTTCTGTTGGCCCCATAAAACCTTTAAAAGTGTCTATTATTGTTAATATTGTGCATATATTTTTCTTTCATGTCTATTTGTCTCCTTGTAGTCCTTACCTAATGTGGTACTGCTTCCTCCAGTTATAGCCTGAGATTACCTTTAGCTGTCTTGAAAGGTAAAAAGGGTGTTGCTGCAGCATCGAGTTTGCATCTTTAGCTGCCATCACGGTCTAAGTACTTATTCTAATGCTTCAGAAATCATTTCGCTGTGGCCGTTTTACATATCTGGCTTTCTCTAAAGGTTCTTACATGCATCTGTTACAACTGAGTGAAGTTCAGTACTGTTATATTTCATTCTTCACCACTTTCAGCCAAGATGTCATTTTATTAATGAATAGAACTGAGATCATTTCTGAACAAATTTCACCCCCTTCCTTCCACCTCGACACAATGCACCTGATTTGCATCCATTTACGAGAATAAATGAATACAAGAGCCAGTATGAAAGGAAGTCAAGGGAGAGCTTGCATACTGCTTCAGGGTATGTTGCAGCAAAGCGAAATATAGAATTTTTGTTTAGCTATTTCTATTTTTACTTATAATGTGCTTAATCTACACAGAAAAGATTAGATCTCAGATTGAAAAACTATTATCTAGCCAGCTTTTAATATTAGGGAATAGGTTTGGTGTGGCTTTTTTTTTTTTTTAATAATAAACGTGCAAATTTTCTTGAGATGTGTTCAATTATAAATGGAAAACATTTGGGTGAGCCAACATTGTGTTGAACATTTGGATTTAGTTCTTTGTGAGTAAAGTAATTTGTTGTGCGAACAATTTAAGACCAGCCTAGAATACTGTGGAATGCAGAGATTTCAGACTGCATAATCTAATGAGGCAAGGTTTTGCTCTTCAGTATTCTAATAGCTGAAACAGAATCAGATATGAGACAAATTCAATATTGTGTTATTAAATTAAAGCTATATCTGTTGCTAGTGGGCTTCAAGAGGTCAAGTCTTTGGTAAAGCAAAATTTTATTTAAGGAAGTAGCCTGAAATAGAATTTTTGCGACAACATGATAACTTCCCCCCTCCACGCACACAATAATGTACAATTTGTTTATGGTGCTTCAGTTATATATTGATCTTTCTAGCCACTTTGAAAAACAGAGGATTTAAACACTAAACCATAGCTCTTTCAATGCATGATGCATTCCATCATCCCATCATCAGTATTCTGTGTGCGGCTGTCCTGATTCAGCCACGAGCTCCCCTGCTGCAGATCCTGTAATTTGAATCATGCGTAATAATATATTATCCTACTGGGGGCCTTCTTTCAGTAGGAGAGTGGTTTTATACCTTCTGCTATAAGAGAACTGTTGGCTCCTTGCCATCTTGTAGCCATTATTCACGGAGGCAATCAAGATAGTCTTCCTTAAGGAATAACATCTGCACAACTGCCTGTGCCAGAAATATGCAGCCTCCCCTCACGTTATAGATTTGGTTTTCTTGAAAGCAGGAATATTTGAGGATACTGGAGCAGAAAAACTGGACATTTACAGGAATTCATCAAAAGTGCATTGAATGTGCCATGTGCTGAAATCCAGGCTGTGAGGACATTTGGAGTGGCTAACAGAGGCAGAGGAGAAGAAAATAGAAGCTGGTGGCTGTTCTGTGGTTCTTGCTAATTTTTTTTCCAACTCATGTTATTGGCTTAGCTGATGATTGGTGCTGTATTAAAAATGTGACGTTTACCTTGCTGACAAGGTAATTTCCTAACTAGAATGCTGATGGGATGGTGTCAGTTGGGACTAAAGGTACATTTCCCAAGTTGGGAATCTAACCTTATTTGATGCATTCAGCAGTATGCGTTATCAGTTAGTAGTGAATTAAAAACAGATATTGAAAGGGTTTAAGAGTGTAGAAAACATGACCATTTCACAACGAAGAAAGTAGCAAATCCCAGAAATGCAGAATCTGAGACTATGAATTGTATTCATACAACATGAGTTCTGTCTGCTGGTAAAAGCTCTGTAGGGCGTCCAGAGGTGAGTTAAAGGACCTGCATGGGGGCAGATGAAGAGGAATCCCAGATCTGTGCAACTTTCTCATCTCTAGGATGTACACTGCTGCCAGTGTAGTGGCCTACTATTTTCTTTCATTCACATAAATGTCATCCCTAAACACACCCAAAAATATATCCCGAGGTCTTATTTTTAAAAATATTCTTTCTGTGTAAGCATATAGAGGAGTGGAATTTTTTGTCACATACAAACTGTTTGACCATGCCTGTTAATGATAACAGAGTTGTTATTTTTGATTTAGGGGGGTCCTGGGGAGAAAGAGAAGAGGTCTGATTTTGCATGTTCATCTCATCCTGGAGCTTACATATTCCTGATTGAAGAAAGTCAATGCAACTGTAGTAACTAATCCTACACAAGCTGTGTTTATTTCAGTACTATTGGGGTGTATAAAGAGGGGAGAGTCCTCTTGTTGTCATCATCTCTTGTTTTACCTTCTGGAAGACAGAAATGAGGTCCATAACCTATTTGATAGTCAAAAGTGCTAATATTTAAGATCAGAAATTCTTCTGAGACTAAAAGAATGACAGTTAAACAGAGTTCACCTGGTGGCTGACTTTTAAAGAATCTTCTTAGAGGGAAGATGTGACCTCAACACCTGAATAATCTGTCATATTTAAAATACTGACAAAAAAGATTGATATTCTTTACAGAAACAAGGGAAGTCCAGTAATGTGGCCTAGAAATAAGCTAAAATTGCCTGTTAAGGCAAACAGGTTGATAATTGGGGCTTAATCTCTGATTCACATCACCTAGTAGGGAGGAAGAGAGCTTAATAGGCCATTGATACTCCATTGCCGAACGTTCTCCATATCGTCATTAAGTTTTCAATAATAGGGATCAATAGGAAAAACAATACAAAAGAACATAATGATTTGATGGATCACAGGAGGACAAATCACCTTTATGACAGCTGAACTCTGACATGTGAACACAGACTAAGCAGAGAATGGCATTTGTCATAGTTCATCCTATTTTAAAGAAGAGTTATATCACTCTGAAGGATGAGCCAGCAAATAACAGCTGCTGGAAATAACGTATTTCTTTTCTACTTCTGTGAATAAACACATCGTACTTGGTTCTGTTCTGTGCTAGAATTTCTGCTCTCCGATGAAAGTCCTAACAAAAAGTCCATTTTATGGATTTCTTCTTTCAAAAGCCTATTATTTCAATAGCTGATGTTTCCAAGTAGGACAGCTATATGAAGAGGGTATAGATACTGAAAGTTGTTTTCTGGCATTACTCACTGTATAAGCCCCCAAGTTTTTGCAGTTCAAGTTGTACTGTTTACAATGAAAACAATGAGACTGGACAGCAGAGGTGACACTAGTAGTGAATTACTGCATTTAGATTTTTATCTTTAAGAGAATATTCCTGTTTCCTCAAATAGTCAATACTTAAAAAACCAGTTTCATTCAATCAATTACTAGAATTAAGGGTGACAATGCTAGGAAAACACACTGTCATTGTTTAACCCCAGCCAGCAGCCAAGCCCCATGCAGCTGGTCTCTCACTCCCCCACCAGCGGGATGAAGCAGAGGATAAGTAGGGTAAAAGTGAGCAAACTTGTGGCTGAGACAAAGACGGTTTAATAGGTAAATCAAAACCCACATGCACAAGCAAAGCAAACCAAGGAATTAATTCACTCGTTCCCGGGTGATGGCAGGCAGGTGTTCAGCCATCCTCAGGAGAGCAAGGCCCCATCACGTGTGATGGTGACTTGACAAACATCATCACTCTGAACATCCTTCTCTTCCTCCTTCTTCCCCCAGCTTTACAGGCTGAGCATGATGACACCATATGTTAAGGGTATGTCCCTTTGGTCAGTTGGGGTCACCTCTCCTGGCTGTGCCCCCTCCAAACTCCTTGTGCACCCCCAGCCCACTCGCTGGTGGGGAGGTGTGAGGGGCAGAAAAGGCCTTGGCTCTGTGCAAGCGCTGCTCAGTGATAACAACAACATCCCTGTGATATCAACCTTGTGTTCAGCACACTTCCAAAACACAGTCTCATACCTGCTACCATGAAAGAAATAACCTCCACCCCAGCCAAATCCAACACATGCACTAAGGAATCAATGACAATGTTCCGCCTTAAAAGTCCCATACGTTCACTTTTTTTTTGCAACCTACTACATTCAATTGGTTTTAATACTCAGGTGTAAATCAAGACTAAAATACCCTGTGTATGTTTGCCTAAAGGCAAAGGATATTGAGCTATGAAATACACTTGTTTCCTTTTAGTCAACAGCAAAAGGGTAGAAATGGTAGAAAGCTATAGAGAAATGCCTACCTAAAAATCTAGAGTAGTACCTGCATACACATTTCACTTGGGCATATCAATGTTCTCTGAGTAAGGATTTTTTATGATCCTGGGTTTGTTTTAGCCATTACTGAGATACATACTCTCTAAGACTGTGGAGGAAAGAGCTTATTTATGGGGTACTTTAATACTGAATCAAAATACGATCTTGGGTAAACAAGGTCAGTTGCTATTTTACTGTGACACTTTAGCTCTCCTCATTTTAGATTAGGTTGTGGGAAATGGAGTGTGATGGCTATTCTCTGTATGAGAAAAAGCCTGGAAGGGACCAAAAACTGTTTTCTAGAAGCAAGTATAGAAAAAATGGTGAACATAGATATAGGAGTCATCAGGTGTTCAAGGTCAGTCCTACAATAATTTAAGGGGTGATACTGAAAAAGGGGCCATTTCTTGACCTAAATGCTGCACTAAAATATCTTCATTTTACTGGTGTCTAATGGGAAGGGAGTTGAGCAGTGTGTGTTGAACTACGTTACCCTGAAGGCCATCAGACAGAGGCTTTGATGTGCAAGATAGTAAACTGCTGACTTCTGAGGTTGTGTTTTAATTTCTTCATACAGTTGTTTTCATTTTCTGTGTTAGACATCAACATTGTATTGCCCTTAGTGAAAAATTTTGGAACACAGGCATGTTTTATTAATTCATCTATAACTTTTCATTTTATTCCTGCATTTATAAAAGGAGAAAGCATCTTGCTATTAGAAAATCCTTAGCCTGATAGATTTAAGACAATTGCTTTCACGGAGAGAAACTGAGCTCTGTGTTACTATCCAGTAGTTATAAAATTAGGCACTAATACTTTGTTATGAAAACTATCACTTAATATTTGTGGGAACTGTCTTTAGAAAGATTAAAGAAATCACACTGAGTGAAGTGAAAATTATAGAAGAGTACCAAGATTTATAACAGCTTATGATTGTGACCTCATTTGAGTTCTTGAAGAAATAAAAACTGTCTCTGAAGGGCTAATATAGAGAAATATCTTTGCCAAATTCATAGGTCAGAAGGCTGGATTGAGGGGGGGTTGGATTTCTTTTAACATGAGTAAACTAGTCCAAGAGACCCAATGACACAGACATTAAAAAACCCCCTTAGATTGGCAATATAATTATTAAAGAATATTCTGATAATCTCAGGCAATGTATGATCATAAAAAGGGATAGAAGTAAATCAGAGTAACATGGAAAGAATGGTACCGTTCTGATTAGATATGAGCTGTAGCATGAGCCAAGTTACCTTGGTAATGGAAACAGACTTGCTTTGTTAGCAAGGTATGAGCTAATTTACCTTTGCAGGTAGCCTAATTAGCTGAGATGGATCCCTGGTGTAGTTGAGATAAATTCAGTTTCACCAAGTGGCTCTACATTGTACAATATATATCCAAAATGGCTGAAGAGAAGGTCACAAAAACCATATGAGCCAAAATTAGCTTCGAAGTTGAGAAACAACCCTCATTCTTAAAATTCCAAGCTATCGTCAAAGTGACTGGAATGGAAAGGAACTTTCTTCATGAGAGACTGTATTTCATAATTACTTTATGTGACATGCACGGACGTCCCATACTGACTGGCAGTGTCCTTATTGTGGCAGAGTAGACATTTTGTGCAGAAATTTACCTGTAAAAAGGTAAGTGCAGGGCTTTAACTCTGAGGGCAGAAAGCTGGAACTGAATCACCAGGGAACTTAACTGTGCTGCAAAAGGTATCAGTGCAATGTCATTGTTTCTGAATCTATTGCTAAACATATCAAAAGCATTTTTACACTATTTGAATCCTTGATGTTAAGTGTTTTCTTGCCTGGAAATATGTTTAATAAGTAGTATGGAGATAGATAGGAAAATGTCCTGATCATAACCTGCTCAGTATCTCACAAAATGTAATCAAGTCTTCTTGTCCATTGCAAAGAGAAATGGGTGTTTTTTGGCTCTAGATCTGTTCATCTGTTGGTGGTTTGGAGGACTCTAAGAGGGCTAGGAAGCTTTGAGCTGAGGCAGCAATATGAGCTTGACTGACCTCTAATGTGGGGTTGTAGCAAGGAAGCAAGGCTTGACTGGTTCTGTTATTAGCTGCTTCATCCTTAGGATTAAACTCTGCCCAGACACTGAAGAATCTAGGGGATTATTCTTTTATATACATCAAAAAGGAGATGCAGATTATGGGACTGTGAAGCTCTGAAGAGAGAACAAATGGCAATAAGAAACATGTTTAAACCATTTTGGACTTTCCAGGGAAGGTCCAGGAGTGGTGTTCAGTCCAGGGAAACCTGTAAGATCTGTCCTGAGAAACACACTTATAACCATCTGATATAGTGTGCAGAATATGTGACGTTTTGCAGCTGGTAGATTATGTTGAGGGTTTATAATTGGGCTGGTTGTGCAATGAAAATTACTGGTTGTGTAAAATCTGAGCTACCTTTGGGTAATGTTTGTTACCAAAAATTATCAAGTTTACACAGGCAAGGAATGGAAAAATTATATTCCACTGCAGGTCAAGTCACCTCGAAAAAAAATTAAAAAATCACCTAATTAAAGGTTTGATTCTAGACTGACAAAGCTGCACATAGCAGGTTCCACTTTAGCATGTCATGTTATCAGGAGAGTAGTTGGGCTTCTTTTCTTCTTTATGATCCATGCTTAAAACAAACAGGAGATATTTTCACATATACACACACAAGCACACACAAAATGGTGCTATGGAAATCTTCACCACGGGACACTCCTGACAAAAAATTACCTTTGTTCAAAAAATTACATTTATTCAAAGAGTGTTCAGTCAAATGTCTGGATGAAAAATCCATGGAGAGCTGTTAAACACATTGGTATTACCTCTAACTCAGTAAATCCTTGAGATGTGAATTGCTGCCGGCTAGGAAGCTATAGCAGGGAAGTATTTCTGTTTGTATGTCCTTTTTTCTCTTAGGCATTTACTGTCAGAGATAGGATACTGGACTCTGATGTGTTCTAGTACATGCATTACTTGGTTCCCTGAGGTGCTAAGTGTGACCCCATTTAAATTTTCCTCAGTGCTGTCTTTGGGAGTAAATTGACTTTAGCTATAATAAACAAAATACAGTTGAGCAGATGGTATATGTACAAAAATGGAAACAGCAAGCCACTAAATTGTTCTTTTCAGGTATTACATTGTGATAATAAAAAAGATAGAGGAATTTTGATGGTGCATGAAATAAAGCATGTGGAAACACTGTAGTCAGCTGAAACAAGATATTTTGGTTTCTTGAATGTTCAGAGATGCTTGGCATTTATCAGAAAGTTGAAATATATCTGCATTTTTAAATCCTTTTAGAATGTCCCATTCAGCATCAAATTCTGAAGCTGCTTTGACCACCTTAGTAATACAAGAAAATCTGAAATGGTGAAAAACCTTGCTACGTAAAAATTTGATATTTTGATAATTTTCAGTAGGCTGCTCTATGAGTGTATGGCTGTATTTCATTTTTCTGTTAACTGAAAGATGCTGTCCTGACCTAAAGCCTACCCATCAAATACCTTTGAAACAACAACTGTGTGCGTGAAATAGCTGCTTCTTAGGTTTCCATTAATTTCTCCCACAAAATTTATGCTCTATGGCTGTTTCCTGTAGATTACTTCAATTAGTCTATGATTTTTTGTGAGAGGCAGTTATAATGGTTTGAGTCTCTAAGTTATTAACATATCATTCATTGTAATACATGCAACATCCTGAAAATTATGTAGATTTACTGTCCAAGCAGAATGGGCTAAGTACATGTAAATGTACATATTTTTAGTAAAAGCTCTCATTGTTAAGCCAGCTGCTTTAATTGGTCTACAAAACATAAATTATTTCCTTTTGTTTCTCATCCTGCAAAATATGGACATAGAATTAAGACTATGATAATGATGATTGCCATGCTGAAAAAGATATTTACATTGTAAATAACACCCAAACACTAGTTAAATCTGAAAACAAGAATATAAGGAATGACAATCTGTTGGTGTTTTGTAACAATATATATTTCCATTTAAGTCACTGAAAAGCAACTAAGTGCTAAGCGTTGCTTCCCTAGTTTTTAGAAAGTTACAGTGATCACAGAGACCTGGAAAATTCTGGAGCTTAATGCTTCTCTGGAAATTTTTTTAAATAGTTGACATGATGTCATTGTAAAAAATTATAAAAATTACATTTGCAATATTTTTGCGAGTTATTTTTGAAGACACTGTGTGGTTCTGCTCACAATCCAAATTTTGGAGCCAACATCAACATGAATGTTGATAGGAATGCAAACCATTATTTTGATATAGTTACATAATTTTATTATGCATATTAATTTTCTGGCATGTATTTGGAACTATATTAGTGTCTTTTCTAAAAATTTTTACTGAGCTGACTAAATAAAGACTTACCTCTCAGTAGTTTTTTCCTGTGCCATTCTGATATATATCTGAAATAGTTTTTTTGTATGGCATAAATGACTAATATTTCTTTCCTTCCTTTACTTACCTGCTCAGTCTCCTTTTTGGCTTAGCATCATGTCTTTTACAGCAGTGTCTATGTAATACAGAAATGTATGTCTCCATTAAAATATGTCCATGAGAGAGACCTGGGTACAAATTTTGTGCACCTCATAACCAATTGTTTCATATCCCTTATAGTTACACTCTCATGACTGGTAGCTTCATTATTCATTTTCTCTCATTTCTTTTCACAGTTCCTGTTATTGATATAATAACCTATATTGATTATTATTAATGTGACTTATTAAAATTTTTCCAAGACTTCTTCATAACTTTCACCTCCTCATGCCTTCCTACCAATGTAGCTATTATTTGGATCTGGATGTTCATTATAACAATCAGAGCAATGTTTTGGTGTCACTGGAGGCCTAATCACAATTAGAAGCTACTGTTGCACAACAATTATGAAGACACAAACCCTGACCAAATGACCAAAAAAAAAGAAAAAGAAAAAGAAACAAAAGCAATGCAGTGCAGCATGTATCAGAATAGCATATAGTAGTCTTATTATTTATTGTTAGTGCAAACTCTGTCAGCTTCAGTAGTTAAATACCACTTTATTTCTTTAAAACGTGGACATTGTCATGTTGTTCAACGTTAGCATCATAAAATAACATGTAGATTCTTCTATACAATAATGTTAGTACCTTGTCTCTATAAGTGGTGTTATTTTGCTCTCGTCAAACGGTTTTTTCTAAATAGAGTTAATCACACATTGCCTAAGTAGAAGCATGTAAATCAAGGACGTTTGACTCACTGTGCTGAAGGATACAGAATCACCTATGATCAGAGATCTGTCTGTTCATCTCGACTTTTATATTGTATTTTCTGATCTGTGTCAGTCAGGTGAACTCTGATAAGGTGGTACAAGCATATATAAAAAGCATCACTTTAAACAATGCAACCAGCTGTAAGGAAACACATCCTCTACCGTATTTGGGAAAGGTAGACTCACAGGAGGGAATGGAAAACACAGAACTGATTTTTAAGCACTTAGCTCTTGAGATAATCCATTTATCAGCTCTTTTCCAACTTCTGTGTACAACTGGTGAATTAGACAATTTGCTCTCCCTCTGTTTTGTGCTCAATCTATTTTAAAGTTTGATAGTAGCAAGTTTATTTCCCACTATACTTAAAACAGTTCAGCCCATTGCTTCTGTCCTCTCTGTTTTATTTGGTGGATAATTTTCAGCAAGTCTCTCAGCGTGCATTTTCATGCCCTTTCCATCCAGTGCAAGAGAATTAGATGGATTCTCAAGGGAGCTAAAGTAACTCTTCAGATTGGTTTTGTTGAGGTAATTCACTTACTGCTGAAAAAAACGAAACACCAACTAGGAAGTACAGGAGCATACTTGGATTCCTTTTTCACTGGGATAATCCTTGAAAATAAAGCTTTGTATGATATAAATTTATGCATAATCCTAGAACTAAGTGCACCTGGTAAGCAATAGGCAGCAAGTCAGCTCAGGAAGAAGCATATATACTGTAGGCAGATGTCTTGTGAATTTCTTACTTAATATGGAACAGTTTATTTGAGTGACCTCCGAGGAAATGTTTGAGAGAAAGAAGAGTTTGTATCACAAGTCAGTTTGAAAAGGTTTGGTTGGTTTTTTTGTCATGTCTTTGTCCTGGTTATCTGAAGCATCAGCAACCTCTTCCAGTATGCAAATCTCAGTGTTAGATGTTTTCTCTACTACCTGAGTTAACTTCTGTTGAGCTGTTTCTACATGTTGAACTTGCAAGGATTCACACTCCTTTCTTGTTTGTTATACAGAAACGTGCCTCTAGATTTTATAGCTTACCCTCTCTTGTTAGCTGCAATATTCCTTGATGCATAGGCAACCTTAATGTTTGTTTTTCCCTACTTAACTCTGATAGGCAGTTTAAGCTATTGTTTATACTTTGCATTTTTGGCCAGATGCTAGAAATCCTGATAAAATCGTATGAATCTTTAAAAAAATAATAAATGAAAGTACAATTCTAGTACTAGTGGTGTGGTTTCCTGGTTTGGGTAAATAAAACATTTTAAAGAACTTAGAAGATTTCAATTGGCTGCACAAAATACACTTGCGTGATAAAGAATAAACTTTGTGTTCGTATTTATTCAAAGAGATAACATATATTTGATATTCATTAATATCTATTCCATCCCCTACTTCTCAGAATTATGAGTCAGTTGTTCTGTCCCTTCTGTCCAGTTCAGGGTCTTCTGGGATCTTGGAAAATGAAACATTCTTTAGAGGAAATATTGTAGAATCATAGAATGGTTTAGGTTGGAAGGGACCTTAAATATCATCTCGTTCCAACCCCCCTGCCATGGACAGGGGCACCTTCCACTAGACCAAGTTGAGCCCCATCCAGCCTGGCCTTCACACTTCCAGGGATTGCCTCAGTCTTTTTTGAACTCAGTCCTTGTCAACCCTCTGCTTTACAGTGTGGTGTTGAAAAAGTTGTTCCACTTCTGTGATAGTGTCAAATGTGTTCAGTGACTGTTTATTACAGCAATGTCTGACAGACATCTGTTAGGAGGAAGAAACCAGTGCGTTTTGCTAAATCAGCTATTGAATTTGCCTTGCCCAATCAGACAAGAGGTTTCAATATCACTCGTGAGACTGCTGGGAAGTGCTATTTAGAAAAAAAAAAAAAAGAGATGCTCGTTTTTGCAGCTCCTTCATGGCTGTGTGTAATCTTAATAGCAGCACCTAAATGCATTAATGACTTTCACAGATGAGTTTAGTTCTCTGGTGTTATTACAAAGATAATGCAGTTTGGTAGCTATTTGGTTTCCCTGTTCAGAGATGAGTTTTGGAGATACCATCAGGTATTGCTACCTTCTATCAGAGGAAGATTACTGATTTTGCTTGTGCTTTTTGCTTGTCTTGTGTGTTGTCTTTATTTATGTTGTGTTCTTATTGAATTTACTGTTATGGATAGTTGGTGAATAAGAGCCAACCTTTAACAGTGTTTAGAACTGTGTCTCCATGTAGACTTTTATAGTTATGTATAGAAATATATTGTATCTAGCTCTTAGATTAAAAATTATATTGAGGAAGGATATTTGAAATGTAGGGGATTTTTTTTAATTGATTATAATAGTCAGGTTCTTTAATAATATTTAAGAAAAATACAAATGAAGCAGGATCTAGTATTGAAGATTTGCCAAAAGCAGTAATTCTGTTGGGCAATACAGGATGAGGGTGTTTTGTTAGGGGAATCACAGTCAATAGTTCTGTGATTTGTTGGTCTGTTTTTTTTAATTTAGTGAATATAGACTAGGAAAGTGTTTTAAACTTGACTTGTGACAAGAGACCAGCTACAAATGGAAAGTGGGTGAACACCTGCATGGGTATGGCACAAAAACCTAATCAGACTCATGTTTGGCATGAATGCTCTCTGTGTTTTATGTCATGCTAAGAACTTCTTAGTTTTCATTTCCTGAGTTGCTCAGTAGTACAATACACTGGCTTGAACTGTTTTCTGTCAGCATAGTCCTTGAAATCTTTAGCACCAGCATTTTCCTGGGCTATGCTGGCCTTGAAATAATCCTAGAAATATTCAGGACCCTTTTGGGCATGAGAGAAAAAACTGAATTTATAGTCAGCTTTTTAAAAAAAACAACAAAAAAATGTACTAAAAAACTCCCCAAACCTGTGTTATGATGAGCTGCAAGAATTAGTGGAAAAAAATATAAAATAAAACAAAAAAAAATAAAGTCAGGATAATGCCTATGAGTGACTTGCTCTGATTTTTTCTTCCAAAAAAAGACAGAAACAAAAAAAATTCTATTCAATAAGGTCTCCACCTTTTTGGAGAAATTTTGGCCAAAATTAGAATATTGGGGCCTTTTTATAGATACCAGGTGGCAAGGTACACTTTATCTTTACTAGAGATACATTTATTTATTTAATTGTCATTTACTATTTCAGCTTTTATCTTTTTAGTCAGAAATTGGGTGTGTTTTGTCCAGTTCTATTATATTGAGATTAAAATGTGAAGGGATTTCTAACACATATTAGAAATCTTTGGATCAGATAATACATCAGATTTACTGCCACATAATACCTTTATGGCAGGTACTTCAGTTTGAACTAAGAATGAAAGGGATATATTCCTTCAGAAAGAGTGGAAAGTATTTCTCTTTCAGTACCGTGCAGCATTTCAGATGAAGCACAGATAATTATATATAAAATATATAATGGTTAGCACATTATAATTATTTGTGAGGCTGTTTCAGTTATGAAGGTACATAGTAAACCAGTGTGGGAAAGTAGCTGAACTCCAAGGCCTCTTCTACAAATGGGTCTCTCACAGGTAGACTTGTGGATTAAAATAAAGGATTGGTGCATGTGGAGGTAAAGTTATTTGTATGTAAGAACTTTGACTTCTGGCTTCCTTGTTCTGCCCATTCTGCTGTTGGAGTGGCCTGGAAAAACACAGTGTTCATGCTTACATTTAATTTCTTTTGGAAAGTTCAGCATAACTGTGAAGCAGCTTTTTGAGTGGTGAAAACAAATTGTGTTCCTCATATAAGAGAGTGAAGCTCATAGAAGAGATCGGAGGTCAAAAGGTAAATTCAACTTCCTGCAGCAAATATTTTTTGATCTGATTGCTGTTCAGGAGATGAGCACAGCTTTCTCTTGCAGTGCACATTGAAGCAAGAGATGTCATCCAGCAAAAAATACCTATAAAACCTGTACCTTTTACTGCTTTTACTTTGTGACTTTATCTTTTGTGGTTTGTTTGTATTTGAAATTTTCTGTGAATGGATCACTCCTATGTTGTACAGCAAAAAAAAAAAAAAAAAAGGGAAAGGGATTGGGATGAAGAAACATGATTTGGTAGGAAAATGATTACTCAGTAATGTAGAAAAAGGGATTGGGAAGAGATAAAAAGAAAAATTTTCACCAGAAATCAGAACTACTAGCAAAGTAATAGTGTCAGAGTTGGAAGTTGTAAAATTATTAATTTACATTGTTTTGGAAGTTGTTTCCATTGATTTAGTCATAAACTTTCCTAATGGACTCTGATTCTACTGTTTTTGCTACAGTCCCTGGCTCTAATTAAAGCATGGAAATTTGATTTTGGAACTTGATTGTTACCTTGAAGCTGTTCTTCTGCACTCTGCTAATGGTTTGTCAAAATATTCTTCAGTGTGCTGAACTTTGCAAAAAATCTTGTGAGAAGCAGTTCCTTGTTATGGGATTTTGGCATCTGTTCTCCATACTTAGGAGCAAAAAGTGCTGAGACCATGAAAAGAAACTGGCAATCAGGTGAGGTAAATGGGAGGGAGACACATTTTTCTTATATAGAGAACATCCCTCTTTTCCCCTGTGTGAGACATGCAAACATTGCTGGCAATAAAATGGATGTTTCAGCAAAGCACCCATGGACTTTCTGTCTCTGGGGGCACAAAATTACCTTCTTATGTTCCACAGGTGCTTCTTCCATCACTGTCAGTTAATATAATTTAGTAGTCAAACTGTGGAACTTTGAGGTGTCTTCAACATTGATGGCAGTTTGGTAATTTGGAGGAGTCTTTGTTTTGTTATAGAGGGTCATGCCTTGGAAAATACTTCTCTTTCTCTCTCTTATTGTTTTTTTTTGCTCTTGTTAAAAAGAATAGAAGAGGCAGGGAGATGAAAGTAGTGGCTTAAGACCAAAAATGCTTTTAGTTTTTCCTTTCTTCTCAAGATAAGAGACTGAATAAGTACTATTTATTTTCCAAAATAGAAATCATAAAATGAATCTACTTTTTTTTTTTTTTTTTTTTTTTTTCTGTGAATCCAACCACTATAGCCTGTAATGATACCGTGACTTTCCTGGCTGGGTCCAAAGTTGGTTTTAATTGATATTATGGTGTTTTATTACTGATTTGACTTTTGTTTGTTGGAGTCACAGATTTTTTGTATTTACCAACGAAAGGGTGCACAAAGAGATCAAAGCAGACATAAGAGATTAAACTCCTGGTCTCAATTAAGTAAAACAATGCACATATTATCACAAAAACTATTTTATTTTCTCCCCTTTGATTTGCTGTACCTAATTAATTATAATGTACAGGCAACAAAAATCCCCAGCTTTTATTATTAAGCTTTGTAAGTTAGGACCTTACTCTACCACTTCATCTCACTTTGAACAGTGCCTTTACACAAAAGTAATTCTACTGTTGCGGTGATTGGGATCACTTACGTGGCAACAAAGGACTCAGGGAAAGAAGATGTTTGATTCCAGACTTGAATAGTGAGATGAGATGCTTTGAAAATGTTTAAGTAGGTGGGTAGTGTGGCAAAGATTTTACAGATGTATCCAGCAGAAGTTAAAGCACTCGTTATTTGAAAAAGCAGAAGATAAATGCCTTCAGCTTGGAAAGGCAACACGATACCCGTCCTTGAAATCTTCCAGCATTGGTCTCGCTCTGTTTGTTCTGAACTGGGGATCCAGCTGATGATCACTGAAATCAAACAAGCTGTCCTTCTCTTCACATCCATAGCATGTTGAATACATTATGGAAAACCCGTTATGACAGTTGTAGTCATCTGTTACACTTTTGGAAAACGGAACATCTCATTCTTCTGTCCCTTCTCTTGTGTGCCCGTAGGCAGACGTCATTCCACTGACTCGAACTGCCTTGTACCTCCCTTAGCCATTCAAGTTTTACTGGCTGCTTGAAAACTTTCACTGCTAATGGTGGCTATTTAGAAGTGTGATGGACTGATAGTTAGAGTTGTGCAGGCAGTGTTCCCTTTTAAATCTAAGGCAGGTTTGGTTGAAGTTTAGCTGTCTTCTGCCATGCTTACTAGCTGTGTGAGGCTTTGATTTAGGCTCTGTCAGAGGTGGAGGAATGTTTTCAGTTTGCTTTGGTTTCTTTGAGAACCTTTGGCACAATTCTTGGTTTCTTGGATTTTCTTTCTAAAAACACCTTAGTAGCTCTTGAAATATGTGCAGAGATTATCGTCCTTTCTAGCTCTGAATTTAATTTGTGGTGCAAACTGATAAAAGTGATAAAAATACAGACCTTTATTGTTAAGATTTGATAGTAATGTAGAAATCTCTCCCAGAGCTGTGGCAGTTTTAGCTCAATCTATGGGGTTAATGTTGCTGGTTTTGCCAGGTGTCCTGGGGATTCGTTATGGGAAAAGAAATTCAACTTTATATGCAAGTCTGGTGATAGAATGACTTAAACATGTGCTGGAAGGGGCTATAACTAATATGCCTGGAGGTATTCCCCTTGAGGTTCAGACTGCCCTACAGCTATCCTTGTTATTATATACCCTACTCCACTTAGGATTCCCATTTTCTTCTTGAGGTACAAAATCAAGTTAATTTATAGTCTTTCTGTTTATGCATAATCATGAAGTTTTGCAAATTAAATATTAGAGATTATGATAGGTCCTCAGAAATCACTGCATTTATGAAAAAGAGCTTTGACATGACTTCTTTAATTATGTATGCGAGTAATATGCATTGAGAGAACTGTCATGAAAACCAAAACCAGAATGAACTGTTAACATTTCCAAAACAGTTATTATTTAAGAAAAAAGTAAAAAAAAAGAATAACCACATGCAATTTAATTTTTTCAAGGGGAGTGTGTGTAGTCCACCAAGCAAAATAACATGCAAAACAAAAAAAATCTTTTAATGGTCAAGTTGGGTCTAGTGAAGGTACTGGCATATAGTAATCTTTCTGCCTAACAGGTTGTTAGTAAGAGAAACTAAGCTCTCCTACTTTGATTTTTTTCTTAGTATTATTGAAGGGTTTGTGTGTATGTTTATCACATGGTTTTGTAACAGCTCCCTTTTGAATACCGCAACCTTTTCAATGAACTGAATCTTTACATTCTAAAGTTTTCCTTGATTGCAATGGCTGGGCCTCTTCTTCCTCTGACAAATTTTCAGATCAAGAGCTATGAGCCTTTTACCTTTTTACAGACTCCAGAGGCATTTCACAACACTTGGGTAACCCTTGATTGGGCTTACAGGACTGTCTTAGTTTGATGTGGCTGAACCATAAACTACCAGGCATGAAGTCTTTGTTCCAGAAGAAATCAATGTTATTTTAAACAGTGTAAGGAATAGACTAAAGTTGTGTATTTCCTTACCTCATTTCATGACACATCTCAGTGAAAAAACCAGAGTTGATTATGGCACTTAGAAGTCTTCATTTCTCTTTGCTAGTGTCTTCTGGAACGTAGTTTCTCCAGTCATAATCCTTCTCCTCTCTTCTTCAGAAAAAGCAAACCATCACTAAGCCTCTCACTTTAGAAATTCTAGTCATTTTTTGTTGGATGACCTTCTGACTGGTCTTATCACATGATAAAAAAATAACTAATTGTCCAATGTATTACCATGCAACAAAAAATTGGGAAGAGATGCTACTACTCCTTGTATCCCAAAGGATACTTAATTATTCAAAGAAGCTTTTCTCCAAACAGTATTCACCAAGATTTAATGTTCTCGAGCTGCCAACCCTGTCTTATTTTTCCTGTGGTGGAAGTGTTCTGTTGGTTTAATGAGAGGTTCACAAAGACAACACAGGAGACAAATGTGTTTTGTTCTAAAAGGAGTTCTCAGTCAGATGCAGAGACACAGAACTGATGTGGTCAGAAAAGTCAAGCTGTCATTAAGGAAACCTGTATGAATATGTATGAACACTTAAATGCCTCTATGCAAATGCAGGCAGCGTGGGGAATAAAGAAGAGGAGTTAGAGAGTGCACATGCCTGCAGGGCTGTGATCTTATTGGCATCATGGAGATGTAGTGGAATGGCTCTTATACCTGGAGTGTTGGAATGGAAGGATACAAGCTTTTTAGGAAGGACAGGCAGGGCATAAAAGGAGGGGGTGTTGCCCTTTGAGTCAATGGCCGGTGGAGCTGTGCCTGGGGATGGATGAGGAGATGACTGAGAGCTTATGGGTCAGGATTAATGGGAGGGCAGGGACAGGTAACATTGTAGTGGGGCCTGCTCCAGGCCACCTTACCAGGAAAACCGAGTGGATGAGGCTCTTTATAGACAGAAAGGAGCAGCCTCATGTTCACAAGCCCTGGTCCTCATTGGGGACTTCAACCACCCCAATATCTGTTGGAGGGACAATGTAAGCAATGCAGGAGGTTCCTGGAATGTGGTGATGACAGCTTCCTTCTAAAAGTGATAGAAGAGTCAACGAGGAGTGGTGCTACCCTGGGCCTTGTGCTCACCAACAAGGAGGGGCTGGTGGGAAATGTGAAGCTCAGGGGCAGCCTGGGCTGCAGTGACCATGAAATGGTGGAGTTCAAGCTCCTCAGAGCAGCAAGGAGGGGACACAATAAGCTGCCTGCCCTGGACTTCAGGGAAACAGACTTTGGCCACTTTTTTTTAAAGGTGTTTACTTGGTAGAGTACCATGGGATAAAGCCCTGGAGGGAAGATGGGCCCAAGAAAGCTGGTTAATATTCAAGGACCACCACCTCCAAGCTCAGGAGTGGCGCATCCCAAAAAAGAGGACGTCAGATCAAAACACCAAGGAGGCCTGCGTGGATGAACAGAGAGCTCCTGGACAAACTTAAATACAAAAAGGAAGCCTACAGAGTGTGGAAGCAAGAACAGGTAGCCTGGGTTGAATACAGAGAAATTGTCCATGCCACCAGGGATCAGGTTAGTAAACCTAAAGCCCTGATAGAATTAACCCAGAGACATCGAGGGCTACAAAGAAAAACGTCGTATATAGATGTATGAGGGAGAATATGGGCCCTCTCCAGAAGGAAGTGGGAGAGCTGATTGCCCAGGACATGGAGAAGGCTGAGGTACTCAGTGCCTTTTTTGCCCTGGTCTTCGTGCATGTGCCCCGGCCACACTACACAAGTCACTGAAGACAAAGGCAGGGACTGGAAAAATGAAGAACCACTTGCTGTAGGACAAGATCAGGTTTAAGACCATCTAAGGAAAATCTAAGTTCATGTGGCCTTATGAGATGCATTTGCAGGTCCCAAGAGTCCTAAGGCCAAGCCAGCATCCATCATATTTGAGAAGTCATAACTTGGTGAAGTTCCCACTGACTTAAAAAGGTGAAACATAACCCCCATTTAAAAAAAAAAAAAAAAAGCAAAGGAAGACCTTGGGAACTACAGGGCAGTCGGTCTCATCTCAGTGCCCGAAAAGGTCATGGAGCAGATCCTCCTGGTAACTGTGCTAAGGCACAGGGAAAATAAGGAGATGACTGGTGACAGGCAGCATGGCTTCACTAGGAACAAATCATGCCTGACAAATTTGGTGGCCTTCTATGATGGGATTTGCATTGGCAGATAAGGGAAGAGTGACTGATGTAATTTATCTGGACTTGTGCAAAATTCATTTGATACTGCCCTACACAACAGCCTTCTCTCTAAACTGGAGAGACATGGATTTCACAGATGGACCACTTCATGGATGAGGAATTGCCTGTGTAGTTGCACTTAAAGAGTTGAGGTGTAGAGCAGTGACAACTGGCATTCCTCAGGGTTTGGTATAGGGACTGACACTGTTTAACAACTTTTTTGGTGACGTGGGCAGTGGGATTGAGTTATCCGGTTTGCCAATGACACCAGGCTGTGTAGTGAAGTCAACATGCTGAAGGAAAGGGATGCCATCCAGAGGGATCTTGACAAGCTTGAGAGGTGGGTCTGTGTGAACCTCATGAAGTTCAACAAGGCTGAGTGCAAAGTGGATTGGGGCAATCCCAAGAGCAGCCTGGAGGAGAAGGACTTGGTGGTGTTCCTGAGGATGTTGGTGGACAAGAAGCTCAACATAAATGTGCTTTTGCAGCCCAGAACTCCCCCCTGTCCTGGGCTGCATCCAAAGCAGTGTGGGCAGCAGGAGAGGGAGGGAATTCTGCCCCTCTGCTCTGCTCTGGTGAGACCCCACCTGCAGTGCTGCCTCGAGCTCTAGGGTCCCCAGCACAGGAAGGACAGGAGTGAGTCAAGAGGAGGGCTGTAGAGACAATCAGTGTGCTGGAGCACCACTGCTAAGAAGAGGCTGAGAGAGTTGGGATTGTTCATATTGGAGAAGAGAAGGCTCTGGGGAGACCTTATAGCAGCTTCCAGTACCCAAAAGGGACTACAAGAGAGCTGGAGAGGGACTTTTTAAAAGGGCATGCAATGATGGGAAAAGGGGGAATGGCTTTAAGCTGAAAGAGAGTAGGTTTAGATTAGATGTTAAGAAAAAATTCTTTCCTGTGAGGGTGATGAGGCACAGGAACAGGTTGTCCAGAGAAGTTGTGGATGCCCCATCCCTGGAAGTGTTCAAGGTGTCCCTGCCCATGGCAGGGGTGTTGGAATGAGACGATCCTTCAGGTCCCTTCCAGCCCAAACTGGTCTACGATTCTGTGTTTATCAGTAGAATTGGAGTACAGAGGAACTCAAATATTTGAGTGAATTTTGATTTCTTCTGTTGCCATCTCAGTCTGTGTACCAAAAAGCATCTTAAAGATGCTCAAATTTAGGGAGCAAACTCTTACAAACTGCTGTGGTTTGCTAAGTTGTGGTTCCAAAGGTTTAAGCTGTGACAAGCTCCATTACAGTGCTTGGATTTGTTTCTTTATCACTGCACTGGCAGCTCTTCTTAGCGTTGGTGCCTTGCCACGGTGAGACTGCTTGTAAACTGGTGTTAACAGATGCACAGCAGTGTGCACCTTCCCTCCTGAAGGTGCTTTTCTGAGGCCACAGGGACCACATCTGATGGATGAAGAACAGCCTCTCCTCCTTTTAGGTCACGGGCTTAGAAAGATGCATAGTCTTGTAGCCTCACTTTCTTTTTTAACTGTAATAATATTTTAACAACCGTAGCTCTTATGACATTGCAGGTACTATTCAAATCATCTGCATAACATGTACCAACCAAACTGCTTTGAAATAACATGCAGCAAATTAAAGGAATTAGTATAGAATAGGGCTGCCTGTCAATGAGTGTTCTCTGGCTTCTACATCTCATTTTGAGACATATAAATTGTAGTGTTTTTGTGGGAGTTGAGCCTTCCAACACTTATGTGTCAACAGGTCACTTTCCTGATTAACCTCCATTTGCTCAAGAGGAAGACTCCACCATTGGCCACCACTCAAACTGAATATTTCCCATACTGATAGTAAAAAAAATAACTACTAAATCTCTTCCACAGTGATCATCAATCTCTGTCCTGGATTACTCCTGTCCTAAAACAATTACTCTTTTTATATGCTACTCCTATCTAGGCAAGAACTCAAACAGAGAGGGATAATGCCCAATGAAGTCAGAAAGTTTCCAACAAAATAAATCTGCTCTACAGATTATTTTTTGGCTCATTATGAAGCTGCATATATTTCAAGGTGTGACTGTTGTCAAAAAGAGTGCCAGCTAAAAAAGTGAAAACTATCTTGGTCTATTTTAGACAGTTAAATTTGCATGATAATGTTTGTAGTTATTTGAGAAAATTTCCATGATAATCAGGTTTTAGTACTTTTTATCGTTTCATTTTTTTCAAAATTTCATCATGTCTGTGTTCTTTAGACTAAAGAGTAGCTTTTCCAGTAGACCCAGAACTGTGGATGCTCATGGTTTCCATACAGGCCATGCACTGTGATACTAGTACTGTTCTCTCCCTTCTATCTTTGTATTCATGGACTGTTTTTAGGGATCTTGAGCTTTAACAGCATTTGCTCCAGGTCTTCTCATTTGGATCTGCCTGCCGCTTTGTTTTTATTTCAATACTGTTTTTTACTTCACTCAGGAACTATGAATGTGCCCTTCCCAAATTAATGGATTGGAAAAGGCTTTCCATCAGTGATTTATTTTCCAATGGCAACCATCCTGAAATGTGGAGAGATGCAATTGCATTTTCACATAGTCTGGAAAATTGCTAAAGGGACTGAAAAGCTTTATTCAGCATTCTCTTTTAAGAACATTTCTCTGTGATTGCTTCAGTCTTCCCCTGTGCCTTAGGTGTCTTAATTCCACGTTGTTTATTAAGCATTCTACCCCTTGGAATTTCTAGTTTTAAACACTACGAATAGAATCTCAATGCTTCTGGAAATAGCTGCTCTTTCTTAATGCCTGTTCTGGCTTGATGCTAAGAGTAACAAGTTATTTGTATTCTTAACTTCACAGGTAACTTTTCTAACTGATCTAAAGACTCCATACTGAATACCAATACTTCAGCATTCAGTAAAAATAGCAACAACTGCCAGTTGTGTCATTGCTAATGCATGTGTCTTCCTTTAAGTTTCCCTTCCTATGTATCATCTATTTAGTATTCCACACAAAGTTGATCAAAGCCAGTATTTTATTTCTGATTTTTGTGCCTACAAGTGATCCTGCAGTATGTCAGACAATTTGCTTCAAGCTAAAGTAGTCAGAAGCAGGAAATTAAAGCAAATAATTCTGTTTGGTTTTGGAATAAAACTTTGAATAGTGTTTATGCGCAAAGAAAGAAAAATCACTTCTTAAATAAACAGAATTTCCAAACAGATATTTCCAAACAAAAATGATCCTATGAGTTTAGGATAGAGGGTATCAGGTTACTCAGGCTTTCTAAAGACATGGTGCCCCTCAGTCCTATTGGACTGGCTGTGCCCTGGTTTCAGATGTCTATGAACCACAGCTAAACTGAACAGCTTTGGCACTCCAGTGATGTTGTGATTAAACTCCTGGAAGTTCATAAGAAATTCCTGAGATCTGCTGGAAGAGGAGGTAATTTTCTAGTTCATGTTCATATTAATAAAAGAAATCGGATCGGGTCATTATTTTTAGTTCTAGTGTGCAATTACCCATGCTGTTTAATTGTTTGCATGCTCCCTGACACAGTTTCAGCTTGTGGCTGAAAGCAATTAAGTGATAGCATGGGCCAAGCAATATGATATGGCAGTATGGATATGCATCCTATTTTTAGGAAGCAGAATTAACTGTGCAGTTGGGAGTCTTGCCACTCTGTCCTCTGGGCCTCAGGTTTTCCAGTTAAGACAATACAATGCTTCCTTTGGTCTTCCAATATCCCTCTTATGGAGCTGACAGGACAGGCTGTCAGAGTAAAAGCTAGAGTTGAGTTGTCTTCCAAACCAAAGCATAGAGCTTCAACCCCAAGACAGGTTACTGAAGCGTGGCTTGTGTTCGAGCCTTCCAGGGAATTGTTGGAAATCTGGTTGTGCTTCAACAAAAGTTTTAAATTCATGGTGGGTTTTTTCGTTTATGCTACTTTGCTGTCAAAATTTGTTTTTTAAAGGAATTTCTGGTTCCTTTTGCAATTTTAAGTGGTAACATTACTCATCTCATGACACTCATGCCAAGAATGAGATTATAAAACATTCTCTTTAGGTTATTGATTTTTGAATAGAGAGTGCCAGTGAGCAAGGCAACTTCAGAGAAGGTGATCCTTTTCATGTTGTAGATCTGAGACCACCAGCTATCTTGCCTGAGCCACTGGAAAGTCTATTTGCTGCTAGAAGATAATTTCTGCCATTTTCTAGACAACATTAAATGAGTGAGAAAAGGGAATAGAATAAATTAGGCCTTGCTCCACATTGTGGAGATAAACTCATTTACACTACTAAACCCAGCACTGAATCCCAGCTTATTTAGGCTAACCCAGTAGTATTGCTGAGGCATTGAATGTGGCATTGTAACTGAATGTGGCATTGTAACTCAATGTGGAATTGTAACTGAATGTTTTTTTCTGAAAGGCCTGAAGACCTGAGTCAGTCCATTTTCCAAAAAAAATATATAAATTTAAGAGGCAAGTAACTTTGAAAAGTAGTGGGAAGGAAAAAAGAAAAACATCCACCCATCTTCTATGTTCATCTCCTTCCTGGGAGGAAGAGATAAAAAATATCAGCATATATTAAAAATAATAATTTAAAAAAAAAAAACAAAAGGAAAAAAGCAAATGAACCTCTCAAATCCCAAAAACATTTCAAACATCAAGGTTTAAAGTTAATCACAGACTGCTTAAATAAATGTTTGACTTTTGGAGATGCTGACCACCCACAGTTCCAAAAGTTTTTAATTAGTAGTTTGACTCAGAAATGAAGTAATTTCCACTTGCTTTTTAAATTTAAGCAGTACAGTTTTAAATGTGGTCTGCAAAACTTTAATCAAGTTCCCAGATTTTTATAAATATGTTTCCATAATATGACAAGAATCTATATCCAGATGTTGATTATGTGCACTAATCTGTTTAAAAGTTGACTGTAAAGTACCTTACCCAAGATAGTCATACCATTAAGGCAAAGTTTAAAGTTCCATAAACTTCATAGATGAAGACTAAACATTGTGAACATGACTCTGCAAGCAGTAAACAAAGTCCTTTGCTTTCAAACTATAACATATATATATAAGTAATGCTAAACCTAATGTGTAAAGAAGATTTGCCTCTGTTTTTCTAAACATGGATGCCAACCTGCCAAGATTTAACCGTGGGGAGTTCTATTCTCACAACTGCCTATGTAAATACAAAATTAGGACCTCTGACACAGTCAATGCCTTTTAAACTGCTGTATTAGGAACAGAATTATGCCCAGGAAATCTCATGTTTATGTTAGCTAACAGAATTGAAAGAAATTTGGTTTTTTTGGTGTCAAGACCAAGCTGTCACAGGAAATAAGTTGGCAAATCTGTTATAAATGGATCTGCATTGATTTTCATTATGTTGCAATGTGACCCATTGCATTCTTTGTTTGTTCAGCTTGCTTCTCATTACAGAAGTTGTCTTCTAACTCATGTGGCTGTACTGACAGTGCTTTTAGTAAACTTTGGATTTGAACTTTGCACTGAGACAGACACTAAGTGCTCAGATTCAGGTTCCCCGCTTGGGAGGACATGATTAGCAGTGGAGCCTGGAACTTTATTTCCACTTTGCAGCCTACATTCATGAAACATTGGTTAATTGTTCCTGTATGCACAGTCCAGGCACATACTGTGATGACTTGAGTGTAGCTGAGTCCAGCTGACATGTCCACGTTAGATTTACCTATAACCTTTTGTCATACCTCTGTTCTTCTGATGTTACTTTTGTCAGCAATTAACTGCATCTGATTTAGCTATATTTTTTTCACATTGCTCTGTCTTATTCTCCGTAAATCCTTACAATGGACATAAAGAGTAATCTACAGATGCTGACTTGGGATATACTTCTACAATATTTTCTACAAGGAATGTCTTAGTGAACAAGTAATGACCATGGTGACAAGGGGAGCTATTTAGATTAGATTCTTAAAGTAAAACAAAATCCTTGTGGATTTTGAAGGTAAATATGTGATATCTACCACCTTTTCTGCTGCAGTTGCACTCCACATACTTTAGTAGGTGTGGTCGTTTGGGCTAGGCCTTCCTTGGTGACCAGTTTGTAACCAAGGAAGGGGCCAGATTTACCCAGTATTCCCTACGATTTTTACGTAAGCCAGATTATAAGAAGAAAGGAGGAGAGGCTTTTGCTCTCTTTCCTTCCGGCGGCTTGGAGGTGCAGGTTCCCTGCTGTTGAGTCTGCCGTGTTGGGGAGCGAGGCCTGGTGAGGCCTTGTCGACCTTGGGAGACGGAGGTTGCCGGCGATCGTCCCGGAGCAACTCTCAGTTGTCCCAAGGAGAGTGGTGATATATTTCCTTTGCTAACTCTCTAGTTACTAGATCTCGGGCTACTGATTTGGGATATATATATATATATATATATATATATATAATTTTGGTTTTGTTCCCTTCCCCTTTCCCTTTCCCTTCCCTTGTGAAAATTGTATATATTTTAAATGATATATATAAGTGTAAATATATTTATATATATCACTTTAGCTGTCTCTCTCGTTTCGGGTTATTTCTTAGTTGGTTGTTTTTCTCCCTCTTCTCCCTGAGGTTTGGGGGGGGGGGGACTTCTGGTGGTAAGGTTTGGAGACTTGGCAGGGAGCCAGCTTCAAACCATATCAGTAGGAGTCTTGTTTCAAAGCAGAAATAGTCTCTTACTTATTGACCTGTTTCTCCATAACCCCATCACTTCAGTTTTTCATCAGCAAGGGAGCATTGTGCTCTTCATTTTACCTTAATGATTCCTTATTTTCAAACAATGTTTTCTTTTGTTATTTTAAGTTCTAGAAAAGTTTTTCTCTAAAAAAACCTAGATCTTTCTTAACTTTAAAGTCATTCTATTTCTGCACTTCATTTTGAAATACAGAATAAACCCACTATTTTGAGCTCTGTTTATATGTGGCATGACATGCCAACACTGGCTCTGAGATAATTTTAGGGGTAAACTATATAACAAATCAGAGATGGCTCTCTCATGGAACTCATGTTCTTAAGTGCTCTAGATGTGAGAGAAAATATATTATGAGCAATTTCTAACTGCTTCAGACAAACTAGGTCTCAGAGCTAGTCACTCCACCATGTGACACTCTTGGTGGGTTTAGAATTGCTTTCATGAAACTTAGGAAGAGAAGAGGCATGTCTGTACTCAGCAGTCATAATAAGAAATGACTGTCAGATTTTTTGACTGTGCATGGAATAACTTATAGCATTATGCACTTATCAATAGGTAGAGGCTGTCTCATCTTTGCTGTAGTTATAAAAGTTATACAAGCATCTCTGAATAAATCCTATTCCACTGGTAGTAACCTGAACTTATTCTCTCACATCCTTGAGCTCAGTGTAATCAACAAAAAGTTTATTTATCTTCTGTTACGTATTTATCCAATAGTTCATTCAAAAGAAAAATCAGCTTGCAATACCTCTTAAAACTTTAACTCTTCAGGTTCCATTTAAGTTCCTTCTACTTTTAGTTTTCAGTTTGATTTATTTATTTTACGAACATTGGGTAGTGTGTCAAGGACAAATGGAAAAGCAATGAGATGTACAAATACTCTCTAGATGCAATTTAAAGCAACATATATACTCATGTATACTGATTGCTGTTCAAGGCTGGCAGTTCTTATTCAGTGAAACCCATTATGACTTCTGGATTTGATTCCTGGACTTTTGCATGAGCTGTCTTTTCAGGCAAGAGAACTTTGATTTCTCAGGTAAAGATAATAAAACAAATTCATCAAATTCATCCAGTGGTACCAGTAGTTGTGAGATTTTGAAATATTTTTTCCTTTAAATAGGTGGCTTATTTTTAATTAAATTGGCAAGACTTCAATTATCTTAAGTAACTAAATACATTATGTATTCATTTAGAGAGCCTATGTTGAGGCTTAGTACAAGTTGCACTCATTTTGACAAATTTTAGGCAGAAAATTTCTCAGGGGAGTCCTGCTTTCTGTCATTCAAAAAGCTTTTATAATCATTTAGTCCAAAATGGTGATGTAGGCCGAAGTTTGAATCCCTGGCATATTGCTATAATGCTGCATTAGCTTAATCCTTCATTTTCTTGTCAATTAAGGACTTATCTTTATTCACAGATTCACTTATCTGTTATTCTTAGAGTATTTTAATGCTAGTAGTTAAAATCCCTTTGTTTATGGCAATAAGGCACCATTCAGTTTGTGAACTTTATAAAACCAACCTCTGCCAATTTTGCTGTTTGAGAATTGCTGTAAAGAAGTGTTCCCACAGTAATTACTTATTCCAGAGATGTTCACTAAAGAATGAAGTAAGGGGAAAGTGTATAAAACAATTGTGCACCAACTGAGGCAAGTTTTACCCAGCACCTTCCCAGCAACTACGGGGCATTAAAAAAAAAAAAAAAAATCCTTGCAAAACAGTACACAAAAATCTGTTGTCCTTAATGCAGTTGCATATAGTGACTTTACAAATATTGGCAATTACTTAAGGTATTCACATTTAAATTAGATCTGGCCAAAAGGTTGGGAAAAAGTGAGGGGGAGAAGCGAGGGGGGGTTGGCAACAGCTTTTCAACGTGGGGCTCAGCTGCCCATCATTACTGGCTTTCAATGGTTTGGGTCATGGGTAGTGTCACTCATTTTAATACACACTTAGTCACATTGAAGTAGAAATGGCGATGCTGAGATAAAGAACTATGTGATAAGCAAAAATCTTAGGAAAATCTTTCCAGTTGGGTATTTCTTATGGCGCACATGCTGTTCTTTTTTTTAACTTCGTTACTTTTGAAAATGTATTTTAAGTTAAAATGTGGGGTTGGAAGGAATAGAGTGTGCTATTAATATGCAAAGGCAACTGTGGAAAACTGCCATGAGTTTGTACTTTGAGCGTTTCATTTCAGCAGTACTTGTAGAATGGGCTTAGACCAGGAAACCATTGTGGAAAGCTTTGTGAAAACTTTAATGAGGCCAGGAGTTTACCCATGGCAACTGCCCCAGTCACTTAAAGCATCACTTCTGAGAAACAAGTAGCAAACCCAGAAGCTTCTGTTTTTGTGCTACCTCAGCACATCTGATCAAAAAAATGTAAACCCCAACATTTTACTTCAAAAACAGAGTAAATTCTGCCTTTGAGCCCCTTGGCGGAAATGCATCATCTTTAATGTAGCATAGAAAAGACAGAAAGAAAAGAAAACAAATGTGTAAAATTGTATTCATGTTGGAATTTTAGTACTGATAATGTAAGAGTTAGATGTGTTCTGCTTCTCAGACTTCAAGGGCCATATTTCTTCAAGGGCAATAAGGCAGATTTTTGGGTTGACAGAAGGGTTCTTAAAGACCGTTTTCTTCTGCTTTCTAAGGAAAGAGATATGACCCAGTTTTCAGATGCCGGAACTACCCAAAGCCTAACACTATTTTCAGTGGCTTCACCTGAATGGATGAGCTTTCACAGAATGTCACAGAATATTCTGAGTTGGAAGGGACCCACAAGGTCAGACACGAATCAGTCAAGGAGAATTTGGGTTGTAACTGAAATGGCTCTGTGCTCAGTCATCCTACTGGTGCAGAATGTCTCCAGCCTCATGCTAGAAAGAGAACCTTAAAAAAACCCCTAAATCTATGCAACCGTTAAAAAATTGTAAATGTCTTTGTAGCATTTAAAAAAGTAATTTCATTCTTATTGTACGTATAAACTATTTCTTGATGACTTCAAAGGATACATAATATTTTATTTCTATTTCTATAACACAATAGAAGAGTGATCTTAGAGGAGAGGAGGAGTAATGCAGGAGTTACTGAACTCAGTGGAGAGTGAAGAAAAGTAACTGAGGTTGAAATCTTACAAACCCTGATGTGATTCAATCTCCTTGCTTTTAGCTAAATGAAGAAGAAAAGAAAAAAAGGAAAATTGTACCTGTTCTAGTGACTTTGTTCAGCTGAAGTTGATAAAGATTTCTCCTGATAAACTGAAACAGTCACTTCTAGGATGCTTCTTATCTTTTCATTCATTATGGCTGCTTCAAGAATAGAGCTAGAATAATTGACTAAGCAAAAAAAAAAATGCTTTGTAAATAGTCAAATATTATCCTGAAGCCTTGCAAGAAAGGATTCAAAGATCAGTTTTTAAAAGGAATTTTCCTCAGGGAAAAGCTTTGCATGCTAGTTTTAAAGACCGAGCTTAATAAATGTCTTCTACTTTTCAAAATGTTTCAGAACTGGGTTAGTAATTGGACTTTAACCTAGAAAACTGGGTTCTCTCATTATTGGTTTTTGCGAAGGATGAACCATTATTCTGTCATTCACTTTTTTGCCTACAACTTAATGGCAGAGGATGACCTGATGCTACATTTTCTGCAAGATGGGAACTGTCAGCAGAAAGATCACAGTTTAAAACTAATCCCTTCTGTCTGACTATCTGCTATGCTGCTTGAGACTAAATTAGTGTATTTAGTGAGTGCCTAGTTTTGAGAGCTGTTATATACCTGTCATACCAGACAGACAGACATTCTGTCTGTTGTGAACCACAGTGATCTCTAACCAACAGAGATTACCGAGAAAACATCTGACTGCTGGTTCCAACTGACCTGTGCACTAAACCCTGAGCCCTGTGCTCGTCTTCCTAGGTGAACTCTGACTCCAGCTCTGCATTCCTCTCATGTTATATAAAAATGACATTTGCCTGCCAGAAGCACAGCATGAGCAATAGCTGTAAAATGTTGCCTAAGGATGGAAATGCTACTGAGAGAGTTTCACAATTGGGTTAATTTTCTCTTCCAAGGGAAATACTTTGCATAGTGTTTGCTTGAAGACAGGCACTGTTTCAATTGCCCTTGCCTTTCTAAAATTATTTTTAACTTATTTTGTAAAACTTGGGATCATGTGAACTGTCCTTCTATTTTAATTATTGAATATCTCGACATGTATATTACTTCATAGGTTTTAGTCCCTGGCTTGTTTTGGAAGGCAATAACATACACTTGGTTTAGGTTACATAATGCCAGTACTGAGTAAAAGCAGGTGATCTTATACATATGCAGCTATATAATTTTCTAGAATTTTCTATGCCATTCCTTCTGTGGAATACTATGTTAAAATGTTATTTTAATAATGAAAGTACAGATTGTAAACTATAATCTCCTCAGCCATGTCATGCTTCAGATTCTATTAAATGATCCCCATCTTATCTTTTAAATTATCAGCACAGCAAATACTTAACTCAAAACTTCTGGATAATTCGATTGTCATAAACAATCATTTGTAAACTGATTCTTCTCCAGGCTGCTGCCAGTTTGTGGAGCAGTGAATTCAGCTGGATCCTGCTATTAAACTCTGTGCTGTAATCCAAATGATGGGACGGGAGACAACCTGAGCAGAACTTGATAAGTTAATGCACTTGGTAAGTGCAATTTTCCTGCTGTAGCAAAGGTGGTTTTTATTCCCTTATTGAATGATGAGTGGTCAGTAGAAACAAGTTACCCGTTAATGAAATTTGCTTTTGACAAGGTAAGTGGTGTATGTACTAAAAATTCCTATTGATTGTCAGTTAGATCACCCAGGACTTTGTATCACCCATGGCAAAATCAAATGAGTCATAATTGAGCCCAGGTGCTGATGTCAGTGAGTGGGAAGCAGCTCACTAATGGCTTTCTGCAGTGCAGTCAAAGAGCAGCTGTGTGCAAGGGGCAACCACCAGGCCTCACGACTTGGCTAATGGGAAGATCTGCAGCTTGGAAGTCTTTTGTTACAGGACACTTTTCAGTGAGTTGTGGAAACTAGCCGGGAATGAAACCCACCTACCTGAATCTGTAAAGGTGCACGTTATCTCAGATAGTTTGGGCAAACCTGGCACTGGCAGTAGACAGTAGTTTTCTTTCTCTGCTGTGGGTCTCACAGTCTGAAATCTGTTGAGTGGGTGAACCAGTTTTGAGAGTCCAGGTGAGGGGATCTGATGTATCCTGTTTGTTGCTTGTAACACATATCTGCTAAGTAGTTTTCAAAAGATCTAGTAGATTTAAGTGAATTGTTAGAAAAGCACCTTTTGGTTTTAAATCTCATAATAAAAAAAAAATAATTTTGGAGAGATGTTCCCCATGAATTTCAGTGAAAAAGTGTAGAACCTGAATTTGAGAGGATGTAATTGATGCTTTGAAAAGCCCTTAGACACATAACCTTCAAATTCATAAATATGCTTTTCTATGCCTTAAATGTGCTTCTCCTGGCACTTCTGCATCTTATGAATTGTAAGTAGCCACAAGGATTATATCCCTGATGAGACCATCTAAACTGTGTTATTCCATGTCTTATAAAAAAGCTTTCTGCAGACATATTTGGAGCCACAGATATCCATGGTTAGGTCTTTTTACTGCATGAAAATGTGAGAATTTTCCTGTGTGGCTGCCTTTCTTAGATTTCAGTATACCTTGCAAATATAACATTAGTTCAGATACAGGTAATGTCTTTGTCCAATGTTTTACAGTTCATAAATTTAAATTAATATCATGAATATAGACACATTTAGAATGAAAGTAGCATGTTAGACCCTTTCTCTGAGATGAAAAAATTGTATAAAGGTTTTTTTAATGTTATTTTTTTATTTTTAATTTATTATGATTTGTCCTTTTTACATTTTATGACAAAAACTATGTTTCTCAATGAGGTAATGCAGTTGTTGGGTTTTTTTGTTGGTAGATTCTTCAAAAAAATCAAATATAAGTTGACTTTCTGTTCCCTTGTAATACATATAAACTTTAGAGTATCTAATTTTATTTTAGTCAGTTTTAGAAGCATATTGCTCTCGTGTCATCAAGTTTGTGAGATTAGCCAGACATGATTGGCATAGTTCAGCCTGAACAACAACTGTAGAGCTTGGACTTTTCTCTGCTCAAATCTTTCCTTTGGGTGTACTCTTGGTATGGATTTTGTTACACCTACCTAAACATATCAGATACATGCAGTACAATATCTAGCTAATCAGTAAGATTATTATTCTGTTTAGAAAATGGAATGGTAGCAAGATTGTGCAGATTTGTCAAATCAGCAAAATTGCACTGTAAAAATTACGGCTATTTTAGCACATTATATTCTGAAAACATGCAATGGTTTTGTAGGCCTTTGAAGAATGTTTCCACTTCCCAAATATTTTAGCCTATCTTTTATGAAAGTATTTTACTACTTGTTTCTTCAAACAGAATAATTGCTGAGTCTATGAAATACTCATAAATTTGGGAAAGTTTCTTCTGGTGTGAAGAACAGAAGCAGATGGGACATGAGATAGGAACCATATAAACTTCAGTATAATGTCTATTCATGAAAAGTCTTAATTAGGTGGGGTTTTTTTAGTACAGTAGTGACTGTTTTTTGAGTGATTTACTACACAGATACTATTTTGTTGTTGTTGCAGAATATGGGGTAGAATTTCCTTTGCCAAAGAAGGTAGAATGTGCCCCATGTTTAATATTTGCTAGAGAGCAATAAAGTCTGCCAGCCTGTCTCTTGTACAGAGTCAGTAGGAACTCAAATGCCTGTTCTCCACCATGAACATTCCATATTATACTGTAAAACTTGTACTTAAAATTTTCCTGACTTTATCAGACCAACATAAAATCATTAGGAAGTCTGTTACAAAGCATAATTTTACTAGCTATTCTTTTATTAAGAGGATGAGTGTGTCCAGTCTTTGTCAAACTTTGAGAAAGTTTTCTGGGGACTATTACGTTCACAACATGTTGATGTGAACAAAAAGCAATAATAATATTTCAATTATCATTGAGTGTGTTTGGCTTAATAGTGGATTGCAGTCATGTCTAGGATGTCCTGTGTAGGTAATGGAATGATGAGTTAGTCTTTCTCTGTGCAGGCATGAGTTACTGCTTTGTGATTTTGGTGTATTTTTTTTCTTCATCTGCTGGTTTTGATATTGATTCTCCTGCTGTTCTGTAAGATTCTGGTATGAGTTACAAACCTCAACCATGGAGGTTTAAACTCCACTCTAGTAAAGACTGTGAAAATTTCAGCTAGAAATCCCTCTTTTTAGTTTATCTGATTTCTTAAACTCTGTGGAGCTTGCAAGGACTCTAATGAATCGTGCTTAGCTCTACTCTGGTTGGCTGGCAAAGTTGCAGCAATATGGACTCAAATATAGAGCAGTTTTAACTTTATGAACTGTAATCCAAACCCATCTTTGGCCATCTGTGAACTTTTCATGGTAGTATGCTTATTTTGGCAGTGTCACATCATGCCTATCATGGTGACACTGACTGCAGACAGCTCAGAATTTTTCTTTACCCTGAAGTCTCTCCCTGCCTCGCTGTGATATCTGTCCAGCAGGCTCAAGAAAGACCAAGCTTAGAGCACCCATTCTTAGGAGGAAAGAAGGTCAAGAGTTGCCACTGAGACTGGGCTATGCAGCTGAAACTAATTTATGGCCAACCAGCTCTACCCTTCTTTCTTATACACATGCAAACCTTTGCTTAAATGTGTTGGAAAGTAATTGCACGCCCCCTCCCCACTCCAAGCACGTTAAAGAACACAACTTCCAGCCTTTTTCTTTTTTCCCCTGTATTTTCTCACTTGAAAAATGGTCTCAATTTGAAATACTAAAGTTTAGAACTTAGGTCTGAAAGCTTCAAATCTCGGTCTGCCCTGATTCCTTTTGTGCATCTTCTCTTTTCTCATCTGGCTTCAAAGAGTGTGCTGGGGACTGTAGACTAGTGCAGAATTTTCAGCTGACAATAACAAGTTACAATGGATACCTGTGTTTTGAGAAAAAAAATACATTCTTCAAAGTTATAAACTTACCATGAACCAAAACTGAAAGCCAACTGCATGTAAAAGTGTGGTTTATTGTGTATTTTGTTTTCTCTTAATTTTAACTTATTCTCTTAATTTTAACTTACTCTCTTTGATTTATATATGCTGCAAGAATACTAGGTCATGGTACCAGTGGGATTAATGGAGTTTCAATAATCCATTAATCAATCTGTAAATGTGTTTTTCAGCACACAAGTGTCAATAAGATAAAACAGTGGTTAGAAAGAGCTGTTCAGTTCTTCGTTTCATTATGTGTATAGGATGATGGTAGCACTATGTATAAGTTGTGATTTCTTTCACTTCTCCATTTCTAAAAGTCTTAGAAATTCAGACTTGCAATGTGGAATATAAAGATAATAAGAAAATGTAAAATCTACCAGGTGAAATTTACTGAGTAATTTAGAAAGGAGTAAATACAAACACTTTCCTTGGATTACTCTGGGATGTTGAAAGGGTTTCACTAAATTTTGTAGCACTTGGCAGGTTAAGAAGAATGCTGTGAACGTTTGATGATTACAGCAGTAGCAATAAAGTATGAAACATTTATGATGGGTAAAGTAGTTGGTAGGCTACAGACATGAGCTTACACAGAGAAGGCAAGTAAAATAAAACCTTACAGAGCGAGCTTAAGAACAGAAAATATAGCAAAACATGAAGAATTAGTCAGATAAATAGTGATGGTTCCTCATCCTTTCCTATGCTCTCTCATTCTTTAGTGGATCAAGCAGTTGACTGTCCTAAGCAAGAGGTTATAGCTGTATCTTTGCGTTAATAGGCTGTGATTTACCTTCTTGCACTTTTTTAACATTTACACTTAATGAAGTCTTCTGTGTTCTGTTGCAATGAGTTCCAGGATAAGAGCTGTGTGGAAAAGTACTCCTCTTGTATGTTTTCAAGCGGCTGCCTGGTAATTGTATTTGAGGAAAAGAGGGAATTATCATTGCCCCTCATATTCTCCATCCTGTTAGTGATTTTTATAGCTTTTTAATTTATCTTGATACAGAAATGTCCTTACACCATAGGTCATCCTCTTTGTTTTTCTCTTGTGGAGTTCTGCTACATCTTTTTTTGAAAAGGTTGCCAGAATTTTGCCCAGACTTTATCATAATGATTTTGGATCTTTTGAGCTTTATTCTTTCTCTAAAGTTTCTAGTATTCTATTTGTCTTTTTGACTCCCACTGAACCTACATTGGTATTCTTATAGGTTTACAGACAATAACTGTCCTAAATTGTAATAGCCAATTAATATTGCATCATTATGTGTCTGTATATGTAATTAGGTACACAGAATAGGTATAAACTTACAGATATATATCTCATATATACACACAGAGAGATATCTGCATATGTATGCATAAATATGTATATATGCATAAACATGTATAAAATGCAAATATATATATATATATATATATGCATAAACATGTATATGTGCCATGCCATACCATGATTTGAAGTCAGATTGAAATGTAACAGTAAATGTTTGGTCTGCTACCACACTGTGTCTTTACCAGAAGGGTCTTTTTTTTTCCCACTGCACTGAAATATAAAAGATGGTTTGTAAGACAGCATCAGCAATGTATGTTGTCTGTGCCATACACTTAAAAATTGATCATCAGGATTCCTTGATAGGAGTGCAGGTTAAGTACCTGAAGGGTAGTTGTCGCTGCCAGAGGTCATTTTTTTTCTTTCCCTGTGAATTTTTTTGTTTGCTCAGTCTAAAGCAGTGTGGCAGACATATGTACTACTCTCAACACATTGTGCTTGGTGTGTGTCTTGCAGTTCTAATGAACATTAGGAATGCACAAATTTCTTTATCTACTTCTCTTTGTTGATGGTTATGTTAGGGCCAGCACCCTTGGGCAGCAGAGTCTGGTTGAGATTGCTGGAGTGCCACTCGTGGTGCCCAGGTCATGGCTAATCCACAAAGACACATGGTGGCTTAGTCATTGCTCCTGGCATGATTCTCTCCCCTGTATCTAACTGCATCCTGGCAGAAATGGAGGAAAACTGAATCATACTTTCCTTTCACGGGAAGACAGGCAAATACAGTCTGCTTTAAAAGATGGCAAAGTTTCCCTAAAATTATCCTCAGTAGAAACCCAAGGTAAATAAGCAAATCTTATTTCAAAATATTACCCATCAGGACATGAGTAATTTTAAGCTTTGCCTGGAAGTCAAAAGTCAAACGTAGTCATTTTTATAAATATACTGTCTGCACTTGACCGTATTACTGTCATATCTGTCTAAGTATGCTACCTTTTTTCCTACTCCAGGCATGATTGGAATGTGTTAGACTATTAAGAGTAGTCCAGGTGAATGTGCTGGATCTTGATGGAGGGCAAATGCTGCCTGACAAAAGCAGCCAACCAAAGGAGAATAGAAAAGGGTGCAGTAGTGAGGCTGGAAACCTTGCAAAAGCCATCCTCCCTAAAAACCCCAGTGTGCTATCAGTCATGTTCCTCATCCTGCAGCCCATGAGGTGGCCAATTCTGATCCCAGGTGCCATCCTCATGGCGTGTAAAATATTAGGCACTTGTCCTTTGCCTTCTGGTTGCTTGACCTTGGCTGTGTGATTTATGCCCTAACAAGCTAATTTATGTTTTCAACCAGTGTGTACCCACCATAGGCTTTTTACTTGCCTGAATCCTAGATCATAATAATAATATGGAGTACCAAACTTCTGACTACATCTGTGCCAAAATCCCAAAAGTTCCCAAGCAATCAAATTTGGGAACACTTACCGGGCAATTTTTTTTATATATATAATTTTTTAACCACAATGAGATTCCTTTATGGTCTGGGGAAGTGCCAAGCACATGCGATTGCTCTTTTTCCTTTCTTTTGCATTTGTCCCCTGTTTTGTACCATATGCTGATTAGAATGTAATGTGGCTGTTGTTTAAGTGAAGTGGCTACAAAGTTAATGCAAATGTAACACACTTCAGAGTTTTGTACACAGTTCTTTCAGACTGGCTGGATTTGTGAGATGTTTTGGTTGGGTTGCATTTGGAGGTTTTTGAGGGTGTTTGGGGAGTGTTTTGGGTTTGTTGTTTGTATGTTTTGGAGGTTTTTTGTTCCTTTTGTTGTCGTTTTCTTACATGCTAAAGAACAGCTGATGATGAGGGTTTTCCAGAGTAGAGAGGGAAAGGGGTCTCTCTGCTACTCAGGACCCAGAAAAGAACTGTCTCCCATTTATTCTGACATGGAGGCATAAATGACACCGGGAAAAAAAATATCCTTCATCTTCTGAGTATCCTTTTGGTTTCTGCCTGTTACCCTCGGTTGCTGATTTCTCTCCGTCTTCCAGAAGATTCTTATTTCTGGGGGACGCAGGGACTTCCCGAGGCGCTGGCCGCTAGAGGATGCTCCTAGTCCGGCGCTGGAGAGCAGCGTGCCCGGGGCCGGGCATCCTCCTCCTCCCGACACAGACCCCGGCCCAGCTCTGCTCTTCATCGTCCTCCTCCTCCTCCCGACAAAGACCCCCGCCCAGCTCCCCGGAGAGGACATCACCTGTCAGGCATTACCTGCATGCCCTGAGATATGTAAAATGTAACTTTGTGCTGGGGGGAGCTGGGATATTTCCACCATCGAAATGGAAAAGAAAATCCATCCAATTCACAGACAAAATTGCAAAATGCTAATGACAATCAGAGAAACACACTGCAGGAATTTGAAGGTTTTCATTATAATGAAGTACTTGGGCTTATTTAGGTGATACTATTAATGGCATATTTGCAGTGTGCCCCACAGTATCCAAGTCCTGCTGTGGATGGTCACATCCTGGTATTCAGGTGTTCAGTTAGCTTTAATTTTTTTGTCCAGTCTTTTTAAGTGATCCAAATCTCAGTGCTTAAATGAAACTTGAGTTTTATTCCTCAATAAATATAATGGAAAGGACATCTCTAATTAAAAAAGAGACTATTTAGCGTGTATAGTTTTTGCACAAAAGGCACACACATGGAATTAATTCAGTATTTTAAATAAAAACCAACAAAAGTTCTCCCCCCAAAAATCCTCAAAGAAGCAAAAACTGACCAAATCAACAATACCTAAAGTAAAAAGCAAAGCATAAAGCTAGAGAAAGTTATATATGGAAATATCCTTCTAGTACTTTATTGCCCTCCCATAATTCTGTTGTAGCATAAACAAGTTCTCTGGCATACAGAGCACAGGATTTCGTACAGCAGTAGCATGAAAAAATAACACAGACTAATTTTTAGGTAGCAAAGCAGAGTACTCAGAAGTTGAAAAAATGGCAGATTTGAGGTCATCAAACACAGCTCATTTTTTCACGTGCACTAGAACAGAGTCTTTAACTATGTAGTGATCTACTGCCTCTTTCTCTCTCCCCATGTCCTCAACTCCCACGGGATTTCTGCCTTATCCAGACTACAAGTTAGACCTGCCCAGAGATATAGAGGCTTGTGCAGTAGAAGAGACTGTTCATTTCTTGCAGTTGGATGGCGTGTACTATATAAATCAAAGACTACAGGAAAGGAAATATATAGGTGAGAAGTTAGATAAGACTCTGAAAAATAGGACTGTAGTCTTGTCTCTGCCACAGATGTTTAGTACAGTCAGTAAATTTTTCATATCGTGCATGTATTCCCCAGCTTCTGCGTGCTGACTGTGAGATCCTACACTCTGATTAATCAGAAGTGTTGAACACCCACATCTACTCCTGAAGTCACTAGAGAGTTGTTTTGAGTCTACAGAATAATGAGTAGTGCTATCTACTATTCCAGCTCATGTGCCAGATGTCTCAGATTTTGTGTACCTGTATCTCTCTGACTGTAATCTCCGTGCACGTCTTGTGTCATCTGTAGAAGATGGATGCTGACTTTTTTCCGTCTGCAGTAAAAATAATATGTCTGAATCACTTGTATCCTCTAACGATGAGCACCAAACAAATGCCTGGGCAAAGTAAATGAATTTGTCTTCAGAGCAAGTTTTGAACCTAATGTAGAGAATAAAGGCCACTACAAAGAACTGCAATATGAGTAATGGAACAAAACAAAGTACTGCAGAGTGAGGTGCTTCTGAAGTGAGCATTTTCTATCTTATGCATTAAATAAAGCAACATTAGTACTGTGTATTAAAGGCTGTATCATAAACTGTTGATCAAGCCTAGATAATAGTTTAGGCTGAGTTTAAATCACACACTGATCCTGCAATTTCTGAACAAATGAGTACTGAATTCTGTAACCTGACTGACATTGCTTAACAAGGTGTGTAGGGTAAATAAAGAGGAAACAACCCAAGTACCCTCACTAACAGCAAGCTCTCTAGTAAGGAAGTCTGTGCAGCCTTAGGTAAGATTCTAAAATGTGGTTTAATTCTCATATTTTCGTCTTCTATTTAGTTCTTGTATAAAAGTGAAATCCATTTCTTGCCACAGGGAAGAAGGAACTTAGTTGTTTGAGAGCAAAAATTCGTGTTGGAATGGGTCTGTTTTCTCTGGTTGCAGGTTCATATGCCTTCCACAGTCACTATTCTTCACATGATCTTCCCCTTCTTGTGAAGAAGAATAGAGTTCCTGTGTCCCTGTCCCTTATTTCTGCATTTCTATAGACAAAACAATTTTATGGCATGTGCTGAATGAGTTTGCTTCCTGAGGCTCAGGAAGCATCAGGTTTCTGGCACATGCACTGCAGAGGCAGGTGAGGTGATGAGCTGTGTCTTTCCAGAAGCATTAGACTCAGCAGCAAGTACACAGTGATGCAATGTGGATAGTTACTCTGTTTGCTCTTTTGCTTTCCTATGCAACTTGTGTTGTGTGCAGATTTTTGTGAGCTTGCAGTTATGCAAATTGCCCTCTAAACTATTGAGAAGAGACACTGCAAGATTTTCAGATAATGGTGGTGGGGGGGTGATAAGCTAAGAAACCTCCTGTAGATCAGCTAATACGTTCAGCTCCCTTCTTGCCTTTGTAAATTGTTTTCCTGCTTGTAAGGTGTTTAACCACTCAAATCCATCAAAATAAAAAAATTCATTCATAATTCACACATTTGTATGGGTTAGGAAGCAAAAGATGTCTGGTTTTGACTTTGTGATTTGGCCTGGAATATACTTGCAGGATACAGAATAGAAATGTGTGATTTTTATCTATAACATCCCTTTTGTTCATTATAACTTAGTTTTGTTTTCTTCCCAGTGTAGTTGTAAGAGGAGTGGGAAAGAAAGGAAACTTCAGAAATACTAATTTTAAAAGGTGTTCTGGAGCCTGCATTAGAGCTGCTTGTCTTTTACCATGAAAATAAACTGGCATATACCTGCCAGCTGAATAGAGATAGGGACATAAGTAAAAATGTTAGGAGGCCAAATGATCGAGAAGCTGAATTTTTCTCAAGTGATTTAGAAATCATACTCTAATTCACTGCTCAAATTATGTTTACAAAGATGTTTAGCTCCTAATTCACTCCCACTTGTCAGGAAACCTTTCCAAGAGGTGAAAAAGAATGATGTTGGCTGTGGAGCTTTTTAAAGTATTGTTATTATTTAAAGTAATTTTTCAACAAATTGTAGATTCATTCATTGAACTTCATCTCAGAATTAGAAAAAGATGCCGGAGGCTTTCAAAGTTTCATATCAGATAGGAAAAAAAAAGGAGGTTGCAGAGCAGAAGAGATTTCTTAAATCAGGTTAGAAAATTTCCATCACTTCCTAACACTTTGAAAGCTACTGAGGTCGAAGTTACTTTTATTACTTTCGTGTTTTTCTGCAGTGATAACATTTTGTTACACTATTGAGTGAGTTACGCTGTGTTTCCCTGGTCTTTTATGTTTGGTTTGATTTCAGTGTCTTGGCTTGAGGTCAAATATATCTTTCCTAATGTCTTTTTTAATATGTCCATTTTTATGAGTAAAGATATGTGAACAACCTTAACTCTTAACTTCAATCAAGTGAAACTTTTTGTGAAGGAATATATAAAACTGAAATTTGGTGCTGTTTATGGTCCAAGAGGTTTTGCTGTGAGAGGTAGTGAGGCAGGAGGGGAGCATGGAGCCCTGCTTGAATCCCAGGGTAACAGAGGCATATTTACAAGGCTATGCCCTTCACTGGTGCTGTTGGCAGGGAAAAACCATACTGCTGTGGGAACTAAATTCCTGTAGCCCGTCAGTCCCTGCATGCTACACCCTGACACAGTGTTCCTGATCCCTGCTGTCCTTGGTTCTTTTCTTCCTGAAATCCCTGTTTTCCTGTGGGATCAAACTCAGTTAACACATCCCAATGCGTAAGGTGATAGTGCTGGCGTTTTAGAAATGAGTTGTTTGGGGAGCTTGGTCAAAGTGATTACAAGATAATGAGAGGATAGCTCCACCTGATTAGCAGATGGGCAGTCTCTGGCCAGCAGATCAAAGATGGACTGACAAGCTCCTCGTAGTGGCTGTCTGGCAGAAGTGAGTGACTACTCCAGGGTGGAGACCTGGCTGAGGGACCAGGAGTGTCAGCTCATCACAGTGATGTCTGCTGGTAGGCAGTGGTGACAGCAGGAGCGCTCTTTTCTCATTTTTTTCTTGGTTATTTCCAGCGAAAACTCATTGGGCAGAATGGTCCTGTGGGTAATTTATGATGTCACGTGCAACCAAATATGTACTTTGGCCATTTTTCATGCATTTTGCTAATGATGGGTCACAGAGTTTCACTAGAAGGTTCTAAAGATTAAAGTCATCAGAGAAGGCAGCCCTGGTGACTGATATTCTCTGACCCCATGACCTACCAAAGGCCATAGTACCACAATAAATAAAGCTGTCTCAAGCTCATCACTTCTCTTGGGCTCTAACACAGATTTTAAAAAGATGATCAGGCTTGTCTTACAGATTTTAAGGATTTATCTGGCATGTCCTTAAAGAACCAGTTTTAATTAAAATTTATTCTTTGTGTTAAAAATGTCATTCCTCTAATAGGAATTTGTCCAGCTTGTTCTTATAAAAAATTATTTTCTATAAGTAGTCTCATTTCCCACGTACATACCAGGAGGTACTCGTTGACTGGATTAAATTTATTTTTAATATATACAACTCTGTATTATGCATAGAATGTGATCTGTTAACAAGAGGCCCCTCTATTTTATGATGTTGTGAAGTCCTCCTTGTAAAGTACAAATATCCAAGAACATAGGTGGGTTTTTCCCATCCGTGCAAGTAAAGACCAGTCCTGAATCTGCAATTCAGCATGACAATTTCTGTGTCTTCTTTCTGTATAAAAGGCATTGGAACAGCTCTCCTCAGCTCAGTCTTCAAGAAACATGAATAATGGAGAGAATCCTTTTGATTTTCATTCTTTGTTGTCTGATACCTTACTGTAGGCATTTGAACCTGAGCAAAGATGTAAAATGCAGGGATAGCATCATGAGTCACCAGCAAAGTGGGTACGTTAGGTGTCACAAAGAGCAGACTCAGCTTCATTTGTGAAGTCCAGGAGTCCCAGTAATCATGTCAAGCTGAAATGGACAGGATTACAGCAAAGGGAATGCTGCAATTTTCAGTTTTCATGTGTGCCTGTGAGTTGACTGTAACCTGGCAGGGAGCGCAGGGAGCAGCTCCTGTTTTCACTTGGCTGTGGGGTGCTCTGAGTGCAAGGAGCAAGGGGAACACAGAAGTTCCCCACTGGCTTCTCATGCCCTTCTGAATGTGGCACACACTCAGGAAACCCCTGTGGTTTTTTGAGGTTTTTTTTGGTCCTTTTTTTTTTTTTTTAATTATTATTATTTGTTTCTTTTTGTTGTTGTTGGGGTTTTGTTTTTTGTTTGTTTGGGTTTTTGTTTGTTTGTTGTGGTTTTGTTTGGTTTTGTTTGTTTGATTTAATTTACTATCTTAACCAACTTAACTCTTAGATATCTGGCTTTTCTGTAAGCTGTTCTTCAGTAGGAGACTGACTGTATTATGACTCTTCATACAATGTACAATATATATTTAGCCCTGAACATTGCTCTTGTCATGCTTTTTAATTTACTGTGTTTCTTGCTGCTGGCAACTTTGAAATTCAGTGGAGCCCTGCAGGGATGTCTCAGTCTCCTGTTTTCTATCTCCTCCGAGCTATTGCATTACAATCATCTGTCAAAGATGAGTGGGAGTCAAGGAAATGGAGCACCTCAAGTGGCTGACACTGCTGAGCAGATACCTTTCTATTTTTGCTGAGTGCTCACATACCTCCAGAGTACAGATGTGTCTGAGCTGGATTAGATGCACATAAAGTTTGTAACACTTTCATCTTATAATAACAGCAGTCCTGGTTGCATGGGAAAATGATACAATTTTAACAACTGCTATGACCTATACACCAGGCATAATTGCATATGCACTGTGGTTATACTCATTTAATGTGGTTAAAAAAATTATTGCACCTCTTGCAGTTTAGCTAAGGTAATGAAATTCCTGAAAGGAATCTTCAGAGTGCACATACTGTCAACATCCCACTTCCATTCTATTAGCAGCATTAGGAATGAGAATGTAGGGAAAAGAAACCATCACAGGGTTGTTTGTCCCAGAGGTAGTGGCTGGCATTGGAATCAATTGTGTAGGATCTATAATAACCATGTGGCAGAAGTTTAGCTACTAAAATTGATGAGTGCAGCTTAAGGGAAATTGTCATACCACAGAATACAGTGTATGGTGCTAACAGCAGTGAAAGTTTAACTACTGCAGGTAACCTGTGGCCTAAATTAGTATGTGCTTTTCAAGTAAGACTCTCACACTCCTTTTTCTTAGGGTTTTGTAGAAGTGAGTTTATTAAAATAGATTGCAAAAGGCTTTATAAATATACATGTTTTCCTTATTCTAGAACAAAACACAAATATCCTGTTCATGTCCTGAAAATTTTGAAGTGGCTGAATCTGTGTTGACTCCCTGTTTCTAAAACCAGTATTTTATTGGAATCTCCAGTTAAGTCAATTTCTTCCATGATTCATTTTGCTTAGCAACAGAAATGTAAGCTCTGGCCTCTGGCCCTAATGAAATCCTTTAAATGCAGTCTACATAGCAAAAGGTTAAGAGGGCAAGGCACAGTTTAATTTCCCAATAACACTTTATGGTAGTCTTTGTAAATGTACTTGCTTCTGGAGTTTTCTAACACCCCTTTCTCTGAAACTGTAGTCAATTTGCAGGTGAGAAGTTGCTGTATTAAAATTACATACATGAGAGAGGTTGGAGGGCAGTGTGGTACAGGACCTTCCTGCTAAATTGCTAATCCAAATTGGGCCTTAGTCAATCTCTTACAAAGTTGTCAACATCCAGTGACCTATACGAAATGAATTGGTAGCTTCAGTCCAGTTCCTAGAGAGGTGTGCACATCAGAAGAGCAATCAGCTGGCACTAATTGGCACCCTGGGTAGCAGCCTCAGCAGAGAGCCAAAGGTCTGTAGAGGAACGGAGGCTGAAGTGCTCTCTCAACCTTAAAGATGGTCCCTCTGGGTCAGAGTTTAGGGCACGTTGGTAATGTCATATGTGGAATTTTGCTGTGCCCCTTGCAATGCTAGACTGGAGCTGTGTCTTGGGAACTGCACTTCCCACGGTGTTTCAAATGCCACAGGGCTTTTTAAAGCCTGAAATCACTTCAGCTTTCCTTCAGGTGTAAACAAGAAGAGAACATTCACTAAGCAATAACCTGATAGTCTGAGGTGTCAGATGACAACCACTCAAATTGAGGGATTGCACTGGAAAAGGCAAAGAGAGGGAATGTGTAGTCCTTGAAGAAAAAAGTGTCTCATGTCCATGCCCAACATGCATAAGTACTTTTGCTCTGTCAGTTTTTTTCACCTGTTGGGCTCAGAAAGGTTATGAATTAGTGGTACCTGAATGTTAAAAATATATTGTTTCATTAGAAGGTCTGAGAAGTTCTGTTCATTTTAAAAGTGTAGTAACACGTGGTCTTCCTCCTCTTGGAATTGTTCCCAGACCATAATAATTTTAGAAATTTTATTATGGGTTATTATTTTCCCAATAGTCTTGTATTTAAGAAGTTTATGTCTTGTTTTGTTGTTCTATTCACATAGTTTCAGTCATTCAGGCAAGGTGGAAATAATGTAATGAACTTTAAGCCATCAGCCCATTCAACATGAATGGAGTCAGTGAAGAAGCATTAAATTAAGAAATGAGTGATTAAATACCTACCTAGCACTAAAATACCTACCTAGTATTTTAAGCCAGGCAGTCAAAGGTGATAAAATATACTGTCTGAATTGGAAGTTGAGCAATTTTCTCTTGAACATACAAATGAGTAATGAGCAGCAATGACAAATGTTTGGCTGTGGATGTCTGCTACGAATAATAAATAGGTTTGTTCCATGGAGGTTGGTCTGTTTCACAAAACATTTGGTGTCTTCAGAGAGCAATTTTTGCCCACCTATGCATCGTCCGTACCGATAAAGATAAAATGAAGGTGTTACATAGAGCCAGTATACTTCCAGAAATCAGAGCATATATTTTGTCTTCATAGCTTTGCATTACTGGAGTCACCAATGACCTGCTGCAATTTTTCTCCCTCTATATCAGATAACAAAAGAAACCAGGATCACAGCCATAACCGAAATGATGGGGTTCTGAAAGTAGCACCCTTTTCCAGTCATATAGCAGCCCCCTTTCACTGCCTCCATGCTCTCTCACTGGATGATGTGGTGCACATTTATCTGACAGACTAAAACTAGAACAGCATGAAAGGTAAGGCAGTATTTGCATCCCTGAGTGTGGGATCATCAGCTACTACGAAAGATCAGGGAGTTTGGAGATACGCTCTGCTCTCAGCATTGCCAAGGCCCAATGCAAAAAATCACCCTGAAAAATGTCATATTCTTGTGTTTTAATGGTCTACCCTGAAACACAGTGGTGCTCTAAGTGTATAAGCATTACCATTTGCAAATTCCCACCTGTCGTTCCTGTTTCCGGAAACAGTATCCCTGGCTGCAGTCTGGACGTTGCCCCCGGGTGGTGTCTGACTCTTAACCCAAATCAAACAGTAATTGTTCAGACACTGTCTGGCTCTCATGCAGTGGACAGGGAAAGCACAACAGCCTTCTGGTTACCTTTTAGTAAGCTGCTCCCGGAGTCCCCTATCCCATCAGTTCTTCAAGGTATGGGGCATGGATTCAGCCTGGCTTGCAGAATCAGGAATTCTCATCCAAAGGCATTAAAACAAAACTGTTAAACACTGATAATTCTGTGAGAACGGCTACGTTAATCCCAGTAACCCTGTCCACTTCTTGATTCTGCAAGAGGTGACACTCTCCATGCTTAGAGAATCTGAGAGGTTCTAGCTCAGATACAAAGACTGAAAATATAACAGAGTGCTTGAAGGTGTGTGCAGACAGCAATAAGCACTCTCAGGAATACGGACTACCCTGCTTGACTCAACCAAAGTGTAACTCTGCCTTCCAAGGGCAGGATGTGGTGTGGATTTTATGGCCGAGACCCCATTTATTTGATGCTGACTTGAATCTGTTTATTTGGCCTTTTAGCTTGAAGTTGCATTGTTGTTATGTCTGGACTCAATGGAAATAGTGGTATATATATCTTGGACCTGAGCAACAACCAGTGTCTTCTGTGAAAGGGACAGAGAAAGAACTGCTCTTTAAAAAATAAATAAACAGATCACTGTTATGAAAACCAAAGAACAATAATATTTTTGCATTCTATGAAGAGTAGTTGCAGTTATAACTATCAATCTGATCAAGTTAAGAAATTATATGTACATTTTGGAGAAAGATTTTTGATATTAAGAACAGTTTCAGGGAGGACTCTGGTGATGGTGTAATGTCTGAAAGAGGGAAGCAGCTAATGAGAGAGATCTCTAATACCTGTGATTCTGAATTTCTACTCTCTTCTGTAACAGTTTACAGTCTTATTTTTGAATGCTAGACAGTTCAGTTGTTCTAGTTCACTTTCCTAGGTTACTGAACTAAGGAATTTAGCTTTGAACTTGCAGATTTTTGTATGGAACCCATACCATCTCTCAAAACTCATGTTAATCCTAGGGAGGACCACAAGAATCTACTAACATATGCACATTGCCAAAATAAATGATATTCAGATTCCTGAACTAATCTTCTCCTTTGATCTCGTGAATCATAAAATTTATTTGGTAAAGTAGTCATGAAATATTTCTGACCATTCTGAAATATCAGCTGCAAATAGCCTAGACTTTGATTTTCAAGACAAATCAGGAAATGTCAGGGTTTTTCCTCCCCTTCCAATCCTTAATAGTCTCCATGGAAAGCTTTATAATGAGGCAATTCACAGAGTAGCAGTAGCCATTCTTTTTCCGGCACTTACAGCTTTATATGTGAAATTGCGTGACATGTTTTGTCAGCGTGTGGGAATCTCCCTGTGTTGCTATCTCTGAAAGTATCAGCAGAAAGAGATGGCAACTTTTGTCTTACAGTTTTTCCTCATTGGGTATGGTTTTTCTTTTTCTTTCCTTGTTCTACCTAAAAGTTCACAACTCACGGTGTTTTCTGCACTCACAGAAAATAACATAAAAACATATTAATGACACATGGTCATGTCTTTCTTGCAGTGGATCTCCAGCATGGACCTTGGTCTATTTTTCTTCTGCATTCTACACAAAAGAACCCTCAAATAGCAATGTTTTGTGCTCTGGTCATTGCTAATCTTGCTTTGATGGTTCCTCCACTTACCTTTCTTTTCTTACGTTGTCCATTCACTTTATATTTTTAAATGTTTTTATGGTTTCCTATTTTAGCTGATTTATGGTGGATTTTTCAACATAGTAGAACATGACCTTCCATTTTTAACACATAGGGATGTTTTGGTTGTAACTGTGCAGTTACAATGCTGAAACTTGATCTTTGAGTTTGTGTTAGATCCTCTCAGAGGAGGGTGGGGTTTTTTTTGTTTTATTTTTGGGTCATTGCAGGTTTGGATTTTTTAGGTAAAATACAGCCTACTTTTTGCAAAACACCTCCTTCTTTGCGCTGAATAGCACTTTCTTGTTTCAGGACTTTGTGATGTATACAACCACATGTGAGAACAAAGCTGAAAAGCTTTTACTAGTTATTGCATAAAATCTATGTGATAAGAAAGCCAGTATTTTATACCGTAGATGGAGGTTTTTGGATCAGAAAGAGGGGTACAGAAAGATTGTTTCACTGAAGATAAAGTAGAGCTCTGCTCTACATGGGGTAGAGCTCTGCTCAGATCTTGAGCATGTTCCAAGACCTTTCTTCTTACAAGTGTAGATCATCATGGCCTCATCTACTAGGATAGGAAATACATTTATAGCAGGAGAAGTCCAAGTTCTCATTATCCTGGGGAGATGGGGAGAAATTACTGTAACCGTTGTCATGGCTATATTATTCCCTTTGTTAGGATGTTCTGACTCTGTCCTGTTGTGATCAGTGCTTTCCAGGAGCGTGGTGTAGGCTTGAACTAAACCCACCAAACAGTCCCACCCCTTTCTCCAGAGTGACTGCACGCAGAATGGCCAGATGGGGAAGGTCTCCTTGCCTGCCCACATGCCATTCAACCAGACCCTATACCTTCTCTATGCACTGTAGTGGGTGTGGAGGCAGTTCCCAGCAGGTCAGACCATGGCCAGGTGGAGACAGGGTCACCTTGGGAAGGCAGGAGGATGTTAGCAGCTTCTACAGCTAGAAGAAGAGAAGGGAAGAACTTCCAGTTGGGCTTTCTAATCTTGCTCTGGCCTTGAGGCGAGGAGAAAAAGGGCAGGGCTGCTGCATGTCTGGAGCCTGCAAAGGCTTCAGTCATTTCTGTAGTTGTTGTGATGTCTCCAAGCTGAAAAAACTGATTTCCTTGTTGCTGAGTGTGGATCACCTTCAGGCTGCAGATCTGACTTGATGGTGTCTGAAACTGCTGCTCATTGCCAAGCTGTCTGGAGGAGGTGTGCTTTTGCATGCATCTGAACACAACAGTAATGAAAACCTTTAAAAAATCAGTAGCAATTAAAATAATATTAAACATAATCAGTAGTCTATTAGTAAAGAATGACTTCTTATTATTCTGTACAAGTGTGCTTGATAAATATCAGGGGGATGAAATATATCTGTTTATGGTGTCTTTGTCCTCTTTTTAGTTTTTTCATTTAGCTCATGATTTTATTTAATGGAAGAGACACTTCTCACCTATTGGCTTGACAATTTACAAGCATTTGTTTGTGCTGAATTAAGCACATTTCTAAACTTTGTATGTTGCTGCTGACAGTTTGGGGATTGATTTTTATCCCTAGAGAGATGCCTTTTTGTCTTTAAGGCAAATTGAAGTTGACTACCAGAGCATTCCCTGGTAAGGGAGAGAATCTACTTGAGGGATATTTTTCTACTGAGAATTCATTTTTAACTGAGAAGCTTCAACAAGGTCATGCTTTTCATGACACTGAAAAAAAAAGTTCGCAGATAAAGAAGGAGCATTAACTTCAGAGAAAATAAATAGAAGCAAATATTACTAAGCTTTTTTTCCCTTACAGTTCTCTGTCAGGGAAATGTTCCTAGATATGCAGTAGATAAAAATTCCAGACTTTTCTTCTAAAAGCACATGTTAAATGCTGGTGTGGGCAATGGCAGAAAAAGGTTTTACCCATCCATGTGTTTCCATGTATGTTATGCGATTGAATTTTAAAACTTCTTAACATTTTTAGGACAGTCAAATTCTTTCAAGAACAGATTCATTGCTTGTCCACATTGGCAACACGGGAAATGATTTGCAGACGTGAATGGATTAAAGTAATGAGCTGTGTGTGAGGTTGCAGGATCTCCACCAGACAGGTGCTGTAAGAAATCTTCATTCACATCAAAAACAGCTAAATACTCTTTTTTTACAGTACAGTCTGTGGCTGTACATGCTGGTCTAGAGTTACACTCTAAACTTGGTCCAACCTACATCCACTCAGTCAGCCTGACACAGTTTTTGGATACAAACATGGTGTTGTTGCTATTTTGACAGGGATGCTGGAAATCATTTATGTATCTTTCCCTTCAAGGTCTTTTTTGGCACTAGATTTGTTTCGTAGGAATATTTTCTACAAATACAAATACTGTTAAAATAAGTAGTGTCTTTGTATATATCTGATTTGGTTTCTGTGGTCAAAATGAACAGCACCTCACACCTGAACACCAAAGCTAAATCAAACCATCCTGGCCAATGGACAAGTAAAGTGAGGGTTACCCTGGTGGTACCTTGCAGGTTACTGGTGAGGTGATGGACAGACCTCATTAAAATCTCATTTAATGCTTGTCTGTGGAATGAGTGCACTCTCTTTAATCTCTGTCTTTGTATTCACTCAGACTTTTAAGACCCAAGTGTCTTAAAAAATAAATAAATAACCTTAGTCCTTCAATCAGGTGACAAACTCACACCCACTTGTTTTCATGTCTAGGAAATAAAACCAGCTGAAGCTGAAGTTTTTCACTGCAATACATCTAAACAAGTAGTAAGAACCAGTTTCTTCAGGAAAGTCTTATTCTACTGGTTATAAAGTCTTCTTAAAGGAGCTGCACATCTCCGCAGTCTTCCTTTAAGCCTTCTTTGGAATGTTCTCATTGGGTTTTTCACACATTTGAACCCTAAATATTTGAATTATCTCAGTATGTTTCTGGAGACCTGGCTATCAATTACCAGAATTTTCATTTGCTTTTTTTATCTATTTTTTCCCCTTCTCAGATTCCTCCTATAAAATCTGTAACAGTTCTCTCTTAGCATCTACCCGACTAAGATATTTGCAAAGTCCAAGAAACAAAATTTCCAATATTCATCACACTGAAAAGAAAAAGATTAGAAACTACACCCTCAAACTTCTTCAAGTGTGTTTTAAATACAACAAAAAGCACTTGGCTGGTGTTTAGGATGAGGTAGGTGAGGGGTGAGAGGAAGCGGGGACTGACATTGTTTAGTTGCATCTGGTGGGCCACATCCCAGAGCTACCACACTACAGCAAAGAACTCACATTTTTTTACCGTGTTCTCAATGCCAGCATTTTATTAATTAGTTTTGAAAGTTTTTACTCAGCTTTACATTGGAATTTGCGTCTTTTTTTTGAAACAAAGTTATCTTTAAATTAGAACACAGCATTTATTAATAGCAGGAAATTCCAAGTAATCATATTGTGTCACTTTCCCCTACTACTTTTTTATTGTAACTAGATGTTGATTTTTGTGAACTGTACCTTTTCTACCTTAATCAACCTTGTTTCTCTTTTGTACTTTTGCCTGAAGACTTCTGGTGTTTAGAATTAACTTTGTTCTCAGTCCTTTTCCATTTTGTGTACGATTATGCACCTAATTAAAGGTAATTGTTTCCTTGTTCCTACAGCATCAGCCAAGCAAGCAGATCTCAGCTACATCTGAGGGATATGGGAAAACTCCATCCTAGAAAAAGTGCAGCAAACTGGTAATTTAGTATTTCATTGTTCTGTAGCTGTCACAAACATGCCCTAGATGTGCTTTACCTGCTTCACTAAGCTGTGGAAATCAGGGAAACCTGTGTATTCTGAGTCAAGGAATAGTAGCATGAATGTTATAACGCTGCCACTAAGGTTGTCAATCAGGTGTTGTTTTTTTTTAATCAATGTTTTAACATTTATTAGCTTTGAATTAGCTTCTCTCTTGGGTTTTATTTGTAATAAAGAATAAAGTGCATGATTTTACTGATTTACTGCAACTTTTTCAAACTTCAGAATTCCAGGAATGATTTTTTATGTATTTTCTGGGACTCAGCGAAGGTATTTTAGCTTGGCCTAATCATGGCAAAGTGCCAGTTTTCATTAATTAAGTTCGTAATTGTGGAGCAGGAGTGAGGACAGTTTACAGAGGCGGAGCAGGAGAAGAACTTTAAGTAGCATTGCATGGCGAATGAGATGCACAGCTTCCATTATCAACAGGAGCTGCATGTCTAATCCACCAGACTCTGCACTGCAGAAAATGTTCCCTGGGATGTCAGGTGTTAAGGGGAAGAATGGGCCTCTCACGTTCTTTGCACTTACAAGCCGGCTGTAACCTTTTGACTCTCTCTCTCTTTCTCTTCTTGAGTTTTGTTTCCTGAAAGGAAAAGGGGGTGGGGGAACGCAGGGGAAGAAGGCTTAAAGAGTGGAAGATCTGTTTCAAAGTACTGTAGTGTATTTGCAAGCTTTTTTTTTTTTTTCCTGGAATTAGTTTTGTTTTATTTCTTAAAGAAGCAGTTGCTTTTAATGCAGTGTTTACAGCATGACTTAAGATATGAATGTCTTGCTAAGTACCACTATCAACACTATAAACTTTACAGATCTGATTCCGCCACAAGTGTTTTACACATAGCTTTTTTGTCTTTCTAACTAAAGTGAATATAATCTCATTTAAGAGTATAACTGAGGAGGAGAGCTAGTTCTGTGAATAAATGTTACAGGTATTGCTTTTTATATGGACCACTGTTATGCAGAAGAACAACCCCCAAATAACAATAAATCCCTTTTATTCTCAAAGGATTCCTTAATGTAGCATGATCATGTATCGATCACATTGAACTTGGATGTATTCCAAGCCTGAAGATCTGCATATGCAAAGGAAAGACTTTGTATAATACTTACACATTTCATCTTCTTGCTTTTTCTGAGTTAGTAAGTGTGAAAATACCTCGGTGCAAGTAGTCAAGAATTTTCTTCTTAGTATGAAAGATCATGCAACAGATAAGGGGGAAAAGAGGTGGCTAATTAAGGTAGACCTCTCCAAAATTCATTACTTTTGAGGAAAAAGAGCAGAACATGGAAAAATATATGAAAACTTACATCACCCTTCCTTGAAATAGTCTGTTCTGGGCTGATCCATATTAGAATGTAAAAATGGAAACACTGAGGCGGTGTTTACTTTCATTAATTAAAAAGAATCTTGCTCATAGCACAGCACCCTGAGAATGTTAAGGGAGTTCTATATATTCCTGGCTCCCATCTTTGGTTTGAGGACCTCGTTCTGCTTCAACCTTTGTGTCTTTTTTTGCTAGAGATTATTTTGAAATGGCTCACATTGCCTTTGCATGGCTGAAATGTGGCAGCGATGGAGTGGTGCCAATGGAGGGGTAATTTTACAGCCAGCAATCAGGAAAAGGAAGAGTCCTTAGCCAGGGGACTCAACAGTGCCAGGAGGAGCCATTATTCTATTATTATTTCCAGTGTGGAAGCATTGTTTTAAGTTACATTAAAAACATCCTTTAAATTTCTTTGTTATTTGTGTTGTAAATTTTCCGTATCAACCTTTCCAAATGCAAGGTGTGTGAATGTATAACTAAGTGGACTGCTTGGGATGCATCTTGCTTTAGAAATTGTAGGTTAAAGGGAAACCTGAAATCAATGGTAGTTCCTCTAACTTAGCCTGGAAGTTCACAGAGATTGGCCAAAGATGGAGTGAGTTCTCCATTTCTTAACACTTGCTGGGACCAACACTCCAGACAACTTGTTTCCTGACAAGCACTGTCCTCCCATATTTTTCCTATTATTAGGGACTCCAACCCCTTATGATTTAAGGGCCTAACTCTATGTAACCTTTCCAGGAACCTTACATTTAGAGGGCTAAAAGAGAGAGAATGAAGCCTATACTGTTATTCACGTGCATGGCTTTGTATTTATCTCCTGGAGACTGAGTTTATGTTGAAGCCTGTAATGGATTTGAATGATGTTTCAGAAGGTTTGATATAGGTAGTTTCCTTGTGTTCAGTTACTCAGAAGTCCAGTGTCAGTAAATATTTTATATTCAATACTGCTTTAATTCCACTATGTAGAGCATGTGTTGTGAACCAGTGTTGAAGGGATCCATTTATTGAATATTATTTTCATCATCCCTTTTTTATTGATAGATTTTGAGGAGGTGAAGGCAAGTGATGTTTGGCATAAATGCAAAACTTGAAATAATGTCTCCCAAATCATTTGGGCCACTTGAGACACAAATGGGAACAGAATCCAAACATCCTAAATTCCAATTCAGCATCTTAATCCTGAGCCCATTTTTTTCATTCAAAATTAAAGTGTCCATGATTATTATTTCTACTGCCAGGGCTTTCCAAGGATTTAAATGTGACCTAATTTATTAAATGCTGTCTTATGTGCAAGACAGAAATAAAATCCTTACCCTAGGGCACTTACTCAGTGTCCCTGATCCTGCAATCTGATCTCTTGAATGAATGTCTGAACTAACACAGGCCATGCTGCCTGTTCAGAGCGTTTCACTGGGATTTTAACGGAGAATGAACATGTAGATTGCAAGTTGTCTACAACAACCCCAATGAATTTCAGTACATTACTGCCGCTTTCTTGCACGATTACGTGTTTCCCTGAGTCCTCTACGAGCTTTTGTGTAGCGGTTGCTCAGTTACTTTCAGTATAGACGGTGAAGTTTGGGCTGAACTGTTTTTTCAGCTATGTATTAGCCTTGATCTGTGGCACCACTTAAAGATGCTTTGCGATGCACCTTGAGATTAAAGTGCATCGCCCCTGCGGTGCATTGATCTCGTCTGGCCCAGAAAGGGGTTGTCATAGATCTGCTTTTGAAATCAGGACTCCCTCATGGGTTTTTCCAAGGCATCATCTCCATGTCATTGGGTTGGCAGGATATGAAGCTGAGGGTCTTTTTGAAGTTTTCCTTCACACCAAGGGGTGTATACTTGTTGTGTGGGAATTGTGGTAAATTACACCCTCGTCTCCCTGTGTGTTCAGTGCAGGATAACTTAATGCAGTCTTCAAATATTCTGGACCTTTTTTAAAAGTAAATTTTTTGATTTGTTATGTTGGAGTATTAAAATGAAGAATGGAATCTGAATGCTGAGAACTCATTTCTTGCAGAGGACTGAAATACCTGGGCTGAACTTCATGAATAAATTAAACAGTCCTATAAACATCTATTCCTTTGTAGCTACAGACGAGAGTCTTATTTTGAGGAACATGATCATGTGCTTCATCAAATATCACTCATGCTGATATTATTTAGTTTTTGTATCATTGTAAAGCAAATATAATTTTAAAGTCTGCTTGTGTATCTCACATTTCAATCTTTTTTTTTTTTCCCAAGTGCAAAAAAGTTAGTTTTCTGCATCAGATGATTTGTTATTGGGAAAACAAAGTAACATTTCTTTACTCAAAACTCTTCTTCCATCAAAACTGTGGAACTTGGAAAATATTTTCCAGCTTTCAGAGTTTATTTGATTTTGAACACTTTTGGTTATGTAAGTTTTAATAAGTAGCTTTGCTGTACCCCTAAAGGCACACCCCACACACTTATGTTGTGTGACCTAGGGTCACAAGTAATGGCTGCAAGCTAATTGATTGAGAAAGGCTTGTCTGACTGGGCCCCTTTGAGTCCTCCCTTTACATTCCTAAATTTCTGTAAAGGAGGCACTGGCAGCTTTGCCTGGAGAGAGGAGGGGTTGGGGGAAAGGGAGGAAGTTTCTCAGTTTCTGATTATGCGCAGAGTTTCCTTGTACCGAGCTTATGTTCTCCACCCACTACTTAGTAAGAACTCCTTAACAACTTAAAGCTTTATCCCTGTGAGTACCAGAAAAGTGATCTGAGTATTTATTGAGCAGGGAGAACAAACTGCTTGCTCCAGTCAGGGAGAAAGCTTATGGAAATGATATTAGACCTTCAGCAAAGTGCACAGCTGCATCATACAGAAGCTGAGACTCAAACTGACAGGCAAATAAGCCAGATCACGGAAGGGGCCTCTGTGTGGCAGCTCTGAGCTACCAAGTGTTGGACAACTAGGCAAAAAGTGCAATGGAACAGGGCAGAAAATAGCACACTAACTTCAGGCAACTGTTGCTTTTTCATGGTGAGTCCAGATTTGAAATGTTGTTTGAAATGTAGCTCTTTTTGTTGTTTCTAAAAACCCTTCCGTTTTACCACAGCAATCCTTTTGTGAAGCTCATTGTGTTAGAGATTATTTGTCCGGATGTGCAGTTCAGTTCTGACTGATACAGAAATGTACAGGGATAGCCCTTTCCTTGCTGCTTGCTCTCTCTTTTGCGTTTGCTTGCTTCAGGAGGCAGGTCCCGTTTCCAAAAGCAGGCTGCATGGCTCCTAATTTGGAAAGGAAGAGTTTTGCAGCCAGCACTTGGTGTGCAGCTGCATGTAGGTGAATGAGTGAACATAATTTCTATGCAGAGTTTTCTGCATTTTGAGCTTTGTGGCACCTCTCCATTGCTCCTTATTTCTCTGCCTTATCTTGAGAATGTATGGCACGGTCACTATGAAAAGAGCTTTGTGTTTGAATTCCTGGTGAGTCGAAGGGTCAGGGCCTATGAGTTATCTGCCTGCCAGCAAGACTCATTGCTGTGTCCCTTTATTTTTCAAGCTGAAATAGAAAAAACATGTGTCCTCATCCCTTTTCTATAAACGTATTTTGAATTCAGGTTTTACATGCTGTTTGTGTGTGCTTTGTTCTTTTGACAAACTTCGGGTTTGGGGGGAAGCCAGTTTTATTCTCTCCATATTTATTTTATTTGCTCAAGCTTTCCTGCAGCTTTTTTGCATTCCTTTGTTGTGATGCACATAATTTTTTTTCTTAAAACAACATTCAGTTATTTTGATTTCTGCTAAGAGAAAAAGGATTCATACTTGGATACATATTTCAAAAAATACCAGAGAGCTGTCTAAATTTTAGGTAAGTTGCACAATTATGCAGAAGATAAGACTTTTATAACATTTGACTCACTTAAGGAGGGAAACAGAATACTTCTGGATAAGTTCTTCAACAGATTGTGTTGGATACACTAGTCACTTAGTGTAATGGTAATAAATATCATCTGAGCTATAATGTAATTGCAGTTACTGACTTACTTTGAAAAAGCTACTTTATTAGCACAACAACAGAATTAAACATTGCATGTTGACAGTAACATTAGAAATATGTTTGCAAAAACTGCTGAGTGGAGGAAATTTGGAGTAATAAATCATCAAGGCATGTCAAAGTTACTCTGTATGTGATGTTTTAAGATGTCTGTAATTTAGAGGAGAAATGAGTCTGTTTTTCCTCCAGTAGAAGTGTGATTCTGTACAAACTTATTTTCATCATATATTTCATTAAATAAATAGTTTTCTTTAAAAAAAGAAAAAGAAGTAGCCAAAGTCGGTACAAGAAAAATCTTTGGAGCTAAAGGGAAAAGGCTCACTTGATAGAATAATTTTAATATGCAATATAAAAAGTTGGTCAGATGAACTCTACACAGAGGGTATATTACTATCATGTCTTGACCAGTCTAAGTTTGTATGCTCACCTGAAACTTACTAGCATTTAGCACAGTGCCTGTTTAAAAAAATAAGATGATGCTTCAGATCTGAGCTGATCTCACATTGCCGTCCCTTTCAAGTGCAGAAGTTCATGTTGTTCACCTCTTGTGTCCTTTCTTATTTGCCAGTTTGAGATCTTGAGTTTATCCATCAATTATGAAAATGGTTTTAAAAATAAAAGGGGGGGGGAAATTTTGTCAAAGAAAGCTGAATACAGATTTGAATGTGATGCTGCAATGTACAGTGATCTAAATGGACCTCATTCTTTGTGTTTTCTTATTGTGAATTTCTGCGTATTTTGACTTTGGCTAAACATAAGACTTTCTACAAGAAAATTATTGACTGTGTTCTTAGCTTAGTTATGTTCTTAGCTTAGTTCTTAGCTGTGTTTTTCTTTTAAGAGTTTCAGGGTTCACTTTGAGGGAAAGAAATATGTCCTCTTAAGTAACATAAATATGATTTCCTTCTTGGCTATACTGTGATGGAGGAATCCCTACTGAAGTGTTCTTTACACCTTTAAAAACTGAAAGTAAAAGAAACTTTGAGGAGATGGTCTCCTCCCAGCTTTGTTGGCCTGGAGAGTTGGGTATCCATCCTCCTCCTGGTGGTCAGGAGGCACTTGGGGAGCAGGGGCTGGTGGGTGCTCACATGTGGCCGCCTCCTCCATAGGCACACGAGCAGAGGATCAATCCTTTCTGTGCTGTTGGGTTTCCATTGGCAAAATAATGCACCACTGGTGTTGTGACACCAGATTAGAGGGTTATGAAACATTTCTTCATGCTCTGATGATCAGCCTGATGAAGGGGAAAAGGTTTAATGAGGAGGAGAAGAATTTACTGAGGATTTTATGCCTATATCTATTATTAAAAGGAGAATATCTGCTCCCAGTAGCTGTGTTCTGTGATTCACAGAATCCCTGCAATAATGATGTGAATGATGATTAAATGTGGTATTCTTACTGACTGTCTGAGGGCTGACACAACTTAGTGTGACTGGCAGGAAGCTTAAACGTCAATAGTATGTCTCCAAATACTACTATTCTCTCTTAGAGAAAGTCAAAGAATCATGATCTCAAACTAAAATATTTATACTGTCTTTTTTAATTCTCTCTGGCACCAGTCAGAGAAAAAAAAAAGGTAGTCTTGAAAAGGTTAAAACACTATTGCTTTATAGTGTTATTTTTTTTGAAAAGTTTGTATTTAATGTTTTTAGTGTTTTTCAAGGAGTAACTAGGTTTATTTTGTGAATTACAAAGTGATTTTGGAGGTTCACTTTTGGATTTGTTCTGTTGTTCTGTGTGGAAGAAGAAGAACTTTTATTTACTAGCCCTGTTCCTTTTATTGACCTGTTCCTTAAGAGAAACAGGTCTTCACGACCCCTATGGGTACCTTTACTGTCACATGAGAAATCATGGAAATTCAAGACTAACAATTGATTTTTCTTTCAAAGAATGGCAGTAGTTTATGCTGTCATGACAAGGTGATGTCTATAACAAGAGAGGAAGGAAAATTGACAGGTATAGGAGAACGGTAGAATTCATGGAGACAGTGGATCACAGTGATAAGATGAATTTAAATTTAAAACCCAAATTCTACATTATATCCTAGTAATTTTGAAAAAAAATATATTTTTTAAAGAATTTAAAAAGAAAACAAAGACAAAGGAAAGTTTCTTTCATCTTCTCAGCTACAACTCATGATCACATGGAATATGATCTTTGGGAGACCCAGATTAACTTTCAGTTCGTTTTTACTTTCCAACAACATATTCAAACCATCAGCAGAGGACTATCCCAAAAGGTGATGATGAAGGTGAAAGAAGAACAGATAAAAGGAGAAACATTTTTCTCCTGAGGTTATTTAAGTGATTATAATATGTGGGTAAAAGCAAATGAACACAGAGAACAAGCAGAAGTAATCACAGATGAGGATAGGAACAGTAATAAGAGAGGCAGGAACTGGAAAAGCAAAACAGAGGAGATCTAAAAGTAAAAGAATATCACATGAGAGAGGACTAAAATGGTCTGTCAGGCACTGAGATGAGCCTGTGCCTTGGGAATTGTCAACTGACATGCTGTCTTTCTTCTGGTTTGTTCAGAAGCGTTTCCACTGCTGGCAGTCAGTTTTATACCTGAAGTTATAAATTCATCCAAGAAAATAGTCTGTTCTTTCCAAAATTATGGTCACAGCATTTCAGAGAGGAGAATGTTAGATGGACCCTTTCTTTTCCACCTAACATCCTCTTATATTTACTTATATTGCTCTGTCTAGTAGTGAAGGTGGAGGTGAGGATGGATGGTTACATGTGATGTGTCTGGTTGTTTTTTGGTTTAAGTTCCTTTTCTCAACTCCAACATGATTCCAGTAACTTTAAAAATTCTTGTAAAACTCTTTGGAAGGTCGTTGGGCAATTCTGATTCTTGGATCTGAGAGACATGCAAGCCATATGGAGCATGAAACATGAGAAAACAGAAAACAGGAAATCTGTGAAGGACAAGAGAAATGGCAATGGACTTTCCTCTACCTCTCCTCTGGCCACCCACTTTAAATTCCTTTCATCACCCATGGCTTTATTCAGGACTCTGTCAAAGGTCCTCCTGACTTTGGTAGGGGTTTGGTGAGGTCAATGGGTGAGTTCAAAACTGTGTTCTTGATGATTTTCAATGTATGAATGTGGAACCCATAACATTTTAAGGTTCTTAATGACCACACAACCAGAGTAGTACACTGCAGTGCTATCTCCAGTTTATGAGAGTCCTACCTCTTCATTATAGAAATGTTTGGTGATTCAAGCAATAACTAGATGAGTTTTCCAATTCTGTTATTACCTTTAAAACACAAAGACTCTGTTAGTATTCATTATGTAATCCCAGTTTATTTAGCAATATGATAGAAATAGGTAAAAAATACAGCTTGAAGTACTGCAAAAAACACCCTGTTCTCCCTCTTTTAAGCCATTTTGAGTGACAGTATCCCATTTGTATTACCAGCTCTCCATATCTCTTAATCCAAGAAATGTCCCATGGACCATAAATGTCCTGTGAAAGACATGCAGGACATGCAGGATGTAATTGGTTCCATTTTGAACAGTGCACATTTAATGGTGTTAAATGATAAAGGAAAAAAAAAAGAAGTACATGTCCCACCACTGTTGGCAATTTTCATTATTTCCAAAAAGCAGCACCAGCTAAAGACATCCTTCAAGAATAGTCCTTTGTGGCAGAGCTTGTTGAAGGTATCCCAGTGCTCTTTTGCTGCTTCTCCCTCTTCCCTGCTGCCCCGTACAGGTGTACAACCTTGGAAAGCTACTCAGAGGAATGGATCAGAATTGATGCTGGTTAAAATAATGCTGAAAATGAGGATTTGGTTTTGGTGCATGTTTTATAAGTTATCCATGATTATGACCTGGTTGTCACTGATCATCTGTTAGTTCAGCCTGTCTGTAATAAATACCTGAAATAAAAATCTGTGCCTTTGGTAGGGGAGAATAAGTTATAAACTATGAAAATGGAGGAGAAAGTGATCAGCGCAGAACTTAGTTCAGAAAATATACAAAATGGGACACAGCAACATGACAGAATCAGTCTGTGTTGAAAATACATTAGAATTTATCATATGGAAATCAGAGTGTGCTCTCTGTTGGCCCATAAAGCTTCTTTCAAGCTCTGGCTGGAAATTCACAAGGGAAGTTTTTTCCAGAAGTACCCAGGGTAGGCCCAGCTATCCTTCCACTGACAGCAATGAGAATTACATGAGTATTAGGCAAAAACTGTAAAAATTAATGCTAAAGAAAAGTCGGATTCTTCAAATTCTTTCCTTTGTGTTTTTGTTTGTTTGTTTTCATTTGCAATCTAGTACCAGTCTCTGGGATAAAAACAAGAAATTTGGCAGGATCTGGCACCTTAATCATGTTTTAAGTTACATCAAGCCATTTGCTTTCCATCACTTTGCTGTTCTTTTAACTGTATTTTTTGGCCTGAAATTTTTCATTGTGTAGTCCCAAACCACAGGTGATTCTTTTTTGTTGTTGTTTTCCTTTCTTTTTTTTTTTTTTTAAAAGGAAGCATGTTAAAATTATTTTAAGCAGCAGAAGTAGGAATACATTGTATTTCTCCTGTTAAAAATGAAATAAACAAAACTAGCTCAACAAAAGTCTTTGAACAACAACCCTTGAAACAATGTAATCAACAGGTAGTTTGTGGACTGCTTTTAAGGGTCTGACGTAAAAATAAATGTAAATTGTTATATACTGGAGATGTTAAATCATAGCTACTTATTACATGCCTTTTGGCAATAGGTCTTAGGGTACATACTGGTATTTTTTTTATTTGCTATGAGGATCCTATTACAAATTGGGCATCCCATGTGGATAGCACTGTCCTGTCCTTAGAGACTGCAATGCTGAAAGTGCTTGGTGTGAGCACCTATCCAAGGTTAACTTAGCTGGGTGCTAAGTGAAAACACAGGAAGCAAGATTGCCATCTTGGAGCATCTCACATGGAGAAGGAATGAACCCTCCCTCCATCTTCCACATTCTTCAAGTATTATTAATAGTCAGTTTTGATGGAGATTGTTCATTTTAATGCTGCTGTTGGCTCTGTTTCCCAGAATTGTTTGTTTTCAGTACTGAATCAGAAGTTAAGAATCACAATCAATTCTTGCTGTAGTTTTTCACAAAAAGAAGGAATGTCACCACGAAGTCTTCTGAGTGAGCAGGACTGGCTCAAGTTGCATATGGGCATTGCAATATATATTCATATGGAGAATGATACAGGGAGATGCTTTTTTTTTTTTTCCTGAAGGCTTCCTTGATTGTAACTTTGTTAATTGAAATGAAGATAGGCTGGGTTTTTTTCCCCTGTTTATATGCTGCCCTATATACATAACTACAGTAATTCAACAACTCCTGCATCTCTCCCAACCAGGTGATTGACAACAGTACTGTGACTCATAACTCAGCTCTGGCAGGACAGGCAGTGGCCATCTCCTCTGTCTTACCTCAAAGTTACCACTGTTTTATGGTTTTTATTCAGCCACTTATATTCAAAAATCTGTTATTTTAAATAGCATCATGCTGTATACTGCTAGATTATGGAGTATAGACAGATTTATTTTTGGCATATCAGCAGGTCACAGCAAATATAACTTCTGAATTGTTTTTTTGAATGGAAATATATAATATTCTATAAAAAACCTCTGAACTGAACCAATATTTAATTATTCTGGTTAATATTTATGTATTAGGGAACAGCATGATAGTGACACACAGAATCCTGACTTTATTCCATCTATTCCATCTTTTATTTTTTATTATTTAGACTTCAGCTCTGACAGTTTTGGTGGGGGGGAGGTTTGATGACATGCTTCATTTCATGTATCAAATCTACTACTCTTTTGCTTCAAATTTGGGCAAAACTACCTCCCTTCCAACATTCATCTTTCTAAACAAAACCCAAAAAAAGATTGTGAGCAAAAGCAATGCATGACAGTGTACAGGCAAATAGATTTATTTAGAGGATAAGAAGTTTACCTACACTTAACTTTTTTTATATTTAGTAATTATCTATTAAACCAAATGATGCTGTCTGTCATCCTGGGTTTATTTGGAGTTTACTACAGAATTAAGAATTTCTAAAAGTTTCAATCTACATCTAGATTTAGAAATGTCAAGGCATCATCTAGCTTCTTTGTAGCTTTGGGCAAATCACTTAAAGCATGTAATTTCTTACTGCTAAAATATTTTTAGTATTTCTATTTATTTTATAAATTAAGGTGTTCCTTTTTATCTCCAAGTACATTAACTTGATAATATCTATCTAGAGAGTTTTTTGTTGTTTTTTTTTTTTTTTTGTTAGTTTTTAACTTTACAAGTCTGTTTATCTATGTTCTATGAGTAATTACTTACATCTGGTTGGATGCATTTGTAGGTGATCTTTGTTATGTCTGAAGTCGGGAAGTGAAAGTCTTGTATTTTGAAGTGTGAAGTATGGTGCATGTCACACTTAAAGTAAGATGCTGGATTTCTACTGGATTGGAAACAGAGTCACTCACCACAGTTCCTAAAAATGGATTTTAGATCTTAGAATCTATTAAAAAAAACCAAACAACACAAACTGTGGCCTGGCATGTGACAGGACTGGTGAACATTACCAACAGTATTAATCTTAAATACTTGTTGTTACTATCACTAAGAAAGTGAGACTTCTACTAAGATTTGTATGATTTTCTTTGTTCTTTCCCTTTTTCATTGTTTTTTGAACCCTTTCATCTATCTCAGTTAAATTTGAAAAGCTAAATTCTCAATGAATATCATGTTTTATGAAAATCCGTGTCTGTATGGAGGAAAAAAAACCCAGATCAGTGCCAATTTTGAGGAAGAGGCAGGCAGAACATAGCTGTTATACATTCTGTTTGGCAGTGGCTCAGTGGCCAAAAAAGATGTGTGCAGTCCCAGACTCTTCACAGCACAGTTTCTCCTGACAGGTGATAGTGTAATAAACAATGTGGAGAGACGTGGCCATTTGCAGTGAGAAGAAAGAATGTGGAGATGCAGAGCAAAGAGCATAAATCTGAAGGAAAGCAGGTTTCATTCAATCTGGTGCTTACAGGACACCTTGGGTTTGCTATTGCAAAAGAATAAAGGACCAAATGCCAGAAGATCTTAAAAGGATGTAAATTGCTTGCTATAGGCAAACAAGAACATCTTGTTTGCTGGGGTTTTTTTCTATTTACTGAGCATTTCATCCTGCATGGAAAATATTACATACTATTTCAGTCATCACAAGCTGCACTGAACACGAGATTTCTACTAATCTTTCATATGAGATGGGCCAACTGCAGTTAAGTTCTGTATAAATAGTAAGATGGGGATGCTGAGATACAAAATATGATAATAAAAGTTAAGTTGGAGGAAATCTACTTTTTCCAACTGTGAATTAAGCCAGAACTTATTTCTTTACTTGGATCTGTTGAAGTCAGCACAGACATGTTTAGATGAGGATAAAATCTTGATTTTTCAAGTGCTTCAGTATTTTCTGTTTGTTTACATTTAAAATGCCTATGTATTCCATTTTACCTTGGACCAATTGCCTGCTTCTGTAAACTTGGGTTGAGTCTTTTCTAAAGATGAAAATTATAATACAGAAAATATTAATGATTTCCTGTTTCTCTTATTTGAATAATATTTTTTCAGAACACTTTAATTCTCAGTCAAACAAGGTTCATCAATGGATATGGATCACCACTGTCTTTTATGATTTTATTGATTATGTAGATATGGTTTTCTAAAATGCTGGAGCTTGTGTAAGATAATTTTCCTTCTCCTAAAGTCATTCAAGATAAGGGAAAATACCAACTCATTTTCATTAGTATGCTTTTGTTTTACAAGCTGAATGAGTGCCAGATGATGATCAGCAGCAATCACTAGTTTATTTATTAGAGGAAAGTAGAAACGTTTCACATTTGAATATCAGTTGCCTTTTATGGGCTGCTTTAGAAAGGTGCTACTTCTAAATATTCTCCTGGGCATTTTTCAAGAAATGGGAATGCTACCACTAGCAAGAGAAAAATCTTAATGATTTTTCAGGTCACTGCAGGCCTGAAGTCCATCCAGCAACAACTTTTGGATGGAATTTGCAGCTGAATTAAAAAAGTTACTAGCAAGTAGGATTTGTCCTTTGAAATGCTGGATAACAGATGTATTTAGCCACAGTGGCCATTCTGCGATATCTGCAGTGCTTACAAGCTCGGTGCTCAGGACACAAGGCTCTTCCTCTCTTCAGGGCATTTAGAGATGGAGGTAAGCCCTTAGAGCAATATTCCCTTCTTACAGCTGGTAAAGCAGACTGTAAAGGCTACTGTGGGAATGGTGTATGAAGGTCTTTCTGTGGCTCCTTTTTCTGCATTTCTGTACACCCTTTTTGGTGGGTAAACCATGGGGATTCTCTGAAGGAAAAGATTCTTCATACATGCAGTAGCAAATTACTGCTTCCAAGCAAGTAGTTCTCTTCCCTTTCACAGCTCTCCCATTTCATGTCTGCTCAGTAACCAGGGACCAGACCAGTAGTGCGCTTTTCCTCTTAGCAGCATGTTGTGATGTTAGAACTTCCTGCAAAACCATGTGTTTCATATGGTTTTTATATTCTAATCACATTTTTTTAAAGTGCTTCCAGATGTAAGCACATATTTGGTTACAGCTTACTGCACATGCTTACACACCGATAAACTGGTAAGGCCTGCATTCAACAGCCTGGAAATCCATATGTGACTTTGTATGTGACTTCAGATGCTCTGTTTTGGGATGCTGGAAGTCAATGGGTTGAGGCTGCTGGTTTTCTCAGAGGTGTTCAGCAACAGTTAGTGCAATAATTACAGTGGCTTAGAAATGTGAAAAGTCCTATTGCAAGAGAAAATGCTTTTCCTTTTCTTTCCTCCTCCATGAGTCAGGCATCTACTCATGCTTCAGTTGGCTCTTGCCAAAGACAGACGAAGCACCCAGTCAACCAGAGAGGCTGGTTACGTGCTTAGGACTTCCATATACCTGTGCAGGAGCACACACAGCAAAATGAATGTGTCCTGGGCTCAGGAAATCCTCATGCAAGTGCACTGTGTGTGCAAATGCAGGAGGTAAAATTACTTCATTAATTGTCCTTTTTATATCTTCCGTGATTGGCAAACTCATGTCTGTTTGCAACATCCCTTCACCAGAGATCCCTTGCTGCTTTCCTACCAGGCAATCCTGGGCATGAGGAATGCCCCTAAGGGAAGCAGGCCGCAGGAAAAGGAAAAGATGAGTTTCCCACATAATGCGATAAGGGACTGGAAGTGCACGTGAGGTAGGGGAAGCACATGTTGGCACTGTAAAAGGCTCAGTCCTACTTGTGCTTCACCCATTTTTCCTTTCAAGCAGGAATATTGAGCAAGATAAAGCACCATCAGTTCCCTTTTTGCTGATTCAAGTTTTGTGGTGGCTCAAGCAGACCTCTATGGAAAGCTGAAAAATGTAAAACAGATCTATGTGGCACCTCTTGAGCGTGGGTGGTGGGAGGGAGATGAGGGATGGGCTTGGAGTTCTTTGGGTGTCCTAAAAAAGAGGAAAGCCATGAGATAGGTACCTAATGGCCACCGAATAGGCTTTGTGTAAGAAGTGGAGGCTTTGGGACAGATAGAAATTCTCAGAACTTCATATGATGAAAAAATCAAGGACTAGGAAACTTCTCACAAAGATAAAATTGGAGTATTTTATAAAGGCTCAGTGAGTGAAAGCTGAGAAAAAGAATCTTAACTTGATATATATATTCATAGTCAACCATAAACTGGGATAATCAGGAACAGACTGATGCTGTAGGCTGCTCAGGTCATGCCATGCAGGACCATTTGTCGGTAGCTTGAGGAAAATCTTAAAAAAAACCCACAAGGTTTGTGCGAGAGATGCACAGAAACATCCATAATTTAACTGAATAACTTTACACACGGTAAGGTGAGCTCAGTGTTGGCTTAAAGGCTGCATGCTGCTCAAGTTTTAAAAAAGAAGACTTTATTTGGTTCACTTGGGACATCTCAAATGTTGATAAACTGGAAAGATCTGTGCCAGTACTTCTGTCAAATGGTGACTGAGAAAAACATGTACAACAGAAATGTACTGTGCAATGAATCAAGTAACACAGTTTCTATTCAGAACACAGCCCTGTGGGTAAATTATATAGAGTAATTTTAGCCCTCTTAGAAGTGTGTTGCTAGAATTACTCTATAAAGAGCAGAAATAACAGAAGCCTGGTAATTACACATGCTGAATTAAAAAAAAAGGGAGCAAAAATATTTATTGCAATAAGATTGAAACACTTAAAATCTTTTCAGTTAGTCTCACATTAGCCTTTGTGCATCAGTGGCATTTAAATTAAAACCAGTATGTTTCCATAAATAGAAAAGTTGGTTTTGATGAAGGCAGAATTTGTGATTAAAACAGCCTCCATTTGAAATCCCTGATTGCATCTATAAAGCAACTCCTTTGAACATTATCCTGCTGTCATGCTGTTGATGACAATAAAGCTAAATATAAGTACAGAGAGATATCTGCAAATGTGTGTGTCCAGTTATATATTTATATATGTCACTGACAAATTGGAAGCAATTGGGAAACTCAACTTATCTAATTCAAATGCAGACGTGATCTTATGATCCCTTTCCCCCAAATCTGGTCAAACAGAGATATCTAAAGTTCTTTGTGTGGGAAAGAAGCAAGTGCCCACTCTACCCCACCTATTATGAACAGATTATAAATGCAGTGCTACCACAGTACACACGCTTGTGTGAAGATGTGCACACAATTGCTGAGAATAGACATCTTGTAAGATATGTGGTGCTGACACAGGCTGGACACCAATGGGTATAAATCTAAAATTTTCATGAGAGGTTATTTTTTAACCGTATTTAACTTTTTTTTTTTTGCTATTTCTTGTAAGTAGTGTGTCTTAGAGTCATTATTTCACAATATCTGCCTTGAAAAAGGCAACACTACTGTTAGATTTTATTATATATTTATTAATTGCTTTTTATTATATACTTATTCATATAATTAAGAATAGGATGGTTTTGCTCCATTAAATCACTCCTGCTGTATCTGTTTTTTTTTAAATTCTACAGTGAGGAAGTAAAGTTGATTAGTTTACTTGTGCATTTAAAATGATTGCTAAGGCAATCTTCCATTAAAATACTTGTAATAAGAAAGAAACCATTGCTTGGGTGAAACTCTATCTTTTTTAAAGGTGAATGGTGGTAAAGTAACAAAGACAAATGTAAGCAATAAGTCTGAATCCATCACTGATGTTGCCTACTTGTTGAGTATGTATCTAGAGAAACCTAAAAGGTCCCCCTGTCAGTACTTTCAGTCAGTTGTAGTTGATGGCAAGATCAAGAAGTCTTTTTTTTTCAGATTTTTTTTTTATTATTCTGCTTTCTCTCCAACCATATTTATTGTGTATTCATATAGAGCATGATTTTTAGTCCAGTGTTGATGTCTTTCGATAGAATACATAGAGAACTTATTATTCTATAAAGGGACAATATTTATACTGAGAAAGTAGGTATCTACTATTCTACTACTACTGCTTATCTAGTATATTTGTAAGCATGTTAATATTTTCTATAATACTGAGCTAGGAAAAAAAAAACAATTTTGGCTAACTTTTTATTTTTTTTACCTTTTAATCCAAATAGTAATAATTTTCTAAATCTTTAATACTTTAGTTACTAAGCAATATAATTTTTTTTTTGCAAGTGACTTACTGATTGCAGCAAATCTCTAAAAATTCTGTTACATCAATGTTACTACAGATGTAGAGCATGTGGGAAGATCTGCTGAAAGATCTGTACTAGGAATCACTGGATCCTTTAATACAGATCTGTCTTATGCAAGGAACTTATAAAGGTGGAGTTGGCAACTTGGAGGGTATATTGAAGTTTTAAAGTCCTGAGGTCATGATATTGGATAAAAATCTTAATTTTCATTGAAAAGAAGAGAAAAAAAATGTATAGTCCAGATTGTTATAGAAAGAACTGTAAACCATGACTTTAGCATGAATTCAAGTAAGCATTAGAAGGTCAGTTTAAAAGTACACCATGTTTTTAATTTATTTCAAAGTCCTAATATCACAATCCTTTCAAGTCTTACTTTGATTTTGTACGTGCCAGAGTTTTAGCTTCTGTAGAGGCATATGATATGTATGTGTGTGTATATATATATATATCTCTGAAAGCAAGAGATCATCTCAAAATGTTGTCTGGTTTCTCTGGTTCTTGCTAGCTGAAAGCAGAAAATGGTAATTGGCAATTTAATGAATAGCTAGACCACAGTGTAAATATCTGTTGATATTTGTGGTGTCTGGGATAACAGGGGGAAAGGGTTAGTGCTGCTTCTGCTTTGTAATGCTTTAGCAATGCTTGTAGCCATAAACCTGCCTTAAAACACCAATTAAACAGGGTTTATGACTGCTTTGTGTTGCTGGAGTGATGTAATAGAGCAACACGCACCAATGAAACCAACCTGTGTCTAAAAGCAACGGATGGTCCTCTCCCTCCCTATGGATTAAGAAGTTATTTGAGTTTACTAGTAGGTTATAGGCTGTTAGGCCCATAGTATCAATTTGAATATCTAGCAGCTGGAGCATGTAGATGCTGGTGACTGGGGATGAGAAGTGCAGAACAGCTGGGAAAGGCTTTGGGCTGGCAAGGAAAGGAGGCAACAGCTGGAGGGTATAAACATCAGGGACCTAACAGGGAAGATTCAGATGAGGAGAAAACCTTCAGCTAGGAACAGGCTTGTGAAGCTCTACCTTCGTGGTAGGTGCTCCACACAGAGATTTTCCCCCAAAATTTTTATTTGGTCACTCTTAAATCTTCTTCTTCTACCTCTTTTCCACATCTGTATATATCAGTCTCAACTGGGTAGTGTATGCCACATTTTATATGCCATAATTTTACTATAGATGTTATTATTTTCCATTCTGTTAATTTAAAATATAAAAATTAAAAATATATCTTTAATAAGTAACTCATCAACATCGAATTACATCATATTAAGAACCAGTATTGCTATGAATAGTACTTTTCAACTGTGATTTCTCGTTAGTGCTTTTAAGACTATTTTTCAAAGTCTATTGAATTGCATAAGCTGAAGTATATGATATCATATATATATTGTTATATGCCTGTAGACTAAAAAGAAAAAGCAGAACAAAAAAAGTGAGATCATTCAGGTTAACATTCTGTGTGAAATGAATTCCTCTTGAAATATGATTTTCAGAATGCAAGGTCCAATCTTGATTTAAAAGGGTCAAGGACAGAGAACATCCATCACCCTTGGGAAGGTGTTCCAGTGGCAAAGTACTCATCCTTGTGTATCTGCATCATATATATAAATATGATCTGAACTTGACTGCTGGAACTTGTTTGTAGTGCTGTCTGTTACCTCTAAAAACCTCCTGTCAAAACTGATTTAACCAGTGATCCATTCAGACATAATTTTCATAGGATAAATGAAGCTGCATTACCAAGTTTCTTCTAGTCCTTTACTTATGAGGCTCTTCAGTGAGTTTCTTGAATTGTGCACACCAGACACTGATATAGCCTTCCAACACTAGATGCTTGAGTGCCAAGTATACAGTTAATCCCAGTTCTTCAGTCCTATTCAGGCTTCTTTCCACAGAGGCCTCCGGGGATGCATTTTTCCCTTTGGCCCTGACAGCGCATGGAGAGCTTATGCTCGCCAGAGTCATGTCCACCCTTAGTGCCAGGTCTTTTAAGAAATGTTGCCCTCAGCATAAACTCTCTCACTCTGCCAAGAGAACCCTACTCTCTTGTTTAATTTATAGATATATAAATTGGTTCTCAGTGTGAAGTGACTTGCCCAGAGGCTCACAGTGGCAGGGCCTGGGAGGAGCAATCAAACTCCTAAATATCATACTATGTCCTTGCCAATGGACTATCAATTTACTTGTTTCTTTCTCTGTAATTTATGTATGACTGAATATTTGCCTTTTTTTTCCTCTGCGTGGGCTGAGGCTATACATGCTCTTTCTTTTGGATTCGGTCTAGTTTCATCTGTTAACATGGTATAGTTTAGGGTTGCAAGGCTATTTCTCTAATCATGTTTATTATTATTACTATAAAATGTTATTTATAGGGTTAATTATTTTCTGTAGTTGTGTGATGAATAAAATATTCATCTCAAATACATTATGAAATTCCTCCCATGTTGTTTAACTTAAGATTAAATTTCTTTCATTGCTGCCGAGCCCTGTTCAGGGTGGTACTCTTTCTGTGCTTCCTCTGGAGAGCTGATATCATGCTGGTTTGGAATATTCATTAGTTGCCCAGCCCTTTTTCCAGAGATAACTCTGGTTATGACCATTTCAAATGCTTCTGCTTTTTTTAAAAGCGCATTATGAAATTATTTCCCAAATCTTCATTTGCGAAGCCTAGCCATGATGATGATGATGATGAAACTATTTATTTCAAGAAAAAGGGGATTGAACCTGAAATCTCCTTCATAGACTCTTTATACAGAGCAGGAAGCGGGAACCCCCATCTTCTTGGAATGAATTAACATTACCAGCATGACACCCTTGCACTGAGGGCAGAAGCTATTGTTTCCCTTCCCAGGTGTGAGAAAACTATTTCCTAGTGCTAAGTAGAAGGGTAGGACTTTTCATTTTTTTGGTTTTTTGTGGTTTTTTTTCCTTATTACTCTGTGTTTAAAAGCTTCTATTTGAATGGAGCAAGTGTTTTACTGGGGAAAAAAAAAACTAAAGCAAAATAACTTGATTCCTTAGGATATCAAATTGTATGTGGAAATGGAAATGAATCCAAAGAAAAGCTGAACTAAATAGGTATTTTTAACAATTCCTTGAACAGTTGTTCACCTTCCTGGAAATGAAGGAGGCATCTCTTATTATTTTTAGTTGTCGCTTTCTCTTGAAGCCCTTTGCTAGAGCAGTTGTTTGGTGTGAGTTGTACAGGTTGCAGGTCTGCAGTCAGACACAGCCCTGCTGGGTCCTACCGAAGGGCCAGGCAGTGAGTGTGGAGAGCAGTGAGAGTTGTGCCTGCCTGGCACCACGGCAGTGTGGTGTACTGATGTTGGCAGTGACTCCCTGTTCCTGGTCTGTTCCTGGTCACCTGGCATCTGTGATGACCTTTGAGGTCTCCTGTTGCTGGTGGGGCAGAATTGTTGCATGCTGTTATGCGCTGTCTGGAAGCAGGAGGGTTGAAACTTCACCGGGGCTACTTGCTTGCGCCATGAAGGAGGTTACGGGAATGGTGAAAGAGGGAGAGCTGCTGTGTTGAGGGGAATCAGGCAGTACAGACAAGACTCCAGAGATGTAAGGCTCCTGGGCCGCCCTGCTGTGTCCTAGAGCATTGTGACATGGATGCTCATCACTGGAGTTTGGATTGTTCACTCTGGTTCCGCCAGGTGGTGACTGATGGGGCCAGTGGAGAGGTGACAGTGCTCTCTTGGAGCGAAGGCACATACCGTGCTGGGTCTGGGGGACCCTGGGGCCAGGTCCAGCACAGGCTGCTGCACCCCTGTGCTACATTCCCTCTGGGAGTTCCAGGCTTTGAGGGGTGGCACAAGGCACCCCCAGCCTTGTGATCAGGATCTGGCCTGCAGTGCTCTGGGCCAGGCCATAAATACCTTCAGTGGTGCCCAGAGGGGGTCACAGACCATGCTGGCTCTGCTTGGCCACAATGGAGGGAGCAGGAATGGGACAGTCTCCCTCTTCCCCCTGCAATGCAGGGGCCTCTCCCCACCCTGTATGCCCCTGCTCTGACCTGGACCCATCTCAGGGGGAAAACACAATCCCCATGAGGTATTTTAGGAAGAGCGAGACCAGCAGACAGACTCTTCTTCTTGTAAAATATCTCAGTTGCTGGGCTGGCTGGTGTGAAATGATGTCTTGTGGCAGTTCTTGAGCTCAAGAGCAGATGGTATCTATGTGCTACACTGTAAGTGCAGAAGAAGCACTTGGAGGATTAAAATGATGACTCATTGGAGCAAAGCAGGACAGGGAGATGAACACTAGAAAGAGATGACATTAGTCAATACAAAGTTGTTGGCTTTTTGGAGGCATGCAAAACATGTATTTTACACTACTCAGAAGTGGTAAGTTCTCGAAGTTGTAAATCTACTGTCCGTACTATATATTAAACTAAATAAAAGACAAAAAGACAACAAAGGCAACCTCATTTTTATTTTCTTTTTTTGGTTTGTTTTGGTGGGGTTGTTGTTGTTTTTTTGGTTTTTTTTTAATCTTATGTTTTGCTTTTCACCTACCAGGTAATGAGTCCCTATGAAATTAAAAAAACAATCCTTGTCTGTTTTGGGTAAATAGAAAGATTGGCTTGTCTTTAAGTGATTGATTACTTTTAAATTACTGTGAAAGCTCCTTTTAAATAGGTCAATGTAAGTGACAAAGTAAGCAAAGCTACTCCTGTCCCCCTTTTTGTTGGAGGTAGCCTTAAAATTTTCAGCATACATTTATGGTGTGGAACTTAAGATAACACACCTCTAACACGCTTCCTAAGTGATACAGTTGCTGTGAATGAGGTAGAGGTGACACACGTAATGAAGTTTAAGGACTTTTCCAGTTTTTCTTTTAAATACAATTTTGTAGGAGGTTGTAACTTCTGTGAAGCTCAGAAGCTGAAGTGTTTCGTGCTTTAGAAGGTAGATTTTTGTAATTGGGTTGTTTGTCTTGGATTTTTTTGATTTTGTTTTTATTTGATTTTAGGGACGAAAGTGTATGATGATTATAGCATCTCTGATTTGGAGACAAGGAAGAAAAATACAATACTTTAATATTTTTTTGGGGTTTTTTACTTGCTTTTTTTAAACTTTCTGCAGCCAAAACAGCTAGGAAGAAATGAATCAATTTTGGCAGGGAATTCTTTAACAGGTCGTGATGAGACTGGGTTTTATTTTCATGCCTTGTGAACTACTAAGCATAGAGAGTATAGTTTAATAATGAACATTCAAGCTGCTCAGAAAAAAAAAGTCTGCTAAGCATGCTCATAGACTGGGTTAGCTGCATGTTGGAAAGTCAGAATTTAACATAACAGTAGGAAATAGAAAGATAACTGGAAGTAGGCATCAGCAGATAATGTAAAGCATACCAGGGCTCAGGTAAGGATTTTGCTTTTTAAAACTCAGCATTGATCTCCTCCTTACAGTTTGACATAGAATAATAAGTAGTCCTATGACAGTGCCTGCCAGCAAGGTCCTAACTCTGCAGAACAGCCTATGTAGTGACTTGATTTATGGCACCAAGGTTTAATAGAAGATTCAAGCATATCTATTCATACAACCTAAAGTTTCTTCGCTGTTTGACTATGTACTGTTCACATTTTGTAACTGAGATTTACGAGGAATTATTTACACTGCTTGAAGTAATCTGTATAGTAATCTTTCCTTGCATCTAGGGATAGCACAAAGTTACTGTTTTAAAACTAAGGAAAACTGTTTTATAAAATGGATCTCTTTTCTGAGCCTCTATGTGTTTGACTTGTCATGACACCAATGAAGTAGAGGAGCTAGGCCCACCCAGAGACCTCATCCAAAGAGACCATAGACCAAAAAAGCAAATTTTGCGTGCTGGTATTCCATAAATGTTTAATAGCTCTGGAGAAGAACTGTCTGACAAGTCTAATGTAATAGAAAATATACGTGAACTGCCAATAATCAGAAATGTGAGGGGAGCTACTGGGACAGATAAAAATCAACACAGTTGGCTAACCTCACTGTAGAATCAGAAACTCCGTTCCTTTGCCACGTATTTATTTTCTTCTAAATAAATCCTAGTGCAACTTCTTCCCTGGTCTCCCACCAAGTCTCTCTCTTGTTCCTGTCCATGCTGTTTTGCGGACAACACAGGTGCCTACCAACATTTCTTCAGAACTGCCTTTTTGGACATGGGTGCTTCCTCTCCAGAGCAACATCTGCTGAGCCCTGAGTCACCCGGTGTCTTTCCAGGAAGAGAGGGACCATGACAGAGGGCATTTGTACAGCTTGTGTCTGCACTTGTTGCTGCAGAGGAGAACTTAAATCTGCGAGTGGCACTGCTTACTCAACCCAAAGTTCAGAAGGGATTTTATGAGGACACAAAAAACTGATGTGGCTGCAGCTTGTACGGGGCCTCCCAGAGGCAGCCGAGGCCTGATGTCTTTGGCCTTGCAGGTTGCCAAAGAGCTGTCATCTGCAGAATGAGGCTTTAGGAGAATGGATAAATATTTGGGGAGTGCAGCAGTGGAATGAGCCTACTTTACTGTGTAAGTTGCTTAATGGACACGATTTGACAGGCAGAATGTGCAGGTCAGTCGGCTGCCCGGTGGGGAGTCCAGAGTACCTGTTTGTGCAGTGAGCAGTTCTCTGCCTGGCTGAAACCCTCAGTTTGTTACAGATGTTGGTATACACATATCTTTGCAAATTACTTGTATAAAGTTCAAGCCGTAATACTGGCTAGCAGAAAACACATTTTTAAAACGCGTTTGTGAAAAGCTAGGAAACCACTGAATAGTAGTTTCAAAAAATCTCATTTCCATACAATTTGACTTACACAGCTGATGGTCCCAGGTTTTTTGTTCTATTTGTGTGGCTGGTGTTGCAGTGGACTAACCCATAAACATGATGGTTGTCCACACCAAGAAGTACCTCTGGATTCTGCTGATGGTTCAGGTCAAATCACCCTTGAGTAAACAGTAGTAAATGTCCATTTGTTTAAATCTCTGATGTTTGCTTCGTATGTCTGAAGCCAAACTAAAGATTTGGCACTACACTTTCATTACATCTTTATGAGAACAGCTGCACTGTGCTGAAAGCTTACCAAGATCTTAAAACTTTAAATGTAGCTCTTCAGAGTAAATCATAGTTAAAACTGAATGTATCAGTTTGCTTGTTTACATTAGCACATATTAGAGTGCAATAGAAGCAAATCTGAAAAGCAAAACATTTTGCTGAAGACCTGATGTGCACACCTGGGGACACTTTTGAAGTTTTTACTTCAGATTAGGTTCAGGCTGGTTCTGTGGACTGAGAATTCATTTATGATCACTGAAAATATTTTTCATAAGCTAGCAGCCCCACTCTTTATTTTTATTCTTATTTTTAATTAATGTGTGTGTTTTTTCTCTATCAGGAGATGCATATGATGTTCTGACATGGGTTTGGGTTATGTGCCTGACATATAGTAAGTTAGCACAATGAAATGCAAATTAAACTTATGTTGATTCAAGGAGAGTTTTGAAATGAGATCCTACTTTACAAATATCACACATTTTGATGAGGTTTCACTACATATTTTACTGAAATTAATGTTTTAGGGCCATGGAGATTGCAAGCTGAAACAGGTTGCAGGCCATCTGCTCCATATGTTTTCTGTGATGGCAGCCAGTTCCAGGTGCTTTGGAGTTTAGAAGTCCTATATTAGATGGCTGTGGAATAAAATAGCCCCAGGGCAATGTCTTTGAGTTCCATATCAGGTTCTCTGTTTGTTCTATTACCTTAAGCAAAATATTTTGAAAACATCGTACTTTGAAAACAAATATGGTTTACTTCATGCAAATCAAGACATTGGCAATAAAAAAGACCTCTCTGTATCCGAGCTTTAGGACAGATGACGAGCTTCACCACAATTATCTTTAAATGGCTTAGAGTATACTCTAAGAGGTGATCTAAAAGTTGTAAGTTTACTGAAGTTAGTTGTAATTTTTTAGTGATGAACCAAGTTTCTGTTCAGCTCCATTACTTGGATTATTGGGTCCAAACCAGCTATGGAGCCACAGTATCCATTCTCTACTGCACAAAATAGTTACTAATTTGTAGATATTAATAAAATAAAAATTTTTGCTCTGTGCCTGAATAGAATTTTTGTAGAATTTTGTAGACCTTTTGTGTCAGTAGATATCTTGAATCCCTTGGATTATGCTTTCTAAAGTTGCAGCTGGGATATTTGAAAATAATATTTTAATACTTGAGGGAAAAAAACCCCACATATCCAGTGAAATGGGCTTCAAAGCAATCGCAGTGTTAATTTTTTTCTGTCTTTATTTCCTAACATTACATGTAATATTTCACAGTACACTGAGACTTTCTGTATTTAAACATTATTTGTATACCTTCTTTTGCCACTGGCAACATTTTTTCTCCTGTTCACTTCAGCATGCATTTATGAACCAGCACATTTAATTAGACTTCCCTTTGACATTTGTATTTTTTTTAAAACTGGAAATGCAGTAACTTGTCTTAAAAACCCCTGCAGAAGACCTGATTTTTCTCCATCTGTTCCTCCCAGTCTCATAGGGAAGAGCGGGATGTCTGGTGGGAGGGACCACTTATGAAACCTAAGTTGGTGCCCAAGACAGCAGTGAAACTTTCCAGTTGGAACATGGGGTGGTCATTTCTCCTTTCTCGTCCTTCCTCTGCTTCAGGGAAGTGTTGAACACCATTCACAGCTGGCTTAGCTGTTGAGGGGGAAGACGTGGAAAACTAAAGCAACTAGTTTTTAGGAAGCCTTTTTTTTTTGTGAAAATGGGGCTGAATGCAAAGAGTTTGTTTTGGTGTGAATGTGGTGTATAAAACAGAATGAAGCTGAATGAGGTCTGTGTGGCAGACTGCCTATATCTCTGCTCATCTTCCTGTTGCTGTTTTCCAAGCTCAACGTGAGGACATCTTGACAAAATCCAGTTCTACCCAAACCTTGTGCTTTCGTATTCTGTTGAGCCTAGCTGATATTCAGAGCTTCAGTAAAGGTCCAAATCTGCAGGTCATCTAGCTGGGCCTTTTGTTTCCTTTATCTGTACTGCTTCCCACTCTCCTTCCAGTAAGTAACCTCACACTCTCCTCAAACTGTATTAAACTCTTGCTTGTTCAGAAAATCACTCCAGAGGTTCTTATTTCAATAATATTAACAAAGCTGTCTTTGAAGAAAGGCAAAGCTTGTAATAAGGAGCAATGCCAGGAGTTGTGCTAGTTCCAGTATTGCAACCAACGTGAAAATGAAATTACTTTTCACTTTACTTTGGGACAGAATGGAAGAATAAGTCTTTGCAGTGTGATAACTTAAGTAACATTTGCAGGAGGTAATACCATTTCATTCAGTTGAATAAATAAACCAAAAAACTCCACCTTCTTATCATGTGACTCTTTGGACAACTGACACTTGGAAATTCAAGACAGTGAATTTTTATTCATGTGTTTCTTACTAAGCACATATATTTTGAATTCTCTAAAGCAATAATATAAAGGTGAGAAATTAATAGCTTACTTTGGGGCCTTTGCTGTGGTTTCCTGCAGTGCATATCAGTGTCTTTTAATATATCCAGGAATGGTAGGGAGGCAGAAGTTGGTAGAGACTTGAGCAGAAACAAGAGGACCTGTCCAGAAACAAGAGGACCTGTCCAGAAACTTGAGGACCCTTCCAGAAACATTTAACCAGCTTCTCTTTAGGAGAAGATAGCTGATTCATGTCCACATCATATACTGTCCAATGCTGAGCTGGTGACCCTTACTGCCTCTACATGCTCCCTTTTAAGGAGAGCACACTTAAGGGCAGCATTGAATTGGAAACAACTTTATGGACTTGCTTTTTGTTATGCGAATTAACTACCAAATTACTTGTCTTTCTACCGTGTTTATGGACTTGCCTGTTTCTTATATGAACCAGTTTAATTGGCTGTGTCAGTTCCAATGCTTGCAGAAAGATTTACAATGGTTGATCTTTGCTGATATTTCCACTCCACAGTCTCCATTATACGTAGTTTTAGCCCTCCACAAGGGAACACACATAAGTGGAGATCATGCTGTGATAACTTCTTAAGGATTCTGGCATTGGGGGAGTGTGTGTTGGTGTGTGTGTCTTCCTTATCCTTATAGCTAAGCATTATCTATAAGTACTATAGCTACATAAGAAGTACTGTAGCTATATTAGAACTCACATCATTTCTGATTAGCCTTCAGTTTATTTAGTTTTAATTCCTAGTTGAACATATTTTCCTATTTAGCAGGAATAACATCTGGTGAATATCATAAGTAAAATGCTGATTTAAGAAACACAAAGAATATTTTTATATATTAGCAGTTACAGTTATAGCTTTAATAATTTTTTTTCTAGCAATATTAAAAGTCCAGATTGCTGTTTAAAATCTCTTATAGATTCCTTTAAATATACCTCCAGTTAAAAAAAAAAGAATAAATCAGTAGCACTGGGTTTGTACACTCATTTCCACCAGAACTATAAATAATTTTCTCATGTCTGATTTTATTCCATCTTTGGTTTTTCGATGCCCCTAGCACCAACTTTCCTGCTGAGCGTGTCCCAAAGCAAAGAGTTTAGGTTTTGAAGGTATATGAGGGAAAACTATAATACTGATAGCTTCTCATTTTGGAGTCTGATTCCTCTGTGTTCTGTGAGAGAATTACCCCCCATTTATATGGGTAAAAGAGATTCTCTGATATGTTATAGGAAGATTTTAGGCCAATGTATTTGTTTCTAAAGAGATTCGAGAATCTGTAGCAGACAACCTTAATCATTATTTCAGGTGATAAGTATTGTTCTCCTTAGTGTAAAGTAATAAGTTAGGAAATTTTTCAATATTAACTCAGGGGAAACCTTAAACAACACTGACTTTTAAAACTATTATTTTGCACTGAGGAGAATGTTGCTATTTTTCTGACCTATCGTAATTGCTATCAATTTTGGTGTAGCACATCTCACCTCCTTTAATATGTAAGTTTACAAAAAGAGGTATGAGGAGTTTGGGTGTTAATTTGTAGATAAGGGATATTTTAACATTCAAATTGACTGTGCTTTAGTAGTCTTAGAACTATTTGTGCTAGAAGAAGTAAATAAATGCAAAGGAGTATTATCAGTGCCTTCTCAAAAAGGGGGCATTGAAGCAATGGGGAAATGCCTTATTCCTTGTTAAACAACACTGTCAGGTGAGTTCAGCCCAAGGACTTCAAGGTAACTGTGAACAGAACATTTGGCACGTGCCTTGATGATTTGATGCTGTCAAGTTACCCTTTATGGGCCCAATAGTGTTGAAAATTCGGAAGGCATCAATTCCAGCGTCATTTAAATTAGCCTCCCACTGATGTGCTCAGCTAGATCTCAAGCCAGAAATCATACAAAATTAACAGATCTCCAGTCAAACTTAGTAAAACACATACTTTTCTAACTGCCTTTTATTGCCTTCCTCTTCTAGGTCTTTAGGGATTTTACACTGCGTATCTGGAAAAACAAGTCACCATTTAAACACTAAGTCTACAGCTTGAATGGTAAGGGGAAGCTGCATTACTGTGTTGTTATTACTCAATTAGTGTGGAGCTGATGACTTGGATAAAGGAAGTGCTATTCTAGTTTCTTTACTGGGACCTGTCGTGCTTTGAGTCAATATATACCCCAAAGAACAATTTTTTTAGAAATCACATAAAGCACAGTTTTTAACACTTCCATGCTTATAACTGTGAGCTGACTGCTAAAAGCAGTGTAGAGACTTTTCAGCTCCTATTGACCTCACTTCTATTCTTGGGCTTTGTACATAGGCCTTCTCTTATACAGATTTCTATTTTTTCATATATTTAATGTTTTAAAATATCTGTTTATGTTTCTTTAGAACTTCTGTTGTGTCCTGTCCAGTTTTACAATGATTTTGCCTTCAGGCTGGCAAGTGTTGTCTCTGAACAGTGCCTAGCGTTTTCCATTCGAAAATCTTACTTTCAATCTATTTCTGGAAAACTGTAATTTTTAAAGTTAAAATTATCCATCTTTTTCACTCCTTCCTTTCCCTTTCCACCAAAAGGCTTCAGTAGTTTAGAGGAAACCTGGTCTTCTGCTAATATTCAGGCAACCTCTTACAGAAAATATCTTCTGCCCTTTCATTACTGCAGTAAGAGGGCAGAACAGAAGGTGCCATTTATAGTACTACAAAAAATTGCTCAAATTTGCCCAAGTTGCTTCAATTTTTACATGCTCAGTGGAGAGCTCTAGGCCTCCACAGCTGGAGTTTATTTTCTTTTCGTGTTGAATAAACACCAACTTAGGACTGGCAGAATATTTGCTGCTTCAATCAGGACCTGCTTCAGGCAAATTTGGATTTTGGTATAGAAGCCCCAAACCAAAAGCAGGTTGACTGTACCTTTCCAGGGCTGTCAGTGACTATGCTTCTAGGTTTGGCTCAAATGCAAACTAGACACAGAAGGAAGTTAATTAGCTTGGTATCATTTGAGAGATAATTATGCATGGAAAGCAGGTCCAGAGTTGTGTTTAAGAACTTGACAAATACAAGAGTGCATCAAATTAGGATTGCCTTTAGAAAAAGAAATTTTTATTTATTACAGTTGCTCTGAATCAAAAGGCAGTTTTTTTAACAGTAATTATTTACAGCACACAATTAATTGTAGTTATTTATAGCCCTCACTGACTATGTATTCTTGGTTTGGTGTGGTGATAATTACAGCATTGGAACAAAATAATATAGCTTCAATACACTGAAGTTTGAACAACTGACAATATTATCCATGCAGAGTACAGGTCATTCCTCACTGTTTCAGATCCATTTCAAATTTACTGAAGGAGAAGTAGCCCATGGATTTCCAAGGGGATCTGCTCTAGTCCTTCACAGAAGTGCTCTAGACTTTTTAATGTCACATTTCAGTAGGTCTCCCAAGGGCTCAGTTGGTTTGTTATGGGTTTCAGTGGGTTCCTGAATACTTCAGAGACATGGGCATTTTTCATATTCACCTTTTTGGCCTGAGCATACTGTGGTGAACTCTGACACCAGCTCTCCGGTCTCTCCAGTGTAACCAGGACAGTAGTCAGGGGAAAAGTGAAGAAACAAGATTCAGAACCTTCAGCTATTCCCTGAATTTATACCTAAGTGAAAGGATGAGCAAAAGATAAAATAGAAAGGATAACAGAGATAAGACAATGGCAAAATTGGTTGCCTAAGTGATTACAATTGGTTTATTCACAGTAGTTAATTTATGCAGTACAAGTAAGGGATCATATAGAAGTTTAGAGTGAGAAGAATCAAGAGACAAAATTTTGCAAAAGTGTCCTAAAAATATTATTAAACATCCATAGATGGTAGAATAAAGAATAAAAAATCTGACCTTCTCCTTTGGGTGCTTTTCTATGAAGTCTCTGGCTACACAATTTATCTTGAATCTTGTTTCAGGACAAGCTGGCCCTTTCAAAGAGGCTTCTTAGATATTAAAGATAGTCTGAAACATGCAATTTCCTACAGAAGTAGCCTGGGAATACAAGCCCAGTATAAAGCAAACAAGAAAGACTGAAAATTAATCTTTTGGAGGAAAAGCCCAGTAGGAAAGAATGAAGATGCCCATCTTAACTCCCTAGTAAAAGATGTGCAGGCTGATGCCTGCAAGGGATTGCTAGGCCGAGGAAAGCACATGGATGACATTTGGAATTTATTTTTCTCAAACAAAAAATGTAACCTGAAACTCATGCCCTGAAGAAAATTAACTCCTATAGCTCATAGGAGCTCTCTGAAACACTAGCCAGTGAATTAAACCACTTATTTAGAAGTTTCTCAGGTAGCTAAAAAATATATGAAGTCTTCAGGGCAGGGAAATCTTTTCTAATACATTTGTATGTCATCAAGCACAGTGCTAAGAAATGCTGGTTCCATTTATGCCAGTAAGAGTGTAGTATGAAATCTCCCTTGCAAGTCTGTATTTTAATTTCCTTTTAGAGGCATTTCTACCAAAAAAATATTTTATTATATAGTTGGTTTCTCTTTTTTTTATTTTTTTTATGTGAGTTTGGCCCATGAATTTGTTGGAGAAAACCAAAGTAACAGTTCATGTAGCATCTAGAATCCAATGTAAAGAGGTACAACACTTCTGTCTAGCTGGCATCTAGAGCACAAAGGATCAGGAAGCAGTTAAAAATCCCTTTTGCCTGTGAGAGTGTTCATTGCCAATATTTATCTAAGGAAAGGGCCTGGAACAGCCAAGTGGTCTGTAAGAGGATTCAAGGAAGGTGAAGTTCAAAGGAAAAATAGGGAAGCCTGAGAATCTATTTCAGACTTGTTTGTTCCAATTTTTTTCACCTGTGAACAAATAGCAGAGCACTCTGAGGGGTTTATTCTGGTCACTGGCTGCTCTTTTATCAGTCCCAGTGGGAGCAAACCTGAACCTAAGTTGAATCAATTGAGGTATTTATGGAGACAGTAAGCCCAGGTCTGGTCTGAGGAGAGGAGATCCAAGTATGAACATGCCAGAAGTAGATGTCGATTTGAGGTCTCAGAGCAGGGGTTGCAGGTCTGTGCTGTGGAATTGGTTAAGGGGCGGAGGAAGCACTGCTGCCCATTTATTATCCACCCAGCATGGTGCTGTGCAGGCTTCTCAGTGTTCCTGTGGGAGAGGGGGAGCTGTGTTTATGTTGTGCCAAGGCTGAAGGGAAGAAGGCTTTGCTGCATTGGCATTATAGTTGAGGACAGAGCCATAGCCCATCAACAGCTGAGCTGATTTCAAATGTCTGCCCAGCACATCCCCTTGCTCCTGGGGTTCTGCTGGTAGTGCTGGTGGCCAGCACAGGGTTGTACCTATGGGGTTTCACACTCAACAGATGTTAGAAGGATACTGCAATGACCAGCCTCATCTTCTGCCCCTCCTCAGGCCACCACCCCACACGCTGTGAAATATTTTCAGGATTCTTCTTTGACATTAATATCTTTCTTAGTTGTTATTGTTTGGTTTGCTTTGCTTTGTTTTGTTGATATAAGTTCTCCTGATAATACTGATGTGTCTTGAAGTACTACCAAGAACCTTCACCAGGAGTTAGATAACACTTGGTTATGTACAAATATCTGTGAGGAAAAACCACGCTGTGTTGACAGGGTAACAGTGAAAGGTGTAAATGACAAGTGACTTCAGAAGTGAAAAGCTTGATGTCATACTTGTGTGGTTTGTTATGTACTTAATAAAATAAATGTGAAGTGTCAGTTATGGAAATCTTCCAAACCAGTCTTTCATGACTAAGATAACTTCTTGCTGATAGTTTTGCAGAGATGATTCGCAGTAACCAGTCTGAAAGAGAAGAGGTTCATTGTCTTTTATGACATTCATTCTTTTATTCTTTTAAGTTTCATCAAGAGTAAAGCTATTACAAGCTACCATACTCCACATACTCATACTTGGAGAGTTGCCTAAGAATTACATACATGGTCTTTCTGCAGTCATTGTGATCACATCATCACAGTATAAAGGAGACTGGAAGGGACCTCCAGAAACTGATCTAATTAGATCTGGTTGCTCAGAGCTGTGTCCAATTGTGTTTTGCATTTCCACATTGAATTTTTTCATGAGGAGATTCCTGTCTGCACACCCTCTGTCAGTGTTTGACCACTCTCATGGTAAATCAACAAACAAATAAGTTCTTCTATCTAATCAGAATTTCCCACATTCTGACTTTTTTTGTTCCCTTTTGTAGTTCCACTGTGAAGCTCTGAGAAGAGTCTGGCTCTGTCTTCTCTGTATCCTCTGGTTAGGCAGTTGTAGACAACATTATGTTCTCCCAAGACTTCTCTCCTGTGGGCTGAAGAGGCCCAGCTCCCCCAGAGTCTCCTCTTTTTTTTTTTTTTTTTTTAATGGATGAGACATGTCTGTCTACACTTTACAGCTTACTCTTGTGAGTATATATCCACTTGTCTAACTTCAAATTGGTTTTGATTTCTTTTTTTTTTTTTCTTCAACCTGGATAATTTAATAGAAAGAATTCTGGTAGCCAAAAACAGTGAATATGCAAGTATGTTGTGTTTTACCATGAAGTTTATCACAATGCCTCACATACAGAATCAGAGATGGGTTGAGGCAGGAAGGTGTCTCTGGAGATCACCTGGTCCAAACCTCTGTTCAGTGCAGGGTCAGACAGACTAAGCTGCTCAGGTCTATGTTCAGTTAGTTTTTGTTTCCACAACCTTTGTGAACAGCCTGCTCCAGTGTTCAACTACCCTCACAATAGTAAAGTGGTTTCTTATGTTAAATGAAATTTCTTGTATTTCAGCTTCTGCCCATGGCTTCTTATCCTGTCAAGAAAATTCTGACTCCATCTTCTTTCCTTCCCCCTTAAAGTATTTATACATGTTCATAAGATGCCTCTGAGCCTTCTCTGCTCCAGGCTGAACAGTTCCAGCATCTGCTCATGTGACAGATGTTTCAATCCCTTAATTCTCTTTGTGGTCCTCTGCTGGGCTCCCTCTAGTGTGTCTCTGTCCCTCCTGTACTGGGGAACCCATCTTGGGACCCAGATTTGTCTGACCAGGACTTTGCAGGGGGAAGGATTACCTCTCTCAACCTGTTAGCAGTGATTATCTTAATGCAACCCAGAATGTCAATGTGTTACAAGGGCACTTTGCTGGTTCATGATGAGTTTGGTGTTCAACAGAACTCAAGGTCCTTTCCTACAGAGCTGCTTTTAAACTGGTCAGCCTTCAGCATGTATTGCTGTCTGGAGTAATTCCTCCTCAGGTTCAGGACTTTACATTTACCATTATTGAACTTCATGAGGTTCCTGTTGGCCCATTTCTCTACTTCCCTCAGAATGGCACAACTCTTTGGCATATCAGCCCCTTCTTTCAGTTTTGCATCATCAGCAAACTCTCTTGATGTGCATTCTGTCTCATCACCTGTGTCATTGGGGAAGATAATTAAAAAATATTGTCCTTGAGATCAACCCCCGGGGTAGACCACTAGGGACTATCCTCCTGGTGAAGTTTGTGCTGATCACAACCCTTTGAGCAGCTTGGCAGTTCAGGCAGTTTTCAGTCCACATCACTGTCTACTTGCTAGTCCATATATCATTCCTTTGTCCATGCAGATGTTATGGGAGGCCATATAAGATCAAGATAAACATTCATTGCTCAGTTCATCATAGACAGCACTCAGGTTGGTCCAGCATGATTTTCCCTTTTTAGTGCTGTGCTGACTACTCCTATCATTTACTTGTCTGCAATCTGTCTGGAATATTTTTCTGGAAAATTTGTCCTGGAGCCTTCCTGGGGCTTGAGGTGAGGTTGAGCATTCTGTAGTTCCCTGGATCCTCCTTCTGGCCCTTCTTGAAGATGGGATTGACATTTTCTTTTTTCCAGTCCTCGGGAACCTATTCCAGTCACCGCAACCTTTCAGAGATTATTGAGAGTGGCCTTGCAGGGACAACAGCCCACTCCCTCAGCACTCATGGGTAGATGCCGTCAGATCTCAGGGACTTATGTCTGCTTCAGTTTGTTGAAATGTTCCTTAGCCTGATCTTTTTCTGCTGACGCTAAGACTTCCTTGTTCCATATTTCCCCTAATGTCTCGGGGGCCTGGGATTCCTATCCTAATGAGTGAAGCAGACATTGAGCACCTTGGCATTTTCCATGTCCCCTGTCCTCCACCTGGGTTCCACAGCAGGCCCACATATCTTTCTGTATCTGCTGTTGTACCTGTAGGAGCCCTTCTTGTTGCCCTTCTCATCCCTCACCACACTCAACTCTAGGTGGGTTTTGGCTTTCCCGACCTCATCCCTGAACACTCAGACAGCTTCTCTATGTATCTCTTCGATCAGAAAATATAAACTTGAACTGTTGGCAATAAATGATGTGAACAGGTGACCTATGTTAAAACTAAGCACCCCAAACCCCTCAATAACGTAAATATGCATTACAAAAAATTGTACTGTGACATAGAAACAAAACTTTTTTTTTCCATATTTTCTGTTCTGTATGGAACGTGCCTGAACTGCCAGTAACAGGCAGCATGTTTTGTTTGTTACGTATTTGCCTTCATTTCCTTGTTTTTCCTACTGAGTTGACAAAGATAAGATTAACTTATGATCCATATCTCCTTAAGTTTCTAGCTTTCCTTGATTATTAACAGTTAATGTTTTTAGTCATGTGTTGTTTAAACAATGGCCAGATATTGGAGTAGGTAATAAGTGCACTTCCATGTTTCTTAAATAGATTTGAACCATTTACAAATAGTCCTACCACATTTTGTTTGATAAATAGAACATCTTTCTTCTGACCTCAGACTTTGTAGGCAAAAAAAAAAACCTAAACCCCAGATTGCCTTTGGAAAAGGCTTTATCTCACTTTTCTAGAGTACAAGGGTATGCTAAGAAGTGTATCCCCGACGTACTGAAGTAGTCTCAAGTTTACAGCTATCTTTATCTGTCCTGCCTATATAAACAAAAGTTGAAACATAGGTAGGTCTTTTGTTGGTCCTTCTGTAACTGGACAGAAGCTTTTAATCTTTATCTTAGTTTAACTTGTGTCCAGTATTCTGCATGGTTGTTTGATATTGTCAGCCCAATGCTGACGCTGAAGTTGGGTAATTCCTGCTTACTCATTATCCTCTTGAATGCTCTTAAGTGGATGTGGTTTCACTGTACTTATGGAGAGGATCAATTAAGATAATCTTGGATTAATCCCATTACACTCTTTGGTCTTGTTTATGGCTTTCTTTGTCATCAAATTCACACAAACTGTGAAAAGACTGTATTCTGTTTGTGGTACTCTCATTATCATTTATTACAGAATTTCCTCCCCTATAAAAATGTAAATTTATCCTTCATTGAATCCTACTGCTCACAGATAAACAAAAGAGAGACATACCAAAGACTCTGAGTATGTTACTTTAAATACAGTGTCTTTTAGGTACTGATCTTACACATGGTAATACGTATAGGGTCACCTTGAAACACTCCTCTCAGGTTTGTGGTGCTGTTAAGAAAATTACACACTGAAGTTTTAGGATGTTCAAGACTTCTAGTGAGGCATCTTACCTGAAACTTTTTACTACTAATGGAGGTTAAAAAAATGGAGCTCTTACTCGACAGCTACTAGAGAGCTCATGAAATGATTCTATGCAAAGCAGGCTAACATAAGGTGCACTTACCTTTCTCAGTTCAAAACTATTAGCACAACATTTATGGAATCATAAAAAATACTTTTTGTTGAATGAGTGTTTTGATGAGCAAACCCACTAAGAGCATAGGAGTGTATGGTATGCACTGTAATATCAAGTTGAGCTATAATCATATTTTTTGATGTGTCAATATGTAGGGGAGTAATCTGTTTCATTAAAAAAAAAAAAAGAGTGATTCATTTTCACTGGGTCAATTGCTGTTGCTAATCCAGAGTCTTTGTCAGCTTGCAGGCTTTCTTCTGTGTTGTGTTTTTACACTTTTGCTTAAAAGGCAGGTAAGATGATACTGTTGGCACTTTCTGCTCTTGTTTTTTTACTTGGAACAATAATGTGATAGACTTTTAAAAAAGCTGCTTTTAGCAAATTCTATTTTTCGCATGTGTATTCATGGGGAGACAGATGGCCAGAGAAGGATGGAATGACTTTGATTTATTTGCATTAACCATTTTTTTTCCTTCTGTTTATGGTGCTGTCTTTGGTGTCACACAAATTCATTCATGAAATAAAAAGTTTGATAGTCCTGGAGAAACAAAATTTAGTTATTCTCTCTGAAACACGGTAAAAATGTTATAGTTTATTTTGCAAAGGTTTGAAGGAAAAAATGCAACTTTGTGCTCTGAATATTTAACCAAAGGAAAATCTCTCAGGACTATCCTGTGTCCACAGTATGAGCTAATCTCCTGTGGTTTATATTTGGATTGCAGGAATGATTTTTCTTCCAACTTTGTGCATATTTCCTGGTGGAGCATCTTTGCTGTATTTCTTCTTACTCATATCACGTGGTTTTAAATTTTGCATTTTTGTTCTCCCTATTTCAGACCAATATTTTTGTTGATATTTCTTCACAAAATTTCATACAGAGTCAAGAAATAAGTCTGTAGTTATGAATGGGTGTGTTGTCCTGAGGTATGTGGGGAGGTAACTCTGCTGAGTGGCTTAGACTTGCAGTGAATCCTCATTTAATAATATTGTTCCATGCACCAGGCACACAGAAATATTCCAGGATTGGGTCCTGCAGGCAGTCAACATGATAAAGAGGATTAATTCCAGTAAATGAACATACACATAAGGACTAAGAGTTTTGGTGGTTATGTATTGTTTGTGTGTGCATAAACACATTATAATGATTTTGTTTCCTAGATTTTCTTTTCAGTGTTTCAAAGTATTACAGCACCGGGGACTATTCTGTGCATTCTAACTCTAGTGTCTAAAACAGGTGAAGTCCTCAGAGAACAAACACCGTGGAGTCGGTATAGGCTGGCATGGTGCCTTTTTTTTTTTTTTTTTTTTTGATAGGCAGAATATTTTAAACAATGATTAAAGGTGTTCTTTTTCTTCATTTTGGTAAAGAAGGTTTCGATGTTTTGGTGAAGCTTGAATTGTGACAAAGAGGCAAACCCTCAAACTGCACGTTACTTTTTAAAGGATATAAAAACCAAAAACGTAGCGGGAAGAGCAACTCGGTCTAAACCTACGTGAAAAAAAAAAAAAAAAAAAAAAAAAGAAAAAAAAAAAAAAAAGAAGAAGAAAAAAAACAGTCAAAAAACCAACCAAAAAAGAATTCCAGCAACCGAAACAACACTTTTCCCCGCTCCTCCCAGGCCAGCCGGACCAAACCGAAGCATCTCGTCCCACGGTCGCCCCGGCCCGTGTTTGCGGCACCGGGACCGCAGGAGATGCTGACCCCGCGCTCCCTGGCAGGGCGGTGCTCCCAAGCGCGGCGGGACGGAGCGTGCATGATTGTTGTCTGCCTTTCCCGGCTTTTCCCGGCCCTTCCCTGCCCGGCCCGACATCCCCCGGCGGGTCCCGGCCGGGATCGGGGCCGCGCTCCCCGGCCCCTCCGCCCCGCCAGCGGGGGTCGGGTTTTCTTTCCCTTTCGCTCTTCTTTTTCCTCAGCGCACGAGGAGGGGGGGGGGGGGGCTTGAAAATCGGAAATGATCTTAATTAAATGTTTTCTATACAGAAACAAGCGGGCCCTTTTTGTGCGCTAGGCGAAGGCAGCAGACCTTATCACAAAAGACAAAGGCAAATATTTATCAGGGAACAAAAGATGTCCACGGTTGCTTGCAGCGGGGGAGATTTTTCTCTCTCTCCCGGTGAAGATGTTTAACAGCGTAAGATGTTTATCGGGGCTCCTTGTTGAAATTCTTTGTTTCCCCGCAAGATCTACAAATGAAACTGTTTTTCTTTCTGTGAAGCACACAATGAAGCCCATGAGTTAAACTGCAGAGAATGCAAACACCTGCTTGTCCCTCTGTTGACTTTGCGTTTCAAGAAGGTCTCTTCTGTTCCACGTGATAATGGTCTGGGGGCTTGGTTTTGTTTGGTTTTTTATTTATTCTGTGTGGACAGAAATGGTCATCTTGTCTGTCTTCACTTTGTGTCCCTTCTAATGCAGCGATTGTCTCTGTTAAAGGAATACCATGTTGTTGAAAGTATTCCTTCTCCTTCAGAATCTTATGTGCCATTGAGTGAATAACCTATTAAATTTTATTGCTTTACTTGTCTGGTTTATTTCTGTATGCTTTTTTTTTTTTTTTCTTTTTTTTTTTACGCTTTGGTTTATGAGCTATGTGTCTGACAACTTCACATTTTAAGCCATGAACGAGAGGGAGGAAACATTAGAATCCATTAAACTCTTTGCCTGTTCCCCTTAACTAAATCATACATGAAACACAGTATTTCAGATGTACTTGAATACTGATAACCCAGTGATTTCACACACGTGTATCCTTAATACAATTTGAATTTAGTTGGTATTTGAAATGTACAAGCACTTATTTTTATAACTATTCATCTCCAAAGCTGGGTCATCACTTACCTACAAAATCTTGTATAAAAGTTTAAGATTTTGTAATATAAAACCCCACTTTCTCAAACTTGTGAAGAGACTAGTTGTGATTAAATTTATTCACATGGCAAGTGTTCAGCCTCATAATAAGCATTATAAGCTGATGTTATTGCATGGAGTTCTGGCACTGAGCAACATAATTCATACTAGTGTCTGATCAGTATTGGGGGGTTTTTAATAGTTCACAGGATTTGAGGAATACTTTAAAATATTTTTCCATGGAAATTTACAATAGGACTTTACAACAATGTAGGCTTTTAAGTACAGCAAGTAAACTTGCTGTGTCAGTGTTGTACCCAACAGAAGTGTTGTGCCCAGTCAGGTTTTGTCCGCTATTAATATATTTCAGAAATATTTTATTTTTAATGGCATTGGAGGATGGAAAAATATCTATTTCTTAGAATGACTATACTTGTAGATAGTCCTGTTTATCTGGAAAAAATATATTCAACCTGGTGGGACTTCTGGGAGCAAGCACTTATGGAATTGACACCTTTCTATTTTATATACATCATTATATTTTGAATTAATAATGTAAAATAAAGCTTTGTAATGGGAGACAGATTGAAATATTGTTGTTTCTTTATTCCTGACAGTAATATTTTTCTCAAAGTTCTTCTCTGAAATGTCACGAAACTGGCAGCTTTAGAAGAACAGTTCCTGGGTGTTTTTGTAAATTTTTTACCTTTCTACAGACCTTAAAGGTATCAGTTTTAATGAAACCAAATTATTTTAGTTCTAATTTAACAGAAGAGTTCTTAGATAAAGACAATTGTTTGTTTCCAGGTAAATATTTTAATTCAGATTACAGAGCTTGCATTCTATTTGTCTTGCATTACTGAGTCCAGATAGTTTGATACTGTTTCCTTAAAGTTGTATAGAGAAGCAGTAAATTAGATGGTCTCAGGATTTTCTTAGAACATATCCTTTTTTATTTTTTCTTAACTTTCTCAATTCAGAATTTTTTCTTTACTTTCCCAAAGGTAACATTTGTTTTATGATATCTTGCAAAATTTCTCTGTTATACTAAGGCTTTTTGTATTTCTAATAATACTAGAGTGTGTGTCTGGAAATGAAAATATAAATATAAATATAACAGAGTATATAGTATTATGGGTTTTTCCATTTCATTGAATAAAGTGATTATCTAGGCTACCTCAGATAGAATTACTATATTTTTTTCAGGCTTTTTGGCAAGACATAAGTACTCTAGTAAAGAGAGATTTATTCTTCAGATACACAGTATATTCTGTAGACACATATTCTGTATAATAGTAAATGCCATATACTTTTGAACTGCTTTTGCCCTCAAGATAAGTTTTCTTCTTAAAAAAAAAAAAAAAGAAACTGGGACTGCTCCAACTTTCTTTTCTAATACCACATGAATTATTTGAGGATTTTATTGTTTTCAGTTTTATAAATACTGTAGTGAATTATCATTAGTACAGAAGCAGAAGAGTGAAAAGGAGGGGAGGGAAAGCGCATGTGCCCAAGTTCATAGAAAAAGCTCCTCTTTTAAGATAACTTACCTTTCTGCTTACTTCTATCTGATAACATACCTGTAATATTTCTTTTATCTATATATAAAAGAATTCATGATGGTTAACATGGTCAACAACTCAAAAATGATGAAAACTGTACCACTGCTGAAATAAATTCGTTCCAACATTAGGTAGCAGTTTATACAATGGTAATGTATTGCTGCTGGTGAGAGCAAGGCTGACCATTCTGTAGGGTAGTTGGTGGTGAAAACCCAGCTTTTCAAATTTATTTTTCCATACAAGCAAAGTGTTTAGAGATGAAAGGGAAGGATATTAAAATATGAGTATTTTTGGTACAGTTTTGTACAGATGGGACTGTAATTGGTGACATGGGAATAGTATATATACTGAAATATTTGAAATGCTAATTCATTTTTGCTTCGGTTTTCCAACTGCCAGCTGTAATTATGGATCTCATTTAACAGATGCTAACAGATGCTAACACAGGGAGTAACTTCACTCCTGGAGTAGTCCCACTGAGACATGGAAGTAAAGTTAAGGCTCAGGTACTTAGGCATTGGTGTAGATAGAGTTCTAGGAAATTATTGGATGCTGCTATTAAAGACTGTCTGGTGCCTAGGTTATAAACCATTTGCATTTTGAATATATTTAGTTATACATAAACTAATTTATGCACTAATATGCTTTATCAAGATTAATTGAAGCCTTTAGATTTAAATTTATCACTGTTTACAATCCCTAAAATTTCATTATTTTTTGAGAGAGATGTATGAATCTGAAGTGTTTTCTAGCTCCACAGAGTTCTTGTAAAATTTGGGAGGTGTGTGTGAAATGGCTTATGAAACTATTTCAATTAGTTTTATATTATTTTCCAGTGGGATGTATTGTATACAAAGAAGTGTTCTAATAACAGTAATAGTGTCTCTAAAATTCCTCAAGCCCTCTTTTTGAATTTTTAAAAACATCTGAATAAAACATCTGTTTAAAATAAGTCCTATACAAGCAAGGGTTCTGTTGGCAGAAGGAATCGAAATAATAACTCAAGGCTTTCCTCAGTGACTTCCCTTTATGAAAATGATATAAACCCATTAAAAAGACAATATCTTTTAGTCTATTTATTGTTAAAATATAAAATCAACTAAATATGAAGGATAAATGTTGGGGCTTTTTCTTTAGTCAGTATTTAAATACATGTACCATTTATAGTTCCATTGTTATTTATGGGAAAAATTGTATTTCACTTCAATAAGAAACCCTATATTTTTCAATCTAGTTTGGAAACTTAATGTTGAACTTTCAGGTCAAATGAAATGTCTTTGTAATTGCAAAATTAAATATTATTAATATCCTGAATGACTTCTTCAGTCCCACAGGACTTTTCAACAAGGATTTAGTAGGACTAGATCCAAAAATGTTCTGTATAATATTAATGGAAATTACTTTAAATTCTTTGTCATGTAACAGGAAATATGTTCCCTTTGTAGCACTTTGTGGTTGTTGAATAATTCTATAAGATTTTGCAATAGTTATATGATTTTGTAAATTCTAGGACAGAAATTCTTTTTTCCCTCATTATAAGGACAGAAAATCCTTACAGAACAAAGAAATAAAATGCCGAAGGAATGAACTACACAGTAGGACTAATTCTCCACAACTCCTGAAAAGGAACTAAGCTTATTATCTTGGGTTATTTTGTTATTATTATTATTATTATTACTTTATTCCCAAGTGATTTTAAGATGATTTAAAAGTTAATGAGAAAACAGCGAGCACATTTTAAAGCAGCTTCTAAATGCATCAGAATAAATGAAAGAACAACCTGGTTCTGTGCTTCCTTTTGAAACTCAAACTTGGAGAAAAGTATTTCTGTGTTTCTTCAGATGCACTGTAATTGAGTAGGGATTTATTTTTATAAGAGCTAATAGAAGTGTAATTACAAAAGGGTGAGTAGAGATGAAAAGGATTGTATTGTTTCAGGTTTTCTAAGATATTCAATCATTGTTTTCTTTCTGTTTATGCTCTCCTTATGCCAGTGCAAAAAAGAGGGTGTGAGTAATGCAGCACTTAGAAGGTTAAGGTGAATTTTCAGGCTGCATGCAAAGTCAATAAAAAGTGTAACAGGAAACTTCATATTGGTTCATATTAATGTTCAGGGCCACATTATAACTACTGGAAGGATAAGAGTGTGAAGTCATTTGCTGTCTGGGTTTGTGTGGGTTTTTTTTGAAGTACCATGGAAGAAACAACATAATATCTTTTTAGGCATTAATGGAGACTGAGTAAAAAAGAAAATAAATAGGTTCCTTGCCTTGTGAAACAATATAATTTATTTGCTTTATTTTTTTATACATTTTTCAAGATTGTTTCCTGTGCAAACTCAGAGATGGAGACTGGAACTGAGATGGCTAATTATTCACGCAGTTTTATGGGAGATAAAAGCTCTTATTTTTCAACCCTCTGTCCCTTACATCTCTTACTATTGCAAGTTCAGATTTTGGTAGTCAGTAGAGCCAAGCATCTTGCCAGTGTACTTTGCCTTATACCGTCATGTTTCTTTTCTTGATGTGAGTGGAAGGTGGCAGAAGTTTAATCAAGTCAATGTATGATGGGTTCCGAGAGGATTTGGCTTTTCACATGTTCCAATCCCATCCCTGTGCAATGCATGTGTATGCTGGGATAGAGTGAATTTTTTGTCAGGCTTATCAGTAACTTAAAAGGATAAAACAGGAGGAATGGCTAAATGTACACAGCATGTATGTGATGGGGTGTGACATTATTTAAAACTAATGACAAGGGAGACATTAATAAAGAACACATGTATGTGTGTATATATATGTGTATTTATAGAAGTGACAGTTGCTAGATTGAAAAACTGATAAAATCAGATTATAATTCTATTTATTCCATTACAATTAATGCTTAAGGAGCCAGGCTGCATTGAATAATTTTGCTTAGTGATGGGCAGTGTAGCTGCCTCTTGTAATAGGAAAGCACCTTTCCAGTAAAGAAGTAGTATTTCCCTACAGCATTTGTTTAGAGTTCTGGGGTGAAGTCAGTCATTTGTTGCAATAGTAGGAACATGTCCCAGAGCTGCTTCTCTGGGACACAGAGTTAAAAAAAGTATTTTGCAAGACAGGAGAAGTTGAGTGAGATGTGCCCAGTGCCCCTGGCTGGGTGGCTGCCTCTCATCTACCTCCAGTCACATTCTACAGCTCTTTGTCTCCCTCCTCCTTCCCACCCTGTATATGCAGTACCTGGGTACAAAAAGCAAGAGAATACACATTTCTTTGGTGAGATTTCAAACCAGTGCTGACCTATTTAGGCCAGAGGGGAAGAGATTCTGTATGTGGAGCCTTGGTATGACCTTAAAAATTGCAGGTGAGAGAGAGGATGGTTTTGATGAAAAGCCAAGAAGCCAGGGTGGGAGAAATTCCAAGGTGTTTGCCTGGCTTTGAGGTGGACTTTGTTTTTAACAATGGGAATGAGCCAACAAAAGAGAAAAGATTCAGGCATTTGTTTTGTCTGTGGTCTGAGTAGTACCAGAAAGGTGTTCATATTTTGTGTGCACCATCAGGAACAGAATAAATGTATTGGTTTTAAGGATGCCACCAGTAGCTCTGTTGTAGTAAAAGATGTTTGTGAAAAAACTGCACGTTGTGGACAAAATCAGTTTTAAATTGATTTATTTTCAAATTGGTTTAGCCATTCAGATTCAATTTTATCTAAGGCATTGAGGGGTTTCTATGCAACTCTTTCCTGAATAACGCTGTGGAGCTTTTTGGCGTTATACCCAAATTAACAGCATGCTGCATCATTAAAAGTAAAAGAGCTGCAATTTTTTTCTTGGCATAGATTTCTGCAAAGCAATAAAAGACTCCCAATGCTGATTACAAATATTCTAAAATGTTTACTTTGGTCTATAAACTTGGAGCATTTCATGGGGCCTCTTAAGACCTTTTCCATTTTTCTGCTTGTACCTTGTTTGACCAGGGTTTCAGGTCTCATATGCAAGAGAGATTTTTGCAGGACAAAAACAGTATGCCATGCAGGGAAAGAAAAGGTAATGAAGGCAGCTGTAGGTAGGATGCACATACATTAAGAATCTTGGCTTTTGTTAATACCTACTATTTTACTGATGGAAAATTGCACAGTTTTCCAGTGCCCTCATTTCTCCGTATTTAAGAAAGGAATAAAATTGACCTGGCATGCAAACAAGTAGTGCTGTTCTATATTTATGCATTGAAATACTAGAATTTCTTTGCTATTAGAGATTTGTTCATTATTAGACCAAACATGAGTTTCTCTTTTTCCAGCTCTAATGTTTATACAGAGAAATCCCCAACCTTCATACATTCACAACTCTCAAAAGTACTAATTGAGTAACCACACACAACTGCCCAGTGAGATCTGTGAACACCAAATCTCTTCCTGCATAATCCCATATGAGCACAAAACCTTCCCAACCAGAAACTGGGGTCTTCAGGTTTTATGAATAGTGAAAATGGTTTACAGCTGGCTAAAATCTTCTCAGAAGTTAAAATAAAATTGCCTTTTGCGGGCCTGGTAATAAAAGAAAAGTCAAAGATGGACTGTTTCTGCCTTGGGCAGAAGAGGAGCTGGTACTGGACTTATTCTGTGGGGCAGTGCAGGGACTCATTTCCCAAGTATTAGACTTTAGTTGCTCGTGGTTTTAGGTCATGTCCTGACCCCTAGAGCTGGCTGAAAGCCAAGAATTTAGTCTCACAAAATAGTTTTGTGTTGTTTAATTTTGCTTTTGCATTTTATTGTAACAGAAGCATGGCTTTCCATGCCTTTTGGTGCAGCACATGGATATGTAGCACATGGGAATAGGAGAACCCATCCTGGAATAGCTGGTAGGCTGGAATCCCAAATGCCTCTTGCTGTGCATGAACAGGACAGGGATGCAAATCTCCAACTTTGTTCTCTGTTTTGAAAACAGAGAACTTCTACTTTATAAAATGTGTTCTTAAAAAATGCTCGTATTTTTACTTGTTACTTTTTACTGATTCGTTGTTGGTAGCATTCAGTGGATCACTTTTATGCTGTAGCCTACTGCTATGCAGGGTTATTTTCCAGATATCTTTCATGTTGAATAACATACAATGTCAGACAGAATTGACATTTGTGAAAAATGGAAATGAGTGCTAATGTTCCTACTGCGAAATTCTGGAGGCAGTTAGTAAGAAAGTTTAATCAACCATTAAAAAATCAATAGCTAGTAATTCACAGAAGGTTTATCAAAATTTTAATTTCTTTGGTTTCAGGATATTGGAAGTAAGGGATTGTATTTTCTACAGGCCTTAAGGAATTAGAAGTCTCACTCCTATTGAACTTAAAAGTGATTTGAACATTTTATTACTTCAGGCTTCCTCGAAAATTGCCACATGCTTGCGTTGGATCTATTGTTCCTTTACCACTGAAAGCAGTGAATTGTGGATTCTAAATTTCTAGTTCTTCAGAAATGTTTGCATCTTCATATCAAGACATGAAACATTCTGCAGTCAACTTTGAAGACTTTGTAGAGGGACTTCTAAATATCTCATAAGGAGTAAATTCAATTTCATTTTTCTTCTTTTTTACCTTTAGGGTCCATCTTATTCTGTGGAAAAGACCATGTGTTCTCAAAGATTTCATAACCTTTTTCTTTTTGTTAGTTGCATAATTTAGTTAAGAGAACTCGTACTGAAAAGATTTGTGATTTGAAGACTCTTTTCTTTACTGAAAAGCAGTTTTGTTTTGGTTTTTTTTCAATTCATAGTGCCAACAGAAAAAAAAAAGTACTTGCCACCTCTGTCTCTCTCTCGATATCTAAATTTATCTTTGGAGTGTTATCTTGTATTACTTTGGAAAATATTCAGGCTTACTTAATAGACAGTCACTATTTTATTTTATTGTATTGAGTTAATATGTCTAAATTTTCTGGGGAAAATATTTTCAGTGCATAAGCTTTTCTGAGTATAGTTGTTACCTTCACTTTTAGTATGATCTAATCAATAATTCAGCCACCCTTCTCAACTCCTTGACTCATATGGCTTCAGGGTTAGACAAAGTCTTCACCAACTTCAGAACCAGTTCATATGGATCTGTGTGAAACACACTTGCAGAAAAAATCATATATTCATGATTGTACTTTGTGTCTTAGAGCACATGAACCACTTTCATTTCAAATTAAACTAATGTGGGAGATGCTCCCCAGTCAGGGGTTCAAAACACAAAATCAGACTAGAGTTGAAATGTTCATAGCAGGGGCATCAGGTTCTCAGTACCGAGATGTAGCCAGAATCACCTGCAGACTGGCAGTTTGGGCATTTTATTGAAAAGGGGCTTGTGCGTATTGACCCTTCCATGCACATGTCTGAACAGCTGGCCTAGTAGTTCTATTTCTGTATTTAAAATAAGAAAAAAACAGTTGGAACAACTATCCAACAGTGTTAGCCTTCTTCTTCCGTAGTTGGCGTGACTTCTAAAGAAAAAATAGTAGGATGGAAGGAAACACTGCTGAAATCTGGCCCCTCTACAGGCAACATCTCCTCGATAAAGGTGCCCTCCTACTGTTCTGAGTATAAAGACTCCTGAGTAATGCTAAAATAGGAGCATCACCGTCATCAGCAGGCAGTAGGATGAGATCTGCAGGGAGGGCAGTTTTCTTTCCTCAGAAGGTGGGATGGATTTTGAATGGATAACGAACAACTGTTCCAGGCTATGAATCTGCCATGGTAAGCCTTAAGTTCTGTCACCAGATTCTATCATGTAGAAACTCTTAAAAAAAGTTACCAAGTGTCCTTCCTTTTGCTCTGCTCCATAGCTCAAACTAAAACATGCTGCAGAAGGCTGTCCATTCTGTCGGAAGTTGGCATTTTTAAAAGCAAAAAGTGGTAATCAAAGAATGATTCATCTCTGAAAACACATTTCCTTTTGCTATTTAGGTAACAGTAGAATAATAGAGATCTTTCAAAGTATTTATGCAAAGCAGCATATTATTAAGCTAGTAATGTGTTCTAAATTCAAAGGACAAGATCAGGCTGCTTTAACTTCCTCTGTTGGTGCTCTGGTTTGCCTATCACAAGAAGACAGCTGTAGATCAGAAAACAGACACGCTCCTGGCAAGTGATGGGTCTGTGTGAGCAAGAACTTCCTGTGAGATATTGAGCCAGTCACGGGCAGCTGCTCTGAAATTTGTTAAGTAATCTATCTAAGATGTCTAAGGAGTAGCATATCCAAATCAATCCATCCAAATGCCTCAGGAATATCAATAAATAGATAATAAATCTGATAATTCTCTGTGATCTGCTCTGGTGTGAAGCTGCTGGGGAAGCCTTCTACAGGATGAAGATTAATTCTAGTACACGTTTGTTGTGGTGACAAATGCTCTGTGCCAGAACTGTGGCTGGTGAAAAATTCATTTCAAATTAATTTCAAACTTTATTTTGTGCACTAATCTGCTGTCATGAAACTGAATGGCAACAAGTGGCAATCACTGATAATGTTTTCAAAAGGGGAATAGACCCAAGGTTTGCAGAAGGAGCTTTCCATCCTTTTTTTTTTTTTACTTTTGTGAATTTCTCACTTAATTTCTGTTCAGCAAAAGAAACATTTCACTCTTGGTTATTGTTCTAAATGTTAAACCACAGTAGTGATAGCAATAAACTGTTCTTTAAGTATAATACAGGAAATAAAAAGGCTGAAGGGATAATAAATGTATTTAGATAGTTATTATCTTTACCAGATTAGTTATTTAGTTATCAGTCCTTTGTGAGAAGTTAAAAAAAATACCCACTGTTCAGGCACAGTCCTGAAAATCAGTATGTTTTTTGTTTCATTAGACTGTGTGTCCTGGTTGCAGCTTAAACACTGACACTGTGGTAGGTATAGAATCAAGTGTGTCATCTGGAAAAGGTGCTGTATATAATTTATTATTTTTCCATTTGTCACACTATCTCAAACACCTTTAGGAAAGAATCCTAGCACTTCTGCTTCTGACTCTGATGTGAAAGGAGTGACCTTTCTCAGGGCAAATAGGAAATATTTTTAATGTTTGAAAACCTCAGAATTCTATTTGTGAGCTCCACTCTAAAAATTATCAAATATTTGGGACTAGCTGCATCTTCTCAAATTAACTTCAGAGGCCTTGAAGATCAAGACTAATACTTTAGCCACCTACGTCTTGGTTACTGAAAGAAATTGGTATTTATTTTAAAAATAAAGAGCAGAAAGGAAGAGTTGAAGTTTCAATTTACAAAAATAAAAGCAGAACAACTGTTAATTCATGTAAAACACTATTTTCACAATCTGAATCTGCTAAATTTCAGCATTTGGATTGTAGACTTTTTAAAACTTTGCAGATTGTAATTTTTTTCCCACATTCCTAAATTTTTGCTGCACAAAAATCTGACTGTGCCTTAAAATCAAACAGAATAGTCTTTGTCCTCTTTATTCATATTACCATGCTATCACAGTGTCTGCCTTCTGTAAATCTAGATAAGGAAAAGTTTGTGTTGAAAGCAAAGTAGATAGTGGACTCCAAGTACCTCCCTACTCTCAATCAGTGAAGTCTTGTCCCTCAGAAATACAGGATCTGCTGATGGCACTTTGTAGACTCTTTCTCATTGACTCTTGGAAAAGGGGAAGAGCACTGTAATGTCTCTCCAGACAGGGATGGCTGTTCAGTACTGCTCAGCATGAAGTTTTCAGAATATCCTCTTTTCCTTTTTGTATCTTGTTTTTTTAATTTTATTTTTTTAACAGACAAGGGATCTTCCTTTCTTTTCTGCACATTTTGGAAAAATCCCAGCCTTTAGTCCCTCAGGGGCTGCTCTGGTGATGGGCTGAGAAGGTGTAGCCCAGAGGGCACATTGTTGAGGTTTCATGTATGAAAGAGAACAAGTAATACAGGACTGGGTCACCAGCTTGTTTGAAGTTAGGCCTTGGCTGTGAGCAGAACCTTGCTGCATCTTTAGCAAATGGTTCAATCCACAGAATTCTTAGGGCTTGAAGATTTTATTTAACTGTTTATATTTTACTCTTTTATCTTGGTGCAGGGCATTGATATTTCATGGTAATTTGTTCCTATCCCATTTACCTAAACTAAGCGGTTATTCTCATTCCCTATCCAAGAGATGAACTGTGATAGCATTTATCATGTAATATCTCAGCATCATAACATTTAGTTCTGGTATTTTTTCCTCTTCCCCATGTTTACCTTGGAGAAATAATTATTTAATTCTCAGATACATCAGTTATAAGGAAAAATATTTTATTCGCATTCTTCAGGTAGGCACTTGGTTTATGATCTTCTCAGAATAGATTATTGAAGATATTTATTTTTTGTCTTCAGTCCCTAAAAGAACTTCAAATTCAGAAAGACACTTTGTTGCAAGGTATTTTCTCCTTGTCTTAAAATGATACACTTAAACTGTGGGCTGCATACAGTCAGTGAGGTTCTGAACTCCAAACCAAGAATGATATGAAGTTGTTTGTCCTTCATACAATAAAGGATTAGTCTTATGAAAACTTTATTGCCTCTGTATTGAAGTTATGCATGTTTGCAAACCATTGTGAATTTGGCTCAAAATCTGCTGATGCTTGTGAAAAGAGAATGCTTGAAAATAATGTTTATAGAGTTCATATTTGTTTAATGGCATTTGTATTTCTTGTGGTATCAGCTTGCTCTTTAATAATCAACTTCTTCTCCATTTTCCCTTTCTGTGTGTGTGGATTTAGGAGCAGAAGTCAGCTTCCACTTTGGTTAATGCATTATTGGAAAAATTAATTAAATAATATTACCATCAATCTGACATACATAGACCTGTTTAGTTCACTTAAGTCTAATTCTACAATGCTTATTTCACACTTCTGCAATTGCTATATATTTTGAAACTGTTACCATGATGTTCAACATTCTGTTGTATACTGGATACTTGGCAAATACAAGAAAACTTATAATCCAAAGCAACAGTGTCTTTACTTCTAAATGGCAAAAATCAGTTTTTCAAAGAAAAGCACTTTTTATATTTATAAACTGAATTGGGTTTACTGATGATGAGGTGTAGATGTGTAACCCATAAAACATAGGCTTGTACACTAGAAGTCCCAGTTTGAGGAGTGGTGAAGTTTATTTGGTTTTGTTTGTTTTTTGTTTTAGTTTGGCTTGTGGTTGTTTTGTTTTGTTTGAGGAGATTTTTGCTTGGGTTTTTTTAATGTTTGGGTTTTTGTCCTTGTGAAACATCAGACTTAATAGGGATGAATTATATAAAAATAATCTTGGAATTATACAGTGGAGTGTTTTTACAGAGTCTTTGTTTCTGAAAGAACTGTGATTTGTCTTTATGTTACAGGTCTGGAAGGTAACATTTTCTGTAGATGTCAACTGCTGCCTGCTGTGATATCCCACTCTTTGAGTGATGCCACATGCAGCACTGAGTAGTACTGGCAAACAGAAGAGGTTTCTTGGAATAAGGTAGGTTTATTTCTTTCCCATGAGGCTTGATGAAGTTCTTCATAATCGCTTTTCTCTTTAATATGAATTAAGTCAAACAGGTATTCCCAGTCTTCCAAATTTTGGAACAACATTAGTAGTCTCAGAGCTATTGCTGCTATTACTTGGTTGTACCTTTAAATTTATTGGCAGAAGATATTTTCGAGTTATCACCATTTCACTGCAGCAAAACCCACCATTCGCAATCAGCAACAGAAACTGAGAAATTAAAGGACTTACTTAATTATTATTTATAATAGTAGTAACTTCTATAATGTGCAAAATTCATTGCTTGTAGTTTTAAAGACTATTGGGACATCTGCAGAAGAATCAAGTGGATATGATGTTTCTTCAGCGTGGTGCTGCAGAAAATGGAATGGCGCAAATTTGAGCTAGGAAAGCAAGAAGAGAATATATATGAAAAACTTAGAGCTCGGGAAATAGGGAAGGAGACTTCTCCTTGCACAGGACCCCTTGATTATCAAATCCTGGAGTACTACAGGGTAATTGTAGAAGCTTGACAATGGAGGGAGCAGTTCTGAAAACAGTGTTGTGCTGGATCCAGATTTCACCTTGACTTGTCATTGGTTTTAGTGGCTTCTTCTTTTACTGAACAAAGCTATTAATGCATCCGAGTGTTGTACTGACCTACAATGTTCATTAGTCTCCCAGTTTTGTTCCAAAGCATTCTTGGAATGTTGTGACTGTTACCTGTGACTACAAGTATACTCTGTTGTCCCTCTGTGCATGTGTCATCAGAAAGAGCAGATCTTAATTAGTGTTCCATAACCAAGGCTGTTTCCTAACAGAATGGTTTCATGACAGTGATTTTGAGAAAATTTGCTTATTATTAACGTTGTTGTTATTTTTATTATTGTTATTATTATAAGTCATCTCTGGTCAAAGTGCAGTGAAATGAATAGACACAGCCTAACGGCATTGGTTCCAGTTTATTATTTTCTCACTAGTGGTAAAAGACATATTGAGGTGGAAGTTTGTTACTTAAACATGGGACTGGTAAATATGACACAAACCCTGCAATAGACCCACAGCCATCTGGAATGGCAGCTGAGCCCTTGGCAGGATACCCTAGGGTATGCAAAATGCACACGTGCTCCTATCCTATATGTTAGATATAGTTTCCCTCAGGAAACAATACAACTTGACCTGATTCAGTTTGGATCGTGATAGGATGTAATTCCAGATTCAGAGGTGATGTTGGATGTGAGGTGTACTTGGAGACCTGCAAGGAAAGAAGGGTTGAAACGAAGCAACCGAGGCAACAACTAGGAGGATGTTAGACAGTAGGGGGGCTCAATTTATCTTATTTTGATTGCTTTTTCTACTTATACTCTTCATGGGCTACCAACTCACCACTTTCAAGTGAGTGACATCTTTTCTGAGTTGTTCTGTCATGCATTATTTCACAAAAAGAAATGTATTAATTGCTCTATGCTGTACTGCATCCCCTCATTGTGTACCAAGTGTAAGGGAAAATATTACGGTTGGTATGTGACATGTGGAACTAATTTGCCTCCATTGGAGTTCAGGGAGAGGTCTTGGCTATTACAGTGGATGAAAACATTACGAATTTATAGGCACCTTACCTCATGATGCTTCATTTGTAGTTTACATTTGTGGTGATATACTATGAATAAAATATGGGGACCATATTCCATTGAGATCAGTAGGAGTTTTTCTCTCAAGTTCTACTAGGCCATGACCCTGGGAATCTCTGCTGGCTCCTGGTAAAAGATTTGTTCTGTTCATGCCTCTAACTAGACCTCCTCTGAGGACTTAGTTTTTAATATTGCTACCAAATCTGCTGCTTAGGTAATAATTCTCTCTTATTGAAGTTTATTTGTACTTTATTTGGGAGGTCCTATACTCAAAGGAAAACGTTTTTATACTTATATTTTTCTATCTTTAAATATGGCATATTGTTAGGGGTAATTATTGACTGACTCTCAGGAAATAGTATCTGATAAAGAAAGTACTTCAGAATAACTTAGGAAAGGATAGGGTGGCAATCCTGCAGGTAAGATGTAATATTAAACTATTCTGCTTGTTGATGATGGCTACAAAATGAACTAGATCACTTAATAGCTCTTTAATATCACCAGTTTCTATGACTGCAAATTCCTTGAGTGTACTGTGGATTTTCCTTTATCAACTGTTTGGATTTGATAGGCTTATTTTTGTCCATGAGTGAAAAGAATTATTCTTGCTTTAGTAATAGACTCTTTCACGCTCCTACTGTTGGGGCATGTACCGCCCACAGGCCATTCATAACTTACAAACCCTTTTACTACAGGGCATCAAAATTCTTATTTCCTACATAATATTGCTTCTCTATCAGCTGATGTGTAGAGTACTTTGTTCTGTATTCCACTCATTGTATAGAGCAGGCATAAGAGTATGTTAAAATTGTTGCATGACGTCTGAAGCTAAATTTTGGTTGGCAAAAACATGAATGTCACATCAAAGCTACTTCTGACCCTAAAATATTTTTTAATGTGAGGATTAATTGCTTTTGAAAAAAAGGGACGTGAAATGCTGAGTGTGCTCTCATGCTATATCTGATTTCACTGTTTCTATCTCGGGTTCATCAGCTCCTATTGGAAGTTCTGCTCTCTTGGTGGATCTTGTTTTAGGAAACTCACAATGCTTTTCATTAGAAATCCTTTCCAGTTCAGGCTGGGTTTTTAGAATTACATCGGTACCCAGTTTATGCAGTGTATGTGTGCATATACATGTGTATGCTCAAGTGTCTGTTTATGTTGGGATTTTGAAGCTGAGTGGTAGAGATATTTTAAAAATCTTCTCTTTGCATGTTCCGGCCAAAGTGTCTGTACAAATGCTCTGTTATACTTTGTTATACAGAGTTATGCCAGAAGGGAAGGCCATGAAGGTATTAAACCATTTATAGCCTATTCCTATGGTGTTATTTTACCATTCTATGCTCCCTGCATTTTGCATCATTCCTTTACAAGTATGTACAAAGCATATTTTCTGTCTTGAAATGCCTTGCTGAGGCATTGCTCCCATAGATAATTATCCTAGCTTTGGCACTTCCTCATGTTTGAGATGGTTAACTTTGCAGAGGGGATGGGGGGTAGGATTATTTTCACCAGGGAAGAGCATGATGTCTGTTTTCCATGGGTATTGTTGTATTTAGTTGTGTGTGCTCTTCCTGGTTTGTTGCCTTCTCTACTGAGCTGTGCGAGATATTTAGGGCAGTCATGTTGTGTACATGTATATTATATAAATAATAAACCAAAATACTCAATCTTGCTAGTTCCTGTTCCTTTTTGATCGGCTCAATGAATTAGTATTAATCCTTCGCTTTGTTAATTAACTTGCCAAAGCAAACCACTTACTCACCTGAAAGAGTACCAAGAAAACAAGATCCTAGTGCTCTTCTCATCACGGTTGTCCCAGATGTTGAAGTATTTGAAGTATCCTGTAGGTAAATAATCTTAAACTAATTTGTAAAGAACCTAGTATAAATAAATCCATTTTTTATACAAGATTTCATAGTGATAAGAATGTTTGATGGAGGAAAAATGATTCAGTGCAATTTGTAACTTGGAGAGCGCGATACATTTGACTCCTTTTTCAGTATAATCCAAAGAGTTCATCTGTTGCACAATGTTCATTTTTAATTAAACATTTTATCATCACGCAGACTTTTATTGACATTCCTCATAATAGAGCTGATAAGATCTTGACCTGCTCTTCAATACAGCGATGTATAACTCAATATTCTGGCACACACTGTTCCCTTCAGAATTAAACACACGATTTTCTGATTTAATTTTAAAATCTTATGTACTTTTAGTCACATTTATTTACTTTAACTTCTCAGATTTGTGCTCTTTTTGACTTATGCAATTTGGATGCAGCCATTTCTAGGACTATTACTCCTGTTTGCTTGAGCTTTTATCCATCTGGAAGATTTTATTGAATTTTTTTCTCCTTTCTTTTCCTTTCTAAAATTTGCAATGAAAGGTGATTTATCGCCTAATCTTGTTTCCTACTGTACCTTTTGAGCCCAATTTTGATTAGATACACTAACTTCACTCACTGCTGCCTTAATCATAGGTTTATAGAATTTCTACTATCACAGAAACTCCTTCAGTTATTTCATGAGAAGAGATTCCTGAAGATGCCCCCAAAGATGAATTGTGAAGAATATCCCTGTCAGTAACCTTAAAGAACTCGGTGATGTAAAGCTGCCCATGATCATGTGTTTAGCCATCCTGATAAGCACCTCTGTAGCTGGGCAGGATTTTGTCACCTGCAAGGAGGGGAATCAATCCCTTCAGTTGGTAGCAGCTGCCGTGGTGCTGCTGACACAGGAGACATCTGGACACAAACCAGGAGTTAGTTGGCCATAGAGCAGCATCCAGAGGAAATAAGCCTAAATCTCTTTTCCAGGGTTTGCTGTCTCATACATTAGGTTTTTTATGTCAGAAACTATAGTGAAAACCAGAATTCTCTAACATTTTGCTGTAGCAAGTCACCCCTTTTGAGTTGAGCACCCACTATACTCACCTAGGTACCTGAAGACCATCAGGTGTTGCAAGACCCAATTTCTCAGTAATTCCCTACCCTACTCAGCTATATCAGCTGTCTCAGTTGATAATCACCCAACTACCCTGTGCTTCTCTTGCATATTTTGTAAAGGAGCTCTTGCTGTTTATCCTTCTCCTTGTATCCCAGATCTGTCACTGCTCACTATAAATGTATATTGATTTGAGCTGAAAATATTGAGATAATTTAATGAACTAATTTGAAATTGCTTTATCTAATAAATAGCATATAGTGCAGAACTCCCTAACACTTTGGAAGAGTTTTAAAGGTGTGGAAATACTCAACTATTGAGGATATATTCTTTACGCCATCGCAGATTTTTAATCTTGCTTTGTCAGCATAGCAGAAGTTAAAAATTGCATAGGGCCTCTGACAGTGGGAAGTTACCTTGTGCCAGGTGTCTATCATTCAAAATTGAACCTTCAAAGCTCTTGGTCTTCAACATGGTCCAGATCCTCAAGGATAAATAGGTATGTAATAAGTTTAACTAAGTTACTAGATGTTTGAACTGAACTTAGATTTTGGATTTAGTTCTGATTTTTTTTCTTTGTTTTGACACATTAATTCCACAAAACCTGCAAGAAAGTATACGTCATGGTGTTGGAAACATAGAGGAGTGTGTGACTTGAAAGAGACAGCACATTTTGTTTTACTAATTGTTCTAAAGCTTAACTGTTTATGAAAAAGAAGTAAATCTAACAATATATGTAGCACGTTTATGGCTAACTACACCTAGCCAAGTTGGAGAATTGTGGAAACACAGTCAAGGTGTACCTGGCATATGTAGGAAACTGTAAGCACAGGCGCCAAAAGCTGTGCCTCTGTCTTTGCTGCCACTGCCATCTGTGCTTGCTAGATCAAGACAAACCAGGTAAATGCCAGCAGAAACCCATGACTTTATTTGTTGTGCAAACACAATCGATACGTTACAGGTGCAGGGCCTGCCCATCCCCAACAGAGAAGGGGGAATGAGAGCTGAGAGAATGAAAAAGCTGATAGAATTGTTAGTCGTATGTGTCCCTGAAGCTCACTTGTTAAACCAGACCTGAGTCATATCAGATGAAGCTACCCATTACATTAGAGATGCTGGACATCAGCACTGAAATAAAGATTCCCAATTTACATCAGACTGGTGGAGCAGAGAGACTCAGTTTATGCATAGGATGACCCTACTCTGTAGATGCAGCGGTGAGGGTGCTCATGAACTTGTTTGCTCTTCCTTGCTCTTCCTATTCCGAGCAGTCCTGCAGCTAAAATGCAGAACGGGAAGGAGTAACATGGGTATCCTGCTTGCTTCCTTTGTTTTATTGGGTTTTCTTGGTTTACATCTCTACAGCTTCAGGCTGGTTGGCAGTGCTTGAGACTGTGCAAGCTAGGATTGTGACTGGCTGCTTCACAGATGCATTGATACTGGTTTCACCCCAAGCAGTCCTCTAGGTATTTTAATGGACTTCTAAAATTAGTAAAATAAGATCCTGGGTTTTAAACATACTTAAACCTTGTTAGAAAAAGAATAAATCTGTTGTATTTGCTGTCAAACATTTTTCTAAATGTCCCCTGGTGTGTAAGGGACTAATAGGAAGATCATTTTCTCCACCTTTATACAGAAAGTAATGTAGGATGTTTATAGAAGAATAAAACCCCTTAACATCTACTTCTAATGTCATCAATAAGTACTTAAAAATGCTTCATGATTAATGATTTAATGAATACCCTTTTAAAAACAAGAGTTAGACTGCCAGAACTCAAAGGAGTGTAGATGTTATTTCTCCAACAAGTTATATTTTATATTGGTTAATTAAATAAAAAAATAAGCTTGCATAACTGAGGTTTTGACATTCAAAGACACACCCTCACCAGGGGGAAGGTGTGTGGTTTAACTAAGTCTGTAATCTCATTTGGAGAGATGTGTTCAAATTTATGTAAATTAGTATTTTAAATCACCTCCTTGATCACATTGTTTACATTATATGTACAGCATATAACCTGGCACAGTTAGAAAGCCCATGGAAGGGCAAGTCAGCCCTGGGCTGCAGCAGTCAAGATCAGGATGACCTGGATAGGTGGCTCTGGCTTTGCTGCTGGTGAACATGCTTTCTAAAACTCATGAAAATTCACAACCACTTCATGTAAAGTCTAATTTGCTTCTGTAGGCACTTGAGACGGGGAAAAAAGTGTGTTTTTTAAGAGGAGAGGAGTTAGGTAGCATTGTTTTTTCTGTGTGTATTTGTTTAGTGCTTTAGATTTTATTGAAAGGGGAAGTTTGTTGACTGTGTGCTTTGGTTACTTTCAGTTCCTTAAGAATGGATGTGTTTTGTTTATCGCTTATTAGCTGAAAAAATAGCAGTTAATGTTGAATTTAGGGAGTGTTATTGGAATATCATAGGTGTATTATTTAAAATTAGTGAATAAGCCTTATTTTGTTGATGTTTTATTGGAGTAAATCTCAATTTTTTATAGAAAACAGTCTAATGATTCATGAAGTACTGGTTAGTTGCTAAGATATTGATATCAAACACTTGTGAAAAAAAAATATATAAACTCTAATAATTTAATTGTATTACATTATTAATAGGGACAATTAAGGTGTTTTCTTACATTAAAAAGAAGAAAAATCAAACAAACCCACCTCAGTATTTTGACCTTTTTAAGAATATGCATTGTACATGGAACATGTATATGTAAGGTAATGTAGTGAGGAGGGCTGGCTGTTTAGTTAAGGCCTTTAGCTAGAACTTGGAAGATGCAAGTTTATTTGCTAAATTTTACTGTGCTTTTTCATGATCTGCTTTGCAAGACGGATACTTTAACATCCTGGGAGAAAATAAGTGAACTTTACCAACTCGTTTAGCAGAGCCTGTATTTTAGTCCACTTTCCGTTTTTTTATAGGTTGAGATTATTATTCTGCCATTTCTTTCTTTTCCTTTCCCCTTAGATTTATTTTATGGCCAAAGCCTATTAGAACTGTTAAAACTTGTTATTTCAAAATTGGATAAAGACAACAGATTTAACCCAGAATTTCTTTTGGGGGAACAGCCAGTTATTTCAAAAGAGATGAAAATAATTATGTTTACTGATGAGACTTCACGTTCTTATCTAGTTCCAAGGATATATATATATGTAGGAAGGTACTGTCCAAAAGTACAGGTATTTTGATAAAAAAAAACTCTAATGAGGTCCTACTATCACTACACAATTTCTATTGGTCTTGATAGAAATTCCCACAGAGTACAAAAGATAAGGTTGAGGTTATTGTTGGCCTGTGTTTTAAATGGATGCAGATAAAGAAAAATAGTGATACACATACTCTACATTGTACTGGGGGGGGTGTGTACATATACATATATATGTGTGTATATATATATATATATCTATCTTCCTGCTAGGATGTTCTCCGCCTCCTTGCACCTATATGCCCAGTGAATTGAAATTTTGGTCTGGAGTTAATGAAAGGACATTCTTCTGCTCTGCAGTTAATGAAAGGACATTCTTCTGCTCTGCAGTTGCTCTCAGTTGTTGTATTTAGTGGTCTGATATGGCAGCTTTCTCTGCATCCATAAAATATGAGTGTGAGCATCAATAAGCTACCCAAGAGAAAGGAGTTTTAAGGAGGTATTTGAATGAGGAGAGAATGACCGTATAAAAAAAACTTAAGGGAAGTTCTCTGAGTTTATAGTCAGACATCAGGGAGAAAAGAAGGAAGTCATTTAGGCCTCTAAGAATCCTGTCAGAGGGTTAAATGATAAGTTGAAATTGTAAATTCCACATGGCATTTGTTGTGTTCTGTGAGTGTGCACATGTTGGTGTAATCTCCAGGAATCTAACAAAGCTCTCTACTCATCCTCTGCTCCCTCAGCAGCTCTCCAGGTATCTATAGCGTGAAGTCACAGCCACGTTCCCCAGTCACAGATGTAGTGGGGAAAAGAGCAATCTGCAACAAGTCTTTGCAAGAATGGCTGCACTGAAAGTCTGATTTGAACAAAGCATTTTAACTGATGCGAAAGAAGACTCCTTAGGCAGTTGCAAGCATTTGTGGAGAATTAACAAACAGAAAAGGCCTTCTTTTCTACATAGCTTGGGATACCCAGCCCAAAAGAGCATGGTTTTGTGCTTTAAGTGACCAGTCACGCATTGCAAATAACGAATAGTGATTGTTCGTATCGGTCAGTTAAAAATTGTGTCATAGGGTCAAATATGTTTGCATACACTGCTCAAGGACTTGTGACTAACAAAGTAATTAATAACACCCGTGACCTATTTGCAGACACCTGGTGAACAGATTTAAGGGCTCCATCCATTGACTGTGTTTCCCAAGAAGAAATTCCACCAGCCCTAGCTAAAAATGTGTAAAATCAAGACTAGAACACAAACAGTTTCATAATGTAACAGCAATGTTCCTCCTCAACACCTGCTGTGAAATATCCTTTGTTGATATGATTATTACATATGATGGATTCTGTACCTGGTTTTTTGATCCCACTCAGTCCAAACCAGCAGATCCGTAGGCCTCCAGAACCTTCAAATTCCTGTATTATTTTTAAATCAGCTTTTGTGTATGAGATACTGTTACAATAATTATTTTCTTTGATTAGTGTTATTCAGTAATGATTCAGCCAAGTGCTGTTCAAAGGCAGGCAAAGGTCTTATGTGCTTTTCTGGGAGTTTGTATTTACTGCAAGGAGCAAGTCCTTTGAGGTCACTGGGCAGAAGAGGAACCTTGGTGAGTGAAGTGATGAGCAGGGTTGGTCCCAGAGACACAGCTTCAGCCTTAAAACTTTTCTCATTCCAGTGATTATTGCAAACAGAAACATCTTCCCCATTGAGTAGGAGGAGGAGGGAGAGGAGGCCAGGACTGGGAGCATGCAAAACTCAGAACCACAAGATTTTAAATTCCATTGTGTACTTAGTGCAGTTATTGTTTGTCTGGGGTTGATGTGTTGCTCTAAAGAACAAGTGAAAACTGCATATATCTCTGTCGTATTTTACACCGATTTTACTTCAATATTGTATTATTATTGCTTTGTACCTTCAAAAAAACCTCAACAACACAGTTTTGAGGAAGGAGTAAAGGGACGCTTTGATTGGAAAACAGCATGTGAACTTTAAGACATCTAGTTTGTAAAATCTTTAGTGTCTCTTTTGCTTTTTGTTCTGTAATTGATTACTAGCACCCCCTTTAACCCACCTTAAAGGGCAAGCAGGAAATTCATGTTTTCGTTCATCAGCCCATCCCTCTGAAAAGCGTTCAATATTAAAACAGTTTGCAAGAAGCAAAGGCAGAAGAAACAAGAGGCCCAGTTAGACCGTGGCAAGGTTAGGAGATGCATGTCTGGTGCCTGCAGCAAGTATCGGCTCTTGTTCCAGTACAATTTTTGCATGGGGAGACCAAGTTAATTGGGGTATGGCTCTGTTCTTTCCTTTATGTGTGACCTTTTATTATCTCTGTGGCCCTGCAGTTCATGCAGTGTCATAAAGCTGTGGGAAAGTCTTGCAGACAGTGTTATCAGCTGTTGGAAATTAACTTAAAATTGAAATATTTGTGTTTCCTTTTGTCTGAAGGTGTCTGGGCGTCTGTAAACTCCTATGAAGGTGCAGTTATTGTGGTTGTGATTTTGCTGAGCATTGCTTGTGCATCTTTTTCCCTGCTTTCTCTTCCCATCTTTCCCCCCCCCCCCATGCTTTTTGGTGCAAGCTGTGGGTTGGCAATCAGGTGTTGTGCTGGGGAAGGGGGGGCTACTTTAGGAGGGGGGTTACATGGCATAATTCCCACGAATGTGGGAGGAGGATGAAAAAGATAAAGAAATTTTGTTTTTCTGAGCTAGAGGATTCTCTGCATGACTTCCCCACTGATGGGATCATGTGCTTTCAGGCTGAGATTTTATTAACAATTCAAATGGAAATTGAGGGCACAGGAGGAGCAGATTCTCACATAAACTTGATCTGTCCATGAATGCAGTTCTCTGTTTGCCCTGACCCTGCATGGCTTAAGACACTGCCTGTGAGGCCTGAGTGCCAGACACAAAGACCGAAATGAAAAGCAAGCACATTCCAGTAGTCTGCACAAAGGCAATGGAGCAGTTTCTAGCCGTCTCCCCAGGGAGAGATCTTATCTCCTTGCAGCTAAAACCCTTTAGAGTGTTTATTTGTACTCTAGCACCCGAGGTTTATGAATTGATATGGATGCTGATTAAACGCTGTAAGTTTCCTCAGTGAGTCTTTTTGGGAGGCACTGAGGTGTTTGCTGCTTATATTTTCTTTCCCAAATACGTATCGATATCTACCAAAAGGGTTGCTTCGGTTTCCTGAGGAGCAAAAGCAGTGCTGAGGGTCAAGGCAGCCTAGAAAGTACGTTCTTTAATAAAAGTCATCCCCAGGCTTAGGAGAGTTTTGCAAACCTTTGGCTTTCGGACACGTCACCTGCTTTTTTGACGTGGAAAAACATCAGCGCAGCCCGTCCCCGGCGCCCGGTGCTTGTGCCTGGCAGGGCTGGGGAAGGGGGATAGGTTGCTCCTGAGTAGCTGTACCGATTAAATGTTGTGTATAGTGGGTTGACCTTGTGCTGCGGAGGCAGCGGTGCGAAGCACTGGGGCACAGGGAGGATGCGTGAGGCGAGGCTGCTGTGGCCACATCTGCAGGGCCATCGCCCTCCACCAATGGCAGGCAGTGGGTGATGCTGCCTGTCAGGGGAATTCTGCTGGGGGGTTTGCTGGTGGTTTGGGTTTTTTTGGTTGTTTTGGTTTGGTTTTTTTTTTTGAGACTGGAAGTGGGAAAGGCTCGCAACATATCCCAGCGCAAAAACAGAATTCACGCCCCCCTGTCACCACCTGATGTTAATGTCACGTCAGGAAATTGTTAATAGTGTCGGTAAATTCTGGAGATTCCTTAATCAAACTATTAAACATTGGTATTCCTGTCTGCCCTAATCAGGCTTTCTTTTATGAAAGCTCCCTGAAACAGTAGGGAAGCCGTAAGTGAAAAAATGTTTTGACTGTGGTAATTCCCAAGAGTTACAATTTTAATCGCCTTCGGTTTCCTTGTTTTCAGCCAAAAAAGAAAAAAAAAAAAAAAAGACAAAAAACCCCAAAGCAAAAGCCAGCAACTTTTAGGTAGGAAATCATAACCATATGTTTTTCCATTTTTCTTATGGCGTTTAAAGGTTTCAAACCTTTAGATACTCCTGAAAGTAGTTAAATTAGTGGAAAGAGGCTAGCAAAGGATATTGATTCAAATAGTTTTCTTCCCTTAATTTTATGGGTTTATATTATCCAAAATTAATGGTTGTACTTAGGCAAATTGTCAGTAATTGGTGACAAAATTGCTTTATTGCTTTTCTTTCATTTGATGCTAATTAATGGCCCTACATTATTAACTTCAAGCCTCTTCTGTATTTCTCCTTCTCCATAAATATTCTTAGTGGTAATGTGTTGGAGTAAACTTTTTTCTTCAGTGTATGCAATAATTGCTTTATAGAAGTGTGATAACAAACAGATTTCTGGCATAATTTTTCCTGAAATAATATAAATGTTATTTGTTCAAGAGCTTGAAGTCATTTTGATAAGAAGGAATACATTAGTAACATAATGTGTTATTTGATTCATGTGGTAAAACATTAGTTTTTCATATCAAAGTACTCCTTAGTAACTTACCCAGCAGTTACTTTACAAAATCTAGACTTTGTTGTGTTTTACCAATTAAAGCCCCCTTATCTTCTCTCCTTCTATTTTACAGTGTGTTTGACAAAACTGTTCTATTTCAGTGGACTAGAATAACACCACAGAATTTGTCATCATATTTTCCACCTGTTAATGGCACTGGTATTTGGTACAGAACAGTGTTTATCCATGTTTTCCAGATTAAACTATTTTAATGCTATGTAAATATTTTAAAGTCTAGAATAGGTGCAGTAAGTAAAAGCCAGTTCTAATTTTTACAAGCACTAGTCAAAAACCAGCTTGTATGTGTATTTGTCTGTTTCCTAAGAATTAAAAAAAAACAAAACAAAACAAAAAAAGAGTAATGAATATATGTCACAAAATTTGATATTTTGAACATCACAGGCCAAAGTATATACCAAAGTAGGAAAGGAGATACATATCAAATGACTATTAAAAGGGAGTACTGATGACCTTGTAAGAATTAATTAGTAAAAAAAAAATATTGAAAGCCAAAAAGACTTCAAAATGTAGGAGGAAATATTTTCTAAGCTTTTATAGCTTCACAAATTATACTTATTTTCTCTGGTGTCTAATGCTGTAGTACTAAACTGACAGAACAGTTTCTTCCACTGGTAGAGGATTGTACCAATGAAGAAATGTTATCTCTGTGATTGTTGGCCGAGTTCTATTTATCTTTAATTTTAGGTATACTCAGTTTTAAAAATTAGGATTTATTATTCCTTGCAGTGGTTGTTGTCATCTTTTGTCATGAGTTAAGCTTAAAAATTAATTTTAAAATAAGATATATAAATGTATTAACATTTCAATCATGGTTGCATATGATTTAGATCAATCTTTTGAATTACTTTTTTTATAAACAAATTCATACCTGTTTTGATGTAATTTTTTAGACTTGTTCCCCACTAACAGTAGATTTTGGAAAAAGGAGAGTGAAAATTTACATATGGTACTAGAAATTTTTACTGTTATGTAAGTGCTGTTTCTTGGATTAAAGCAAGATAGTGAAGTAAGATTCTTGGCAAGTCGAATTATTTTAAATTTGTTGAAGGAACTTTATTTTATTTTTTAAAGCATGCTTCAGTTATGAAAACTTTGCCTTTGTAGCAGAGTCCCAATGCAGCAGTAATTCTGAACTCTGTCCTATCCCTGATTTCCACTGAGGCCTTGTTACCTCCATGTGTTTGGAATGAAATATGGGTAAATATCTGTATTCTGAAGGCAGCTAAGAGAATCTGTAGCTCTTTAAGTGTACTAGAAAAGAACGGCATTTTGCAAAACATCTTGAGCTGCTTTTAGTGAAGTATTTGTAGGTGAAAACTGCCCCAGAAAAATACACGTTAGTGCTTCCCTGTGTCCCCACCTGCCACCCTTAGCTGCTCTAGTTGTGCTTGTCTTATTTCTTTGCCCTTCTTGCACCTCTGTGTACTTTAAGATCTTTGCTCTGACTTCAGCTATGTGTGAGTGCACATGAGGAGAGGTGTCCAGACTGCAGTAAGACACCTGTACTTGCTCAGATATCCCTGTAGGCTGTGCTGCACGCTCCTCCTGATCTGCAGAGGTGCAGCTGCACAGTGCATATGCTCTCAGCTTGAGGCTGGCCTGGTTTCAGGCACGATGAAACTCTGGACCATCACAGATGTGGAGGGAGATATGGCAGGGGAGCGTTAAACCACTGCCATGACTTGAGTTCACACAGCTCCATGTGGGATCGGTGGGAGCTGCTCCGCGCCTCATCAGCTGTGCCGGCTGCTTCTTGCAGCGCAGCCTCCCTGCCCCAATCCCTTAGTGCCTCGCAGGGGAAGGGGTTGGAGCAGTGGCCTTCTGACAGATTGTTGTCTCCTGGATGCCTGTTGAAGTGAACTTTGTGGCTCTCACCTAACAGGGGTGTAACTGGAAGAGGGTAACCCACAGCTTCACGCCACGTTCACTTGAAACGCGCCTCACCAGTGAATGTGTGTGTGTGAAGAGTCTTAAGTCTTTTTCGTACAGTAACACAGGTCACTTAAACTTGATTTCTGCATTTGAAAAGAGGCTGGAGATTAATAATTTCCCAGTAGGGCTGACAGTTTGTTGACATTTGAAATGTGGGAGGTTTCCACTGTGAGGGATTTTGTGGACCTGAGGAGATTCCTCTCACCTGGACATCAGGGGACACCAGCTGTCCAGGCAACTCTGCTTTTGCTGCTTATAATATCCTTTGGTGTTTAAATATGTCTGAGGAAGAACTTGATACCTAATTCTGGCGGGTTTTCTCATCTGCATGTCTGTGTCTATGGTTTAGATTTGTTTGAATGTGAAGGAGATGGTGCTGCTGGACTTCAGACCTTTATGTAAGTTTATTTACTTTGATTTTGACTGCTGGAGGGAAGTAGATACTTCTTTGCAGTGCCTACACAGAGAATTAAGGTCCTAAACTTAGTTATTTTGGGTTTCATCATAGGGTACATAAGTTAACCCTCTGGTAAATGGTATGAACTCCCCTCACAAGTAATGGAAGAAGAGAATAACTAGAATTAGGCAAAAACTTGGCAGTCTGTGTTGTAAAAATGTGAATTTAATCTTACCAGAGAATCTGTCCACAGCATTCACTTCTCAGTGCCTGAAGTAATGTGGTCTTTCTCAGGCTGCCTTTAGATCAGCCATTTATGATGCTTTTCTGAAATTCACTGCAATTTTCACTGAAACCACAGTGAAAACCAGTGAAGGGGAAGGGATAGTTCTTTGATCATGGGCATGGTCTGTGAGATCAGCTTTCCCTGACAAAGATGACCTTGGAATGACAGTTGGGAACTCACTGGTGTAGGTTATTAGGAAGCAAAAACGAGACCTCTGTAAATTGATGTTGACGATGGATTAAATTAAAAGATGTATTTTTTTTTTAACGTTTTATGGTGAAATATAGACTCAGTCGATAAAAAATTTTGTTGTAAACCCCTGAGAAATTTACCATATGGATGGAACTGATTGAGGAGAAGGCTCTGTCTTCATATGGAAACCCGGTGAAATTTGCAGATGTTCTTGGAAATCCCAAATCTTCTGATAGTCACTTAAAAGTGAAGTAAATACTTGTGCTTAAAATTGCCTTCCATTTCTTTTAGCCTCCTCAGGAGCTATCTCCGAGTGATACAAATTGCATTTGTGATAAATGGCATCTAGTGTATACTTGGTGTGTTTCTTCAGCTTTTGTCTGTGGTTTTTATCCACTGGTGTGAGCAAGGGAAGAGAAGGGAAAGAAACCTATTGCCCTCAGCTCCCAGTTTGCGCTGCCCCTTTTGTACATGGAAGATTTTATGTTTTCCCTGTTCTAGAGTGGGCACCAGAATAAAATACATGCTGTTAGATCCGCTTGCCCTCCACAGCAATGCAAGTGCTCCAGAGGGGCAATCACACAACACACTTCATTTACCCAAACTGAGTACCGAAGCTGGGCTTTTCCAAAGGCAGTCTGGGCATCCTTCTTTCAATTTTCCCTTTCAGAGTAGTCTTTTTTTTTTTCACTGACTGTGTAGATACCCTGAAGTTGTGGTGTTATGACTTCTCTGAAGCTGTGGCATTAAGACTTTCCCAGTTTACCTCCCTTCAGTTGCTTCAGTTGCCATCTTTTCTATCAAATTATATGATGCTGATGTTTAATATTGACCATATTCTAATAAGGCATCAACTGCTCTAGGTGCAAAATATTTCATTTCTGATTTCTGAGTGGAAGTTTTCAATGATACCCTAGTTATTTTCAGCTTTTCAACAGTGATTTTTAAAGAACATGTATTAGTCTTAGCAAGTCCTTGTTGATCTGGGTGAGTCTAACCTGAGGAAACAGTCATTAAACTAAAAAGATCCCATTTATTTTAATTTTTCTATTGATAATTCAAGTTTAGATACTGATTTGAAAGACGAGAATATACACTTTTTTTTTCAGTATACTTTCAATAATACCACCTTTTTTCATGATCATTAATGTAATTTTATGTCCTTACTGTAAATTGTGTATAATATTGAAAAATAGTTCCCTTTGGGTCTGCTGTGTAAATATGCTTTCTAAAAAAAAAAAGCAATATGAATTGAAATTTGTCATGTGCTTAAATTCATTAAACAGGGATGAACTGAGGAATCTTTCTAGTTTGAGAAGTCAGTCTCAGCCTCCTACCTCCAGCCAAGTCATATTTGATTGTTTCTACAGGAAGAAAAGATAAGGAAAAAGAAATGCTGCTCTAAGACTAAGAATGAACATAATAATGAGGAAACAATGCAACATAGTCAACCAGGCATGAAGAATTATGTATTGAAGCTAAGAGGCCAAGTATCTCATCAGTTGGATTTTAATAATGCCTGGCAGAAGTGCTTGTACTTGTACAGCAATTGTTTAATATCTAATTGAGTTTCAAGCTGAAATATGACAGTCTGTCTTGAAACATGAAGAGAACATTTCCTGTGATGCAATGCCTAAGCATTTCTTTACGTACTAAACTGACATTAGAAAATTGTAATACTTGTGTTTTCAGATTCCAGGAGCTTTCTAATTATGCATAACTAAAGCTGTATCCTGTGCAGTTTTACTATTTTTAACTCTTTCCTCTTCCTGTCTTTATAATTCACCTTGTTTATCACATTCACTTGATGCAGCTTATTCCTTTTTTGTTGCTGTGGGGTTTTTAATGCTGTTATCTGTTTCACTTGCTTTGCAGTTAGCAGAATACCTAGTGCCCTAGTTCTGCTTTGGGAGTGTAGCTACAAAAGCAGTATAGAATTTAAAAATAAATGTGACTCCAAAGCTGACATACGAATTATGCTCCTGATAATCTAACATTACCCTTACAAGGTCAGGAGTAGAAGATCATCATAACCGAAGGTTAGAAAAAAGAGAGGAGTTTGAAAAAAGCTTAGATTTTTACTTAGCATGCACACTGAAATTGATGCAATACTCAAAATGCAGTCTGGTTTGAAATGGACTTTTTCATTTTATTTCTCATGATTGATTGGTATGTGAAGCTGGAGCTTTTCAGGAAAAGTCTGGGATTATGAGTGCGTCAGCCCCTGCTTCTAGCACAACAACGAGGTTATCAATAATGCATTGGAGATCTCAGAATCGTTGAACATAGGGAAATCACAGCTGGTCTGGGTTTATTGTCGAAATTGCAGATTTGCGCCAAGAGGTCACGACAACTCCATGTCAGACGGTCACACACACACGCACACAGACATGTCTTGGGGGAATGGGGGGAATAATATTGAAGAATTGCCAGTGCCCATGTTATTTAGAAACTCTTCATATGTTTCTATAGTTCAACTTTAAAAGCAGCATATTTAATGCTACTCGCAGCGGCCTTTTGACATTTTGGCCTTTCCCAGTATTGTAAGTTTTATTGTTTTCCTGACAAGTTTATTCATATACTAACAGCTTGCTTGGCAGCAATGTTCAGGCTCAATACTTAGGCTTTCTGGTCACGGTGATGGCTGGCAGTAATAGAGAAGGAGAATAAGTGAGTGTGGAAATGCAAAGCTGTCTCTTGTTACATTTTATCGATCTCATTCTGGTGTCATTCAATTAAGACAGAAATGTGATGGATAGTGTCTGCATAGATTCTTACTTTGCTTTCCAGCCACTCTATATAAAGCTTTTTGAGGGGAGGGGGGAGGGAAAGGAGTGTGAGGGGAGGAGGGGGTAGCAAATCAAAGATACAGTGTGATTTGAATTACAGATCAAACTTATCTTCTAAAAAAATCGTTATTCTAAAGCTATGCTGAAAAGCAATATCAGCAGAGCTAGCATTCTATGTTGTCTTTCTAATAAGTATCTGTAGATGTCCAGCACATTAATTTCAGTAACACTGGGATTTTTTTGTCCAGATCTTGTCTGTGATTTATGAATAAACACTTGATTCTTCTGAATTTAGTACACAGAGAGAAAGGGCTTAAGAAATGAAAGGACTTGCTTGCCTAAGAGACTCGCCTGCGTGCAGTAGGGCAGTAATTCCAGATAAACATCTGAAGATAAGGGTTGCTCATTTTTGTCTATTGTTTACTTTAAATATGGCCAAAAAAACCCCATTGAGAAGCTCTGTCAATGTAATACAAAAACACAGAGATTAGCTCCACAGGCTTAAGTAGACCTACATCAATTCACAACTGATGTTCTCACCAGTCTTCACACTGTGGTAACTTCAGAACTAGTAAATTACTTTCGATCTAACTCACAGTTTTCTACCTAAAATGTGAATGAGACAATCCTAGAATGCAGAGGTGATTTACAGAAGTGCTCTTTTTCATCAGACTTGGGGCAGAAAGCTTAGACATTCCTGAAAATGTTCAGGTTCCTTAAAAGTTTCCTGTGAGGAAAGCCTTGATAATTCTCTCCTCCTGGTGTTCCTTCCCATCTTCTGTGTTTAGAGGTAGCAGGGCTGTGTGTCCAGATCTCCTCTGTTCCCAGAGAACTCACAGGGGAGGGTTTGCAACTCAAAAACCTGTGTCCAGGGCAGGTTTGGGATTCTCTGCTGAAATGAGGTTACCTGGGGAAAAGCCAATTCACCAGAACCAAAGTACTTCACAGATGTATATTGACCATTCCAACTATCATGAACAAAAAAGACCAACCGATCAAACAAAAACCCAAACTAAACAGATTCTCATCAGCTGGCTTGTTGAGCTGCTAGGAAACCTGGATTTCCAAGGTCTGCAGCTGTGCCACATGCAGTATGTAGGGCTGGTATTCCTGGCTTTCCAGCCTTTGTGGCTGCTGCTGATGTTCTACCTTTGACGGCTTGGCTGTGGCTCCCAAAATCCTTTTTCCTGCACTGGGGAGCACAGGAGCCCTAGGAGCCATATTTTAACTAAGAGCCTTGAGGCTTTGATGTTCAGGACTATATCTTCCTTGGAGCTGCCATTATTAAATGCACAGTTACCAGTGTGGGAGGCATGGGCCTGAAGATCAAACTGGGGTTTTCAGAATTACAGGATTTCAGATGAGAGGTTGGGACTGAGATGAAGTGAAGTTTCTCAGGATAGTTTGATCCTGTGCTATTAATTAGGTGTTTCTGCTAAATCAATCAGCAGCAATTAGACTACTGTGAGTATAAAGTGTCTTCCCTTTGTGCAGCAGTTCTAGAGGAGATCTATAACTTGTCTTCTGAGGACTCTAGGAAAGGAATCATGTGAGCAAGGTACAACCTCCCAGACATGAGGATGCAAGAAGGGCCTCAGGTTCTTCCAGTCATTTCTAGTTTTTTACCTAGAAGCACAGATAGGTACCTTCAAACTCTGAATTATTGTTGGACCTGCTCTTTGTGGGCTGATCTAGAATGGGGATGCTGCTTAGGTGAATAATGGCTGTTTAATTCCCACTGCTGTTCTTGAATTCTCAGAGGTAGAGTATACACAGCTTAAATACTTGCTTCATTGCCAGTATCTTTGCGGATTACTTTTATTAAAAGACAGTGGGGTGAACTCATCTTATGCTTTTATCCCCCCAAAGTGGTGTTTTTACTATTAAAGTTAAATCACGGTATAACATGTTGTAGCAAAGACAGCACTGTTTGTGCAACTTCCTCTCTTTGATGAGGAGACTTTCAGTGCTGGACCATTTAATAAATCATCCCTTTTGCATTTGCCACTCAGGTATGAAATCAAAAATATCAGTATGCACATGAGGCAAATAGCGTTGCTCAGATTTTATGGGTAGTCTCAGAACAACTGGTTTGGGTGCCAGTGCTGTTGGTGTAGCTTCTTAACATAAAGCAGTTAAAGTGATTTCCTCATTTAACATCCTGAATAGGCATAGGTTTCTGTTTCTTTCTGCACTCCAAACAGAAGGGGTGTGTTGCTCCTTCCTGGCTTTGCGAGCTCACGTAATGTAACTTATAAAATAATTTTGCATTTTTATATAGTGTTCATTTCACTGCAGGAAGGAAAATGTTTGTGGTATAAAAAAGAAGAATTTTTTTTTTTAAATAATGTGAATTTGGGGGAGGAGACAAAGGGGTCTTGTTGTGGCAATGTGAATAATTTATAACCAATGTAAAATTTGTCCATAATTTATTCTGGATTTTTTTCAGTGGTATGTTTAATTATATCAGGTTCCAATAGGCTCATATAAAATAATGTTAGAAAAAAGAAAGCCAATCAGTGTCCAAATTCAGCACTACTTAATAAGCTCTACCAGGCAACTTTTATTATATTTTCTCCACCACAAACTGTTGTTTTCCCTGACCTGATGAAAGTTCATTGAGGTGTACTTTTGGATAAATTCAGTTTACCGACAGCTAACCCTTGAACTGAAACTGAAGAGACATTAAGTTTGTAAAAGTTGAGTTAGATGATTTTGTGTCAGTGTCACACTTTTTGTAGACATCTGCATTTCACAGTTCCAGAATTAGTACCACAAGAACTACTTGTTTTGTATGGTATTTTAATCTCAGAAGGGAATAGCTATAACAGCACAATACAGACTTGCTGCTTTAAGGTATTCACTTGAATTTCCAGTTTTATTTCTAGACTTCAGACATTCACAGAAGACTGGGGAGAGGAGGGAGGGAGGGAGGGTTTCCTCAGCATAAGCACGCAAGTGGTTATGGCCTATTGTACTTCTTTTTAGAATTGAAATATTTCAATAGCTTGAAAATGAGCCAGACAGCCTGTGTATTATGAACAGGGAGAGAAAAAAAGGATCAAAATAAATAAAGAGCAGCTGCAGTTCTGTTAGCAGTGGAACAGAGTTAAAAGGGACCTGAAAAATTATTGCCGACATTATGTATACAAATCTAGAAGAAAAGATCCCTAAAGTATATCAAATCTTGTAATATTCTGTTCTGTTCTGAAGACTTAGGATTCAGTGTTTTACTTATGAGCAATAATTCTTTTTGTCTTTCAAGTGCTTGTAGAGAATTAGGATTAAATATATGACACAAGGCAGAGCTTTAAACAGTTTGCCTGAAAAGAGAAAAAAGTAATTAACTCAATATCTGAGTCAGTTATGTTTTTGACTGTTATCATCCGTAGCAATAATTTACCAGTAATTGTCAGCAAAATTAGGGTAGAAAATAATACAGTTGTTTAAGAAAAATTTCTTTTTCTTTTTGGAATTATTTTTGGGCTTGTCAAATTCCTGGATTTTACTTCTTTTTGATATTTAACTGTTGGTGGATTTGTAGACAATCACATTTTTCCCATATGCAATTCACCTTTATCACTTCAATGTGCAAAGGATGTCTAAAGTATTTTCACATTATTTGGCACTTAGAAACCTTTTAGTGAGAAAAAGAGAGAAGTTGTTATAGTGTGCTTGAATTTTAGAGACATGTGGTTCCAGAGTGGAGCAAACATTCTTTCAATCTCTGTGTGAAGGTTGGATAAATAAATACCGTTTTTCTTTATTGCACTTTATCCAATAAACTAAAGCTGGTAACATAGCATTGTTTTGTCTTTTGATTTTTCAGTATTAAGTAGTTTTGTCCATTAATCAGAAACTGGACAGTCATTTGTAGACAGTGTTCCAACTGAGGAGGAATCAATGGTGTTTATACTACTATTCCCCTTGAAGTTCAGTATTTAACACATGTACTAATTCTGGTTGTGAAATGTCAGACAGTAGATATAAAAAGAACCATATGCAAAAGAAGAGTAAACTGAGTTTCATCTAGAAAATCATCAATAAATACCAGTGGAGTGAATTATCAATTTAGTCCTAACAATGATTAGATGTGGTAGTAATGATTGCCAAGATTTTGGAAGTACAATCATAAGTACAGTCACGTTAACTGCTGTAATACAAACAAATATCTCCTCTTCATCAGTTTTTGGGTTGGATCAATTAAAAAAACTCTTCCTACTGATTTTGTATGTGCTATTTGAAAAGCAAATTCTCATACTTCTAGGTAATTTGAAATAGAAGGAAGTAGTGGGGTAAGTCATGTTAGTAATCATAAAATCATCATAGAGTCAGAATGGTTTGTGTTGGGACCTTAAAGATCATCTCATTCCAATCCCCCAGCAGTGGGCAGTGACACCTTCCACTAGAGCAGGTCGGTCAAAATGCTGTCCAGCCTGGCCTTGAACACTTCCAGGGATGGGGCGTCCACAACTTCTCTGGGAAACCTGTGCCAGTGCCTCATGCTACAGTAAAGATCTCCCTTTTAATAGGCAGGATAGACTTCCTTAGGTTCTCCCTTTTGATGGCAGCCCTCTTCTACCACTAGGGATTCCAAAATCTGATTCATATCTTCCCAGGAAATGTCAGATGCTTACAGTGAATCTGAAAATGAGATAAAGGTATTTATCTTTAGAGATAAATAAAGTCTAGTTTCTACTAAAATGAGTGAGAATTTCCTTGTGAGGGTTCATTTTCTCGATTGAAAGGAAAAAATATGAAGACTACTTGCCCAGAATATGCATCACTACCTATATTTCTTATGTAATATGGAAGCACTTGAGGCTCTTTTCAGTTTGCAGCGAGTAGTGACAGGACAAGAGGACAGCCTCAAGCTGTGTCAGGGGAGGTTCAGGTTGGACTTCAGGAAGAATGACTTCATGGAAAGTGTTGTAAACATTGGAATGGGCTGCCCAGGGAGGTGGTGGAGTCACCATCCCTGAAGGTGTTCAATAAATGACTGGACATAGCACTTAGTGCCATGGTCTAGTTGACCTGGTGGTGATCAAAGGTTGGACTCAGTCTCAGAGGTCTTATCCAGCCTAAATGATTCTGTGATTCTGTGCAGTTCAGAAAGGTTTCTAGTCATCAGTATCCTCTATGCTTCCCAGAAAGAAAGAATTTCTGGATTTCAGTTTTGTAAGGCAGTCCTTTCAGCATTGTTTCTAAGAGGAGTCAGTGGTCAGCTGACTAGTGATTGTATATATTGAAATCAGTTGTAGAGGGACCACAAATAATAATAATAATAAATTTTAAAAAGCACAGTAAACATTTAAACCTTTTGCTGACCAACAAGCATCTTATTTGTTCTTGAAGGAGGCAAGGAGATGAAGGCTTATTTGTGCTGTTGGAGAAAGACCAACCAATTCCTTTAATTTTTTTCCAGACAAGGGAACTTGTAATTGATGACTTCTGAATTCATAGCAGTCTTTACAGAACATTACATGATGTTCTTGCATGAACCTTGCTTGGTTCTTGGTACTTTATCTTTCTTGTGGTGCTACATTCTCTTACAATGTGTAACATCAGTCCCTTAGGAGCATCGGATAACTTTGTGGGTTGAAGAATAATATTACTTAGTTCTCAAGAGGTGTCCAAAATTATCAGGATGTTTTTTGCATGCCTTTTATGACTGCCCAACTCACAGAAAAGCAGATACTTTAGAATAAAAGTGTGGGTAACCTTAGTGGCTTTTGTTCAAGAGGATTGCATTTCATTTTCCCAACAGCACTGCTGTCTCCTAAATAATTTCATGACTTCCCCACCATAAGGCACACAAGAGTTGCAATGGTGCAGCCAGACTGCAGTCTCTTCTATATCTGTTATAGCAGAGTATAGACAATGTACAGCCAACAGAAGGGCAACTGGAACCTCACCAAGTCCTGCTCAAAGGAAAGAGTATTGTCTATGGGCAGGAATTTGAAGATAAGTGCTGGAAGGAAAATACAGCTGTTTCCTAGTTGTTGTCAAGAACAAGATGTTTAGTCAGAGGCTTCTCTGAGGAGGAGATGAGAGAGGGATGATTTTTTTTCCTGTTTAATTTAATTTTCTGCTACTCTGGCCTGGGTTTTGTCACTGTGCTACGTAGTCTGTTTGTAAACTGGTGTGAAGCTTCTGCATTTATAAGGTGTAAGGGCATGCTCTACTTCACTGGTTTGCTTACCTGAAATTCAGACTATGTTTTGAAGAGTTTGTTTCAAGGATGGTGTCATCTTCCTACAATGAAATAAATTATTCTTGCTAGTTTCATAGTTGTAGAGGAAAAACATAATGAATGATCTTTTACTTTTCCTACTTTTCTGTTTGGCTAAACTACAAGCAAAATCCGAAGAATCTAAGATCATCTTCCGAGAATTAAAAAGAAAAAGAGATTCTGTTTTTAATATTCATCTCGTAATTGGAATACTTTTCTTGAAATTGCTGAGAGTAGAGATTTAAGTTGTTTTTAAGACTAAGATGATGTCAAACTGCTAAGCTAGTTAGCCAAATATATTATCATGAACTCATAGACGCCTTTAGGTTGGGAAAGACCTTTAATATCATCAAGATCAAGCATTAAGCCAGCACTGCCAAGTCCAACACTAAACTATGTTCCTCAGTGCCATGTTTTTTAAATACATCCAGGGATGGTGGCTCCACCACTTTCCTGGGCAGCCTGTTCCAATGCTTGACAACCCTTTCTATGAAGAAATTTTCCCTAATATCTGATCTAAACTTTTGCTGCTGCAATTAGAGACCATTTCCTTGTATCTTCTTGTTTGTTACCTGGAAGAAGTTCAGGGGCATAATCGCTGCCCTGGTCCTGCTGGCCACACTATTTCTGATACAGGCCAGGATGCCATTGGCATTTTTGCCCACCTGGGTACACACACTGGATCATGTTTAGCTGCTGTTGACCAGCACCCCCAGGTCCATTTCTATCAAGTGTCTTTCCACCCCAGCCTGTAGCATTGCCTGGGGTTGTTGTGATTCAAGAGCAGGACCTGGCACTTGGTCTTGTTGAACCTCATACCATTGTTCTCAGCCACTGTCCAGATCCCTCTGAAGAGCCTTCCTGCCCTCCAGCAGATCAACACTCCCACCCAACTTGGTGTTCTCTGCAAACTGACTGAGGGTGCACTGAGGGTGCATCCCCTCATCTGTATCATTGATAAAGACATTGAGCATGACTGACCCCAATGCTGAGCCACTTATGAAGGGCTGTCAGCTGGATTTAAGTCCACTCACCACCACTCTCTCCAGTCAGTGAACAGTCCACCTGTCCAAGCCATGAGCAGCCAGTTTCTCCATGAAAACCCTTTGGCAAATGGTGTCAGAGGACTTCCTAAAGTCCAGGCAGACAATATCAACAGCCTTTCCTTCAAGCAGGACCTGCCTTTTGTGAACACGTTAGCTGGGTCTGTTCCCCTGCTTTTCCTGCCTATGCCACATGAAGGCACTCACTACTGGAAACCTCCCATTTTAGTCCTGTACTGGATGAATTTTTTCTATCTCTAAGTATATTCTAAATACTTCTAAGGAAACCTGGAAAGTGTACCATAGTTCTAGGGACTGTGCCTTTTCAAAGAAAGGAAAGCATGAAGTTGAACTACTAGTTCTTTGCGCTCCCTTAACTTACATGTTGTTCAGACTATGTACATTAGGTTTCTTTCAAATATCCTGGATTGGTGGACAGATGGATGGATGGATAGATGGTTGTGGATACAAATTTGTGTTTATAGGATCATAGTCAATATTTGTGGTCATGATCATAATACTGTTTCACATTTGTATGTTATCTATACCTGATTCTATTTTACACAGAGGCAAAAATTAATAAGCAAAACTCAGAAAAGTAGTCCTCAGTTTGTTTCTTTAGATATATGAGAATATGTTATTCTCATATACATATTAATATTGAGAATATTTCCTCAAATTAAAGAAATACTTGAAGTCTGTTTAACAATAAAATTTACCCTGGTAAAGCTACAGGGGTGACAGAGGTTCTGTTGAGCATAAAGGAGAACTTGGGTCAATTAATTTCCATCATTACAGGTACTAAGATTCTGTCTCATTAGGCCTGCCCTCCTCTTTATCTTCTTTATATACTTTAAATGGTCATACCTAATTGATGACTGTCCTTCTTTCTTCACAAACCAGAAAATCCTGAAGTTATATTTAAATGTGAAATGAGGGGATGAATAATCTCTTTCAGAATGGTTGATCTGTAGCAGTCAGACTCAAAAGCTGTTTGACTCAAAAACTGAAAGACTTCTCTAGAAAAGGGAAGTTTTGAGTTCTATATAACAACAAAATAAAATTCATGGATGTTCCCAGAAGGTCAATAGTGGCATGAGAATACAGATGCTGTCACCAGGTGCTCCAAATGACATGGATATCAGAGCTCTGGACCGCTGCTCCAGTGAAGGCAAATTTAAATCTGAGTTTCATAGGTGTTGATACATGTTACTTCTTTTGTTGACTATTTCTCTTTTCTTGATTAATTTTATGATGAAATGGATCTTGACTTACAGTAAAAGTCCAAAAATCATGAATGAAAAAAAGGTGAGGATAGGAGTTTCCTAGATTATCAAACTATAATATAATTTAATATTTGTGGTCCGGGAATGTAATACCTTATTACTGACTTTAATCACATGAGTATTAGTAATTTATTTCCTAAAAAAATAAAATTCCCCATTTGCATGGAGTTTTGAAGTGGATGTATATAATCAAAGAGCAGTAATGTATCTTTAGGAAACCAAATCATCCTGGAAAGTACATACTAAATGACAGAGTATTACATGAATAGTAACTGTATAATTCTGTCTTTAACAATCTAAGGAAATAGCATGTGACTAGATGAGATCAGGACAGTAGTTAAAAGGCCCAAGGTTCTAGGAAGTGACTTTATCTTTGTGGATTTTTGTCTGAATTCAGAGTTGGCTGAATGAATGTAGAAATATGCAGTCAGAAACCGCACTGCAGCTGCTCTGTTTAGGGGACTCAAGAGCATATCTTTTCTGACTTTAAGTGGGCAGTAAATTATTTTCAATAATTCCATCTCCCATTGCTTCCATAAGTAGTAGAGGAGAAATTTGTAGTTGTTTGATCAATTTTTACCTGCTTAGGTAAGTCATTGATCCCTGACCTGTGCTACATGGCTTTTTTTGTCAAATACAAAAGTAAAATGGACTTGAACATCTTTGTAGTGGTAGTGTTTAGACATCCAAGAATTTACAGCTAAACAGAAATGTCTCTTTACCACAGAGGCACACTTTTTAATTGTTGAATATGGTAGAGGACAGAGAAGGGTAGTTTTATGGCTGCTATAAACTCTTTTTTTGGTGAGGTTCCAGTTGCACATGTGTGCTTATGCTACTAGTTTTGTTCTGGAGTATTTTAATAAAGTTATTGATGTTAAGGTTATGATGCCATAAAATTATTTCTTAGAAGAGACTTTTGGACCGTTTCTATCATTTTGGGATATGAAAATAAAGCAGAAAGTTATAAAATGAAAAATATTTACTTGTTTGGGGATTGGTATGTATCAGTCTTGCTGCCTGTTGATATGTGCTTCGTTGTCTTACCACAGCCAGCTTTCCTAAGATATGGTCTGTATTCTGCTACAAAGTTACTTGGTATGAATAAAAAGAAAGGGCTATAATGATTACAACATGGTCTTTAACCTGGAAGATAACTAATGGACGTAGAATGGAGTGGAATTTTCTTTCACATTTATTTTTAAAATGCTTCGAAGTGCATTAGAATAATGAGCTAGTTACTGGTAATGGAATGAGAATAAACAAGGCTGTTTTTATGGTATGGCAAATTAGATGTCAATTATGTGGCAAAGCAACACTGAAGGATGAAGCAGACTGGGAACTAAGCTGTAGTGTTAATTGATTATGAAATCATTGGATAGCCTTTTGTTTTATTGAAGTGATTCTGAGAGTGCATCATAAACTTAAAATCCATTATAGGAGAACCACTGCTTTCTGTACTGAGAGGAATATCAGTAGTGGGCCAACTTCTGACAACAGTGAAAGACTTACTTCCATTTTTGCAGCTGTTTTGCATAAAGTGATTAGGGGGTCGTGCATTTTTCTGACCATAACTACGAGTACAGTTTGGATCTACGTCCTTTAGTTTTACAACATGAATATCTTTGTTTCAGCTGTTGGTATAACTAGTTAAATGATACATGTGCTCTTAATCTTTTATTTATATATAATTTGCTTCCTTAAATTAGAGGTAAGTGTGCCAAGTGCTTCTACTTGTAGAGGCAAGATGATACAGCATTAGCTGATTAATACTGTCTAGCCTCTGTGCAAGGTGACAGCTCCCAGTTTCTTTTGAATTTGGAGAACCCTGCACTTTTTGGTCTGTTTTTATACCCCCTCCCAAGGTTTTTGCCCTTGGTCTCTGTGGCAGAGCACCAGATGGCAAGACATGCCACTGGCAACCTAATGTAGCTTTGAATGTTTCAATATCTGTTCCAAGGCCAAATTTGGTGCCTGCTTTCCCAGGCTGCCCACTCCTTTTTTTGTACTGTGTTTTGGTGGGTCTTGCTTTGTCCTCGGCTCCAGTTCAGCCTCCTAAAGTAGCTGCACCTTTTCATATCAAAGGTAGGACGATTGCCATAAATTCATAACACTTAAGTTCTAAGTGGTTTGTAACCTAACAGCTTTCTCTCTTGCTGCTCTTAGTGCAGGAGACTGCCTTTTGCTCACGGAAGGTCTGGGCAGTTTGGCAGCCATACCCATTTTGACTGCCTCTCTTCTGCCTTGCACACTTCTCTTTTTGATGCTTTTCACCTTCTTCTCCTAAGGGCAGCAGCCCTAGGTCTGTGGAGAAGTCAGAATGTAAAGATAAAAGGAAGATGAAATGGGGAAACAAAGTAGTCTGAAGTGCAAAAAGCATAAAGGGGCAGACAATAAATCTGCAGCACAGGTTGGGGAAGACATAGTTGAATTACGTGACCATTCAGGAGAGCTGCATGGTTGTGCTCTGAGCAGTCAGAGTTTTGCTCTCTCAAGTGACCTTTATCATTCATTTTTACTTCTTTCTGAGAACAAATGTTGTCCTAGACACTAGGGATAATGTCCATTTTGCTGGAATGTATCAAGAAGTCTCAAGTTCTGTTCAGGCAGCTACTGGAGATTGGCAGAAGGGATCTCATTGACTATCTTTCTTTCTTTCTTTTCTTCAAGTTCTTAGAAAAAAAACAAAACAACCACCAGAAAATTTTGTCTGCCATAATTCCACTGAATTATGTTACCTTTGCATGTAACTTGTACCGAGCAATAAGACTTCTGGATATGGGGTGAGGTGGAAGGCAATTGAGCCAGTCTGACATTATTTGGTCACTAGTGTATATAAGTACTGTTCTAGTGCCACTTCTACATAGGTACCATACATATCTTTAATGGTATTTAATTGAGATTAAAGAAGCTGTTGGAGTGGATGCTGTGAATGCATATTAGGAATATTACTTAAAATCGTAAGCCTTGCTATGATAAACCATAACAAGTCTGAAGGACTCATAATGGCTTATCTTGTCAATAAAATGCACTTAAAAATCCCCAAGTGATTAGAAGGAGCCATTTCAGTCTATTATATCAACTGTTATATGCTGAGAGCATGAGAGATTTATTTTTCTTTTCCATCCTCTGTTTAAAAAAAAAAAAGAAAAGAGGAAATTAAATCATAATAAGCTATGTTCAAATAGAATCAAGGTACTAAAATAAACCCACAGAAGGAGATTTACAAATTAAGGAAGGCAGTGAAAAGTTCTTTCGAAGCAAAGAATACTCTCATATTACGCTTGGCCTCTCATTTTTGAGCACCACAGGATGGTTAATGGGTGGAGCGTGTGCTTGCACCAGTGCTGTTCCCTTTGAACTGTTGAGAATTGTGAATTTAACATATTGTGTCATGAAATCAGAATAATGTTGGTCCTCGTGCCAGTGATAACCTCCAGCACTTGCACATAGGGAAAACTGAATTGCCTTTACTACTCCACGTGGTAGTAAATGCTCAGCAAGGGCTGTAGAAGAAGAGGGTGACGGTGTTTTCCTGTTCCAGTACTTTTCCTGACTGCTTTTTCCAGGCATCTTCTTCAGGGACGGGCAAAGGGGAACTGCAGAGCCCCCAAACTCTTGAGGGTGAGAGGGGCCCTGATGTTTGTTGATATCACAATGACAGCTTCAACCATGGCAACTGCTCTAAAGCTGCTGTTTGGGGCTAGGTTTCTATCCTGGAGGTGGTCTGTCAGACTGTGTTTTCCCCTCGTGTTACTCTGCCTGTTGTCTGTTTGGTTCTTTTCACCTTGACTGGCCTGCGAGGCTCATGCAGATTCAGCAGGCTTTTGGAGGTGGCAGGAGGGGCTGCCATAACAAATGTCCTTTGGTGAGAGGGAGGAGCTAATTTTGGAGGTGATTACTGCCCTTGTCCAGTGTGCATTTTAGCCAGGGGAAAATCTTGCTCGTTAATTTTACACAGTTGAGTCAGAAAAGTTTGGAATTTTTTTCTTCTAATAATAAATAAAGGTATGTTTTCCTGCTGCAAGGAAAGGTATCTATTCTCTATAAAGTGGACTTTACTCTTTCCCAATAAATTCTTTAATTGTGCTAATATCGCACAATTTTGGCTCTTTTGCTATCACCAAAATTCATGCAGCAGTGAGGAGCCAGCCTGGATCCCTTATATCGCTTATTTGCGGGCTCTGAACTGGATTACGTAGCCAATCTGTAGCATTTCAAACAGATCTGAGCTGGCTCTCTGGGGCCAGCTTTGCAGATGGGTCTGGTACAGTCTTAAAATAGCCCCTGGGGGCAGATTGCTGGTGAAATTGGTGTCGCGCCTCCCCGGGCTGGTGAAGCAGTCAGAGGGAGAGGCGAGGGCTGCTGAGCAGCTCAGTGTCCTGCTCTCGGCTGCCAAGCTTAACCTCTGCGGCGCCCACGTTTCAGCTGTTTAATGTCTGAATAGACGGAGAGTATTCTGGGAAAGTGGATTTTTCTCTCTCGACGGTATCCCTGCTATCTCACTTGCAGATATTACGTCTTACATTTAATGCAGTCTTTCCAGACGGTCCAGCTTCGTGTTGTCAAAGCCTGAGTCATGCCTGTTCCTGCCCGTATGGAATTAACCTGTTCGTTCCTGTGCCCCATTCACAAGCTCAGGGTACCCCTGGGATGGGGATGCGTGGGGCTGCTTTTGGGGGATTCTTCAGCGCCGCTGCTGGCAGACAGGCAGGAGAGAGAAGACAGGTTCAGGAGGTGGGGGAAAATGAACTGGTGGGAGCCAGGGGAGAGAAGCAGTGGCAAGTAAACGCAGCTGAACAAGAGGAAAACGATGTTTATGTGTGCTTATTTAAGGTTTGCAGTGGGGATAAATGCAAGTCTGTCAGGGCAGTTTCTTTTCTCGCAGTGCTGTGAACCCTTTGTCTATTTACATGCTGTTATATGTGAGCAAGAAATTTGGCATTATGCAATTTTCTTTTTGACTGAAATAGATTCAGTGAGGTTCGGCAGAGAGAAATTTAACTGGCTGATGAGAGCCCGAGTTTGAGGCTCAGCTGGAATAAGAAGCCAAAATACACACATTCCCATCAGTACATGTACATCTATGTATGTACATGTGTGCATGCTGTCTTGTTACCCAAGAGAGCATGCTGCTAGTTGGATGACCACTTGGCAGGAACAACAATTTAATAGCGACTTAAAAACATACATTGGATTAAAGAAGGAGATGGCACCCTAAGAAACACCCAGAGATTACATATCAGTGCCATCTCAAATTATCAAAGCTGGGGAAACCATGGACGTGGAAATACAGCCTCTGTGTTGCCACCAAACACCTGACAGTGCGTTCTGGAGCAATATTCCAAGATTCATTTTTCATTTTCTCTGATGTCTTGTTGGGAAGGGAGACGTGTAGTTGAACAAACTGATCAATAAAAGAACAAATAAGGAACAAATGCTAGGAATATTCAAGATAAGGTTTTTACTTGAAAATCACAGGCAGCTTTATTATGCAAAAATCTCTGAACAGAACATTTTTAAATCTAATATGTTATTTTTACAGTAATATTCGTTTGACAGGCTTATGTTTCAGACAGGCAGAAGGAAAAAATAATATTTAACAAGCCCCTCCAAATACTAAGATGCAGCAGAAAATGAGCTGAGAAAATAGACCGGGAATAAAAGCAAATCAGCAAATAAACCTGAATAAACATACCATAAATAAAAGTACTGTTTGGAGTTTTACAGTTTTAAAATCTGATATTATGCCTAGATTTTAATATGTTGAACTAGGAATGTTAAAGTAATTACAAACATTTAAAAGTTTTATAACAATGTCTAAATTGCATCTTTTCAAATGATCATAACAAATTCTTTGGGTATGTAGGGAAAGACATTTATAATATTTTACAGTTTTTAAATACCTCAGTTCTGTGTCCCTTAGGAGCCTCAGAATAACATTATGAGGGAGAGAAAAATGAGAGGGGCATATTTACAAGTATTTGTAAGGTGATAAAATACAGTCATTTAAGACAGACTGCTTAAATACATCATCTACATTCATCATACGTGTCTGCATGTGTGTATGTCATGCGGTTTATCTGGCAGGTAGTCCTGTCTTACTGCAGTTTGCAGAAATATTCGTGACTCAGTGTGACTTAGGCATTCTCCTCCATAAAATTGTTCTTTAATAGATGATTCGTGTTATTTACTGAAGAGCAATACTTACACAGCAGTGCCGGGATCGGTAAATTAGTGTTTGCTTTGTTTTGCTTTATGCTTTGAACTAAAAACAGGTGAAGCCAGGATAAGTTTGTTTGTGAAAGCTTGGTGAATACTAATGAGAAGAAAAATCATCCCAGTCAAACTGAATAAATTCTGTAGAGAGTATGAAGGATTTTCAGCGATCCATATTGTCCTTGGACTTGGCTGTTGCGTTGTACTTTAAATGGAATTGATTGTGTGGTTGTAATGAAAGTAACAGATTGATTTCTATACAGAGTTACACAGAGTAAATAGAAAAATGTTCTTGTCTTGACCTGCATTCGTAAACTAAAAATCGGTGGCTTTTGACCTAATCCTTAATAAAACATGTAAATGTAATATAGGACATAAGAAGGTTTCTTTAATTCTTAGAAAATCTACTGTTTATTGGGTTTTGTGGGTGTGCTTCCTTGGATTTTAATTGATTTTGTTTAGGAATTCTGATAAATATAATGCATTTTCTCTTTGTGAAACTTGTACTTTTTGCTGTTTACATCTCTTGGGAAGATGTATTTAACTATTTTCTTTCTTATTATTCCTTTTGCCTTGACTACATAGCATTTTCCTTTACCTAGGTAGAATATTTATGATTTTTAGTACCTTCACTGTTGAACAGTGTTAGCACAGGATCCTTGCGAGCATGTGACCTATACACTTTTGGGTTGCTGCTGCATGCACTTGCATAGATTATTTCCAAAAGACAGTGTTTTCTGAAATGAATGTGCAGATTATTAGCTTTATGTTGTAATAAAAGGAGGAAAGCTGTTGACTGAAATAAGGTGCAGCATTCTTTCTGTTTGAATGAACCCCCAAAAATATTTATATTATTGCAATTATTATCTTGTTAAAAAGTCACAGAGATTTTTATGAATAGCGTTTATTATTCTTTTTCTTTTGCACATGTGAGATTGTGGTTCAGGGCCCAGTAAAATGAACAGTCCAGCTGGTAAATTCTCTCATTGAGCTGTAAACTAGGACTACAATAAGCAAGATCAGAGTTGCTGCATTCATCAGTTTCTCTGTGAATTTTGTGACTTTATTTTTGGTGCTTAGAGTTTAATTTCTCGCTGAAGTAGAGCAGCACATTGTCAGGACACGCAAACAAGAAGACCAAAACAATAGAAACCCTAACGCACCGACGGCCACCGCTACTCCATTGTAGCTTCCAAAGGCACTCTATTCTTCCCAGTCCACTTGATATCCTGCAGGTTGTGGCAGTACAATTCACAGGAAAAGCTTAGACATTGAGCTTGCACGCTTCTTGACTCCATTTTAAACCCTTTGTTCACACCGGGGTGGCATTTTTTCACACCACATGTGGCAGCTTTGACTCCTATCCAGCTTGTCGTATAGAATCAAAGTCTGTGATTTCTTACATTCCCAGTGTTGTCTCCTGAGCTGCTATGTTCTTTGTAGCTCCCAAAATATTACAAATCTTAATTTCAGTTGCAGTTTTTTAAAGATTTATAGGGTGTGGGATGAGACAACTATACCTGCACGCTTAGTTTTGGTTAAAATCAAAGCTGTTTGCAAAGGACATGAAGAGCTCTTTTCCCCTGCCTTTTCTCTTTTAAAAAACCCTCAATACCGGCTGTTAAAAATGATGTGGTGAATTTTATATGAGTCAGCCTGATGTAAGTTTTACAGAAAAGAATGAAAATAATGTGTAATACTATATATTTTTAGATTTGTAAATTACATGCGTACTCACTGTTTGATTCAGTATTAAAACATTGTTCATCTTAAGAGATTCTTTTGTTGCATGCAGGCATCATCTGACGTGCTTTCTTTTCCCTACTTTTCCAAAGGCAACCTTCCTCTGCACTTTTGCTGAAAGTTTTATGTATATCAATAGTAAATTTTAATTCAAACTAATTTTAAAGAGAACCAGGCTACCAATATGAATGCCCCTAAAATATACGCTGTTTAAAAGTTTATAACAGAAGATATATTGCTTAAAATAATGTCATTTAGGGTAGCTAAATGCCATTTGACTCCTTAAACAAATGCTAAAGTATATTATTTCTTGCTAAGAAACTTTACGATGGATTGCAAGTACAGTGTGTCATGGCAACAAAAATATTTGGATAAAAATTGTCACAGGAATTAATGTAACTTGTACTTTACACTTTTTAATATATTTTTTAAATTATCAATGAAAGCTAAATGGTTGTATGATTTGAAAGAATGTTCTCAGTCCTATATATATTTATAAATCTGTACGTTCATTGTTACTGCTTCACTCAGCTGAAGATAATAGAATAATTTCTCCTTGGCACATATGTTAGGCTGTGCATTGACATGACACCCTAATAAATATTTTGACTCGAGAGCTGTTGTTTGTTGCTGTTTGTCAGGTGGTTAGAACGGTCTTTTGGCTGCTGCTCCCGTTTGCGAACTAAAATATTAAAATGTATGCTTTCACTCTGGCAGTTTGCTTTTTGTACTTCGTGCATTTTCTGACTGCTCATTCTTTCTTTAAAATATAGTACTGTGGTGTGCTTAATGCATCCTGCTCATCCACCGAAATACACTTAATTGCTTATGGTGTTTATGAAACACTTAATATTGGTTTTATGTTTGCTTTTAAGAATGGCATGAAATCATATTATGTAAGAGAATAGTTCAGTAACAGCCTCTAGAGAGACAAAATTTCAATGTTCTTTTCTGGTTTAGAAAATATAATAATAATTTCACATGCTGATTTTTATGCCATTTCCTTGCTATTTTGTTTATGGAACATTTGATCTTAAGTTGTTGAATCATCTTAGCTGGTCTGATATATAGCAGCACAGAATAACAGAAAGTCTCTCCCAATTAATCTTTATTTTATATTTCAGTCCAAAATCTCAATGTTATAAACTAACCCCCAGTAATAATTCATTTTCAGTTAGAAGCACAGTTTTATTAGCTCTGACTGCTGAGCAGTTTTTTGTTTAATTAAAAAATCCAAAATATATGAAAACAAACATGTAACTCACGGTTGTTTGATTTTTTTGTCTGTGATTTTTCAAACAAGATGAAGACTAGAATAATAGATTTAGAATATGTATCTCAAAATAGTTTTATTTTGCATACTAAATTGTAGAAAATTTATAGAAATGTTCTTTGAGAAGATCAGTGGTTAATACAATTGCATTAAAATGGAATTTTTAAAAGTTACCTATTACTTTAAAAAATACTCAGTCTAAATGAACATTTCTAAAGAGAAAATGAGATACTGTTTTGTTGGGGTTTTGTGCCAAGCACCTTAGCAGTTTTTTCAGTTTAACTAGCTACACATGTCCAGGCATTCTGAATGCAATTTTAGATCATAAAAAAATAGTTGTTATATGAAAACTGAAAGTCTAAAAAGATGAAACCTTTCCGAATGTAATACAGTAATTTGTGCTAGGCAATTATTTTCCAAAGCACGCTATAAGGAGAGAAACATGTAAAATACTCATGCAAGCTTACTCACTTACTGTTTAAATATTAAAACAGTGACTCAGAAAAGCAATGTACACACACTTAGCACAAAGTTATTTTACTAGCACAAAGTTATTTTACTAGCACAAAGTTATTTTACTAGCACAGTTATCTACATCTAAACTTGACATCATACAGCATTTTTAGAAGACTCAAGTATTAGTTTCTTGGAAGCAAGACAAGTTCAGTAAGTGTATCAAAATTAGTTTACCTACTTCCACAGCGCATTAATACTGAAGAAAAGGCATGATCTTATTTCAAGTGTCATGAAGCAGAAATATAGAATAAGCATTTGTCAATATCCATTCCAAAAAATCCCAACTTTTATTTCTCCGCATTTCTTACTTTTCCCCATGTTTCTTCAGACCCTCTTCGCGTTAACTTTTCTTCTGTTTCCAGAAAAGAGAAGGGTTTGGAGGAAACCCCAACAACAAAACCCCACAAACAATCAGCAAAAGCATAATTGGTTTATATTGCCTTTCAACTCGTGGCCTGTCCTCGTATTATTAAATCGGATCATACATACTCCCCTAAAATTCAGCTTGGAGTAATCCTCTGCTACTTAGGGCTGGATGAAAAGAGTACTCATTGTGAATTATGTTTCATCTGTCACAATAACCTTCTTTATTCTTTAGTGCACCTCCCCTTTGCCTGCGGCAATTAGAGAAAATAGGTATGCCTTGAAGTATGAGATAGTGGTATCTCAAAAATATATATACTGATGTCATATACAGACAACACTGGGTAAGCAACACCCTGAAGAATATATAAGCCCTTTTTGATGCAATCCAGATTTTATTAGGACAGAGTAGAGGCAGGCACATTTTACAATGAGTAGGTGCTGATGGCTTTCACTAGATTATTGTTTTTTCGACAGGCAGTGATCAGAGAGTTTATCATTCTGTTAAAAGAAGAGTAAAAACTTGCTTACCGACTGATTTCAAGAATGTATAATTTTCCATGTTAGCTACAATTCCGGTGTTTTTTTATTTGGAGGTGTTAGAGCATCTTTTTCTTCACTCCCCCCTGAAATTCTTAGAGTTCTGTTGAACTCTTCGACTGAACACTTCAGCTACATTTTCTCAGTGGTTTAGCATGATTTTCATTATTTCTTGCAATGGTGTCGACATTCATCGGTATAATTTTTTTAATTAAATGCATATTAAAAAAATAAGCTGACCAGTGAATATCAAAAAGGTTTATGCAATAGTACAGAAGAACAAAAAGTGCTTTCAAGGTCCCATGTTACCAGGTGTTAATTTTCTGAATTATTTGTCTTTCTATATCAAGAGAAAAAAAAAGATTCTTTTAGAGTTTTAGCCACCACTGTGAGGTTATTTTATCTATTACAATATCTATCTTTTCTTAACACTATCTACTTTATTCTATTTAACAACAACAACAACAAAAAAAGCCGTATTTGTTGGATTTTTTACTTTTTGAATTTATCTTGGAAGCTTTCCAAGTTCACTCTTCTTCCCCCTCAACCCCCCTGTTATTTTTAAAGCCTTATGGCAGCAAACGTCCAGTCAGTATCTTGTTTTGAAATGATTCTGGGCTATTCATACTGATTCAAAATCAGCCGCCCTTGCACTTTAAGAAGGCTGATGTTCAACTGGGAATGACTAAAAGAGAAAGCACCTTTAAAAAAAAAAAAAAAATTGAGTGCTAAATCAAGCACATTACAACAAAGAGATTCTGTTGTGAGGCTAGTCTAACATTAGGACACCGTTATTAAAGTTCCTAAGAAATTACTATACTACAAAAAAACAATAATACTTGTGAATAAAGGAAGAGAGTTTGGCCCACTGCACAGGTTTGGGCACAAAAGTGCTTGCTAAGCTATCTATTTCACACATGCAACGACAGAAGGTTCGATATTCATTCGATCGATGACTGAAAAGGCACAATGGCAAAATCGGACGGACTTCTTTTCAAATACAGATCTCCGATGTCCCCCTACAGTCTGCAGTCGCACGGCTGGTGGTGTGGCACAGACGGAGCAAGGGTTACATCAAGGCTGTTCTCTGGACCGTGCAAACAGTCTAGACCAATGACCTGCAGCATCGTGCCCTTTGAAGAAGAGGCAAGTTCAGTCACGACGAAGAAAAATCAAGGCGTACCCCTTTTAACAATAGGGAGCAGCTCGTGGCTGCAAAGAGGTAAGCAGGGGTAAGCAAAAAAGGCATCTGCTTCCATGGTTACAGGCCAAGCATGGGAACCTTGCTTTTGAAGAGGGACGGTTCTCAGGCTCCCTCACAGGCTATGTCATGCATTATAAGCAAAGGCAGGTTGAGCTGAAATCCGCAGAGTTATTTCAGGGTAAAATGATACGCGAGCACATGGCTGTTAGTAAAAAAAAAGTCACATGACTGTTTAGAAGCAGCCTTACACAGTTTCTGAATTGAGCCTTTCGTTTGGGGCAATTTCTTCTTCTTTTCTTTTTATATTGTCTTTTTTTTTTCTTTCCTCCGCTTTTTCAGCAAACTAAGAAAATTAGGAGAACGTTTATATAGAACAAACATTTGTTCGATATACAAGATTCTGGCTATTCTCCTTCTCTAAACTGAAAAAAGGTCAAGGGTCAATGTTTTTTCATGACAGGGCCACAAATCCTTTTGTTAGTGTAGCTTTAGAAAATGCCATTTAAAATAAGATTTTGCTTTTGTTTCTAAGTGCATATTATTATAAGTTTGACAGAGTCTGAAAGTAATGAATTTCTGTCTCTCTGCAATAACTTTTGTATTCCAATATTTTACCAGTTATTTTTCTTCCTTTTGCCAATTTTCGAGATTTGCACTTCTAGACAGGACAAGTAATAACGCACACAAAAGTCAACACATAATAGTCCTACCTTCTTTGGGGGGCAAAAAAAGAAATTATCTGCTAGCTATAGGTAGTAAAAATGTGATCAGTGACAATATGCCTGTGGTGTAATCATTAACCTTTGAGAATCGTTATGTTTTTACTCAATCTCTTTTTGCTTTGTTACTCTTTTATCTGCGGCATATTACATTTCCTCTTGAAAAATTAAAATGTGCAGTGTATTTGCTCCGGCATAAGTGTACCTGCTTTTTTTAATTGTGTTTATTACATCTGTGACATTTTAACTGTTTGTAGTAGTTTGTAAATTTTGATGGCTTACTATTTTATTAGAATTTTACTGTTAAAGGGTTTACTGTAGGACCAGTAGCTTCTGTTATATACTTATTGTATGTTGTTCTGTTTTATTACAAGCTCTACAGCATTTGTGTTCTTATTATCAGTATGAGATTAACTTTATTCCAACTATTCCTGTTAAAATGGGGGGTGTAGTGGAGAGAAATGTCTAGCAAACTGTTGAACAGAGTTCGAAGTTCCAGGAGCCGTAATAATTACACAGGTAATTTCCATCAGTATTTTTTCCTGCTCTTCAATAGTTGCAGGGACCTGTGGTACTTGGTAGAATTTGTATTGCTATTCCTATAAATGTAATTATTATTTATGAGTGTATCAAGGGCAGTATTTTCTCAGGGTGTGTTCTGAAGTTTCGTTGATCTGTAGGTTGGTTTGATTCAGGTTCAAACTGAGGACTGTGTATTCGAGAGGAAAGTATGTGAACTAACAGTAAGTTGCCTCCAAATAGCAATAGACTTTTTTGAAAAAATCTTTGGCCTACCCTGCACAGTTATGGGTCAAAATTATCTATGGAAAAAGTGCACAGAAAATATAAATACGCAATATAAGCAATTACATATTAATAGCAAAAGTAGAAAACCCATTATCTTAAAATGGTCATGATCCGGATTAATTAGATTCATTCTGGGTAATTTATATCCTGCATATTAATTCAGTTTTCAGATAGACTTTGACATGATTGCAAACTGTAACTTTGCTCCAAAAGGTCTGTTAACTTGTCCCATCTGCTTAAGATAAGAATTTGTTTGCTGGTCTTTTGTGTAGGCTGTTAGATGTAGTACAGCATTGTGGTGTTCCTGCTGAACTATAGATGCATGTTAATGATGACAAACATGTTCATATGCTGACTGTAGTTTAGAAATTCATACACCATGTAGAAGTGTTGTGCCTTCAGCTTTATTTAGGCTGTGGAATTCTCCTAATTTTTATTACTTTCAATAATAAATTAAAATATTAAGTACTCCAGTCTTACATGTATGGCATAAACAGTGCAAAAGACAGTGCTGCTGTATTTGGTATCCAAGCACTGCTTGAAATTATTCTCATGCTAATAACACATTAGGTTTTAATAAACAAATTTTAAAAAGAGAGAGATTTGGCTACTAGAAGGAAGATTTTTAAAGTAAAAGGCTTCCCTCTTGTCTATTTTAATGTCATTAATAAGAAAATAATTTCTGGTTTCACAGCAGTCTGCACAGTGTACCAAGGGGAGGATCTGATATTAATTATGTTCATGATCATTCTTGAAATAATTAGTCTTCTCCTGTAAGGAGCTGAGAACATTGCAATGAAAGATGTGTAAGGCTTGGTGTTGAAGGGAGTAGTTGTATCTCTATGAGCAATGAAAACATGATTGAGAAACCATTAAGTTTTAGTTCTGTTGTTGTTGTAGGGTGGATTTTACCATGTGTTGATGTGTTGCCCCAAAGTACACACACTCCTGTCCCTCTTGTGTTGTCAACACTGAGATTCTGAAAAAAACATTGGGTTATACTGAGTTGTTGCTTGAGTTATGTGCCAACTTTGCACCTGGTTCATTCAAGCTAAAGTTCAGGCTGCCAGTTTGAGGCCTTTTACTCCATTTCAGCCAGTGATGACTAATAACTGGATATTTCTCTTTACTTTCCCCTTTGAACTATCCATTTAAGTGAAGGAACAAATCATCTAAGCATCTTATCCCTCTTCTTGAATACCAGGGCTCTAAGGGCTTCATGAAGCACCACTGTTTTCTAACCTTCATTGTGATACAGAAGCCAATTCAGCTTCTCTGAACCAAGGGACTGACTACATCACTGATTTTGAGAACAGGGAGAAGGAGGGCTTTTTTTAATACTGAAGATGCCTTCTGGATGATGGGGAGTTCTGTGGTTTGCATAGCAAGGATTATCAGGTGCAATTTCCTTCATAATCGATGCAATTCATGCCCCTGTTGTCTTCAGAATGAAATCCTTTGTTTTTACAAGAGAGGTAGACAAAGTTTTAATGCAACATGCTGGAGGCAAGGGTCACTGTGTCATCAGTTTACTTTACAGGAATTTTACACTGAATCGCTCCCTTGAATTATGGGAGGTACCAATCTTACCAGCATGATTTATCTACCCTTTCTTCCTTCCATTTTTCCTTACCTGAAGAAATGTTACGGAAATCTGTTAAGATAGCTGAATGAATGCAGAACATCTAGCCTATGAAAACTTCAGCAACTGAGGAAAAGGTTTTATTTCACCAAAAGTCTCATAATTTGAGTCACCCAGGTAAGATTCTTCAAAAAAAGTGTCAGCTCTGCCATAGTACACCAAACCAGAACAAAACAACCCACGATCCTCTTGTTCAGTGAAGATTTGGGTTCTTCAGTTTGGTGCCATCTTTAAGCAATGTATACTCTGGCACTTTATTATGATATGCAGCAATGTTGTAAGCAAGCACTATAAGGACAGTAGTTTGTCAAGGTGCACATCCTAATAATCTACTGGATAAAGCAAAGGCAGCAAAACCCGGAAGAACCCCAAGGTTTAGCCTGGGGATACAGGATGAATTACAGTTGTCTGAAACTTGATGAAAAGACACCTTTTTAACTCAAGGTTTTTAAAAGTGCTACCAGGTTAATCCCCACCAAAAATCCTTTACTTTTTTTTTCTCCAGGACCATCCTTTTCTAGATTTCCTTAATGAGAATGAATATTCAAGCCTAACTGTGGACTTGCTTAGAGCAAGGACTTGGAGAAGCCCATGTAGCAAAAAATCATCAAAGCTTAAAAATGTATTTTTTGACTTTTAGTATCAAGTGAAAGTCTATAGGCTTTCCTCCTCAAAAGCAAGAGGCCTGATAGATCAGTTAAGCCAGTAACAGTTGTAGTTGTTTGCTTTTCGTACTGTAGGTGGATTTGTTTGTTATAAACTTGGGAATGACTAACTGCATCAACTTCGATTTAAGATACTAAACAAATTAAGTCTCTCTGGCTCTTGAATATTCTTCTTAGTCTATAATCTCCACCACAAAAAGCCTTAGAAAGTCTGATTAAATTGTTACCTCTTATTGAAGTCTCCTTCCAAATGCACTGAAAATAAGTAACAGATGCAGCATGCACTCTGAGTCAAATGACCAGAAAGGCACATTTTCTCACTCGTAGTTCTATGATATTTTGAAATGAAAGTTAGTCTGATTCCAGGAGCATCTCAAGTGTATGAGGTTCTTTTCTATACTGGCAGTTTATGAGCCTCTGATATTGGTAAGTAGAAGTCCCTTTAATGCTTATTATATTCTGTTCGCAGGAAGGAAAGCTTTAGCATTACTTAAATAATGTTAATCTGAAATAACCTGATATTTCTTGTAGCTTTCTAATAGAGACCTGAAGAACAACAGCAATAAGAGCTGTTCTTGTGCAGAGTTCAGTTAAGATCTTGTGGCTAAGTTAAGATCACAATTGTTGTGATATGATCTCAGGGCTAAAATATTTGCTTTAAGGTCTGGTCATGCCAAACTGTCATAGAATCATAGAATAGTTTGGTTTGGAAGGGACTTTAAAGATCATCTAGTTCCAAACCCCCTGACATGGGCAGGAACACCTTTCACTAGACCAGGTTGCTCCAAGCCCCGTGCAAGCTGGCCTTAAACACTGCCAGGGATGGGGCAGCCATAGCTGATCTGACTAACCTGTTCCAGTGTCTCACCACACTCATAGTGAAGAATTTCTCCCTAATGTCTTACCTAAATCTATCCTCTTTTAGCTTAAAGCCATTATTCCTTGCCCTATCACTACAGTAAGAAGTCTCTCTACACCTCTCTTACAAACCCCTTCAAGTATTAAAAGGCCCCAGTAAGTGTCCCAGGAGACTTCTCTCCTCCAGGCCTGACAACCCCAACTTTCTCAGCCTGTCTTCGTAGGGAAGTGCTCCAGCAACAAAAAATCAAACAGGACCAGAGCATGTCTAACCTACTGTTGGTCTTGGTTTTAACATGTTGTGTTCTCTGGGAAATGACTACTTTTTTTTTTTCTCATTTGATTTCTCCCAAACAGTTAGTCATGAAAGAGGGAGTTCTCAGGGTAAATATTGGCTATTTTATATACAGATATGCCTTTAGTAGAATTATTACATCCTGTTTCAGGAAGAAGGATGGAAATTTCCCCTGTGTTTGCATTGGTTGAAGAGCTCTGGAATTTATACTTTACTGACAAGAAAGAATGACAAAGAAGTCTTGTAATGCTTGTACACTCATGAGCAGGGAACTTTGCATACTAGAGTGAGCATCCAAAGTTTGTGCTTAGCAGTATTTGAAAGAATACATAGCAAAATGATAAACAAGAACACTAATTTTTTAAAAAGAGGAACTTTGAAAAGGTCAGCACATATGCTTAACAAATGCTGCTACCAGGAACGTTTACAAGAATTCTGGCCTAAGAAAGTAGAATTTCCATAGAGAATGAAAAATCTGATCATTTTTGATTTATGAGGGGCAAGATGGTTGTTAGTCTGACATTTAAAATGTAGCTGGAATTACATCCTGAAAAAAATCATATTTATCTGAGATGGCATCCCTTTGAACCTGCTGTGGCAGGGATTTTGGGTCCGAATATGTGTCGTGTGAGAACACTAATGGTATTTCTTCACTCATTATTTCTGACTAGGTGATCTCACTTTTAGGCTGTACTGTTAAACAATTTTAAATTGACATTTTCCCCTCACAATTTTATTTGAGTTTCCCTAAGGTACTACTGAAGTCTGTCTGTTTTTTATTCACGGAACAAGATAATTCAAGAAATACTCTTGTGGGCCAGAGTAATGGTCTGTCTGCCTTGATGCTTATTTTGTGACAGTGCTAACAGGGCATTCAACTGGGGGATAGCACATGGGCCTCTCTGCTTTCAGAGATCCTTTTCCCTTGTACTCTCTTGACATCCATCTTTTTTGGATTTGTGATATTGGATGGGACATCCCTGCCTTACTCTTCAGTATCTGTTCATGGACCTCCTGTCCATGAATTTTTCCTTTAGCCTGAACTATCTGGAAGTTAATCCTTTTGGTATTTTGGTCCAAGGAATGAAGTTGAGTTTTGGTTTCTGAGTTTTGGTTTCTGAGCACCAAGTAGGATTACAAGTACTCATAGTTAGTTCTGCTGTGGTAAATAACTCAGTTTTGAATTGTTCGTGCTTGTGTTCAGCAATCTTCCAGATATTCTGTAATTTGTATTTAGTTTGGGTTTGGATGAAAACTTTCGCCAGTTATCCCCTCTCATAAGGAATTTTGTCTAAACACTTGTGTCACATGAAGAATTGTTCAAATACTTGTATGTAAACAGGATTGGTGAGACGTGAAGAAAACCTTCATGACTGTGTACTGGCCAAATCAAAACTCTCAAAATATCCAGTCCAGCCTGTTACTTGCTGCAAAACCTGGGATAAACTTATTTGTCTCTACCAGCACTTCCCTCTCAAAGCAAAGAAATGGTGGTATAGTGGTTACACTTTTCCCATTTTATAGCTCATATTTGGAGGATTTAAGGTAAATTCTTAAGATTCAAAAGCAGTAAATTTTTAAATATTAATCCACTGTGAGACCATATAGTACAGTAACTACATTGATTTGTCTGTGGAGGTGAGAGAGAGTATCAAATTCATTCTGATTTTAATTTGTTCTTTGTGAAGCAAAATTCTGTAATTATTCCATTGGAGAAGATGATAGAAATACATATTTGCACCTGTTTGTTTGATTTTAATGTTTAACTTTTACTATTCAAATTTTTCAAGCATCTTGCTTAGAAGATGTAGTTTAGAAGCTTTGATAGAGATGTACTGCCAAAAAGCATCCACCTACTTCCCCAAGTCTACATCCTTTTATTTTATCAAAATTCAGCATTTTGTTTTCACCGCTGAATGTTACTACAATCTGATTTCCTAAAATAGCTGTTGCTCATATGCCAGACTAGAATAACAATTGTCAAATGGTAATTCTGTCAAATCATTACACAAGCACTTGATTTTTGAGAGGAAATTGTACCACCTTTAGGTACTGTGGGTTTTAAAGGCCTACTAGAAGAGCCATTTTCAATATACCGTTCAAAAGTGCCATCAATGAATAATCCAGAGAAAACTTCACAACTGGGAGAGTGTGAGGAATATAAATAGGATGGAAGTCTGAAAACTTAGTTATATATGTGGTTAAGATTGCTTCTGCTATTATCTGATATCTCAAGATTTTTAAAAAGGAAATGAAGGATTATATTAATAAACAACAAAATAAGCTGTTCATAGATCTCTCCAACTGAGGTATTTGTTTAGACATGGTCAGTGAAGAGTATTTCTAGGACACAACAGATTTCACCCAGTCAGAATCTCTAAAAACAGGTCAGATGAATCATGCTGTGAAATGTCTCTCTAATTCTACGATGGCCTGCAGTGACTAGCTCAGAGATGCTGCTTAAAACTCGGTAAGATGAATTTAATCCAAAATGACTGCGGTCCCAATGATCTGATATGTCTATAGATGATGTTTATGCCAGTTAAAAATGTACCAACTTAGACCTTTCAGGTAATTAAATAAAATGATTAATGCTTCCATAAGAGGCAGCACAACAACCTCCCCAGGAATACTGCCAAGCATTCAGGTGCCTAGGTATAGGAAGCATGAACTTAGGTGTAACAAACAGAGAAATGAGAGTAAAACAAATAGGGGTAAGGGAAAGGTTATTGTGAGGATACTAAAACCTTTATTTCTCTTGAGTAAAGTAAAGGCCAAGACAAAAGGTATGCTGTGTGGAGAGGACAACTGTGAGTTAAGGAGAACAATTATTTAATCTGAAGAACAGAGCTGGGGCAGAAATAATTGGCAGAAAATCAGACTGGAAGTTACAATATTTCCAGCCATGAAAGCAGTGCTGTTCTGAAGGAGTCTCCCAAGAAGGTGGTCAGGTTTTGTTTTCCACACACGTCTAACTGTTTGCAAGGTGGAAAATGATACATTTATGAAAGGAATGTGAAACACGGTTGCCTCTGATAGCAGGAGCCTGGACTTGAAATGCCACCACTTTGATCCTAGAAGGGGATGAACATGCATGACTGCACTTATTGAAGTGACAGTAATTATGCTGTAGATATGCCTATACTATCAATGTGAATATGTTGTGGTGCTTCTTTAAACTTGTAATTAATACTAATTGAGCTCTGAGAAACTGAAGGGTTCCTCGTTTAAAAATCTTGCGCTTTTACTGAGTGTAACAAGTTTGCTAACTTATCCCTCTTCTTGAAAAACTCCATGTTAATGAAAGGAAAACACTGTATGTGATATGTTGATAACAAACAGCTCAAAGCATTTCTTACTGTGTAAGCTAAACACATTTTCCCAGCATAGTGCTTCTGCTACACGTGTTTTCCCTTGGTATTGTATTTGCTGTGCTAGACATGTGATTGTAGGTTAATACTTTCCCTAAATATTCTGCTAAACACAACTTTGTGTCTGCTGTGAAGAAGTTAGTTCAAATGAGAAAAGTTATAGGTTTTGTGCATAAATTCAGTATGTTTTCTAACAATACACCGAGAGGAAGACAAAAAAAGAATTTTCAGGTGCTGAAATTTGATTTAAGAAATGGAGTTGGTTGGCATGAAATAAAAGTCATAAAATCATGACTTTATTAGCTTGCGTAGGTCAGTACACAACTGAGTGTCCAACCAGCAAGAGTGCCCCCAGTTTGTGATGTGCTGAAAGGCTGTGGGCTCTGCAAGACAGATGTCATGGTACCACCTTATTTTGTCACTTCAGCTGCTGGTATATGACAATTCCCGTAAATTTTTTAACGTGTTGAAGTTCATCAAGCCTTGAAAAAAAAAAAAGATTCCTCTTTTTTTGTCTTTATATTTTGTAATTCTGGGAGATAACATTGTCTTTCTTTGAAATGGGGTTAATTGTAAAATAACGGGTGAAACTCAACTAGTTTATTGAGTGAGTCCTGTATCCTTGTTCTGATGCCCTACATCTTTTCTAGGTGTGCAGCTGCCATTCTGTCTCAGCAGGACTGTGTTTGCCATGAGCTGCAGGTAAGCCCCGAGGCCATTATCCAAAGTTTCAGAATCCCAGTCACCCAGTGCACATGAGGCCGTGGGCAGTGCTGAGGTTCTCCATCCTATGGTGGCTTTCCCAGGATGGGGAGGAGACACTCCTTCTGTGTTTGAAATGGCTCCCAAGGAGCTCAGTCATGGTCCTTCTCCTCACAGCACAGGGCTGTGTTTCAAATCAGAATGTGCCATTGGACCATGTAGTTTAAACTCGTAAGTTTTTACATTTTGTGCTGTCACTCCCTTGTATTTTGTCTTTGAAGCAGGAAATTATTTATTTAATCGCTATTTATCTTTATGGCAAGAATGCTTAATTCCTGAAACAAACTATCAGAATTTGTTTCTTTTACCTAATTTAAATTTGACCAGCTTTATCTTTCAGCCATAGATGGTATTTTTTTCCTGTAGTCACTGCTACATGTTTGTTCAAGTCAGCTAAAATAGATCTGATATCTCTTAAAAATTTCACCGTGACACATTACCCGGTATCCAGTAGTTGTGGCTCTTCCTTTACCTGTATTTTTTCCCCACATCCTTTTCAAAATATACAGAATTTTTCTAAACGTGACTGTCGGATTACTACTAATACTGCAGTTGGAGGAAAAAGCAGTTGCCTGTCACTCCTACTTCGCCAGCACTTTGAACATCATGGGGTTGTGCTAAGCTTTTTATGCTGGGCCCTTGTGTTGAACGGTGGACCCCTGTGCTTTACTCCGTTCCCTTCAACAATGACTCACTTGGTTTCTCTTTCTGATCTCAGGATGGATTTTGAGTGCATGGTTGTTCACACAGGTTTGCATTTTCCAGTTCAAACCATTTTGGACAGGCTCATACTCAAAATTCTTTCATACCTTTACTTTTCCTCTCCCTTCAGATGTTAGGAATGAGTTTTATGGTAGGTTCTGCTCATACTCCCAGCTGATGTGAATGTGTGATCTCAGAAGAATATCAAACCATAATGAAAAATTTATGGAAAAGTCTTTTGAATTATACTATATCTAGATATTATCTTCAGTTAAAATGACACTAATTTGGGCTGCTGGTGGTCTAGTACACATCCATGTGAATGAGTTTTTACCTTTTTGGTTTATTTAGAGGAGCTAAAAATTAAAAGTGAAATATTTACGAATATTAGCCGTAAGTGTGAAAAACAAGTCTGCCTGACTGCTTAATGTTTAATCAGTAGAAAGTAGGCATATCACTGTGTTCTTGAAAAATAGTATTTCACCAGCCTATTTCAGCTGGAGCAGGTGGCAGAGGCCTAGCTTTTTGCATACAGTGGCATTCCTAAAGCCAGGCCTGATAGCCACACTTAGGCTTTCCTTCTCTCTCTTCCCAAAGGCTTCACAATCATATTTTCTTTCCCTTCTGCTTATGTTTCCTCCTTTTATTGCGAATATTTTGGTTTTTTGTGTGCCTGAGACCAGTTTCTTTTTTGCCATTGTTGTTTTCCCTCAATCTTCTGTTTATCCATAAAGCCTGGATAATTTTTTTGCTTTATTTTTGTGGCCTTTTTTTAACATTACCATACTTATCTGTTTTGTATATCTGGAGAAAATTTTACTCCACTTTGTCTTTCTGCTGAAAAAGAGATCATGAAACTAAGAAAGGATCTTGAATCCCTGCCTGTAGGATGGTGGAAGCCAGCTGTCCAAACAGACTGTGTATTTTGTAATAAATTTATTGGGGGATGAGTGTGTTTTATTAATAAGAATGTACACTTTTGATATTATGTTTGCAGTCAGAATAGAGATGCATAAAAACCCAGTTAATAATTCTGAATACTAATATTAAAAGTATAGCAGTGAAGTCCTCTTTTTATAATATAGGACATTTTGTTCTGGAAAATTTCTTTTAAAAAATGGCAGAAGTTAAAGACATAAAGAGGAACAATAATCTTTTGGCTAGAATCAATGATCAGTTGCTTCTAAAGCTGGATATCCTACAGAGCAGTCCCCATCTACTAGACTACATTATTTTATGATGCCTGGACTATGTTGAGAAAACTTTCTTGCTTTTTCCAGTAGGAGCAATTGTCAACTCCCACGTTAAAGGCGATTTAACCTGTATGTAATAAAGTATGTACTGCCTGCAATATTTTTGCAGTAGATGTTACCTTAAGAAATCTGCACACTGAATATTTTTGTCAAACAATTATGCACAAGGCTTTTTCCATTTCCACCCTTTTTTGGAGTCCTTTAGTCTTTTTAACTGTTAGCATGTACTGTAAAAGTCTGTTTATTATACAATTGAAAGTTACTTGGTTATTTCTGTTTGGAAATTATTCGTGGAAAAAGGCAATGACTGGGAATAACACCTGCACTTCTCAAATTTGAGAAAATTACAGTATACTGAAAAAAACCCCTATGAAATGATATCTGTTTAAAAAAAAAAAATCGAAACAACTTCATAGGATACACTGATCAGTGTTGAACTTAGCTGGTAGTACAACACTTCATCCTACAGTTTGTCATTAAATAGAGGGAAACTGGAATAGCTCTACTCTACATGTTCAAAACCCCAGCATTCCGTCTTAAGGAAAATCCCGAATATAAGGAATACCATTGTTTGCTGTGCATGTGGTGACTGGTTATATTAAGTTGAAGTTACTGCCATCTGGTGGGCAAAGCAGTGTTATATCCCAATAGTTGGAAGCAATTCTATTAGGGTTATGTTCTCTGTGTGTGTGTGAATACTGTGTGTGCCTCTGTGTGTGTATATATACACACACACCTATACAGACATCGATATAGATATATTTAATATGAGCATTTGGTTGCTGATTTTAAAAGAATTTTCAGATATTCAGTCATACAGAATGGCCTGCTGAATTGGAGATTAATTGAGGGTAGAGAAATGTAGGAAAGAAAATAAGGAAAACGTAAGAGGCAGAGCAGACAGAGATGTGAAATATGTGCTGTGGTACTACCAGTGTGCCTACACTTCTGGTCTGGATTAACATAGAGAATCATGTATAGAACTATCTTCAGAATATTTCTTTGTACTTTGTACAGCTGGAGATCTTGCAGTTTGTGCAGTTTCATGTAGCACTTCCTATCATCATATAATAGAATCATAGAATGGCCTGAGTTGGAAGGAACTTAGTTCCAATCCCTGTGCCATGGGCATGGACACCTTCCACTAGACCAGGTTGCTCAAAGCCTCGTCGAACCTGCTCTTGAACACTTCCAGGGATGGGGCATCCTCAGCTTCTCTGGGCAACCTGTGCCAGTGCTTTACCACCCTCAAAGCAAAGAACTTCCTGCTAATATCTAATCTAACCCTACTCTCTTTCGGTTTGAAGCCATTCCCCCTGTCCTGTCCCTACAGACCCTTGTAAATAGTCCCTCTCAGTCTTTCTTGTTGGCTCCCTTCAGGTACTGCACACCACAATTAGGTCACCTCAAAGCCTTTTCTTTTCCAGGCTGAACAATCCCAGTTCTCTCAACCTTACCTCAAAGGAGAGGTGTTCCATCCCTCTAATCAACTTGGTGGCCTCCTCTGGACTCTGTGTTAGAGATGACCACTATTTATTGCTGCAAAAATATCCGTGCAGTTTCTGCCTTATGCCTCCATTCCTTGCTTACGTTTTCTCTTTGCTGCACTAAGTTTGCTCCTCCTTGAGTCTTGACATGTACTTGTGTTAACTATTGTCTGATTCCTGAAGGATCAGCCCAATAGGAATGGATTTGCATGAGTGGTGCATCAGGGGAGTCTGTGAGGCATTTTACACACATTAAATTATTCATGTTTTCTCAAGGAGCTAACACTCTTATGTTAGATGTACCCGTGCAGTGAATGATAGGCAAAGTGGTAAGTGAAGCAAGATTCAGTTGTGGGAGACAGTGTCAGGTGTCTATCTTTAGTAAGAAGTTGCTCAGTAACCATGTGAGAATAATAATAGTGTCCAGAATTTGTTCTTATTTCATTGGTATGGTGTCTGAAGAGTCCAAATAAGATTAGGTCTGCTTTGTGTACAAATATTAAATTGCTTTTGTGCTTGTCATATGCTGTACTTTCTTTCGGTGGAGAGCAGTAGAAGTGATCCTTTGCTTTTGATATGCAGAATAAATTGCCGTTTTCTCTACTATTATGTTTGTATCAAAAGTGTATCTTTAACTGGCATCTTCTCATGCTCAGAGTCAAGGAAAAGTTAGGGAGATCCAAGAGTACCTTGGGGTGCGTAGTGGTGCGATCAGATCCCCAATTTGGATTGGTCAAATCCAAAGCCCTCCAGCTGCATGATTAACCTCTGATGCTGAGGCTCAACCAGAGCTGAGGCTGGCCAAGGTAAGGCTACAGGAGGCATACATGGCTTCAGTGTTGTTCCTTGACAGTCTCTGGACCCTCAGTGGCACGTGATTAATGACGAACACAAGACACAAGATTTGATTGGAGCTGAGATCCCTGGATTCTGAGTCCTGCTGATTTCAGGTCACTGAGGAGACTTGCTTCAGGCACTCGTGAACATCGTGCCTTGTGCTGAATTGGAAAGGCAAGAATCAGTGGTAGAGTAGTATTAGATTCCTCTTTAAAGGGGTAACTAAATGCTACCACCCTAGACTTTATTACAACATGTATATTGTTCTAATGACATCCTCTCTGTTGTCTTTTTTTTTTTTTTTTGTGGGGAGGGACCCTTGCTTTGGTGGGCTTTCTGATGCTGTAGTCTACAGAATATTTTTTCTTTGGCTGCTTATTGGCCTTAACAGTGACATCAGAGTCTTGCTGAGTGCTTGTCTGACTGCATGTTACATTCTAGACAACTAAGTTGAATTACAGGAGCTCATCTGTTTGATAAGATTTGGGGTTCTGCTTCATTTATAGCTGGGTTTTTCATTCCTGTCTTATACAGAGCATCTTATGAGGAGATTCTTGGTTTATACAGTTACAAAGTGATAGGTCAAGCCCAGGTTGTAGGCAAACCACGTTCTTCTTGCTCTTATATCTGAAAACAAATTCTGGTTACAAATCCACATGTGAAGAGGCCTTATGATTACATGAATTCTTTCATCCTTGAATCTAATTAAGCAAAAAACCTAATGATATTGACTTTATGTGTATCTCTTGGATGTTACTGAATAAGTGTGGTTTCAGAAAAAGATACTTCTCATCTCTCATAATTCTTGTTTATTTTGTTTAAAATTCTTTTTCACTTGGTTGGTTTTTGCTGCCTGTTGTAGTTTTTTTGTTTGTGTTTTGTCTTTCTCCTTTTTCTGAGCTCTCTAGGAGCCAGAATCCTGCCCAGATAACATCTGTCAAAAGGAAAACCATTAACCTTGTAATCCTGTCATTCTACTTTCAAGACTGCATTGCACATGCAGGTGTCTGATTTCTTCATAGGTTTTAGAGGAAGTACTTTTTCATGACTTTGCAATGTAAGTGCCTAATTGTTTTTCAAGGAGACAGACAGTTTTCACCCTGTAGGACTCATCCTGAAAAGGTTTAATGGTTAGAGTGGTGGGGGATACATGACCACATATTATGTAAGTGCTTCAAACTCAAGCCCACAGCCTGAACCATCCAGTGCAAAGATCTCTCTCTGACTTGGTCCAGTTAGCACAAGACGGAAAAGTGGAACAGCTTTCAGAAGGAAAATAAACCCTGATTCTTTCTTCCATCCTTCAACTCAACATAAAGTTCACTTTGTGCTGTTGATAGAAACACCTAAGCTAATTTGTTCTTGATTACAAAACTGGCTGTTTTCTATTTTCACTACTGCTGGTAAAATGACCAGCAGTGAAGCATTCTTAGAAATCCTGGTGGCACTGAGATGCAAGATTTCTGGAATATATTTTTCTTTTTGTCTGCCAGTGTATTTTTTCATTTTTCTCTCTTTATTCCCCTTTTCTCTTGTTCCCATATAGCTTGACATATTTATTTATAATCCCCTGGCATTAATAAGCAGTTTGATAGCTAGAAAGTAATTGGTCTCTGTGCTTAGGATAACTGAACTGTAAGAGAAGCTTTTGTAGTGCAAGATGAAATAATACAAGACAAGGTTAGAAGGATGTATCTTCTGAACCAAAAATGACCATCTTCTAGAGTGTCTGTTAAGGTGGGATAGAGTTATAGATGCTATATGATATGAATTATTCATTTGAGTATGGAATGCATTGCAGCACCTCAAATTTCACCTCTTTAAATCAAAACTTATTATACACATGTCCTTACTCAATGAGTTGATACAGAAATGAGTGAATCCAGCTCTTTGAGTTCATTATGAAGGAAATCAAAACTGAGCACCATAGTGATCACAGCTAGTGTTGAAATTCTATGAGCATGCAGATGTTCCTCTCCAGGAGCACTCTGATCGATGTGATATTTCTATTTGATATTTAAATCTCCATTCTTGAAAATGTTCAGGACATGACTGGACAAGCTACTACAAAACCTGCTCTTAGACCTGCTTCAGCAGGGAATCAGATTAGATGATTCTTAGATCTTCATTAATGGCGTAGTCATAAATAAAGGGATTGAGTGCACTCCCAGCAAATTTGCAGATGCCACCAAGCTTAGGGGTGTGGTTGACTCACCTGAAGGACTCGATGCCACCTATAGGGACCTGGGTAAGCTCAAGAAGTGGGCCTGTGGGAATCTCATGCGGTTTCACAAGACCAAGTGCAAGGTGCTGCACCTGGGTCAGGGCAACCCCCGGTACCGATCCAGGCTGGGGGATGAACAGATCCAGAGCAGCCCTGCTGAGAAGGACTTGGGGGTGCTGGTGGGTGAGAGGCTGGACATGACCCAGCCATGTGCACTGGGAGCCCAGAAACCCCCCCGTGTCCTGGGCTGCATCCAAAGCAGTGTGGGCAGCAGGGGAGGGAGGGGATTCTGCCCCTCTGCTCTTCTCTGTTGAGACCCCACCTGCAGTGCTGCCTCCAGCTCTGGGGTCCCCAGCACAGGGAGGACATGGACCTGTTGGAGCGAGTCCAGAGGAGGCCACCAAGTTGATTAGATGGATGGGGCACCTCTGCTATGAGGAAAAACTGAGAGAATTGGGATCATTCAACCTGGAAAAGAAAAAACTTCGGGGTGACCTGATTGTAGCCTTCCAGTAACTGAAGGGAGCCTACAAGGAAGATGGAGTTTTTGCAAGAGTCTGTGGTGACAGGACAAAGGGGAATGGCTTCAAACTGGAAGAGAGTAGGTTTAGATGAGATATGAGGAAAAAATCCTTTACTGTAAGAGTGGTGAGGTACTGGAACAGGTTTTGCAGAAAAGGTGTGGCTGCCCCATTCCTTGAAGTCTCCAAGGCAGGCTAAGTAGAGCTCTGAGAAATAGAGGAAGGTGTCCCTGTCCATGGCAGGGCTGTTGGCACTAGGTGACCTTTAGGGTTCCTTCCAACCCAGGCCATTCTATGATTCTGTGGCTTCGGCATCCCTTCCAAGCTCATTTATTCTGTGGTTCCTTGATATGAAACCTAGACTTCTAGATACAAGATATTCCCAAAGAATAGAGATTTCATTACAAGATCATACTTCTTATCTTGAAGATGATGAATGAATGTGAGTTTCAAAAAATTGACCTAATTTTGAGGTAGACAATCACTATAGTGAATTCAGTTTATGAACACTGGAAATTTTTAGATGCTTTATAAAGCTTATCTCCTGAGCCTTTCTAAGGACTGTTTGGGACGGTGGGAGCCACTTCCTATGGAAATTCAAGTGCGAGGCACAATTCTTTTTCATAGCTGTGTCTCTGACACAAACATAGAAGTACATGTATGCATTTATTAAAATAATAAAATAAAAGGAACCTTATCAAGACATTTATATTTTAGACTTAGTTTCCCCCTTAGGGAAATAGGAAATGATCCAACTACGGCAGACACTACTTCTAGCTTTTATTAGACTGCTGAGGGTACTTTGATAGCCCAGTGCTAAAGGCAGTAAAAAGACTATACCTCTAATAGAATACTAAATAATTTTAATGGTGCTTTGTTGTTTTTTAAAGCAAAACAATTTAAATATCTTACAACTTTCAGACTACCAGTGCTTTATTTTAAAATCTTGCGTGTTAGCAATCTGAAGATCAGTAAAATGCAAACAATACTTTCTGAAATTCTTGTACCGTCATCTAGTTTAGAGGGAACACCCTCTCTCTGGGGTAGAAAAGTAATTCAGTCTAGGACACTAAGCAATTTTGGCTTCTCTTGAACAAATATCTCAAGTAAAACAAACTTTTGTATGTTTCATGCTGTTCTTACTCCTATATACCGAGGGAGCTTCAAAACTTATTCAGGTCAGTTGAATTCAAGGAGCTGACATGTAAGCTGACATGATGTTTCCTTCAGATGGGGCTAGATTAAGTTTTGGGGAAAATCAGTTTCAGTAACGTGCTAGCATGTTGGTATTCCTTTTCCTAGTGTGTTGTCCTTCCATTTAGAGAGGGGTGCACAACTGATCTGCAAAAAAGCTGACGCATCCTGTCTTTGAATTTAGTCTTGGCTGATAACAAAGAAACATCAGTGAACTTAATTTATGTATAACTTAACTTGATCAGCTACAAAAATTAATATCTTTTGCAGTGAGTAGACAAGATGGGCAACTGAGCTACAGTTATGATTCACTATTTTGTTGTCATTCAGTTTTTGGATTAATCATGACACAAGTGCAGAGCCAGCTTGGGCCCATGTTTTTCTACCTTAGATCTCAGTGCTACATTAATGTGGTTAAAACCATCTTTAATCCACAAACAGATTAGCTACTTTCATGCATAAACTGTGTATGAACCAAACAGGCTCCATGCAGACCTAATTTGAACCTCCCCGAATCCATTTTCCTGGTTGAGGAACGCAGAAAATAGATGCAGAGGCAAGTCCAACAGCTATTATCAGTTTGGACTTGGTGTCAACTGTCCCAAACCCACAGTGAATCTATTTGCAGTCACTATCACTTCCTCCTGCTCCATTTCCAAAAGGTGTTATTAGGTCAGGTTTTGCAAACATGGAAGCACTGAGAGGCAGCACTGGACTAGAGCTGGTAAACTCCAGGAGGTCAGACTTCAGTGCAAAGCCTTTTCTCTGCACTCCTTTAACAGCACATCAGCACTCAATAACTCAAGCACAGCACTAACCCCACACTGGCAGAGTGTTTGAACTGTGAGGTGGGTTCCTGGCCCTCCAGGGCAGCACTGTGCTGGGAGGGATGCAGAGCTTTGCTGCACTGCATCCAGCTGTGTGGAGCTACACCTTGGTCTTGTGTTCTCTCTAAAACTATCTGTATTACCTCTGCTTCATTTCACTTCCCTGCTCTCCCTCTCCCCCAGTTTTGGGGGAATCCAGCCTGCTTTTACCTTGGACAACAAGGTAAATGATGCTGCAGTAATGAGGCAACTGAGGGGCTATAGTAATGCAGCATACTTATATAATCCCTGTATTTTTCATATCTATTAATTTTAAAGGATTGATTTTAATTTTACCTGATTTTTAGTTTTGCATTTAAATCTAGAATGATCTTTATGCTTCAAATCAGTATTTCATTTATGTCCTGCTTTCAAATTGCTGCACAGAAGCAGGTTTGTAACATCTTTTATCCAGGTTATATTATGGAAAGGCCTATACTCTCATTTTTCTGAGCTTTTACTTTCCTTCAGATTACTTAACAACTTAATGGTGCTCAGAATGAGAATTGCCTAGATGAACATTTAAAACATGCAAGCTTTACTTTCCCTTATGCCTTTTGTTGATTTGTTAAGGAGTTTTTAAATCTTCTGCCCTCATTTTGGAGCAAGTGTAGTAGTTCTCTGGAATGGAGTTTCTAAGGAATTAGAGGTGGTTAGATGCAATGTTTTGAGTGTACCTGATGTGTTGGATTCACAGGTGCATGTTCAAGAGGGGGATGGGGATGAGAGGAGAGTCTGGATCCCTCAATACCAGCTACTGCTTCACATCTTAGATCCAACAGCATGACAGCACATCTCCCTTGTTTGGATCATCCCTGTACTTATCCCCCAGGAAGAAAATAATTTATTTTAGGAGAGGTGACTGGTAGGTCAGGACTGGGTCCTCTTCCTGTGCCTGTCACACGAGTCAGGTCACATATATGCTGTATATACACGCTCCTGCTCACATGAACCCCATTTTTTCCTTATTTCCAGAGTACTTAGGGGAGATACTTGTGCCATCCAGGGCAGCATCTGGGAACTCTCACAACTCCAGCAAAAGAAAACGGGGGATGAGCTTTGAATGTACAGAAATAGGTAGTTTGAAAAACATCAGTCTGTGAGAGGTTTGGTTTTGGTGCCCAAAATAGTTTTGATAATTTTCTGCCAGTTAAACTGAAATGATACGAATGGTGCTTTTCCACACAATGATCTCATGTATGTGTGTGTTCTGTTCTTCAGTGAAGGTTTGTGGAGTACTTGGATAGAATAATATTTGCCAAAGAAACAGCCCTTCAGAAATTAATAATAGCATGTGAAGTTTTAAGTACCTTCAGTAAAGGAGATAAAACCTAGAGTAATAAGACCAAAAAGAAATGCTGAAAGGCTACTTAGGCAATGATAATTGTCTTTTCTGGGCATTGAGCAATGTCTGTTCAGTTTATAAATTATGTATTGTCCTCTAAAGGGTGTTTTGTAGTGAGAATATAACCCAAGATTTACCATTCAGGATTTTTTGTTTGTTTGTTTTTTAATGTGCTTTCATAGTAAAGTATGTGTATATATTATATATTAAATATATATATGTGTCTACATATCAAATAGCAAAACCTTATATTTTGATGCTACTTTGAGGTTACAAAGCTGAGCACCAGAAAATAACTTGTAAGTATATGCATATGCATATCTGATAATTAACGTGTAATGTAATTTTTTTAATTTATGGAATGTTTCAATGAACACTTTCTCTTCTTGTGGGTACTGTATTGACATTCAAACTTAGATACAATTTCTGAATGTTCTCTGTACAAAAATATTGTTCAAAGTGCCTTTGGAGTCAATGGTTTTCATTAACTTTGGTATAAGTTTCATTTTGAGAATCTCCTTAGAAATGATAGTTGAATATGATATCGGATGACAATTTGGGAGAAAACTCATTTGTTTGTTGGTTTTTTTAGGGTTTTCAAGTCTTCAAGGAAGGTTATATTGCTTACTGAAATTTAGTATTTTGATTTCTGAATAATCTTTAAAATTTTGTGAATTAGTTCAGCTCAGCAGAGATGCAGTGCAATGGGAGTCAGTAGAATTATTTGAAAGGTGTGTTTGCAAAGTCAACATGATTATGCATTAGGCTTTAACATCAGCACACTATTAAATCTCTACAAATAAATGCCTTATCTTTTTTACTGTGTTTTGCTTTAACCACTGATATATACTGGTGATATCACTGTCTTGTTCCAGAATGGTCTATGTAATTATTATTGATATGGAATTCCCACTTTGCAAAACCAAAATGAAGACTGACTGACATAGTACATCATAAAGAAAAATGAGGAATCATTAAAAGAGTAGGACATTAGGTGAAAAATTAAGAGCTTTTATAACCAAAGTAAGGTTCTTTCTCTCCTTCCTTTTATTGACAAGAAGGTCATAATGCAGAAAGAAAAGAGAATTCTCATTTGTTTGTATTATTTTGATGAGTTGTTTTCATGAAAGACAACTGAATTTAACGATGTGAAAACACACAGACCTAAATGTAATTTAAATTATAATTAAACCTAGGTGGAAAAGGACATATAGCTGACCATGGACTAGTGTTACAAGCAGTCTGAGCATCCAGTTGGCACAGCTCTTCTTTTATTTTTTGGAGTTATGGTAAATAAAAATTTTTTAAAAACCCAACATTTGCTGAGAGAGTCTCTGGTGGCAGACTGAGAATGTGATAACAGACCAAAACATCACATAGATAAAGGCACTTGTACACTTTTAACTCCCTAACAGGACAGGAAGCTCGTGAAGTAATAGAGTTGTGCTTGGTCCAAAGCAGCAGACTGTCAGCTCAGACCCCTCTGGAGATCCTCATCAGCGAGACCTTGCCCTAGGGGGTCACCAGAGAGCTAAAATGGAGGTCAGCATGAACTGTTGGGCCAGAAATATTATCTTTGCATCAAAAAAAATGGACAGATTTGAGCATATAGGTTTGTCAAAGCCAGAGAAGGATGCCATGACATAATTGACAAATGGTATTTTGGGAACATGGGACAGGCATTTGTTTGAGGATATAGGTGGGAAAGGCCATACCTACAGCTGATGACATAAAAAGTATCCTACCTATGAAGACACAGAAGGGAATTCATTAGTCCTATCAGTGTAGGCCAGATGTTAAAGGTTTTAGAAAGATTGAAAAGGATCTTATGGAAGGGACTTCTGTGAGACAAAATCTTAAATTTTTGTTTTAGTGATGCACAGCTTGAGTCGATGGCCAGATGTTCATAGAGAGATAACTGAAAAGTAACATGAGTTTAATTTGGATGAAAGGAATGCTACTTCTAAAAGATTAAATAGAACAGGGGATGGCACGAGTGTGTGAATTGTACTGACTGTCTCCATTTATACTTTACAGAAGTAAAGTGAAGTGTTGTGTACGTTTGCTTTTTCACTGATGTGAGTGACATCTGGTTCAGTTTTGATTGACCCGCTTGGAAGGCAGGTGGAGTTCAAGAGACACCTAATAAAAATGGATTCATCAATACTTGTGTAAGCTAAGAAGTATTTACCTTGACTAAAAAAATGTTTATTCCTTAATGTTAGGAAGACTAGACAAGACCATGGTAGGAAAATTGTCTCCCTAAAGAGCAGATGCAATTACAAAATGAATTCTGAATAACGGTTAATGAGAGAACACACAAGATCATTTATTTTTAAACCTTTTGTATTCACTTTGCAATCATCTTCATTCAGAACTGTTGGGGAATGGCATAGATAGTGAGATGTGGGTCAGGACTTGGTTGGCAGTTTGAAGGAAAAACAAAGCAGGTAAGTAGCAATCTGATTTACAAGTAATTTTGTGTTTTCATGTGGATTAGAGAGTCCTGGTCAGAATGGGAAAAATGCCTGGTACTGACATTTATTCTTCTTTTCAAATGAAGTACAGAAGATCGCTGGATTTTTTTTCCAGACATTGTGAGTGTAAATGTTAGAGAAGAGTTGCTTGTCTATTTTCAGCAAAGCTAATTTTCCAGATCTGAGCTCTCTTGGCTTCAGCTATTGGAATTGCATACCAGATAACCACAAAAAGCACAAGAATTCAGAGTTTTATAAGGAATCAGTTCTTATTCATTTAACTGCATTTGGTTTCATTTAACTATATTTGAAAACTTTGAAGCTGAGGCTAATAGACTAGTACCAGATTTTGAATCTTGTTCATCTACATTAAACATATATAAACTATATATAAACAAATGGGTTCACTTTTCTCCTTTTTTTTTTTTTTTTTTTCTCCCTTTCCCCTCTCTCCCCTCTACTCAGTATGGCAAAATATCCGGTACTGGCAAGAGTGGGAAGATTACTTCCTTGTTGCTGCTTTGCTATCCAAATTCATTCTCAACATCTAACTAAGTATGATATTCCAGTGTAGCAAAGCAAATAGCAGGCTCAGCTGCTTCATTGATGCTTTTGTGTTCCTTACATTTAAGCAGATTTTCAGTACAGTTCTTTAAAAATAACTGGATTTAATTTCAGCATATATCCTTGTGTGACTATTCAGAAGGTAATTGAAGGTAACTAAGGCTATGAACTGCTTTTATAGCTTCCATTTCATTTACAGAGGTTTGTTTAAAGCAGTGGGCAGTAGTAGTACTCAGTCATTACAGGGAGGTTGGCTTGCTAAGGGAAGTAATATAAAGACCATGCTGAAGAGACAGTGCAAACTGTGAAAAGTCAACGTAAGATGTCAGTTGTATGTAAAACATTGAGTTTGTTGTGTCACTGTGCTGTGCTGTGCTATAAAATTTAGTGGGGTCACTTGCATCCTAGAAACCAGTCTTGGCATTAGTTTCTGCAGGACTCAGCCAGCTGCAGCCACCTCCAGCAAGAAAGAGGAAAAGCCTCTTGGCTGTTCTGCATGTGGGCATTAAGGACATAAATACAGAGACTGACTGACTGAGTGGCAGATGTATTCTGGATCACTGAATTTTATGAATATTACATTGTTCCAGTTTTAGTTGTCATCTGTTCCCCATCCTTTGTCTCCTCGATGTTTTCATAGATGACAAACATTGTCCAGAGGGACTTTGGAAACATATCTCATCGTTGAACTTTTTGTTGAGTACAAGAGGGTAATCTGAAGCTGAGAGTGTGTTAAAGATTTCAGGATACAGTGTTTAAAAGGCGTAGGTAGGAAGAATGATGAAGAGGCAGAACTAAAACAAAAAATAGGATATTTCACTCAAGCACAGTGAAAACTTGAAACAGCAATAATGACAGTCGTGGAAAAGCTGATGTTTAGAAATTAACAATCTCAGCCTGGATAACTGCATAAGATGGGGGAAAAAGAGTATTTTTCTTTTCTTGGGGAAAAAGGTAGACCTGGGGCAGAAATTCATCATCTGAGGGAAATAAGTGAAAGGGAACATCAGCAACTGATAAAATGTTTTTTAAAGGCCTACCTGAGCACACTGGAAGTTTGCTGTGTGCCTGATCTTCTAGACTTTTAGTGCAGGCTAGGTGTTGCTTAATTAATTTTGCTTTAATTAATAGCTTAATTAATTAAGCTATTTGTGAATTTTTCCACCTCCATTTATATTAACTTATAGGACAGGATTATTAGACCCATTTTATTAATTTACAGAAAAGCCAGAGAAAGAAAGAGTCCAAGGCTAAGATCTTCACAAGTACCAACTTCCACAAGGGAAGTTTTGGGGATCTTGCTGGTTTTGTGTATCTGTGGCCCAGGACTTAGCTCATAGCTGATGAGGGCTGTCTGGGCTGAAATGAGGGATTCAATCTGGATCTGCCATCTCAAGTCTGGTATCATAACCACTAAGACCTCTTTTTGAGTTTTTGTTGTGTTGATCATAAATTCTTCCTACAAAATTAATTTAAAAGTCTTAAAATTGGTGTACCATAATTGTAGCCATTTGATTTGGCATTTGTTTTCCAGATGGATTGCACTAGCATGTAGAAATTTTTGCCTAAAGATTTAATTCAAGATTATGTCCAGACGTGATTAGAGAAAAAAATCCAAATGGAGATAATCAGTTTTCCAAAACAGATTCTGATTTTTTCATCTTCCTTACAGTTTCTTTCTCAAATCAATTATTTTTTTCTTACAAGACAGTCTAATGTTATTCATGATGAAACAGGTGGAACTACCTGACTTTTCAATAAAAAACTGTACAATGTAAACAGCATATTTTATTGTTTTAGGGAATAAAGAGCAACTTTGTCACAACTTTATTGTTTGTACAAAGCACGTTGTTAAACTATGAATATCTGAACACCTGAATCCACTTTAAATTCAAATTGACCTCTTTACAACAATGATGCCTTAATATTTTAAGTTTCCTAAGGCAATTTTTCCTGAAGTGTGATCATTATAGATAATAATGATAATTACAAAATTTGTTACATTTGAAACACTAGATTGTTGTATGAAACGGTTATTAAAATATCTTCTGTAATGTGTGTGAATTGTAAGGATGAGTGGCATAACACTCCTAATAGCTATTTAGTTGCATTTCCTAAGAGGAGGTGTAACCATCTGAAAAGGAGTGGTAGAAGAATAGTTTCCTTTGTTCATAAAGTTTGTTTCCTAGAGCAACACAGCGGAATTACTACAGTTGTGCCAATGCTGTACTACCTTGCAATTAGTCTGTCTTTAATGAGGAGAGAAGGAAGGATCAAGGCAGTGTGATGAGACTTGCTGTTGCAGCAGACACTATTAACTTCTGAGACCTTTATCTAACGCTTTTGTCTTCATTCTCCAGCCCAAAGCCTGCACAGCCATCTCTGGTATACAGTGCTCCAAGCAGGTATCTGCGCTGCAAGCCTTCATCCAAACATTGCAGTGCAGAGCCAGCACCAGGTGTGATTAAATCAAATGCATGCTTTTAGTTAAAATGTACGTTTCTGAAATCATACAGCACAGACTGTGGTGAGTGTACATCCTTCACTGGGGAGCATCTGTAACAGAATAACACATTCTATAATGTCTGTATGTCTGCACTGTGCAGAAGATAGAGTTTTCATTTCTGATGTGTGCATTTGACTTTTCTAATGAAAGAAAACGTCTTCTCAAGGCAAATATGCCACTGCTTGCCTTTTGAAAATTACTCATGGAAGGCATGAAAGGGTACAGAGACTGGTTTTTTTTTCCCCAGTGCAAACAAATTTCTTGTTACATAACTTCTTTGGCTTCAAGAATCAAGCAAGCTGTTTGGTTCTATACTGGGATTTTGAATCTGCCAACTCTGACAGCTTCACACAATCATGTAACCGTTGTTTGGTGGTATTACAGCAAACCTCTCTGCTTAGTTTGCTTTAACCTTGTCCTCTAGGTGAGATTCAAACAATGCTTCCTCTTCAGAGGTGTATCTGTCAGCAATTAATGTGAAAGTCAGATCATCTGTGCTCCAATAGATCTAGTTAAATATGGCTTTCTGTTACAAGTGAAAAGTAGGTACGATTTTGAGATTGTGAATAAAACAAACAAAAGTAAAAGAGAATTTCAGGCTCTTCTGTGTAGACATTTGTGAGGCTTTGTGTTTATATGTTAATATAACATATAAAAGTACCACTGAAAGCTACACAAAATTTAAATTTATTTGAAAGTGAATTCAGAGATTTTTCTGGTGATTTCTCTGAATATTTTGTATTCTGAAGAATGCAGGTACCATCCTTTCATAATCAGGCCTTGATAAAAATACTTGTGTGTGCTGTTGGGTGGGTGAAGGAGGGACTTTTTACATTTTGCAAAATTTCCTTTTTCACTTTTATCTTTAAAAGGTGCTGTAAAAAGGGGTTTGTTTGCAGTTGTGTTATATACAATCATAAAAATATTCTAGGCAACTTGCTAGATTTCAAATAAATATTTCCTTATTTAAATGTTTTTTGAAACATCCTGAAGTGTGATTTACTTTCAACTGTTTCAAAAGAAATGAGAATGCTAATCGTAAATCTTGACAGTACTGTTTTAACTTTTCTCATTTTGTAATGAACATATTTAAACTCTTCTCTATAATTCTACTTCTTCCAGATCAGTTTATTAAACTTTTGGTCAGTATCCTCATCAGCACAGTTTTATATCTTAGGAGACCAAGCCCTTAGATTTACTTTACTATAAACACAGGGAAAAGTCCTCATCAGCCAAAAGTTGTTTTTTGGTTGGTTTATTGCTTTTTACTTCTTTTTTTTTTTTTCAATTTTAAACTGACCAGGCTCCTCCAACATGGGTGTACCTGTAAATCCCTTCCAAATTAAACATAGAGATATAAACCCAATATGCAAACAATAGCGATAGACGTGCATCTTATTTATCCCTTCTTGATTTTTTCTCATGAGCATCCTTAAGTGTGGTCTTCCAATATTCTAGCACTGAGAAATACACTTAGATGCACAGCCTGCTTTCTCTAGGGATCTGTATTGATTACAGTTTTAACTGTAATACTTTAACAGTAGAAAACTGGGTCCTAATATTCCTTGAAGATGTCATCTTTGGAGCGAACTTGATTAGAAACATATTTTATCTCATCAGTTTGTTGCCCCAGTTGTGAGGAAAATGTAAATTGTAATCCAATCAGCTTTTTGAGCTTTTGATCTCTAAACAATTGTAGTTGTACAGCTTTTCCCCATGCTCCAGACCAGTCCTTTAAAACCTGTTCTGCACCCATACAGAGACTATGCTACCTATCCTATAATTATGTTATTAAATAAAAATAATTTTCTCATAGTAATGATAGGAATGAAAATAAGACCTATTCCAAACCCTGTAGAGCTATACACAGCTTCTTATGTACAAAACTCATCCAGTTGTTAATTAACTTTAGGAGTATTAGTTTAATCTAACTGTAAGTTCTCATTGCAGCTAACATCAAAGGTATGAAATAAGTAGTAGTATTTCTACTATGTATATATATATGTGTGTATTTGTCTGTAGGCATATCTACGTGGCAACTGAAAGTTTCCAGGGCTTGAATTACTCTTCTGGGGGCTTTTTCCTCCTCAAATGTGATATGATCAGATCCTGTAATATCGAAGAACAGCAGTGAAAAACAGAAACCTTAGAAAATGTTGATAAACATGCAACGGAACAGGCAAGATTTGCTTCCTTACTATGACCACAATGATTTCCCAGATTGGTATATAAGTGGAGTTTTGGAGGACTGTTGGACGGTTGCCACTAGTTAAGAATAAAATCACTCAAGAAGTTTAATAACCACAAATATTATTCTAAACCCTTCAAATTATATAGCCACGGTATGCTGGAAGGGGGAGGTGACTGTGCATTATATTATTGCAACTTTTTAACAGAAAGTGCCCAGAGCTGACAAACCAGATTGGTGTTTTTTAATGAAAGCGAATACAGTTAATCTGTGTATGCTTTCATTGACAAGGTTCTGCACTTAGGAGTACAGCACAGATGGTCTAAGCAATGAATACTTATGTCTGACTGTAATTGATCCTATCAACAATGACATACCTTTAACTGGGTTGTATCACTTTACGTCACATATGGTTAATTAACTAAGAAGGGCCCAAATACACTAAGGAGATTTTTGTGTTTATACTTAGGAAAACAGTCTAGACAGGTGTTAATGTAAATGAAGTTAGTACTTGTCAAAGGTGAAATTCTCCATATGTAGCCCTGCTTCAGTCTTCAAATAAATATAATTTGGCTGTGTCTACATTAGCAAGTAGTGAGGAGCAATAGGACCTGATCTGCAGAGCGAAACAGTTGGTGCTGAGGATCCCAATTCCCCACTGCAGGGATCAGGGGGAGCAGGGAGGTTGCCCCAAGCTGGCTCTCTTCTCATCCCACTGACTGCCCAAAAGTGCAGGACACAACTAGGTGCAGTCTTGGAAGGCATAATTTGGTTTAGGTTCATTCCCTATATTTAGTACCTTGCTGTGTACTTTTGGCAGCTACATTTTTTTATCTGTAAAACAAAACTTGCCCTTAATTTACAACATCATTCAACCTCAATAACAAGAGGTTTGCTTCCTTAGATAACCCCTCCATGCTTCCTGATTAGTCATCACAGATATTAATTATCTTTCAATGTGTATGGCATATGTCACTATGTATGTAGATGTCTGCCCTATTCATGGTGTGGTATCATGCAGTAGAGTTTGTGTTAAATTATTTTCTTGCATGTGCATGTGTTTGGATTGGCCCTTAGTTGGATAGTCTGTCTCTTGTAAAAATACTGTTAGAAAAATTATGTGTCCTAAATTCTTTCTTTTTATGGACTGTACTTTCCACTGCAAAGCACACCTTCCCTTTGCCTTCTCCATTGTGGAAAATGGTATGACAAAATAGAACTTGATGTGGTTCCAATTTTGGTCCTGAAGGTCTAATCTCGGTATTTTACCTCATTTTTGCTCTACTTTTGAAACTTCCTGCAATAGTTTTACCTTGAAATCACTGAATGTATAATCCTAATTATACATCGGAATCCAGTGGCCACCAGTCGGTGTCCCAGAAGAAAATCTCAACTGTTTTCTGAGATACACCTGCAATAAATGTTCTTGGGTTTTAAATGACTAGTGAACATATTCTTCTTGGTTGATTGTTCTTCCAAAACAAGTATTCCTATAAAGATTCTTTTCTTTATAAGAAAAGGAAAAGTACTCAGGCCCTTTAAGACCTTACATGTGACTGTTTTTGAACAAAGAATGTTTCACACCACACAACCCTTTTGATAGCAAGGTGGGCTTTTGTTTTACTTTTTTTCTGCTGGACATGCTTTTTTTTTTTTTCTCCAGTAGTTCCTCTTCCTTTCAGAGCAAAATCCTGTTTCTGTCTCTATCCTTAGCCCAACTGTATGTTCTAAAGGATATCTCTGCTTTGCCTCACGTGATTTTTATCAGCTTCTCTCACTTGCAAGCACTGTAGCTCCTTGAAAGCTTTAATTTGTCACTCCTGAAACACAGACTTTGTGGATATCATGCCTAAACTTTCCCATCCATCCCAGGTGGCTGTGTAATTTTCAAGTTTTGATTAGCATCATCAGTTCTGGAAGCAGAAATGTTGATGTCATTCTTAAGTTAACATCATCTTAGCTGTGATAACCATTAGCCTGCTGCCAGCATTTGGCAGATGCAATATTTCTTTCAATGTTATCAACTTTATAAACTGATATGAAAAAGTAGTGCTAAAAGTTGTTTTACTAATACCTTGCATTTAACAGTCTGCTTATTTATAAAGTGAAAACATTCATAGTTACTCTGGTTAGGATTGCATTCAGTTTTTAAATATATAATATCAAAAACATTATGAGTTAAGACACAAGACTATTGTGTAACATGGGATCAAACAGTAACTGAATAAAAAGGCCAAACTCCTTCCATGCTTTAAGAAACTGATATTAAGTAATTATGATAATTAGTCTTGTCATGGAAGGCTTTTTTCCAAAATAATTTATTTTGGAAAATAATTTTTTATGTTCAAATTGTTGACTGTGTATTTCTCTTTAACTTAATGACTAGTTTTTAAATCACGGAACATTGTCACAGAATTTTGAAATAAAAGAAGAAATCTCTAGGCTCCTAAAGGCACATTTTGACTCCTGTTTATTGTGGACAGTTTTAGATTTAGCTTTTTGTTTCCATTTGTGTTATTATGCTTAAAATTGATGCAAAAGTTCTATTTTCCTATTTCTCTGTAAAAATAGCTGACATTTTTTCAAAGCTTGTTGTAGTGTTGCTTGTACATAGTAAAAGAATAGCAAGCATGGCATCCTAAAAAAGTGATTTGAAGTAAATATAACAGCAGCATTAATTCCAGGTTTAATGGGATGTTTTAATGTACATCCTGGAAAAGAGAAGGCTTTGGGTTGACCTAATTGTGGCCGTCCAGTACCTGATGGGAGCCGACAAGAAAGATGGGGAGAGACTATTTACAAGGGCTTGGGGTGACAGGACAAGGGAAAATGGCTTCAAACTGCCAGCAGGTAGGTTTAAATTTGATATTAGGAAAGAATTCTTTACTGAGAGGGTGGTGAGGCCCTGGCACAGGTTGCCTGGAGAAGCTGTGGATGCCCCATCCCTAGAAGTGTTCAAGACCACACTGGACAGAGCTTTGAGCTACCTGGTCTAGTAGAAGGTGTCCCTGCCCATGGCAGGGGGGTTGGACCTGGATGATCTTTAGGGTTCCTTTGAACCCAGACTATTCTATGAGTCTATGGTATTGCTCAGATATTTTTCAGATAGCTTCTAATCAGTTCTTAATTGGACTGCTCACATACTGTAAAGTGTGCACTAAAGTATTTTGATAAATCAGAGTTTAAATTAAAAGTTTTGAGAAGTCTCAGTAATTCCTGAGCTTTTAATATTTGAAAACAACAATAACAAAAAGTCCTATATTCTAGAAAACACTTTGTGTTTTGTTACTCTAGGGCCAATAATTCTGTGCTTTGTTCCCATTGAAGCTGTGCATCTCTACTCTAAGTTTCCAAATAACTTAAGCAATGATATCATCCAGTACCCTCAGTACAGTATAACATCGTTTTGGAAGGGAAGGGTTATCTATACTTCTAAGAGGCTGATGGGGGGCGGGAAAAGAAAATTATTCTGGTATAATTTTTCTTTCTTCTCTGGGAAGTACTTTTTTTTCCTCTCCTTAAAGATGATCACTTAATTGAAAAATTCTTGTGTGTTATGATCTTTGATACAGGAAGTTAGTCTGTAGATAGAGCAACAGAGACATGTGGAACAAGTTTCACATTTATATTAGATTGCTTTTCTCAAAATGTTTTGTTGTTCATGAGTAGCAAATTTACTCTCCATGCATATTTGATCAGATAACACAAAGAAACTAAGAGAATGTTATCAAATTTGAAACCAAATGTTATCGACCATTCTGCAAAATTGTCTTTACAGTGTCTGTGAAGATAAAACTCGCTGCAAAAGGACAGTCAGGAACAAGAACAGCAGCTTCCAAGTTGAAAGATAAGTCTGTGTAGGTCATTAACAAGTAGAAGAAAAACAACAAGCATGTTTGTCTATTAAGCATTTATTATGATTTATTTGATGCAATCTGATACTTGTGTTACTTGGGCTCAAGTTAGAAAGAACAGAAATCTGGGAATTACATCAGTTTTTAAGAGAAAAAAAAGGTAGGATCAAGCTGTCTGGCTAATCTCAAGTGCTATTCCATATATCTGTTAAAGATGTGGTTGATCTGAAATTTAAAAAAATCATGAATTTTGCTTTGTCATATTTACTGTTTTTCCTTTTCTGTTCTGGTAAAAATAGAAATATTTTCCCAGTACTGTAGATGTGTGTTAGTAAGTAGATATCTGCTAGCGAAATAGGGGAAAGTTTTAGATATTCTCATGAAGTTGCATGTGCAGGTTGCTTTTATAAATTTTTGTATAAAAAATTCACCCACCTGATTATTAAGGGATTCACACTTTCTGAAGTGAGAAGATTCTTTAAAGAATCAGTAGACTAAAGAAATTACTAAATAGAAACAACAGTAAGAAATGGCATTTATATAATGCCCATCTTTAGGGCATTTAACATTTGTGGTTGTTGCTCATCAATTCTGTCTAGAAAAGAAATGGATTGCATGTGGAAATCTAAACAATTTGGTTAAGTATGAAATATTAACTGCTTAACAGGCCAAGAGAAGGGCAATATAAAGCTTCAAAGCTAAAATAACATATGCGAGCATCTTATCCATATTACACAAAAAAATATTTTAAGGTCGTTTTAATGTCAATTTAAATGAAAAAACTTACAACACAACCCACACCCAAAATCTGCAAACCCAAAAAATGCTGATTAATAGTTATTGGTTAAAACAAGATTTTAACAAACCTTGAACACGAAATTTTATAATATACACATATATCATAGCACCTCTATTGCCCTACCAGTGCATTCCCTTCTCTGCATAATTGCCTTCCATTAATAAGAATGCTACTGCTGTGCAGCAAGGACCTACAACCTTTTCTTTGAAATACTTCTAAGCTCACCTATTTCACAGTCTCCACCAAAATGCATGATCTTATTACAAAAATTGAACTACCATTTACTGCAGTGTTTGACAATTCTTTGTGCTGTTAATTCTGAAGTGACCAGTTTGAAAGCTTTGTGATTCACAAAGAATAAAGTTAAATTGCACAGGGAAACTGAAGAACCAACCAAACAAAACTTTTCTGTTTCTCAGTTTCATCACTAACATTTGAAATTACTTGGGGTTTTATCAATCTTGATTATATGCTGTGACCTAGGGATTGCAATCAGTTCTGTAGCCTACTTGACTATGGTCTACAGCAATGGTCTTCCAGGTTCTCAGTTTCCAGGACAATTTCTGTGTGTCTGCCACCATGCTGTTTATAAGACTTAGTCAGGAGTCCATCAGTCCTGGCAGTGCCGTTTATATATTGTCCAAACAGTGAAATAACAAAGTTTGTCCCATAGCAATGACGAAGGAGTTCGGTAAAAATACCGAGGTGGATGCTCCTTAATAAATAAGCAAACCCCTCCTCTGACAGCTGCTTTCTAGTTTGAGAAACAGTTTGAGAAGGAGCTGGTTTGTGGACTCTAACATGAAAAAGGTAGTATATAAATCATATACAGTTGACTAAATAACTAAGGTTGCAGCCTAAGGACTTTTTTTTTTTTTTTTTTTTTGGTATGAGGAGAAGTAATATCTGCTATTATGCTAGTATTTCAGTCATATGTGATTCATATTGTGCTAGTATTTCAGTCATATGTGATCCATATTCTCTAAGTTTACCTGAAATAATATTTTTCAGACTACCAGAGTCTTCTGTCCTTTTTCAATATCAAAATGAAGACTAATATTATGCAGTACTCAGTTCAGGAAGGAGCATAGTAATGCTACACTTGGAAATTGCATTTGCAGTTGTTACTTTTTTGTCCTGTTTCCTCCCTGTTCACCCCCCCCTCCCCCCCCGATCCCAGTTATAGTAAACTGTTTATTGTTAGGTATAAAATAAAAAAGTGTTTATGGCTTAAATATAAATTTAAGTGAGCTAAATCTTCAATAAGGGTTTAGAAATTCATGCTCAAATACATTAAGGTTTACATAGAACCTGAAAAATTTCTTTTCAAGATGCTGTTGGAAGAATGTTCCCAGAACTCTTTGGTATTGTTATCTTGTTATAATTGTATTGCGAATCCTGTTTGATAAAACTATCTGAGAGCTTTTTTTTTTTTTTTTTTTTTTTAATATTTGTTCTTCCCTTGCAAAGCAGTTTTGGTGGAGGAAGGGCAGGAAATATTTTTTTTTTTAATTTCTTCTTTTTAAAGTTTTCTGAAAATTCCTGACATCTAATTTTAAAGCTCAAGTACAATTGAACCATTGAGACTGCTCCATATGAATTTTGTGACTCACAAAAGTAATGAGAAATGTAACATTAGTTTTAGATCTAAAACACTGCTTCTGTTTGTGATTCTACACTTAGTGGCCTTTCTCTTTCAGCTTCTGGTGTAAATCATATTTGTAGAGGTTTAAGAACTTGACTCAAAAAGATTTGCTTTGGGTAAAAAACTAACAGTAATGCTCTAGTGCTTGGAATGAAGTTATCCAAATTTTGAAACAGAAAACTTTGTGAGTATTAATTCTGTATTAGCTTAGGATGTTATTTAGTGCTTCTGTAACTCAAAAATATATTTATGAACATTGATTTTTTTTTTGTTTATTTTACCATTTGAAGGATTTCTTCCTGTTTCACTCAGTATGTTGAATCATCATTGGTGGCAGTAGAAGTTCCTGTCATAAATTAAGAGAATGACAGAATGTATTCGTAAGGAGTTGCCTAACTCTTAAAAGACTGGAATAACAGAGTTGTCTTTTCTTCCCTGGATATAAATGTTTTTCTGGAGAATTGAGGATAGAATATGATACTCACAGAGCTGTCTTTGCAGTTGCATTATTGCAATATGTTAGTGACCAATGCTTTTAATATACTGAGCAGTCATTACATGTTGGGGATGATCTGTTTTTCAAACCAGTGTGAAAATGTCCCAAGTTGGGTTTGATCATATTTGGGCATCTTGGGAGACAAAGTCAGATCCTAACTGATGGTTCACTTAAAGCACAGGGATCCAACCCTTTCCATTGTCCAACTGAAACAGTTTGAGTTTGCTTTCCAGGCTGCAGTGCAAACAGATGAGTAAGTTGAGAAGAGAAATTTTTGAACTTGACCTATATCCTTCCATGTGTTACTATCCCTCTTAAGTTTATTTGGCTCAGTTAGTTGACCAAAGAATGTGGATTATCCTACTGGCAGGAAATGTAAGGCATTTGCACAGTTATATTCTACAGAAATTATTTTGTACTGGTAACATTACTGTCATATATTTTTATTAATGGCTATTTATTAAATAAAAAAGTGTCCATGAATTCTTTCTTAGTAAATCTTCAAGGAATCCTTTTAGTCTTCTTCTTTCTTTTCTCAAAGAAATTAACCATGCATTGTCATTGGATGGTTATTCATTCATGCCAGAATGAATATCAAATTCATAACAGATATTAAAAATGGTTCACATATTGATTTTAAAGCAATAAGCTTTATGGCAACATATCTGAAATTTAAAATTCATTATTTTTATGGGTTTACTTATTGATTTAGTTGCTGACCTTAAAAATAGCATTAAAAAGAGTTCTGTTAGGAAGGTAGTACTCTGCAGTAATCCAGGTGTCATTCGGGTTGGCTTTTTGCTGTTATTGAAGGGTTTTCTTTAAAGTTTTAACTTCACAGGCTAATCTTTTTATACATGACGCTGCCATCAAGTGGCTATTGAGTAGAACCTCTGTGTTATCCATCTTTAATCTAAATGTTAGTCTTAGTTTTAATGAACAGCTTGGTTTAGAAGGAGGAAGTATCCTATACTTTCCTAACTGACAGAAAATAATCAGTTTTTTGCTCTCTGGACCAGATTTGTAGAGGTAGATGCTCAAAGGTGCTTTGAAAGATGCTTTAAAAGAGTGGGATTTCTGTGACATCAAATTTTATTAACATTGATTTTTACATCAGCTGCAACAAACATTAAGAACCTCTCTGGTCACCTTGTGAAGTATTCCGAGTGTCCTTTTGAATTTTCAGGTACCTTAACAGGCAGGTAGAACTTCTCTTTTAAAGTCTCGTTTTAACTCATTCTATGAGAACTGCAAAATATATATGTAGTCTGTAGTCTTTTGCAAGGACTTTAATGTGCTGGATCTAAAAGGCCAGAACAAAAATGGTTCCTAAACTTCAAGAAATTTTCCCTTTAATCAAGGAGCTGATGAATAAATAAAACCATATCTTTGTGGCAGCCCAAAAATAGTTTCTCTAAAAGCAGACAAAACCTTAAGACTTTCATTTTTCAAGGCAGCAACCCAGCACCAAATGACCATTTGCAGTTCATCACAACACAAATATTGGCAATCACCACTACTCTCACTTCACTTCCAGCAGTATGGGGCTGTTAACCAATTCTAGGCAAGTAATGATAAACATCCCCATTCTCCTGAAGATATTTGCCTTCTTTCACCCTCTAGAAATAATAATAGAAAATCATGTGCACATTTGCATTTGTATTTACTGTGTTTGAATTAAAGCTGCAAACAGCTCTGATTCACTAATAACTGATGAAAGTGTCTCATTATTGAGCTACAAAACCTTCAACAAATTAATGGAAATTGCAAATCACCTTGAAAATTGCAGGCTCTTTAGTCCTATATTGAGTGCTGAGAAAACTGCATAAATAGCCTTGTTGCTTAACTCTTTTTTTTGAAAAAACAACTTTCTTATTACATTTTTTAAAAAAACATGACCTAGTAATTAAGGCATGGCTAAACAACATCTTTTTTTTTTTTTGCTGTGTTTTGTTTTCTACACATGAACATTTAACATATATTGCTATGTTTGGTTCATTCCCTTTTATAGAACATTTAGAATCATGGGCTCTCTGTCTCTGATGCTAAGCAAATATTTTGGGCAATTTTCTCTCATGCCCCAAATTAAAGTACGAGATTTGGCATGCTCTGGTTCTTTTCTGTAGATAATGAATTTTTAAAAATATACACCAGTGATGTTTTCCTCCAAAATTACAGCTTAATTAGAAGAAAATATTTCATGGAAAGGAAAAAATCCACACCGTGTATTTGTTTGTTCATTCTGTTGGATTTTTACTCTTTCTGCATAACTCTGAATGTCACTTGCCATGAGGAAATAAGTATGGGAGCTGATCCCTAGCTGATGTAAAATTTCATAGCCTCGTAGTCATAGAAATCTGCTCCAACAGAGTATCAGATGTATTTCTCTAAGAGACTGAATGATTTCTACAAGGAGCTAGATTCTCTTATATCCCACAGTTCCATATTACAGCTGCATCCCTGAAATAAACCTGGTTGATTTAAAGGAACACATTTCAATTTAATATAGATTCAAAATTTTTAAAAAAATCAACAGTTTGTAATTTTGCCCATTTTTGCTAATATTTGAGTCATCATTAGGCTTGTGATAAGTAATGTATCAACACTTTCTGCATTCAGTAGAGATTTTTAAAAGGTTATAAGACACAGCAGGCTATCTTTTTATATATAGAGCTTCATATATCATTTATGATAGTGTAGTGTAACTGTGGAGGATCAGAATGTGCACTTAAAGACATTTTTCTGCTATATTTGAAGTCACCTTGCTTACAGCAGTACTGAAAGCGTTTGTGTGCTGAAACTCCCTCTAGGTATTGCTAAGAGAAATTCCAAAATTCAACAAAATCTGTGAAACTCCAGTGACACAACTGCTGCTATTAGTTGGCAGGTGCCTTTTATTAGGAAACCTTTTCTATGAGTTTCCAAATTGATTCATTTCTAGGACTGAATAACCTGTGAGATGTCCATCATTAATTCTGTCGAACAATGGAACTTGAAGTAGTGAAGAATTGAAGTTTCTGGTTTTCCTGCTTCATTGTTGCGGGCTTGATGAGTGAGGGGAAAAAAGGTCCCTGTCATTTTCTCTTCCTCTTTTTATTCCTTCTAACCCACCACCTTCTGTTTTTCCTTTTGTACTTTCTTGGTATTATTATTAATGTATCCACAATTCTTGCTCATCATTTTCGTCCTATTCCACCACTCCAGTTTTGATCCTTTTACCCATGAGCACTATGTTTGGTAGCATCTTGCTAGTCTTTTTGATGAAAGATGAAGTATTACTCCATTTTAGCTTCTTCGTGTCCAAACTAGGGACTCAATTACTCCCAGGCAAAAGCTGTGAAAACAATAATATTATTTTGTCTGAAGCCCTGAAAACAGTTTTGCTTTCTTCTGTGCCTATGTCCTCTCTGCTGAGTATGTTCTCCCCACTCCTTAGTCACATGAGCAGTGGATACTTTATGCTTTTAAAACACTATTTAGCTGAAGAAAATGAGACAGCTTAATATCCAGTTCTTTGCATGCACTTGTCACTGTTTTGAAGTAGTTTTTTGTTAAATATGCTGAGCATATGTAGAAACTACATGTACCTGGAGGTACCATCATTTTCAGCATCAAGTTGGGTGCAGGTGAATTCAAACTGAGGCATCTGCTGTCTGTCTTCTCTTCTTACCTTGTTTTTTAGAGAACACAATGTTTGAGAAAGTTTTTGCATGTATGGAAGTTTGTGAAACCTGTTCCTCAGACGTTTGCTCCTTAAATATTGTGATGTTGGAGGGATTATTACATATCGAGATTCTACATCATGAATTTACACAGAGTAATAAACAAAAACTATATGTTTGATTGTTCGTGATACGTGATTACTCATGAGACTCAAGTAATAAGCATGTGTTCCCCATCAGGACCTGCATACAGCTCTCTAATACTAATGGAAACTGTATGTATTGAGCAGATGTGACAGACCATACTCACAACTTGGGAAAGGCTCTGCAAGACCTTCTTCATAAGTGAATTCCTGCTTTCTGGGTTTCATGTTGGAATGGTAATTTAACTTCATATAGTGTAAATTTAAACCAACTTGTGATGATGTGACTAACTGCAAATTACTTTTCATGGCTACTACTTTTTCAGCTGGGATGCAGAAGTTGCCTTAGATTAAACTTGAAACTTCTCCAGTGACAGTAAAGTTCTGTCTAAAATAACTAATAAAATGCAGATGGGAGTGGAATAAAAGCTGGGTTTAGACATAAGGACGCATTGTATCAAAAAGGTAGAGGTTAATATTTGTATTAATAAGCAAAAGTTATTGAATACAAAGTGCCTAATTTAATCTATGCAAGTTATTGTATTTCATGTTTCATTTGACAGTTAGTGGCAGTCATGAAAATTTAGAACACCAAAATAGTATGACAAAACTTATTAAGTACATTTTCTAACATCATATTTTATTGCTGTTGTTTTGATGAATGATCAAATACATTACTTTCCTCTACTTTGTGTTCTTGTAAAATCTACTCTGTTGTACCACAGACCTCTAACCAAAATAGTGCAATGCTATGATTTTTTTTTACCTACCATAGTCAAGAGACTGTAGCTGATGGTCTTTTCTCTTGGGCCTTCATAGGTATACAAGACAGCAGGTAATAACTAAGCTTCATTATCTGCTGCTTATTTGTTTAGGTAGGTTGATTGGCAAAGAATAAAGGATTTTAGAGATGTTCCTTTTGTGTCTTGTATTGGCTTTGGAAAGAGAAAACTCTAAACAACCAGTTTTGCATGAAGAATACAATAATAATATTGTACATGTTATTTCAGTTGCCTGTTATGTTTTATCTACAGGCAATTTTTAGATGAATTTATAATATGCAAATAAAGGCTTTAATTTCCAACACCCCTGATGTAATATTTTGGAAACATAGCTATTTTAGTGTAGGATGCACAAGAAGACTAGCTATTTTGGTGTGAGATGTCTGAGAAATTCCTCTCCCGTTGCCAGGTTTAATTTTGGTTGTGTCTGAGTGTGGAGCAGTGGAAATGCCTGCTGAGCAGGATTTCAAAATCATCAATGTATGCAAATCCCAACTGCCTCTTTTTTCTTCTCCAGAAGTTTGAATAGAACCCAAGACACAGTTTTTCCTTAACTCCTGGTGTAGCTGGTAGGCTCTTCTGCTCGATATTAATAGTCAATACTGTCACGATTCCTAAATGAGATGATTTCTTCTGTAAGTAATTAAGTAAACAGGCTCTCCCCCAGACAATAGCAATGCTTGTGCTGTGTCAACTGTACTTAAACAGGTGAGACTGAAAAACCAGAAAGTGGTAACTTCTCTCCATTTTGGTTGTGTGGGATCCTTGTTCTCTAAGAGAAATTTTTGTCCGAAAAGTTTATATTAAAAAAGTGAAAATATTTAAAGAGTCAACACAGCTTTGACTTAAAGGCATAGGCATTGGCAGAGTGATTGGTTATTTAAACTTTGCAGTGAAGCAGGTAGTTTAAAACTCTAGACATTAGTGCTTAGGACTGTCTTTGTGAAGCATGCAGTTTGAAAAACTGAATCTGATGCCCTGTCTCTCCAATTTACACAAAAATGGCACTTCAACCAACCATAAATTTATTCTGGATATTCAATTGAGCCTTGTTTAATATTTATTTCTACTCTAGATGAACACTGCAGGCAGTAAAAAATTGAGAAAAATTACAGGCTCAGAAATTGAATTCAGTTTACATTAATTTATGATTAAATGGTTTTTTTGATTGCTGCAAAGGTGGATCTCAAGCTGTTTAGCAAGAATTAATATTGTTTATATTAATACATTATTACATAATTAGAAATTAATAGGAGTATTTTCTGCCACGATTTTAGAGAAACTAAGATGTAGGCAACCAAAGGCTTGACTTTGCACATCCTTTCACGTGCCTTTTGAACCTTGTGCATTTACCTCAGCTGAAATCTGGAACAGAGGAAGTTAAGTTGTATACCCAGGGGTACCTCTTGAGTTAGGAGCAGGGTCAGAAATAAACACCAAGAATCTAGATCTCTGGTCACCTTGAACTGCTGTATCATACTCCTTCCTAGAATTGCTAGCATCTCGGTACTATGCAATACTGTAAATAGGATTTGTTTGCTATCCATCTCGTTTTTCATGTTGGCTTAATGTTTGGAGGGGTGCGTTACCAAACGCCTGCTTCATTATTTTCTTTTTTCTTGTGTTTTTTTGTTATTTTCTTTCTTTGTCCTATTTAATCTCTTGGTAGAGAAAATAATAGAAAGTAAATCCATAGAAGATCTTTACCCATAGAGGGAAAACTGGGAAATGTCTCACTTTTTCAGAAGTCAAAACTGCCAAAGAAATTGTGGTGGTGGGAGAAGAGAGCTAACCTTGTCTACGATCTCAGGGGTCTTATGTACCAAGGCTGAACTTGACTGACAAATAGTAGGGTGATGTTTGAGGCAAGAACTGCCTTTTTGTTTGGAGACACAATAGGATTCTCGTCCTTCATCCTTGGATTCTCAGCACTACTCAGTATAATAACATGATAATTGGTCCCAAAGATGGAATGAGTAAGATTGGATGGTGGTCTTTGGGGGCCCAGTTGTGTTATATCTAATCTAATTATGTTTGATACTGACTTTTTAATACATATGGTAGCTATTTCCTTGGCTTGGAAGTGAGGCTTATATGCAAACTTGACGTGTGCTTGGTCTCTGTTCTAAAAGCACACCATTTTTTTCTTAGGAGAAACCCCAGCTATATCTGTCTCATGTCATGCCGTATTCTAATTCAAAACTAAAACTGATTTGTTCCAGAAGATGTCTTGAAGCATAAATATGTTGTGGCTTGTGGACATGTGGGAGGTGTGATGGAAAGAGCAAATGTCTATAGATTGTACTTCAAAAAACCACTGCAACTTGCTACAGAAAAGACATAGTAAGTTATTGCTGCCTTGGAGCAACAATCCACAGCAGGCATTCAACCCTTTGCATGGGACAATATAAACATTTTAGTGGATTTATGAGCATAAAGGAGCATCTGGAGATGATGAGATTGTGTAAGACTAATTTTAGAGCCTGAATTAAACTAACTCCATAGCTGCAAAAGTCACTGCCATGTTTTCTGCTCTTGTTTAAAAGATGTCTATGGACTATGGCAATACCAGATGCCCTAATCGAATGGAACAGAAAACTCTAGTGCACTACTGTTGGTAGTGGTGTGGTGGACATTGGCTTACTAAGAGGATTATGAAAATCCTTCATGAAAGATAGTTATGCAATCAAATTTCTAAGGCAAGTTTCTTCTCAGCTGTTAGCATCTGTGTTTTATTTTGCCATGAATAGGTGACTGTCTCTTGAAATTATTTGTGTTTCTCACTTTTTAATAGAAAGCATAGCATTTATTCCTGGTTGGGGGGGAAGTTTCTTGGGAGTTTTTTGTTTTTTCATGGTTTTTTGTTTGATTGGTTAGTTTTGGGGTTTTGTTGTTTTGTTTTGTTGGGTTTTTTTCCCTTGTATTTTGCTATTGTCTTTAAGCTTAAAATAAGCATCTTATAAATGAAACCTTGATAAAATCGGTGGATTGTGATGTACTAATGGAGTGGGTAGGGAAATAAAGTTGTTTGAAGTCAATTTTGGTTTGGGAGTTTTAACTTGCTCCCCTGAAGTATCTGCAATACTGAAATGTAAGTTCTATCTTGTGTTTAATTTACTTTTTTTTTCCTTTTTCCCCTGGTGATTCTTATCAGTTAAAGGCTTCCAGCCTGGCAGCAATAGTTATTGAAAGTTCAGATAGTAGAAGGCTCAGTTCATGAACAAATGCACAGAATTTTAGGAGCTCAGAGTCTCCAGTACCATTGACTTAAAATGTTATATCGTAGTTTTGGCTGTTGTCTCTTCCAGAAGTGGCTGATGCGTGAGTGGAAGCCGAAAGTTACGAATCACCTTCCAGTGTTAGCTGCACATTGCTCTGCATACACCATCTTCTGAGATCCTCTGGCAACATACTTAAAGCTTGGGGACAAAAAGGATAAAATCCTGATTCCTTTTAAATCAATTAGAGTTTTAAAATTGATTTGAAGTGAGGTAATATTTGATCATAAAGTGCTGGGCCAAAGTTACGGTTCTGAACATAGAAGAAACGAGGGAGAAGTCACTCTGAGTAGTTGACACTAAGAAGTAAAACAAACAGATAAAAAAACCTTTGGATGATATGTTTAATATGTTTTCTACCAGCTCCCCAGCAAAACAAAGTAGTTCATGACCTTGTTCATGACCCTACTTTCCTGTGGATTCATCTCTGAAGGTTAATTGAACTTTGATATTTAAAACAATATGTGGACCTGTTGGAAGTTTTCTCTATGAAGTAATGAAGCAGTTAGGTCTTTTTCTTCTTCTACAGATCTTCCATATTCGTACATGGGAATGCAAAAAAAAAAATTTCACTAGTTTTGTATTCATTTGCCTGTATTTGCAAATGGGATGGAGATCTCAATGCTACTGAGTTTCTGAAAACACACCTGAAAGCTCCAATCTTAAATTTGATCAATATTGGCCAAAAAATTTGAAGAGGTTTTAGTTGGCATAGATGCACACAGTGTAATCACATACACACTCAGCTCCCTAACCTCAAAATCAAGGGACAAAAAATGAATGTGTTATTTCTAACAGAGAACCCTTTTAAGAGCAACCAGAGATTTTATACAACAGGAAATGCAAATATACTTAGCTGTACTAATGCTTCATTTATTAAATAATAAAGATTCTAAACAGTTTTCTAGAAGGAAAGAGATTTGTATTTGTCAGCAAAACTCTACTAGTTACTGGTTCCAGTGTTTCTCTGTGTTTCTTAATGAATTGACCAAAGCTGACAAAAGATTGTTTAAAAGTGAAAGAAATGCCAGATACCACCTCCCTCTCCTGCACCCACTCTGGAGCAATTATGACAAGAGGACCCATCGTTACAAACTGAAATAAGAAGGAGAAGGTTGCATGAGTTTTCTACTAGTTATCCTGTAACTGAATGAAAGCCTTTGTGTTTCACATTTAAGTGTATAGTCTTGTCTTTTTTTACAACCGTGTTTAAAGTGTCTATCCACCATAGTTTATCTGCATCCTGATCTTGTCCTATCTTGGATAAGTTCCTTACTGGCTTCACTGAGAACATCCTTCCCTTCCTGTCATCCTCAAATTTTGTTACTAAATTCTTTGCCTGTTGATTTGGCCATATTACCTTCTTTTCTGCCTCAAGGACCTGGCAAAGCTTCACTCCAGCCTGTGTTTTATTTCTTATCTTGTACTTCTGTTCTTTTCCAACCATGCTAAGTTCAGTGTTGTTAATGTCTTTCTAGACCTAATACTGCATTATTGCCTTTCTTGTCTGGTGCAACATGTGCTGTGAATTCACAGGACACACACTGTCCTTTTTGTGGAGCCACATTTTCTTTAAGGACCCTGCAAATTCATCTTCTGGTAAATGTTTGTCTGTAGAGAGAGGAGAGGGACTGTAAAAACTGTTGGCTTTGCCCCACCAATCTGCTATTTTAAAATTTCAGATTTCTCAGGTGTAGGTAAAGACATTTCTTGTAGCTTCCTAACTTTGTGTAAAAGTAATTGCACATTCTTTCTTGGCGTTTCAGACATGATGCAGGTCTGCTCTTCCATTTCAATTCTCATGTTAGATAGGAACATTGGCATTTGTTGTGCTAGCCATTACTCATTTCATTTGTAATCCTTATTCATTTTATGGCGGATTATTTAAGATCTTTTCCAGGATCTTTTCTTAAACTCTTAATGTACTTGAGGACCAGTGAGGGGGGCAGGTATTTAGTGAGATCTGAGCCTGTGCAATATGAATAACTTCCACTGGTTTCTGGTAGCAGGCTGTTGAACAACTCATGAAAATGTGTTGGTGCACAACAGCCTAAGACAGAGCAACAGGCTCAGCTTTTATTGTATAGTTTTTTTTGGTTTATTTCAGTTTATTTTGTTTTACTTTTCTGTTTTGTTTTGGTGGGGTTTTTACCGTTATCTTTGTTGAGTATGCATATTGAATTTGAGATACCCAGCAGTGCTTACTGAAAGCGTTCATATGTCAGGAGCGTTCATATTAAATAAAAAGGGTTGGTTTCATTCTCTCTACCTTTTGGTTTTAGGTGGGCGGATTCTGATTTTTTTACCGATCAAGGAGTTATCATGATATGCAGTTTTTGGTACTAGCCAGCAACCCTCTGCAACAGAGTGAGAGGAAATAAAGTTTTGGCTTAAGTACTGTGTCTGAATTTAGGTGTAAATGCTGCAAAACCGTAGGTGCCGTGTTGGACTGTGCAGCATGCCCAGTGCTTCAGAGGCCCCCACTGGATTGTACCATGTGTATGTGCTTTGTTTCTCTTGCTGCAACTCTTCTTTGACTTTTTTTTGAATTAGAAAAGACGTGCCAACCTCCATGCCATACACCTATTACTACTAGTGCTTATATATTTTTTCGCTCTCATATGCTTTCATATGTAAATTGGCTATCAAATTCCACCCTCAATTTTAACCTGTAATAACTTCATTGCTTGCAGTGCAATTTGCACTGGTGTAATTTAGATCAGAATCTGGGTGCATATGTAAATGTGAGCATGTATGCACACATGTAATGCCTGCTTTCTTACATATATATGTGTATTTATATACACACTTTCATTTTACAGTTAAAAATAAGTGAGAGGGAGAATCTGTTTATTATTTATATACTGAACAATATTAGAGCAACTAGCAAGAGGAAAATAAATCATTTGAAAGAGTAGATGGATTTTGGAGTCATGCATGCACGTGCACACCTTTACAGTGTATTCTGGTTCTTGTCAGTCCCACGCAGGAACTTTTCTCTTTCCCCTGACTTACGAGCCTCAAATCTCATTTTTAGTTGGCTTTGGGGAAAATGGAGGCAGAGATACTTAAAAAAAAAAAAAAAAAAGAAAAAGGAAGAAAGAAACCCCCAAAACAGCAGCCGCCCCAGCCCCCTCTTCTATACCACCAGTCCAAACGTGGAACATATTTCAGCAGAAGTGCCCCAGCTCTATCATATGTGCTGTGCAGAGTCATCATGGCCATGGTGCATAGCTGAGAGCCGGAAAGCAAACAGCTGCTGTAGCCTGATTTGAGTTAAAATAGTGTCAGTGTTTAGTCTGGCGCAGTGCTTCAGGAGAGATTGGCAGCTGGGTCAAACAAAGTCATTCCATTGGCTCCCTTCCCAGTAAGCTTCTGCTAGTATTTAGGTACTAGTGCAGCCTAGGCCCCTTTTCTCAGGGATAGCCTAACATCTGACCGCACCCTCTTTGCTTTTTAAAAAATGCCTTTTCACTCTTTAAGATAAATCCTCTATTATACAATCTGCCACTAATTGTGTGTTAAGACTGTTTTTCTCTCGAAAGCTGACGCATCCTGCTCTCAACGTGGTGTAGAAAGCAGGCTGTTACAGTGCTGGATTAATAAAAGGGGCCTTTATGGTTTGTGAAAGAATATCTCTGTGCTTAGGCAGGAAACTTTTTGATCCACAGAAAAGCCAGACGACATCTAGGTAAGGCCGTGTATCAAATCTACTTTTATGGGAGAGTGGGGCAGCGAGCGATGTTAATTGCGATTGCTTCATGTTTGCATGCCCGTTTTGATAAGCTTTTTAGAAAGTTTAGGAAATAGCTGCTCCTGAGTCTTGAGCCCTTTCTCTCCTCCCTCCTCCTCACTCCTCCTATGCCTTTACTGCCTGCAAAAGCTTGTAATGATCTGCTTAGTTTTCGCTGAAATACGCGCGGGCGCCTCGCTTCTCTTTGGAGAGGGGTATCTTGCAGAGGCGTGCAGCAAAAAGTTCTGCTGTCAGACCCAAATGCTGTTAAGAGTGGAGTAGCTGGGGAGAATTTACAGGGAAAGCTTTCCACTGTTACATATTGCCTGTGCAATAATTTAAAAGTAGTTGAAAACTGCTTTGAACTAACAAGGGTTTAATTACGGAAAAGTTTAACGTGGCGATGGAAGGAATATTAAGTAAGTTGTCTTTGTCTCATACTTTTTAATTTTAGTTGTTGCTTTAGCCTGTTGGGTCACATTTTTTGTCAGCGCTGAAGGCTGCCATGAATTGGTAATGAGGGCCCCTTTTGCACATGATTTTGGCACTTGGCCAAAATCAACTTCCCAAGGCAAGCTTTCTCTAAAAGAACCTGAAGCATTTTTTTTGTGATTAGGAATCATGTCTGAAAGCTGCCACAACCAGTTGTGTAGGCATGTCAAAATGACTTTATACAGTATATCTGAAGCATTCGGGGGGGGAGGGTCTGTTTTTTCCTCGTGTACCAAATTGTTGCTATTATCATTCTAAATTTCCGCAGCTTACGCACCCCCAAAAACCAGGCTACAGAGAGCTAAGGCATAATGAGGATCTTTGGTACCTTTGTATTTTTCAACATGCCAAAGCAGCACTAATTGTCACATTTAAGCAGGATACAGTATTAGGGGTTGCCTAAAACACTTGTGGACGTAAAGCAGATGAATCTTTAAACTTTTAATCTCAGTAAATTATGCTCAGTGAACAGTAAGTAACGATATTTTCGAGAAGTTTCTTTGTTTTAATTGTATGAGTGGAGCTTTTTGATATCTATTTAAAAAATACATGCCTGGATCAATTTGGGGGGGAAATTTGCAAGGAAAATCTTGGATGTGCCTTTGGATTTATCCCAATTCCTTGAAATCTGGGTATGGGTCTGATCTACGAGACAAGGGAGCAGGAGCTGGGTAGTCCTTTGTTGTTAAAAAGGGGGAAAGGGAGTTAGTCTAAACATTAATAAGGAGCTGCAAAAGTTCACGTTTCAAGTGTGCTCGGAGTTTTGAAATTTGTGGAGATCATCAGTGCAATAAATGGGTGATTATTCCTCGCTGATATTATATAAACAAGTCTGCCACTGTAAGTGAATACGTTATTATTGTACACTTAAACGTTTTGTGAATTTAATCTGTATTTAGCAAAGCAACCCAGCAATTGGAATTAAGGACCTCCTATTACATGCTGTGTGTACTCTACCCCAGTGTCGTTTCCACGTGCGTTCAGTGTAAAGACAAAGTGCATTGGGCAGCAATTTTGTTATGTATTTTTGTTTTACATTTCTGCACTTGTGGCTGTGGCCAAGGAGCCGCTCCTTCCTTCCTATATGTGTTGTTTATTTATAAGCAACACCACACTTCGGCAGCAATATCGATATGGAACAGCCTTTTGGCACCTTTCCCTGCCCCCCGCCCCCCCCCCCCCAACCTTGATCCCTTTTGCGGTAGTTCCTGCTGTTAAAATGGGCTTTACAGGTATTGTCTTTCTTCTGTTAAACCATACATTTTCTGTAAGGTGTTTGTGCGTGTGTGTGTATGTGTGTGTGTGTTGCCTTTATTGCATAGTGCAAGACACTGCTAGATTGGGAAAAAACTCGAGCTTTATAGACTCTTCAGTATCTGTACTTTCATGTAACTTGTCTGGGAGAGTTTCTTCATTGTTACGTTGCAGGAGATTGAATTAGAGTACTTGAAATTCTCCTATAAGTTTAACTATAACACGTTTTTACAATGAAAGAAAGCAGACGAGATTAACATGTTGGAAAAAAATAGATGGAGAGCATTAGTAAGATAAAACCCATAGAAGTTAATTGCATTTTTGTGGGGGTTTTTAAAAGTTTTTACAGCAGGGGAAAAATACGTCACAGTTGAATCCTATTTTAATGTAAAGCATTGCCAGAAAATGACCATACTGGGTGCAAAAGTAAATGTGATAGTAGAGTTTTTGCAAATTGTTAGAGAATTTATTTGCTTATGCATGGAGATAATTTCTCTCGAGTTACTGAATGAAGTACAGTTAATTTAAAATATGCACATACGCACCTTGTTACTGCAAAACTAATTTTAAAATGTCTTATAGTGTTATTCCTGGTTTTGCCTACAAGGTTTTACTGTGAAATAATGAACACATGCAAGTGTACTACTTCTAGAGGTTTTAATTTCTGTTATGGTTGTGTACATTTCTGTTTTAGTTGTGTTATAAATCACAGCAAGTTGTGGTCCAAAAACTTTGTGAGCAGTTTTTAAATCCAGAGTCAAATTTTATCTCATAGCATTTCTGAAGTGTAAAATCTAATCTACAAAGTAACAGAGAGTTTTGCATAAAAACTTAAAATATCATAAATTTGGCTTTTGAATGCAGACACCAAATTAACATTTTCTTTCATCAAATCTATTATCTGTATGAACATACAAAGAAGTTATGTTTCCATGAGATAAATCAACATTCTGTACTCATAAGTTTAAAGTTTAAAATTTATAGATACTGTATTCTGTTTCTAAATCCCAAACCAGTAGATTAATGGTTCTTCTTTATAGTTAGGTTGATAAATAACTGTTTAGTTACTTTTCCTGAGACTAAAGGAAATAGAAGGTGAAGAATATTAAGTATTCTCCTTTGTGCCATTTTAATTTTTAGCAGCACTCAGGAATAACGTGTCTCTAATCTTCCTACTTGGAGGGCTTTATGTTTTCTATTTGTTTGCAAACATATCATGAAAGAGTGCAATTATAAAGATTAACTTTGTTGTAATTTTGTATCTTAGATTTTGCTCCATGGAACTGTTGAGCTCTCAGTTACTCATTTCAGTGCACTAAACGAATTTATTCTCCATTCAAAATACAAATTCTTGCTTTTTAGTTGGCATTTTTACTGACTATTAAATGTTAATATTTCATATTTTATTGGTGCAGTGTAAGTGGTACATATTGTTATGTATTTGAATAAAAGTTACAAATGTATTTACAAAATTCTTTCACTTATGTGAAAAAAAAGAACCTTAAACATTGTAGAATGCTTTCAGTTTATCAAGAAAACATTTGATCTTGTAAAAATAGCATTATTCCTTGGTAGATTCTGCTGCATGTTTTAGAACTTTAGAAATGAAACAGGGTTGTTTTGTTTTGTCTTGTGGATTTGTTGGGGCTTTTTTAGCAAGGTTTTCGTTCATATAAACTAAGCACTTTGTTCTATATGTTCTAAATTCCATCAATGAGATAAATAAATTGCTGCATTGGATGAAACATAATTATTGAATTTTGGCAGAACTTCAGTGAACTCTGCCATGAAAGATTGATGTGCACAGTGCGCCCTTAGATTCTAAAGTAACAGAGTAAGATAAGGGGAGTGCATAACAGGCTCCAACCTTTGTGGTTTGGAGAAAATAGAAAACCATAGGCAAATGTTAACTTTTGGTATAAACTGCTAATGATAATGTTTTGTCATCTAGTTGATAAAAACAACAGGAGGAGACAAGAAAATCCAATTTAACACAAATTCTCTCCACTTCTTTCTTGCTCTGCTTCCCATTTTTCAGTATTAGAATAGCCAGAGTTGCTGTGTATTCTTACAGAAAGGAGAACATAGCAGGCAGGCTACTTGCAGTATCCAGCCATGTAATGTGCAAATGGAATCTCTCCATATCAGCACGTCGGATGTGGGTTTTCACTGCAGTTACGGTTTTGGTTTGTGATTATGCTGCATTGATCTCAGAATACATGTAAAATTGTACTGGCTGGATGAAAGCTACATGTAGTCATAGTAGTGTTTGTTATTATTCCCCTCTCTCTTCTTTCTCTACCAAACCTTGATTGCTTAAAACATTTGCTTCAATTGGCAAATTGTGGTTATAATCACAAAATCTCATTCCTCCTGGCTTTTAAATAATTACTGTGTCCAAATAATGTTTTTAATTGAGAACAAAGATGCATTGTCCTGCCAGGCAAGCTCCCTTGGCAGGACCAATAGGATTGCAAAGACTTTTTAGTATTTTCAGTCAGTTCACTATAGGAGGGAACGGAGACGACATTAACCCTGCTCTGGGGAGAGCAGCTGCCGCTTTGGCGGTGGTACCCTGCTCCTGGGAGCAATCCCTCTGCCTGCCCGGCTTCCCCAGCACCCTGCACCTCAGCCCACGTGTTTTCCCTTCTGCAGATATGTGCAGCACCAAGCACCAGCCCTGAGCCCGGAGCTGGTTTCCAGTGGGCTCAGGGACGGCGGCACGACGGGCAGGCTCTGGTGCGGCTGCAGGCGTGCGGTCTACCTGACTGGATGGTCCTGGGGGCATGGCTCAGTGCACCCAAAATGCCTGGAATCAGAGGGAGTTAGGCAGGGAGGATGCACCCATGGTGGTTTTTTTTTTCCTCTGTTTGTCAGCTCCTTGCTTCCAGACTGTTGACCTGCTGCTAAGGCCAAGTGCGTTCAGCTCAGTGTTTTAAAATGGCAGGTATCCAGAATCTTGGATATATTTCATGACTTCAAAGACATTTCTGCTGTCCTTCCCAGTCACATCCTTAAGCTCATGATGACAGCATTAGGAGTGGGATAGTTAGAGAGGTATAAGGGCAAGGGACTGATCTAGTGCCCATCTCAGTCAGGAGAGGGAATCCCACTGACTAACATCTCTTTGGATCCTACCCCCTCTGACCTTGCTGCTCCGGGATACCAAAAGCTACCTCTTCCCCCTTAGATCCCAATGACACCAGCATGACTAGCATTGCCATCTTCTCAAGCAGCTTTGTTGTCTTCACTGGAAGTCCTCAAAGAAGAAGGTTTACTGAGTAAAAGGCTTGAACGTGCCTTCCTTGTATTGTAAATAAAAAGGCAACTGAGTGCTTACTTTGCCCATTTGCAGTCCTTTCTCTTGTCCTTCTCCCCTTCTAGAAATTACTCTTGTGTCTGATCTTGATTATCAATTCATGTCACCATTGCAAGCAGAGGTTCAGTGTGGGCAGCTACCTGACTTCCATTGTATCCCTGTTAAAATGCTGCATTAGATATATGTCCAAGGTGAAATGAATATACATTCTAGGTCTATTGTTTTGATAATTAGACACCAAATTCTTTCAGTAAGGTTGATTTCATCTTCAAACAAAAAAAGGATATTTTTATCTTTTGTAGAGTACCGTAGAGTGCTTCAGTCTTTGTTTGACCCATAGGTGTATTTGGTTGGAAAACCTTTAACAAGTTATATTCGGAGTGCGTCTGTATTTTGAAGTAGACAATAATCATTTTTATTTTAAGTAATTCACAGAAATGAACGTTTTTATTAGCAATGTAAGATTGTATCCACAGATAATAAAAGAATAGAAGTAGGAATATCGTGCCTTGTTTGCATGGATAATAAATATATTTGCAGTGTGAAATCAGATTATGTTTTTACAGCAGGGGGGTTATGAACTGTTGAAATACTAATCTTAAAATATTATTAATATTTTTACGAAGTATGACCCAGTGAACGCCCCCTACTTAATTTTAATGCATAGTAGATGGGTGAATGTTTAAATGCCTACCAGGTTTCATATGTGAGGCTATGAGGTAACCAAAAAAAAAAAAGGTCCATTAAAGTAAAGCTTGCTGTTCCCTCTCTGCTGATCTGGAGAGTCCTGCCTGCCACAGAAGCAGCTCTCTGGGGTGGTGTGAGACAGGGGCACTGGGACACTTCTGTGCTTCGGTGCAGCTGCGTGTAACAGAGCAGGGAGAGCGATAGGAGGGCAGAAGAGAAGCCAAGGTACTTGTGACTGTACAGATCAGTTGTTGTTCTGCCTGGCAGAGAGGGAGCAGAGCGGCTGTTTTGGGATCCCAAGCTGAGGTCTGCTTTGAGGCTTCCCTAGAGCGGGGTGAGTTTCTTTCAGCTGCAATCCCAGAGCCCCTGGCAGTGTGTGGTGAAGTTACATGGCAAAGCACTGGGAGAGGGCTCAGTCCTGTGAAGGATCCTCTGTGGCTTCATGAGTTACCACAGAATGTAAGTCTTGGGTTATAGACGGAAAGTAGCAGACAGGTGAATGTGAGTTCTTAGATGCATAAAAATGTGGAGGCCTTTCTTTCAAGCATGGTAACGGACAAGCAGATTTAATTATACTAAAGTGATGATTTGGGGTTTTTAAAGTTCCCTGTACATTATGCAGGTCAGCATAGCAAATCATCTTAAAACACAGTCTGCAAAATTTTGGGCTTTACGTCTTACAAATTTGTACATCCCGGTGTCCACTTATGATCAGTCTGTCCCTGGGCATGCCACGTCTCCCAGTGCCTGAGAGTTGCAAATGTTTGACCTTTCCCTTCCACTGGGACACACAACATTTTACATGTCTACATTACAGCCTTCCAAAATATAGGAAGAGTGTTGTGAAGAAGAAAAGGGTTTTGCAAACATCTGAAAGTTGTTTTTTTTTAATTGTCAGAGATTAAGAACAGTGATGTAAAATGTCTGTTATGTTTGGGTGGGGCAACGGGGAGTAGGGGAGGAAGGTTTAAGTTTAGAAAACCCAGAGTAGTTGTGTAACTCACAATGTTTGCAACCTATGAAAATATTGATGATGGAATCGAAATAGGGTCAGGCTGGCATTTGAAATTTGAAATTTGTAGTCTCAGAGCACGGCTGAAGCAGCAGAGTATTTGGCTAAAATACTGCTGGATTAATAGTAGGAAAGAAACAAATACTGGAAAGGAATTCCAAAATGCTTACAAGGTATCTCGTTTGGGGGCATACATGAGTTTGCTAAATTCCAATTCCCAGACTGGTAATAATGATTGTTAATGTATATCTTTTATGACTTTCAGAGCAAGAGGAGCCAACTTTAGGAGAAGGCATATTGTGATACCCTCACTGGTAAGTACCCTAACTGCAATCAAGTTTATTACATTTTTGTAGAGTAGAGGCCTTTTCAAGGCCACACTTGATGCAGCTTAGTCACACAACAGCTTCAGATGACGTTCTGGAACAATAGGGTAGTAATGTGATATAGTCTATAATGAAAATCAGTGTAAAACACAGGTGGTTGCTGGTATTTGTGTGGTCAGATATAAAACCTTCACTATGGGTACAAGCTACTGCTTTCCCACTTGAGGAAGGTATAATTAAAAGTGGTTTCCAGATGTGCTGGCACACATCTGCCCTTTCTTAAAAGTGAATTTTGCAAATGCACACTGAACTGTGTTGCATTCATCATTATAAAGCTGTTGATGGTTTTTCAGGTAATAAAAAGGTTGAAAGCATCAACACCCCCACTGTAAAACTGAGGTGTCTGTAGACAACAGACAGTAGCATTTTATGTTCACATTATGTTCTTGGGATTTTCTGTGAGTAGTTCATAGCTGAATGGCGGCAAATATGCAAAATCTGTCTGGACAAAAATTAGCATTTACTTTGAGAGGTGATCCCTTGATGGTGATTTCATTTTTTACTGGGGAGAGGTAGCAAATTTCGGTGGGTTTGTTTGTTTGTTTTCAGTACAGTGAAATAAATGATACCATAAAACATTAGATTTCAGTTTCTTTAACCAAATTTTCAAGATGTTTAAATAGTCAGAAAACAAGAAATATGTAATGTGCTGAAAATTGACCTTTAATTTGTCTTCACATAAAAAGTAGAAGAAACTCTACTTGTAGGGTTATATGGTGCATCCTTAGTTGAACTATGTGAAAGAAAATAAATCAGAACAAAATTCAGAAAAGGTACTAGGTTTTAAAATATTTTTGAGAGGAGATTACAGATCTTTTGATTTAACTAAATAAACAAAATGTTTGTCCTAATATCCACTTGACTTTGTTAAGTGAAAATGTCATTAAAAAAAATCCCAGTTTCAGAAGAAAGTTTTTGCAGTTCCAGAAGCTTTAGTTACTGCTGCTACTTGCAACAAGCACAAGGCAAGAATGTTGTTGCTGCCATCTTCTTACTGACTTTTCTTCTAGCACTGCACCAATTACTGATACCTATGTCTTCGAAAAAAATGAAGGCTGGGACCTACTAACCCGAGAGTCTCGGACTATTGATGAGGCTGCTAAATACTGAGAAGATTTTTTAGGGTACTGTTATGATACTGTGTGTAATAGTGCCTGACCTTTGCATATATTTCCTTTACTTGCTTCAGCAGATGTGACTTGTAGGATTCTTTGTCAAGTGAGAGTCCAATGCTAAACATTTTATTTTAGGGAAATACTAACACTGAGAAAATAAAAAGTTTTTGGGATGTCCAACGTAGTTGGACTCTTTTGTGTAGGAGTTGCATCTGCTCTGTGCCTGGAGCATCTTGATGATACAAAGAAATGGATAATAATCAATAAGAAGGATATTAATAACTTCATAATGAAAATGCCGATTTCAGCAATATTGGCTGCTAGTACAGCTGACTTTTTTTTTTTTTTAAATTTCCCTTATGTTGTAATGGCTATTCTATATTATAAATGTTCTATCTTGACATAAAGACTTCAAATTTGTGCTTCCAGTGACTGTTTTACAAGGATGTATTTACTAACACATGCGCATACATTTAATATTAATCACATTTAAGTCACTGTTTGCCCAGGAGGTAGGATTTTATCACCAAGCTGTTATAAGTGTGGGTATTTTTCTGGCAAAATGTCATTTTGCACCAAACTTAGAAATCTGACTACAAAAGTACAGACATTCGGATGTGAAAATGTGCAAAATGAACACTACCTATACACTTAACTCACAGTTTGATTGCAATTAAGACTTGTTAGTGGTCACTACCCTGAACTGGCTACTCACATCAGAGACCAGCCCTGGCCAGACCCACAACCTTGCTTGCAGTTTGTACAAAACCATTTTGTACAAAGGGTCAGTTCCCACAACAGCTCAAATGGGTTAAACAAAGTAAGTAGCTTGCTGAAAAAAAGAGATTATTTAAATATTAGGGAGTTGCATCCTTGGTAACTGCAGAATTTTGTGTGCTTGTTAATTAAACATATTCTTATTAGTTGAAAAGTAAAATGCTGACCTGACTGGGGAGATGTCAAAAAGCTCTTTGGGACTGGGCAACAAGGGACATGAAGAAGGCAAAGATCTTTCCTTGACCGATAGGTGCAGAAGACAACCCACCAAGGATGTATCTCCCCCTGAGTGCAACAAACCTGTCCAGTGTACTTGAAACAGATGAGGCAATACCCTCCTGTGGTATAAACTTCTGCCAAACATTGAGTACAGGTTTATAAGCCAGTGGGTTGATGACTGTGAGTGGAGAAACTGTTACATATATATGGCACCATTGCTCCTGTTTATTGCCAATTTTGCAAGGACTTCCTCTTGTGAACATCTATGTCCTTGGTTTTGGGAGTGTTCCAGATTCAACAAGTACAATGCTCCCTGTTTCACAGAGAAAAAAAAAACTAAAAATGCCTGTCTGATGCTGCATTTTATCTCTAGAACAATTTGCTTTTTTGTCTTGGGCTTTTGGGTTGTTGATTTAATACTTTCTTGTAAATCAGAATCATTGCCAGCATTTCTTATGTCTCCCAGATATCTATTCTTCACCTTGAATTAAAGACTTCTGGCTGTGGCTTCACAATTAGTTGCTATAAGAATATAGTCTATAATGTTAGAAATCATTGACTAAGGCCTTGGGAAGAGTAGGCTACTGAAAAAGGAGAACTCTTTAATATTAAGACTATTTTTTAAAATGTATATCCCTAATGATGAAAGAATTCAGGAGTAAGAAAAAAAGATAGATTCAAAATATTGCTAAAATATTCTTCAGATATTTTAATGAAATGACTTTACAGAACATGAAGATAGAAATAATTATCATGTGTGTCAAGAATTTAAAAAAAAGATAAAATACATTTTATTTTATAAATAAACGTTGGGGTAAGGCGAATCAGATCAAGTAAAATATATCAATATGTTTGAAATATTTCATTTTGATTTGTTTTTCTACATGTCTATATTAGTCTTTAGGGAAAGAAACCCAAAAGGATAGTTTTGAACTTTAAACCAGAACTTTTTCGCCTTGAAAATATCTACATAGAATATTTGAGCAATTTTAAAACACTCTCTGCCTTTTTAAATGACAAATGAATTGGCACATTTCCTTGCAAGTAACTTTGTTTCTAATGAACTGGCCCTTTTTTTTGGAAGCAAATATGTCTCAAATATTTCCTACTAACTGTATCATGTGACAAACATATATTTTGCACTCCTTTAATCATTGTGCTTGTGGTTTTGTAAAATGTGAAACATTAACAAATTATCAATTTAAGCTGTGAGTTTTCAGGTTCATTCTTTGAGAGAATGAAGTAGGTGATAGCACAAATATATGGAAAATCTAGTTTGAAGGTTTTGGCTGTGGATAAGCCTCATATACTCATGTAAATAAGTAAAAACACACCAAAAGGTGTGTGCTTAGTGATTTACTCAAGGCCAGTATGTGTTACAGCATTATAAATATACTACTTGAGACCTGCACACATGTCATTACACTACAAATAATCTTGAATACAACCATGCAGAAATTGCTGCCCTGAGCTTTCATCTCCTCTGGGATTTTCCCCAGCAGCTGGGAAACCTGTGCAGGACACATCTGTAGCCAAAGCAGCATGACTAGGTGCTTTGAGCAAGCAAGACAGAGTCCTTGGGAAACCAAAGGTGGCCTCCAAGGAGTCTCCATATCCCATTGTCCAGCTGTGTGACTCTGGTTCACTTGCCTTCTCCCAGCATCAACCTTCCATTTAACTGGGCTGAAATCCCTTGGTATTTTGCTGTTTCCTAATGTCATCCTGTTGAAATGTTTCAGTGATGTTTAAGGAAGGCTTAAAGGCGCAGCTCTTAATAGGGTTGTCATTCAAACTGATTATACCCTTGCTTTTTAAGATTCTTATGGGGGAATATCTGCTTGCAGCAAGAAATATGAGCACTGTGCCTTCTATTCTTGTACAGGGTCATCAGTTGTGGCACTAACACTGAAGACAAATGTATCCTGTCCTCACCTGTCTTGCATGACTGTTTCTGTTGTTTGCTAATCGAGTGCTTCAGAGCTGAGATTGTTTCTGATCTGTGCTCATTCAACTACTAGAGGTTTGAAAGAGCAAATACGTTCTAAATATTATCTTAATTTTTCTGTGATGCAACACAGTTAGAACTGGCTTCCAAGTTCAGATGATTAAAGAGACATTGGAAATCTCTGAGAGGAGAGCTTTAGTTATTTAGAAACAGAACATGGGTTTCTCTGTCGGTAGTTCAGTTAAAATGTATGTCTGTGCAGAGAGTGCAGTTGCTGTTGACAGACACTCCCTGCTTAGCTCTGGCTGTGGTGGTAGTCTGGAGTGTGATATCCGGTTTTGGGCACTGTACAGCAAGAAGGAGGTAGAGTATAGTGATGATAATCAGAGATCTTGAAGGTCTAATTTATAAGGAATGTCGAATGGAGTAACTAGCCAAGTATCTTAGGAAGGACAAGAGTAACTGGTGCTGCTTTGTGGAAACGTGGTGGACTAGAGGATTCCTTGTGTTCAGTCTGTCTTTCCATTCTCTCCATGGTTCCCCACATTGTCCTGTTACTTCACCCCAGCCCATCCCAACAGGCAGAGTTTTCTAACATTTCAGAGGGAATTTATGCACAGTGATTCTTGTTAAACTCGTAAAGAGTTGGTCAGAAAAAAATTTTCTTTTATTGTGATAACTTCTCATGTCTGGCAAACTGATTTGTATGGCAAGACCTACTTTAGTGGGTGGCATTTGGTAAAAGAAGTCTCTTCAGCCTTTATCATTGCTCCTATTTTGAGTTGTATTTCCTAGTGCACTGTCTGAATACCTGCACTGCTTTCTGAAATAACAAGGAACAACCTTCCTGAAGCTCTTGGTCCAGGAGCAGATTCTCTGGGCTCCATTTTTCTCCATCCTTTGTTTCCACAGGCATCTGAAATGCACTGCTGAAAATGCAGGGGGAAAGTCCCACTTCAGAAAAGCTTAAATAAAGGGGAGTGCTTACTAGTAAATAGTGGATGGATGAAAAAAAAAAAAAAAAGAAAAGACAACTCAAAACCCAAAAACCAAACCCCAAACAAGTTACAAGTATTTCAGCTTCAGCATGGCAGCTTCCTAAATGGCTAAGAAAGTGCCTATGGGAAGATCCTGTACTTACAGAATAGCTGAAGATAAATTGGGATTTGAAACATTGTGGTAATTTTGTTTGGATTTTAGTTTAGCCTTTTCTTACCACTAAATGAAACAGACATGTACAGTGCTGAGAATGTGTGTCTAATGCTAAACAAATCCTTTTGTACATAAAAGATGAGTACATGGAGTCTGTGTTTTGCCAATGGATCCAGTAACATACTATGAATAAGCTTTGAGAACAGGCAAACGACAAATCCCTGATAAAAAATGGTAAACTGCAAAGTTGTCTTGTGTTACTTAAAGCTGCAATGGGCTACCATATCTTCTTTAAAATATGGTGGATATGGGACACTGAGAAATGCATCAAATACCATCAAGTGGTTTGAATCTCAAACCATGACAATATCATAGGTAAATAGATAATTTTTTGTCAAGAGTGTTAGAAGTAATGTTCAGATTTTCTCTTTTGATGTGAACTGGAGAGTTTTTAGGGCAGAATATGTCTCATAACATGGTGAATAACACCTGTTTCTCCTAAGCAACCAGGTATCTTACTCGTTAAGTCCTGTCTGTTTGGCTCTGTGCTCTACAAAGCAAATTTACAGTCCTTGTCTGCCAGGAAACTCTCCAACTGGAAAGCAAACATAGGATGAGGACAAAATATCCCCGGACATCCAAACCAAGTCTGTTAGAGAAAGTAGAAAACATCAACAAAAATAGATGGAGTAGAGGAGCAGAAGGTGCATTGGAGATGTTTGTTGTGTTGGAAGAAAATGAAGAAAATTCCAATTTGTGGTGTTTTGAATAATAAGTGAAAAAAAAAAAGAAACCTCCAACTCTATGAAGCACAGGAAAGAAGGTGCTAAGGTAAAACAAGAATATAATTCATGGTGGAGTAAAGACCACATGGTCTGAAAATATAGCAAGAATGTGGGCAAGGCAGCAAGGCAAGGATTCTAGAAAGTACATTTAGGTAGAGGCAGATTTTCGTATTATTTCCAAAAATACTAAGAACTGTGAGGTTGCTGAGTAGAAGTTGTGCATAAAAATCTATGTGTACACTGAAAACTAGTGCTTTCAAAGGCAAATGAAACTCTTTGCAGTTCAAGACACATGTAGATAACATTAGAAGATGACCATCTGATCATGGTGGTTCCCAGTTCATAGCTGGAGTTAAGTCTGGTAAAATTCATCTCGATGCAAATTTAAAGTAGTACCAGAGTATGTCAAGAAGAATCTAGGAAAAGAGGTTTTTTAGTCAGTGCCTGCTGAATTTTAAGTAGTGTAATCCGCTTGAGTAGTGTGGACTTTGAAAATTCATTTTTCTTTTTATCTTCTCAGGTAAAAAATTTTCTGTCCCTTGGGTTTCATTAAAAAAAAAGAAAACAAAGAAGGAAAAAAATAAAGAAAAAATTCCCAAACCACAAATCACTGCATGCATTAGAATTTTCATGTACAAGACAAACTTCTCTTTCTGCAGTATTTTAAGTTGTAGAGGAGAGAGGAGTTACCTGTTTCCTTCCATAAACTGTTTGATTCCTCAGAGTTTTTCCAACATTTCACTGCTGAATTTAAGACAGGGGTTTTCTTGGATGTTTTGAACAACAAATTTGATGTTGTCAGCACCATGATCTTTTCTAGTGTGTGGTTGGTCTGCTGAGGTGCTGAGAACTTCTATTTGAACACCTCAAAGATGACAAATGAAATCAAAATAATGGTAGGGCCAATGTAGGAATGAGACAGTATCCGGTCTTTTTGCTGCCCTTCCGTGGTGGGCTTGTGTTTCACTCAAAGTATTATTCATCTTTTGAGCACAAAACAACTGATTTATTTTTTTTCGTAGCAAACTTTTATTTTTATATTCCTTTTAAAAATTAAGAAACTGTTGAGAAGAATTGTTATTGCAAAAAAAAAAAAAAAATCCTACAGAGGATTAGTATCAAAGGAATCAGAACTTAGAAATCTGAGCTTGCAGTTGGAATTGAAGGAAACTCCACAAGAGTATCTCTGCAATAGATGTCAAACAGGATGAGATTGTAGAAATCCAGGAGCAGAAAAGGAAACAAATAGGCGTCGGTTGTGACCTGAAGTTATGAAAAAGGGAGGAGGAAGGGACACCACAAGGAGGTGGATAATCCTGGATAAGATTTCAAAGTTTTCAGAGCACACCCAAATCAAATGTCTGTGGTCCCTGACATTTTGCCTGTTATAAACCAGTGCAACATTCCATCTGAGAAGAGTATGTTGAAAAATCTGTCTTAAACTGAAATAATTTGTTAGAGCGTGTTCCTGAGTAATGAGCCAGTAAGCAGTGAGGAATCTATGACACAGTCTAGAAAGTGATTATGGCAGCATGGGAGACTGATGATGTACAGCCCTCAGACCAGAACAACTGGGGAATGAAATTAGAAGAGAGACTGCTGCTCTACTCCATCTGTGAGGTGGCATTTCTGGAAAACAATATCAAACAAGATGTTTGATGCTAAGAACCCCAAATATGCTTCTTCTGCCCCACCCCCTCCCAAACTCAAGTTAAACATCAGTATTGCTTTCACAGACACCATTTTTAAAATCTCCTGGGGTGAATCATGCGTCATCTCAAAGAACATCCTTTCAGCCAGACCAAAGTCACTTTCTACCTTGTACCTCATTGCCCATCTTGTGTATAACTGAGAACAGGAAATCAGCTTTCAATGGGAATTATAGGAAATACTTGGAAAAATATTTACAAAACAGAAGGGAAGGCATCAGGCCCATTATCCCAGAATTACAGTACTAATTCAGCAGTTTTCTGTTTATTTTCTGCTCATGCACATTCATTTCTGTTTTTCTTCTTGATAACTATACATACCCAAAGTCTCACAGTTAAAATAAGAAAACAAACTCTGAAATTTTTGTTCTGTTGATTCTGTAACAACTGTTCTCTTCTCAGCAGTTTAACATGGTATCACAATAGTTAGCAAAATGGGCTATATAAGATTGTGTGCACCATGCCCTGGTGGAAAACATACCAGAGTAAAGTCAAAAGGATTCATTTCCAATGCGTTACTCGGGAATTTAGGAAGGAATAGTGTTCTTGTTATATGGATGTGTTTCCATTTATTTGGGTTCACTGACAGTCAAACACTTCAATCTTTACCTCTGAGAGCACAAAAGTGGTGTTGAAGTGACTTTCGCCGCCTTATTAACAGCAGGCAAGCAGAAATCCTAATTGACTTGCAGATAGAATTCAGTCTGAAATTAAGAACTCAGTTTTGAAATAAAAGTTTTCTTTGTATGATTCCCATATTTTTTTCATTCGATTTTTTTCTGTTTTCCTCTGTCATTTACTAGTTTAGTTGCTGTACTCTCTTTTATGTTTTTCCTTAGAACTCTTTCTCCAAAAGGACTGTGCACTTAAAATTCAATGTATAGGCCCATCACACTAGAAATCTGTTGAGGTATCACACCTGGGTTACTTCCATTGAGCACATCTTCATTTTGAAAACCAGTCAGGAAGTTGCTTTTTTGAATTTTGAAACTCTCTAGTGTTCACTGTAATACCACGTTGAGGCATCTCAGTTTTGTCCCAGAGTCACTTCTACTTTCATCTTAGTCAGTTCTGCTCAACCCCTTCCTATTGCTCATTCCCAGTGGTGCTCCTGCCTCTTTTTCCTTGGAAACAGAGAGTAACCTTTGCATCACCCATTCACTGGGCACTTCTCTCTTTGTCTACTGATCTTTTATTGTTGCTTTTGCAAAGCTTTTGCTAATACTGGTTTTGAGGCATAGCTTTGATTTTTGTGTTTAAAAAAAAAAAAAGTGACATCCTGTCATAAGGTTCTTTTGCTCAATTAAGTTATTTCAAGTTCATATTTATGCAGGTAATTAAATGAGATCCTTGTCAGTTTTCCTTACAATGCAGTGGTTTAGCTCAGCTGGGTCTACCTTTACCCATGTAGCACAGTATTTTCTAACAGTTTGAGTTAATTCCTTACTTGTATAGTTCAGTTATAGCTTTTGAAGAATTTCCTACAGTTTCTAGGATTAAAAGTCTACTTACTGTGCCCTCAGTGGAGGCAGACAGAAATAGAAATTAATAATCACTCATTAGAATCCTTTATTTTGTGGTATGACTCTTGGGCACCCATTCTTGCAGAGTTTGGGGAATATTTCCACAATCTGATGTTAAAAGACAGCTCAGAAAAAGAGGCAATTGGAATTTCCCTTTGGAAGAGCCCCTCTCTATCCACTGTTGGGCATGGAAATGTGCCTTCTTAAATGAGGTAAGTTAGGTACAGGAAGCTGAGCTATAGAAAAATTATCACCCTTTGTTTTGAACTCTTGTAATGTGTGTTATTAAGCTTGAGGAAAATTAATGGAGGATTCTCATAACTGGCCTGCAGCAAATTTCAAAATTCCCACCTCTCTCTCTTCTTGAAGAGCTGAAGTATTACATAGTCTTCTCATGCTTTGAAATTTGCCTTGCTTTCTAATTATGGAGGGTGCTCCATGACTCCAAACAATGATCCTTCTCCTGTATTTTACACTGGAAGGAACAAGTTCTGTGTCACAGTGAACATACTGCCTGATGACATTTGCTGAAAGTTTGTACATTGTAAAATTCTCATTTATGTATTTCGACACATATTTTAGTCAGTTTTATTCCTGGAGACCAACTCTGAAGTCATTACAGTTTTTATTATAATCTAAGAAAATGTCAATATTGCATCTGAAAGATGAGTATAAATATAGAAGTTGGCTTGTGCTTTTACACATACAGTACTCATCATAAGGATGCAAAACCTGCCATTTTTGTGTATTTCAAAAAATAAGCCAAGCACGTAAAATGAGAGTTGAAAAGGAGATTGTATTGAAAGGATTGCCCTTTGCTCTTCACACAGCACTTAAGAGTTCATTCCTGGTTTTTTTCTGCTCATTATGAATACACAAATGGCATCCTGCAAAACCTGCTGTAATGCATTTCTCTAAATGCCAGCCAGATAATATATATCCTCCTACATATCAGAGGATAGAACTGGATGTGAAAAGCAGACGTGGTCTGAAGTGCCCTCGTGTAGTTGAGGAATGGCATTGCACAGCAAGTTGGCCACACCAGAACTGTGAGCACAGGTATTTTCAGGATCTTTAGGCAGCATCTCTCTGCGCAATGGTTCTCTCCGTTCCTTTGAAAGCAGCTGTCATATTACTTGAAAAGAATTATCTAGTATTTAATTACTGTGATGTGAAAAAGTTACTTAAAGAAGCAATTTTTCTCTAGTTCCGCAGGTAGAAGGTGAAGCCAAAAAAAAAACTCTTACAGGTGCAGGTTGGGGTGAATAATGCATTATAAACTACAATTGTAAAATGACAAAGCAAACCACATAAAAATGTGGAAGTGGCAAGTAAACTATATTCTTGGAAAATTATTGGGTCAGTGAGATCTAGAAATGTATTGTTTCAGTGGTGTTTCCTTGATTTTATCTCATAAAAGTGAGTGTTTCTGAGTTAGTTTAAAATAATGGATATCCCGAACTTATTATATGGCCTCTCAGAAGTCAAATCAGCACACAGTTTGGGAACTGGATTTTTACATTAAAATGTCATGCTCTGTAAGAAGACTTTTAAGTTGTGCAGTGCTTATACTCACAGGTACAGGTACTGTGTGATAGGGCCGTAGATAGAGCTTGTAGCTGTACTAAGTTTCAATAAATCCTGTAGCAATAATGAAAGCTGATCTGCTTTTTCTTGGCTAAACATGGTTCTGGGATGTCAGTATGTTGTGAAGCATTGGCTTCACAAGCAGCCATGTGTTTTCAATTCAGCAGTTTTAATTACAGGAAATTTAATGATAATGAATAGTAACCAAAAAAAATATAAAGGAAGAAAAGACAAAAGAGAACTTAGTTTCCAACCAAAGGAAAGAAGTATTTTGGTAATAAACTGGTACCTTTACATCGGAAAATTCATTTATTGTACTTAGAGCATATCTGCTAAATGTTAGCAATAGTCCTTTATTTTGTTTTTGCTTTCCTTTTTATTTCTTCTTTGGTTTCCTTTTTATGGCTACAAATATCTATTTAATAATTGGAAAAACATTATGGTAACGTGTGATCCTAAACAGGAAGGCAGCTGGTGTCTTAGGAGTTTGGAAATAGGATATCAGATTTTGTCACTGCTATAAAGTCAGTAATAAACTCAGGCAAAATTTTGGCCCTGCTGAACAAGTGTTTTGCCATTGACTTCAGTAGAGTCAAAATTTCATTGCTGGGGGTGATGAGTAATATCCTGAATCAGAATCTGTGGCAGGCAGAGGAAAGCTGCCTGTTTGGCTTGTCTTGGCCGAGGCCTGGAGCATTCTCCTCACTGCTCCATTACCCGGGCTTGGACTGAGATGTTCGTGGTCCCTGTACCTGTATCAGAGAGGGGTCCAACCTCTGCAGCTTGTACCTTGCCCAGTAGACTTTCTGATGATGGCACAGGCACAAAGGTATGTAGTTTTTTGTTTGTTTTATTTGTTTTTGTTTTCCAGAAGTCCTGTAAAAGCAGTTTGGAGGATTTGCTGTTGCTGTGTCTTTGCTTTAACTTTTAGTAAACAAGTCTTCAGTTCTCCCAGTTTTGCCAGAATCAAAGAATGAAATAACTAAGAAAGAAATGTTCAGCAATTGGCACCAAATTAAGCATAAGGATGATAAAGTGTAAGATCATAAGCCTGGAAAGCTGGTCAGTTAAAATACCAAATGATCCAATTACAAACAAAAGACAAATTCATACTATTGGGGAACTGTTGAGGTCGTTTGTTCATGGTGATTCACTGACTGAAGTAGTTTGGCCAAGAGCAGCATCAGCTTACATTAGGTTTCATTCAGACTTATTTTTGATATAGAGTACAATCAATTAACTATTGTGATCCTTATGTCAAATGTTACAGCTAATTAATTAGCTTTATCTAACTCTGTTGGTAAATTTATTTATAGTCTGCAACATACATAGAGTTAGGATATTAATAAAAAGGTGAACTCTTAGTGATGCTGCAGCTTGTTTGGTAGCCACCTTTTTTGCATATGGAATCAATTAAATTTCAAAAATACAAATTTTCAAAAGGCTACAAATTCTACGTAATGTCTGACAGTCACATTCTTAATTTTCCACACCTTTATTGAAAACATGTATTGGATTAATTTTGAAATTGAAACTTCCTTTTAACTTCTGTGTAATTATACTTTGAATTTAAGAAGGTGTTTCTTCATAGCCTTTATTATGAAAAGTTCAGTAGTGACAAAGAAGATGTTAGAAACTTTAAATACAGTAAAATTTTTAAACCTATTTTGTAGTCCATGGTGTTGTTTGAAGAACAAATGAAAACCTGAAGGGTTTGCTTTTCACACCTGAAATGCCTTAGGTTTCAAAGAAATCTCAGTGCTTAATTTCCTTTGAAACTCACCAAAAAAATCTGGTATTTTTAAACCCTGAGGATCTAAACTGAATTTCACCCAGTTATTTCTGGTTTCTCTGTACATGCTTATGAGCAAAGATCAGGACACTAAGATAACAAGGATTTCTACCATCTTTCTTTTTAAGTTAGAACATCTTATTTCCTTATTTTGTTGTTCTTGGTGTCATGCCCTCAACTGCGTGCTAAAAAATTAATTGGAAAGATGGGAAGACATGTTTGTAAGCTAATGAACTTTGGCCACTTTAGTTTCTTGTGTTTAAATACAACACATTATGTGCATGATGCCTATACAGAACTAGTGTGATGCAGTATAGAAGATGGAGCCAGGCTCAGTGGCATTCAGTGAAAAGATGACAGCAATTCTGTTTAAAGATGATTTGAAAAAAACCAGAACTTTTTACTCTGGGTGTGGCCAGCAAGGAAGCAGGATGTTCAGAGAGGCTGTGGATTCTCCATCCTTGGAGATATTTAAAACCCAACTGGACACAGCAACCTGTTCTGGCTGAGCCTCCTCTGAGCTGGGTTGGCCCAGCAAATCTCCAGAGGTGCCTCCCTCTCTCAGTCTTCTGTCTGAGTCTATACTATGGTCTTTTCCAATGTAATAACTTTAAAAATGTGATTTTAAACTAATAGTCTTACAGAAACGCAAATTAACCAGATTCTGAAATTGTACTACGTGTTGTAAAATATATAGATAATATGTTTTCAGGTATATTCAAAGCCTAGCCATGATGATATTCAAAGCCAACCTTGACCTAGAATTTGGTAACTGTTACTAAATTACAGGTTAAAGTATTTTATATTGTCATCATAAACAAGGGGATTCTGAAGAGTAAAACCATAGAAGTTGAAAAAGCAGAAAAGTCAGTGTTAATACAGTGTTTAAAACCATGTCCTGGAGGCAGACATTAACTAGCTGAAAAGTATGTAAATTAGGAGCTTTTAAAACAGTGTGGAGTTGCACAAATCATTCATTAAATTGCTGTATGTTGACTTTCCACTCCTTTTTTTTTTTTTTGTCTTTACTTCTATTAAAAGCGAGTTCCCCTCAAAGCTGCCCCAGTCTTGTAGGAACTGTGCTCTGTCCCTGATTCCAAAAACTCTACAGTGTGCATTTATGTGCATCTTGAAGAGCTACAGACTTCAGTGGGGTTCGATGTGCAATATGATGATGTTGCTAACGTGTTTATTTCTTGTGCTGTGATGGTGTTCAGAGTCTGAGCCCAGAGCCCTCCAGTAGGAGACTGTGCCTGTCACAGGAGCCTCTCCTCGAGCACACAGTCCAGGTCAACACTGCAATAGCCTCCACATGTGATATTAGTATCCTCCACCTTCCCCCAGCTTTCCAAAGGGCATTTTGACGGATATCTTTCCTTGGATTAATTATAATTTTGTAGGGGAAGCATTCTTGAAGGGAAAAGGAACACAAAAGAGAGGAAAATAAATTAAGGAAATGGAAGTATAACAACATTTGGAGCATCTGAATGAGCAGGTGGAGAAGTGTGTCTGATGTCTAACATTTGGACAGTGTGTTTGCATGCCAAAAACTGTTTTGAAAAATATTGTTGTTATGTACTTGCATTAGTTGATAATGCAAAAACTCATGGCTTCTTTTTTTTCCTTTTTTTTCTTTTTTTTTTTTTTTTTAATGTGTAGGCAGCATATGCCAATAGTTTTGTGAGGAGATCTGGCTTCTAAAATGGTGTCCTTTCATTGCATCATTATCTAATAGCTTTCTTCAGTGAACAAAGCAAAAAAACCCACAAATTTATAACCAGTTCTTTTACCTTTAAATTAGCATTACATTTTTATTATGTGTTTGTTTACCTTTGGAAAAGAGGTGCTAATTTTTTTTTTTGGTAATTTTTTTGGTAATGATAGTTTAAAGCAATAAACCAAAGCTTTGAATAGCATGCATGGACATGCTTTAATATATTCATGAGTGATCAAAATACAGTACAGAAATCACATATGCTGCTCTGCTGCAACTTTCAAGGTTCAATCCATCATTCTGGAACCCAGGGGGCTGAGATTTGACATCCTGCCTAGAAACCATACTTCAGATTGGCTGGAACTGTGCCATCTTATGTTCAGGTTAAAAGAGCAGCTGTAATTTGTCTGGGTAGCACTTTAACTATGCACAGCAAATCGTAAAACCCATTTTCAGTAATAAACTTGAACATAAAATAGGTCCATTTGCTTCATTTCCTGATCCATACAAGATTTTCATCAATTTGATACAATACCACTTGGAGTTTGATCTTATAATGATGTAGATTTCTGTAACAATCTTTCTCAGATTAGCAGTTTTATTTAGCATATATCTACTATATGTAGATGGTTTCTTTTTTGGCATTTAGTGGTAGCCTTTTTCTATTGTTCTTTGGAACTGAAAATATGAGAATAATTTCATAGTAGGAGTTAAACTTATACGTGATTGCCACAATAAATAAAACCCAATTGTAGTCTTTTTTTCAATTGTAAATACCCTATCCTTTTCTTTTCCCCCTTTTATGTCTTAGCAAGGCTTGCTTGCAAGGGAGTAGCAAATGCAAGTATTCCTGGCAACTCAGTGAAGATACTTTAGGAATATATATAAACATGAATTTTATTTATGGCTTTGGATGGTAATGATTTTGGATTTCAGCCTTTTGTGTGCCACCCTTGTTTGCAAGCATGGCTTTGCTTGAACAGCAAGTTCCAGCTTGAGAGGGCTAGTTTTCTGTGTAAAAACCCCAAGCGAGCTCCTAGGATAGACTTTCCACAAGGAAATGTGCCAGTGAGCCCAGCTGTGAGGAGCCTGACTGCAGGCAGGCAAACTCACCTGTACATGGAGGTCGTAGGCTTTGTTTCAGCTCCTTTTGGATGGTGCATAGTTTGCGTTCCACTATTGTCTTTCTTCTGATACAAGTCAGCAGAAGCTTTGTGTGCCCGTACGCTGTGAGAAACAACTTTAAATGTCATTCTCCTTCAGTAGACAACTAATGGTTTGACCATTAAATAGATTAACCAGTCCCCTCTGAATCCTCTGTGCATTTACTTCACTAACCTCCCGCCAAGTGCCAGATCGCTGCGTTTTCTCCTTCATGAGGCCATTTCTCTATTTGCGTTTCTGCTCAGACTTCTCTCTTTCAGCTCCACAGACCTCTCCCTTTTTGGTTATGTTTTCAAAGTCTTACAGTTTGCCAAGCCGAAAGGAAAACCCCACATCACTCTTCCAAACCCCTGTCCCCCATCTCTGAGCAGAGGAGTTACATTCACAAGACAGGTCTAGCACCCCTGGGTGCTGCCCGTGCACAACCACTGTGGCTGGCATAAGGGAAGGTTCTTTCTCTCACCCTTTCCTCAGTACTGACACTGTTGGCAAGATGCTTGTCTCTGTTACTGTATTGTTGTAGCTCAGCCTACACTACTGAAAACACATTCTTTCAAGATGTTTGTTTCTTTTAAATGATTTGGCCCTTTGAAAATGCCTCTGGAATAAGAATTTATGGGAGTATAGAGTACTCATATTAGACATGTACTTTGCTGGGGTAGCCCAGCCAGGGAAAATGAAATGTGTTTAAGTCTGTTCCATCTTTCCCCACCATAGTTAAGTGAGAGCAGGCTGCAGGATAGCACAGTGTGTGTTGGTGGCCACACAAGCACTCGGTATTCCCTGGAGACTCGGAGGTACGACAGCTGCATATAAATATGCATAGCTGGAGAGATTCGTGATTGTGCCTTGTTCCAGGGCTGATTGGCTGTGGTGCTGCCACTGCAAATCAATGAGCATTTCCCTCATCTATCAGCTGCTCGCTTACTTGGAAGCAGACAAAATGGTTAAAACACCCACAGCCCACAGAGGGCTCCTGAGTGAGGGAGACTTGTTTGCTACAGCACTCAAAACATTTCCCTGAATCTACAGTAGCTCTCAGTAGATGAATTTAGCACTCAGCAGATTAATTTAGCTCCCAGTGTGCTGGATTTAGAAAGAAAAACTAATATAGATGAATACATTCTGTTCAGCCAGCATATTTTGTTTTGCAACAATACACATGTCTTATTTGAACTGCAATCTGGTTGGAAAGCATTTTGCGAATGGTGCATTGGTCATAAAAAATGAGTCATGCTTGCTCATTTTTTAAAAAGCTCTCAACTAGTGCAGATTGAGGAAAAAGGTATTGAGCAATTCGATGGAGAAAGTCTTGGAATTTTAGTCATCTCTGATATGCTTTGGGCAGTTTTTTAAGGTAGACTTTGACATTGTGTTGCAAAAAAAGTAGCAGCTGCTTTTCCCTTTGTTACCTGCATAGCCTAGTATGTGATGTGTGCCACCCTGCTCATGGTGGCTTTTCTCATTTGCCTTCTGGATTTACAGGCTGGAAGCTGAAGGTATGCCTAATGGCAGTTTGGAAGAGCTCTTGAGGAGGGAAAAATCAGGATACAAAATCCATTGTTTTGTGGCTTTAGTGTAACCTTTAGCTTCCTTCCTTAACCTGGAACATGTCACAAGGAAAGCAGGACTAGATTGCTTATGTATGGTAGCAGTACCTTGCTTACGATAACGGCAGTGTTTATTGTTTCGGGAGCTGAGAAACTGAATAAAAAGATAAAGACATAAACTAAGACATAAAAAAACCCCTAGGAGCTGAGGAGATCATTTGAATGGTTTTATTTGAACATAAAATGGTCAAGGAAATGAAAAGAAAAATGCTGTGAATGCTTGAAATGACAAGCTGGCTTTCTAAAGTAGTATCCTCAGTAAATGAGTATCTCATATGAAAAACTAACTCCCAACACATCTTCCAGAGCTGCTGTTGATAAAGTATTTCCACTACCAGCAGCAGAATGATCATTATAAAGCATTCTTTCAACAATCTATTTTTTAAAAAAAAACATTAAAGAATGGGTTGAAGAGCAAATAGCTCCTTTCAATTGAGTCGGTGCTGTACAGTGCAGATCTAATTTACTCAGGAGGATCTCTGCTGCTACAGTGATGAGTGCTTTATAGTAGTGGTTCCCAGTCCTATTTAATGAAAGGGCTACTGAACCTTTTGGAGAACAAAAACCAGAGACCTTCCTCTTAGTAATACTGCAGTGGTTTTCATTTACCAACGGATAAAAATGAAGCAAAACTTCGGAAGCTTTTTTATGAGGTTTGTTTCCCCACTTGTTTGTGTGCTGGCTTGCATGTGCAGGGATATGCATATGTTTTCTTCTCTCTGTTTTTAAATCCTACAGTATTTTTGGAGTTTATCTTGCAATATCTTACAGGCTACCAGCAGCTTTTAGTCAGTATGTCGAGGAGCACTGCTAGGAAGACCGCAGAAGGCTGGAGGCCTGGTTCCTATGTTTGCTAGGAGCCTTGCCCATCAAACTGCAAAGCCTTCTGTGCTCAGTTGCCCTCTTTCTTCAGGATGGTAAATGTTGCTTTCAGTGAGAGACTGTGAATCATGTGGGATTTTACCAGTTCTCCTGTGTGGAGGATGATGAGGCACAGTGGTGCATCCGGAGGGCACTGCAGGGAGGCAGTGGTGACTCACCATGCCTTCTGGCTCCTCTTTTCCAGGAGGAGTGGGAATGTATTATGAGTAAGTCCTCCTACTGGAAGAGGAGAGTGAACAACCACTATCCCACGTGGATCTGGCGAGGCTGGCCATGTGTTTACTCACTGCCTGGATGCTCAGAAGGGCAGTAGAATGTTGTGCATATGTATCTATGAATACAAATTATACGTATAAAGGTCATGGGAACATTCCTTCCCCACTTCCACATCATGTTTGGCTTCCATGGCTGGGGGCATAGGTGTCCAGTCCTGAGGGGAGCTGTGAGAAACCTGAGGGGGGCTCACCCTCTTCTTCAAAGCTACATTTCAGCCCTGGCGCTGACACACCACAACCCTTCCCAGGCCTGGGCCCCGCTGAGCTGGGCACCACCCTGACCCCAACTCTACCCCATCCCATCTCAGGGGCTACCTTCCTGGCCAGCTCCAGGGCCTGCAGTGGCCACCGGGGATGGCTGAGCCATTCTTGACCCTGATCACCATCCCCAGCCTGGCCCAGCTCACCTCAGTAGGTGCTGTGGGAAGGGACAGGTTGGAGAGTGATGGCTCTGCACCACCCTGGCAACCCTGTGTCCCTGACCTTGCTCCTGCAGTCCCAGATCCCCAGTGGAGGGATGCAGAAGACATTTTTTCATTACAGTGACATTTGGCCACACTGGAAGCAAGGAGAGGTTTCTACTAACTGAGGTCCAGCTATTTATTAGGTCTAGTTTTGAGCAGCACAGTCTTTTAATTTCCTTTGCTATGTTGAGGTGGTTTTGTAGGTAAATACAAATCATGGAAAGCTAATGCTGATTCACAAAGATGCAAGCTGTACAGAAGGGCTTTGTGAGTGCTGCAAGGTTGAGTACCCCAGAGCATTACCCTCCACAAATATGTCAGGGGGTTTTGGTAGTTAACCTTTACTTTTGGTAATCTGAGATTTTGCAGGTGGAGCCATGGATGCAATCAGCCATGGGAGGACACCACAGCATCCTGCTGCTGCTGCTGTGAATCCTTACCTTCCACATCCTGCTTCATTCATCTCCTCCTCTTCCTTTCAGGGTTTCCTTGCGTTCTTGGCAACAGCTACAGAGGAAATTAAAGGCTTTATTTCCAGACTAGCTTCAGATGTCACAAACATGGAGGCCAGTTTCTGAAAATCCAGTTCTCAAAACTTCAGTGTTTATTGTTTTCTGTGCTTCCCTGCCAAGACCTTCTCCCTGCTGTGGCAAAATACTGCCATCTGTAAGATATATCAAACTAAATGTTAGTGTGGTAGTACTTGAGAATGCCATGTGCTCATTCATAGCCTTGTTATGGATTAAGATTGTGCCAGACTTCATGGCATGCAGGGCCTTGTTTTGAATGTCTTTTTTTTCTTGTTGTTGTTTGGGGGGTTTTTTTTGGGGGGGGGGAGATTTCCCTTTAGATTCAGTATGGCCCAGTTTTAAATCTCTGGCTTCGGACACATCCATAAATTAGGATAATTTCATCTAGATCTACTCTTGTACATAAATGGACATTGTGGCTCACATGTGTACATGGAAACAAGGGATAACATCTATTGACAGAACTGAGTTGGCTGTACATTGTAATATTATAGCAAGTCCCCACCAGGGTAGCAGTAGTGCGCTGATAGCTTCTCATAAAGAATATTTGCTACTATAAGTTTTACAGAAGTGAATTAATATCAAAACATGGTCTTCCTTGATCTTTACAATAGTATTTATTCTTTTATACAAAAAAGTTTCATGATCATGTTAAATGAGTTAGGAACAAAATTGGCTATTTCTTCCCAGGAACACCGTTGGCCATTTCTTCCCGTTTCTGTGATATAATTTTAAGCTGCTATTTTCAACATTCTTGATATTACTTAGTAGGTTATAAATGATAAAGTGAACTAGATAAGAGATGTTCAGATTTCCCCCGAGCACAAACTACGCTTAGCTATAGGAAAAGGACATAACAAGCAACATAGGTGTAGTCTAAGTTGCTTAAATGGACTACTCATCATCAGATGTTCTTTTCATCTTAGCTTGAGAAACTTAGAGAATAAAAAGTAGACTTAGATTGACTTCATCAATTCATGGGATGTGGAAAGTATTCAGTTTGAAACAGATGCACAGTTTAATAAAATTGCTACTCTTTAGAAAGAATATTTGTTTTGTTTTGAAATTCATATAAACTTGGACCCAGAGGTTGTATAGTTTTGGTCCTAGGAAAAAAAATTTTGTTTAATGAGGAACAAAAACTGTTTTAATTCCCAAAGTTCTACCTGTTTACTGGAAATATTTTTTATTTATGATTTTGTTTGGACTGGGCAAATGATTTGCAAACAGTGTTTGTCTTTATCACCTTTGCCTCTTTTTTCCCCTTTCCCTGCCCCTCACCTCAGCAGACTTACCTGTCTGATGCAGGTAATAATTTGTAATAACTTTGTATCTGAGGAGTTGCACTGGCAAAGTCATAGGGGCTACCTCTGGCTGCTGTCTCTGTGTAGGCAGTATTTCTTCATGAGATAGTAGAGCTGTCTCATTTAAACAGACTCAAGAACTGTTCGGTGCCTGGAGAAAATTCCAGTCTTCAGTAAAGAAAGCGGATATCATCATCCTGAATAGAACAATGCTTAGAATTTTGACATTTTTCCTCCTTATTTGATGAAAGCTTTGACAAAGGGTGCTGATCAGTATGCTGTGATGGGCTGTGATTTCCCAAGGAAAGAAGATGATACTGAAAATAGTAGAGATTTCACTGTTGCATCAGAATTCTGCACAGAAACCATATGTAACATGTTCCTTTCTTTTCCTCTTTCTTTCTTTCTTTTGTTGTTTTTTTTTTTCTTTAACTGCATCTGATAATAGCTATAGGCCCATCCATTTTTATATCACAGACTAAAATTAAAAGTACTGCATACGGTAAAACACTAATGGCTAAAGAGTCTGCCTAAAGGTGTAAACAGAGAGGAAAAGATGCTCCATTTCTTTGCCTTCAAGCCAGCCCAAAAAATCCATGTACATAGGATTTGCTGAACCCTTATCATTCAGGAAGTAGGAGGAATAGTCTTTAGATTAGCATTCTAGTCTGGGTTATCAGAGGCACAGCTTTGGTTCCTGAGTTGTCGCAGATATCCTGCCATAAGTAGCATAAGTAGTTTTCCTATGCCTCAGTTCCCCATCAGGTAAAAATAGGGATCTCTTACAGGGCTGTTGGGGGGATAAATACATAAAGCTTGCTAAGTGCTTGGATTATTCAGTAATAAAGCTTGTCTAAGTACCTCAGAGCACTGTTTAGGCTGGAATGTGTATGTGCTGTATCCATACACCAAGGACTTAATAGCCTGGAAGACATGGAACCAATGCACCTAAGAGGATGGAAAGATCAGCAATGTACTGAACTGCACTTGTGTCAGAAACAAGAGACATTTCTTAGTGGAAGACAGTTCTTTGTGCTGCGGGTGGACATGACCTAAGTAGAAAACAATTGAATTGCCTGGTCCAAGGAGATGCCAGGGAACAAGAGAAAACTCTTATCAAATGCTCCATTAAGAGAGGAGTAAGTGGAGGAGCAACACAAGCAAGTACTTTGTAAGAGGGAATATTTCTAGAACTGATGGTTCTTCATGGAAGTCAGGCATACAGGAATAGGAATAAAAAATGGAAGAAAATGAGGCAATAGGATATAACAGAAGGATTTTTCTCCTGGTAGGCTACATAGCTCAAGACATAACTGGGGAGTTGGAAAAGGAGAGGGAGAATATGTTGGAGAAGTGGGAGAGAGTGACAGTAGTGATCACTGGAATACATATGTCAATTTATTGTATTTGACTAGTGAAAGACCAGTGTTGTGGATGAAGTTGTGCAGACAGGAGAGATCACAGAAACATCAGAAATCAGAGTATTTATAGTTTGCAGCAAACCTTTTGTGTGAGATTTCTGTATTAGAATTGTCAGAAGAAGAATAATTACTGAAATACTTCTCTCCAGCTGAAAAGCCTCTGAAAGGAATCTGTCTGTGTTACCAGAGGGAAGAAGGGTGCTCTAGAGATAACGAGGCTTTTTCAAGGTTAAAGGCAGAGGTCACGGAGGTGCTGTAAATTCCACCAGCTCCAGTTGTCTGTGCTGGGCCCCAGGAGGAGACCCCGGGCTGGCTGTGAGCAGCGAGCCGGGCTCACATGGACAACAAAACCACAGCTCTTTTCTTAGTCATGATAGTGCAAAATGCATTGTAGGTAAGTGTTTGGCCTTGTAGGCAACAGGTTCCTGATGTAAAAATAGTTGTGGGTGGGGGATGTGACTTATGTGGAAAAATACTGAGGGATGAGGCAGTCAACAATAGGGTAAGCAGCGGGAATGCTGAAGCTCTACCGGGAAAAACTGGAATTTATCTAGGAACAGATGTCAAAGGTTTAAGGTAGAGGATAATCTTTAGGGCAAAATGTAAGTACAGAGTGTTTCTGACTGGATTTGGAAGGTGAAGTATTCAAATAATATCTTTGAGAATCTCCGGAATTTGAGTTTTTTCTTTGTTTTGTGGTTTTATTTTCTTTATTTTGCTAAGACCATGCAGTTTCACAGGGAAAAAAACAAAGTACAGAGCGACATATCATCTCATCCCACCTCCTGTATAACACTATATTTGGATAGATTTGTTAGCTGAGGTTTTTGTTTGACTTGTTTGAGGGGGTGAGCAGCAAACAGAATATGGTTTTCTCCTGTTTAGTCACACTAGTGAAAAAATGAGCAATTTGGTGTTTAGCTGTCAGGCCTATGTACTGTTCCTCTACGAATCTTGTTTAAGAAGAATTTAAGTAAGTACAAATGAAGTATTGAAATCGTAAAACATCTGGAATGTTTTAGAGATGCACTGAAATATAATGTAATTAATTTCTATTATGCTAATTATACCTATTATGAATTAAAGCAGATTCCACTTTACAGCGGTTGTTACGTAACTTGTGGCTTTGCAGTTCTTTGAAATGCAGCTTTCCATTCATGTGGTATAGTAAAGAATGTTACAAGACAAATTACAAAGCTCAGCCAAAATAATACTGAAAATCTTAAACAAGTTACTCGACTGGGTAAATAAATAATGTAATGCTTACTGTTTTGTTTTTTTTTTTTTTTTTAATAAAAAAGAAATAGTAATGTAATGAGACAGGGGTGAGAGGGATGTGTTTTGGTTTTTTCTGGTTTATGGTTTAATGGAGTTACTCTGCACCTATAGTGAGGTATCTGAGATCAGGTTTTGAGCCACTATTCCTGCGTGGTATTTGGTATTCAACAGTGCATTCAGCTTTGTGCTGCATGGACTCTAAGTGTAGCATGTCACTGAGTTTGAATGTTCTGGTATATAAGACAAGGGTGAGTTCATGGTAAGGTTTTACAAACAGCAGCATTCACAGTCGCAGCAAAACAGGGTGACACATCATGCTGTACTTGTCTGGAACAGGCCTCTAGAATGTCTTTGCCTTTTGCTAGCATCTGGATGTGGATGTGGAATTTCTTCTCCGTAGGGAGACACTTTGGATTCTTAAAAAGCTGCAGGGGACAACAGGAAAACAGAAATCTGCTTTTGCCTTCTGAAGGGGAATAAAGATGGTGGTTTCGGGGATGGTTCCCCACAAAGTACCTGCCACAGGAGTGAGCTGCAGGGGACAGTGGCTGTGTGGGAGATGTGGATGTGTCTTCTGATCCTCCTCCAGATGCAGTGGAGGTTTTACATCTCTTTTTCTGCTAAAATGGGCTTACAGCACAATCCAACCCCTAGTAAGTATGTTAAAATTAATCCTGTTTTAAGTAGTTTAGGAGGAAAAAAGACTTTTACTTAAAAGACTGTCCTTTCTTTTTAGCAGTGAGGGAAACTACTGCTATAAAACAAAAACATTTATAAAGGCTTTGTGTTGGTAAACTGGATTGCTTGTGTATTGTTATAGGAATCTGACTGCAATTAGCAGACCCAATATTTGAGTCTAGTTTCACCTCTAATTTGAGAAGTGAAGTGAACCTGAAACCTTACAAAGTAGAATAGATCAGGGGAAAGAAGTGTTAAGTTCTCACTCTCAAATCTCTCAACATTTGAAAGGACCTTGAAGGTCTCAAATTCATTTAATAAAATGTTTAATTTTTTCTGTATTATACTTCTGAGACACAACTGTCCACAAAATAAAAATTATTAAAAACCCCCACAAAAATCCATATAAGGAAAATCCCTCTATGTGGTTTGTCTTTGGTCACACCAACACATGAGAAAGAGTTTGATTCTTCTCATACTTATGTACTTTCTTCAAATGCAGAAAATACCATGAACGTTTTTTTCACCACAAAATTATCCAGTCCAGTTTTAGTGGTATCTGAAGTAATGGTAGGTGACTTCTTCAAGGTTTTCTGCATTAAATATGACTTTTCAGTGTTTTCAGAGTGGCCCTGTTCAGCTGGAAATATACATTACAAAAAGGGGATTTTTTTAAAACATTAAAATTCAAAGAGTGTCAGCATTTTCAATACTATTTAGAGGATTCTGTTAACTCTTTATGCATGCATTTATTACCATCTCCAATATTAGAAGTTTTTTCCTCCTGGAATGTGTACGTTTGTTTTTTTTTTAAAAAATGGAAACAATTTTATTTGAATTAACACTTTTTTAGATTATTTTATAGTCTTGAGTTCTGCATCTGTAATATAACTTTTATTTTGTTGTAGCTCCCTAATGGGGTCAGAACTGTCTTGTCTGACAAACCTGCTGTCATTCAGTTGTGTGTCCCGCTTGAATTGTGCAAACTCTTGCATGTTGGTTGCATTACTTTCACTGTAAACAGCATAGGTAGGTTTGCAGAGCTTTTCCTGATGAGCAAAATTAATTTATTTAGATAGGACTTCAGTGTTGGGGTGTTGATGGTCTCTCAAAGGCCCTCAGGAGCTGCCACAGTGAGGGCTGTGTCCACACCCACCTAGATGGAGTTGTTTCTGACTGTTGGTAGAGTTCAGCTCTGGCCCTACCTCACCTGTTGCAAAGCCTGAGCATCCTTCACTTTTTGCAACCATGTTTCTATTTCATGGGACCTTAGTTAGTACAACCAGGTTAAGGTCCATCTCAAACTGTGTATCTTTCCTTCAGTCTTGGCAGTGTATGTACAGGCTGCTATCCGTCCCAGGAGGACTGAAATGGAGGAACCAGTATGTCTACCTTGTGTCACTGCATGCTGAGTAGAGTCATAAGTGTCTTGGGGCCATTGGGGTCACCCTGGAAACCCTTGCTAGGTTCAGCTGTTTGCTTTCTAGGAAAATGTTAGGGATAAAAACTGTGAAAATAAACATCATCCTTCCAAGAGTGATGTATCATAATATATCTGAATCCACCTTGAGAACAGAAGCCTGATTCCAAACTGGAAAGCTGTGGGTAGCTGCCACAGGGGATAAAGCAGTTGCATGCTGAAAAGCAGGAATGTGCAGCTCTCAAAGTTCACTGAACATATTTGTTGCTGTGTTTGTAACCAGCACAATATTTTACTGGTGTAAGAAGGTGTATGAAGCCCATCACAATATTGCACACAAAAAGGCCATAAAAACACTGTGTAAAGAAATATATGCTGTCCTGAAATGCCTCAATGCTATCACAAAGGTATTCAACTGTGATCCTCCTGTTTCCACAACTTTTTTTAACAGGTATATAAACTGACAGATTTTTTTTTATCCGTTGACTTTACATTGTTAGCTGGAGGATTTACGGTGGCATTTTTTTATAGAAAGATTTGAGTCTGTAATAATAAAATAAGGCAGGTTCTAATACTTTAAAAAGCCTGACTTTAATTAGCCAGTGTCCATTTCTGTTGGCTCTCCATTCTTAGTCCTTTTTTCTTTTTTCCCATAAATGGCTGTGGAAGTGGATGTAAGAAGTTTAGGCATTATAATGTACATTCCAGGATTGTTTGTGCTGACCTGACTTTAATGTCTACAGACTAGGGTCAGAAAAGCCAGTTTAATTATGTATAAACATCCAAGAGCTATAGACAAGAGCTCCAGTCTGTTGCTTTTAGCTATTGATAGGGATAACCCCGCCATTGATGACTCTGTTGCAAAATAAGGATCCCCCAGAAATCCAGTTCATGGCATCTTTGTTCCTAACCTGTGACTTTGTAGAAGTCCTGATACTTCAGCTTTTAAAAATTAATAATGTAGACCTGAAGTGAAAAAAAAATACTTTGGAAGGGGGGATGAAACAAACTCTTCCCTTTTCATCTTTCCCCAATGATTTGCAGGCAAACACAACCCCAGGCAACTTCCGAACTTCCATAATTGCATTGAATTCCTTGTTAATTGGGCTTTTCTCTTGCTATTGAGTTCTTTCTTGAATAATGCCTGTTTTATAATGATTTGTGTGCAGACAATAAATGTAGAGATTTAATAGGATGAAGGCTGTGGCTCCAAATAAAGATATTTAGCCCTTAGCTGCCAATGAAATCAATACCCTTGCAAATCTCTTTATGACTTAAAATTAATATGCATAAAATAGGATTACTATTAAATGTTTAAAGAATAAGAAGAGACTAAAAACACTGTTCTCCTCTAAAGTGACTGCAAAATTTGTGTCTTTAGAATTGCATGATAATTGTCCCAGTACCTTGATGCTTTTTATATCATATGTGCTCAGTTTGAAAATAAGAAGTTGGCTACCATGTCTGCAGACTCTGCAAACTAGAAGGGAAACTTGCATCACAGGTAAAAAACCCCCCTGTCTTCAGTCATCAGACTCTTCATGATGCCTGTTCCTCCAGTGAGAGTGGGAATAACAGTTTGGTTTTGATTCATTAGAAGGTGAAGAATTCAAGTTACTTTCCCTAAGCAGTAGAGAGATAAGTGGACCAAGGAGTAGTGAGCAGTATCTTTTGCTCTGAAAAAGGCTGGGACATAATTAATGAAGGAAGTGGAGCTGCTGCTTTTATTTCCCCAGAGCAGAGTCATATGTTCAGAACTTTTGGCTGGTACAGGAGTGCTGGCAGCAATGCCTGCATCAGCAGGGATGGGTGACCATCACAGTTTTGAGACGTGGCCAAGATAAGTAAATTGCATCCGGTCTGTCATTAATGCATTTACTCTTGCTCAGTTTTCATGCCTATCATCATGCTGAAAGTAACAACAAAAGTACCCAGAAGTCCGACAGGGAAGGATAGTTTCCTCTCTAATTCTAAACAAATATAATCATCAGGACTATCCATGTTTGGTTCTGGAGTTTCACCATGGGTGATTGAGAATGGTGGGATATAGCTGTTGTGGCTGGAGTTCAAATCCAAAGCTTCCCTGACAAAACTGTCAGGAAAAGGGTAGAGGAGCAGTCATCAGCAAGACTACTGACTTTTAGTGCACAAAGAGTAGTCTTTCTCAGACAAACATGACTATCTTCAACATGGAGAGACAAATAGTCTCCTGAACATCTTGCTGTTCTGGACACATTTGCACTGTTTGTCCAATAGCAGTAGATTCTGATTATGTTTTCTGTTGGTTTTAGGTTTATTTTTTGTTTGGTTGTTGTTTTTTTCGTAGTACAACTCATTCCACTCCTGTGTAGGACCTCAGAATAAAGGATTATTTATGGCAAATCTTACAAAAGCATAGTCACCCGTTTAGTTTATCCTTTATCCTATCATCAGTCTTCTTTTCACTGTTTTTTTGCATTCGTTCAAATTCTCTTACTGTTAAATTGCTCAAAATTTCCTTGCTATTAGATGGGAGCAGAGGAACTGTTTTATCTGCAGTTACCTGCACAGTCCAGTGGCACAAACCCAGTAACAGGGCTGTAGTTGGGACTGGGAGGATAAGTCAGGTGATATGTCTTTCTGAAATGAGGTAGATGTTCTCAAAAGTCACAAACAGGTAGATGGCAAAGGAAATGGTAACAACATGACCCTCTTATCTCAAAGTTGTTTGACCCAAATCCCAGTTTTTAAATTAAGATAAGCAAGTCTGGCTACATCAGAAGAGTGCTAATGTAACATGAAGAATCCTAATTTTGAGCAGGATACACTCCAGTTTTTGCTGATAATAGGGCTGATTTGACAAGGTTTGCAGTTTGTCTGTACCTTTTCCCGTTGCTATTTATTGATCCATTCAAAAATTCTCAGCACTGTGGTCACTGGCCTCCCTTTTAATGAAAAATGTGAGGCTTGTTGGCCAATACTCATATATGGAATGATGTTCCATATGCCAGAAACTGCTGTCTCTGATGAATGGAAGCGAGGTGATAGAACTGTCTTTCTGTGTTATCACAGTCATTTTCAAGAGCCTTTTGTTGACATTGTTTGACACTTACCATTATGAGACTTAATTTCCAGAGTCCGGGATTGAAATTATGTTTCTTTTCTTGGGGTCAATGAGTATTTAATCAAACACTACCAAACAACTCTTCTGTCATACCAGTTCTCAGACAGGATGGTATATGCTGTCAGTTATTCCCCGACCTCTCGGAGGATCCATGTTCCAGCACTGGAGTTGGTGATTGTGGTTGGCAGATATCATGCTTCCTAACACAATTTCTGAAGGTTTTATGCATTCCAAACGCTCTGATTAGACATTTGCTTATCAAGAAAACCTGCGTTATAACATTATTGAAGTGGTAAAGTGAAACAGTACTAGAGTGGCTTTGTGCAGCTTGATGTAACCACCTTCTGCAAATGTGCTGTGGGAATTTTTTCGTGCTTGGTAAGAATCTTCTTTTTCAAACTGTTCTTGATCCAAGCAGGGAGTGGATGGGCCACCTTTGAGGGTGAATTTGGTTTGTAGTGATGGAGACTCTGAGACCATATCCAATCAAGAAAAAGGAGTCTCATGACAAAGTTGATTAAAACCCAGGAGAACAAAATTCAGTCCTCTGATTTACCACAGAATTCATACAAGATATGAAGTGCACTGCACCAATTTTTTAGGGATGCTTAGCAATTAGGTGTTTCCCACTTTTGTAACCTCAGTTTGTCACCTGGTTTGCAGCGTGCTTGGTGTTAACGTCTCCAACTGAAACCACTGAGCAGGATCTCTAACGTATAAAGTCCAGTGTAATGCTGAGTCCTCTGAAAAAGCTGAGCCCATGTGACTCAAATTAAGTGTTCACTTTTCAGCTTGATCTCTTGGCACTGAGGAACTCATCTGGGACAATGTTTTTCCTGCAAAGGAATTTGCTGAACTTGAGTTGTGCAGTGTTTGCAACACAGTCAAAGCAATCATGATTAGACTATATGGACCATAGCAAAAACATCACCTTTTTTTCTATCAGGATTTGAATGAATGTCTCTCCAGACTACAGGTTAATCAATGAAATTTACAAAAAATATCAGTGCTTGAACTTCTTGAACGTCTGTTTGCACATGGACTGAAGACAAGTTCCCATGGAAATACTGTGGGACTAAGTAATTAACAACTGTAGCATATTCCATACTAATTGAAGAAATAAAAGTTGCTCAGGCAGGCTAACATTTGGTATTTTCTGATGTTTATATTAACCATGTTACAGTCTTAATAGCGTTCTTTTGATATGGTGTTTATATGAAATGTTATAGAAGTAAACGTACTCTGTATATTTAAATGCCCTGAAGAACATTTAATGAGAAATATATGTTTAGGTTTTTTTACCAGCCGGACATCTGAGAATCCTTTAAGGAATAATGATAGTTACACATTTGTATTTGACTAAAAATACACAAAAGTTGATACCACTGACATAACAGATACCTTTAATCCTTTTTCGAATAGCATGGTTTGATTTTTATTGTCTATAAATGTAATTCTGTCACACAGTCAGGAATCCTTTGGGAAAACAGTGACCTGAAAGATTTTAAGAGGCTTTTTGTTTAGAATTATTTTGCTGCTTGCAATTTCTCTATAATAGTAACCACTTTTTTCTAAGTTTTGTCATTAAAAACATTACAAAACTTAGTAAGTTTTTAATAATTATAATTTTTAATTATAAATAAATTATAATGAAACTTTTTCCCCCTCTTTTACAGATTTCTTTTACAATGCATTCTGTTCAGGCCAGTGAATTTTGCTTAACTGTCCAGGTAAGCAAATACACATACTCACATTTTTTTTAATAAGAATGTTTTCCAGACATTTGATGACTAATTCTGAGAGATTTGTGTTCTGCATTGTTGGAAAAAAATTTGCAAAATATATCATAAATATGTTCAAAATGCTGTTGGTTTGTCATTAAAAAAAAGAAAAAGTTGACGTTTCAAGACTTCTACCCTTTTCAATTAGAAAATGAGTTTATTTTCCAAATGTATGTATTTTTATTATTTCTCTACCTTCTTTTCTTTTGTCCTTGTTTCTTCTCATTTTGTGTTATTTCAAAACCTTACAAATGATTTTTTTTTTTTTCTGGGTGCTGTCAGTCTCCCTTTACCTACCAGTATTTCAGCATTTCAAACAAGATTGTCTGCTGACAACTCCAGGGATGGTATTTTAACATCACAGGAATGGCAAAGCAACACTCTAGTGAGTGTTGGGAAGTAGAGATGTCTTTGGAAATTTATAAGCAGAAATTTATTTCTGTACATCTGAAATTCATAAAATACAATTAGGAAATGAATGAAATTGCAGATAATGATCCGGTTTGCTGGATACCAAAGACATTAAGCCAAAGCACCAATTTACACTCTTGCTGTGCATAGGTTTTTAGGCTGGATTCTGTGTTTTACCTGTGGAATTTCAGTTGTTATAAGCTGTAGGTAGTTTGCAGAAAAAACTTGGTCATGTCTTTTATTTTTATGGGGTTTAATGAGGGAGTTGGGCAATATAATTTGCATACAGTACAACTTTAATGTTGCCTACACCCCATTTGATCATTTTTTGATGCTTCCTATACAGTGATGTGATAACTTGTTGGGAGAGACAAGTATGGACAAAATAAATTAAAGATGCTATTTTGGATGGAATGTTGTGTTCACAGTATACAGGTGTGGTTTGCCTGAGATTTAAAGTTCTTGTGCTTTTCAATAGACTCATCTTAGGCCTGGTTAAAATAATCAAATACAGACAAAATAGTAAATAAGATCACGGTGTTCCTATGTAAGTCTTTCTCTTATTTCATGTTGAAGTGTTCCATAGCTCAAATTTTTTTTATGGTATTTTGTTTAAAACATTACAAGATATAATTATCAATAATATATCATCCATTAATAATATAATTTTTACAGCTCTAGCAAAAAGATTGCTAACATTGTCTATTCTTTTTCTTCTTATATTACGGTCTCTCCTGAAGAGCTTGTCATGGTGTTTGCTTTATAGATATACATTGTAATTAAATTGTAATTATTTGATTGATTTGGAATAATAATTGTAAGAAATTACTATATAAGAAATCACTATAAGAAATCTGAGAAAAGAAATCATTGTGACTCAAATAGCAAATTTATTTTTTAACAGTCTTTGTTTCTTTAAATACTGTTAATCATTTTTCTGAAACAAAAATCAATACAATTCAGTAAAATTTCTCCAAATATGTTTTTGATAGAACAATTTTTAATTTTTTTTAATTAAAAGAATTAAGTAAAATTCATCATCAAAACTGTATTTGTAGTGAATAAACTATTTTCTCCCACCTCTTCCCTGGACCCTCCATGCTTCCTAACTTTGGCCACTGCTCTCAAAAATTGCCTAGTCTATGTTTCTGGATAAAATATGTCTGTCAGTCAACAACATTTTTTTAGAGAAAATAAGTCAAAAGGCAGAGGTTAGATCCCCAAAAGAAGCTTCATACTGGACAAGCTCGAGGAATGTGCCAATAGGAATCCTATGAGGTTTCACAAGACCAAGTCCAAGGTGCTGCACCTGGGTCAGGACAACTCCCAGTACCAATCCAAGCTGGGGGATGAACAGACCAAGGGCAGCTCTACTGAGAAGGACCTGGGGGTGCTGGTGGGTGAGAGGCTGGACATGACCCAGCCATGGGAGCCCAGAAACCCCCCGTGTCCTGGGCTGCATCCAGAGCAGTGTGGGCAGCAGGGAAGGGAGGGAATTCTGCTCTCCTGCTCTGCTCTGGTGAGACCTTGGGGTGGCCAAATTGCAGCTTTCCAGTACCTGAAGGGAGCCGACAAGAAAGATGGAGAAAGACTATTTACAAGGGCCTGGAGTGACAGGACAAGGGGGAATGAAACTGAAAGAGAGAAGATCTGTTTAGACATGAGGAAGAAATTCTTTTTTGTGAGGGTGGTGAGGCACTGGCACAGGTCACCCAGAGAAGCTGTGGATGCCCCATTCCTGGAAATGTTTAAGGCCAAGTTGGATGGAGCTCTGAACAACCTGGTCTAGTGGAAGGTGTGGCAGAGGGTTGGAGCTAAATCATCTTTGAGGTCCCTTCCAACTCAGACCATTCTGTGATTCTATTAAATGTTTGCTTTCCTTATTGGCTTAATTTATAGCCTTTTTTGTCCTTAATGGTGATGATTGTAGCCTTTATGAAATAGAAAAAATGAACTACAGTAGACACTGCTGCTCCATGGACATGATATGTCTTCGTGTGTATCCTGTACAGTTCCATAAATTAATTGGTTCCCAGCTTATGAACATGTCTGTGATGAAGTAAGGGGGCTTGGCTGAATCCAGGTGATGATGAGCAGCTCAGCATGGAGGGCGGTGCTGGTCTTTAATATTGATATTGAAATGGAAGCTGATTTGGCACCTTTCATATCTCCCTATCAACTTAAAACGTGAATCAAAGTGTTTTTAAGATTATTCACGTTTTTGATGAGCCTCTTATTCTGTTGGCATTTGTGGAGTAGGAAGCTGAGAGCCTGCATGACTGCCTAGTGACTAGTTGGGTTGCTGCTGTGATACTGTGCAATAATAGAATTTTCTGTAGATATGTGGTCAACAACAATTCTTACGAGAATTCTTATGAGAACTGCCAAAAAGCTGTATTTTAGAGTTTACAAGGCTACTAATATTCTCAGAGGCTTTGAAAGCCTGCTAAAAGTATGAGTGTATTGTTATTACACAATTTCTGTGCAGTACACAGGTTGTGGACCAGGAATTTTCTATGAGGACAAGTACAATGCAAAACGAAAATGCTTATTTTTCATTCTTTCATTTTAAATCTACATTTCATGCTTTTTTTAGCTACTGATGGCATCTTGTGTTTTCATTGCAAGGAGTGAATTTGGTTTCTCTATGAAATATTAAGAACTCTAAATAGCTATTTTGGGGCAAAAATCTGAAAAGCATATTGCAGAAGAGCTCTGGTAAATGGCATGACAAAGTTTTTTGTACTCCAACAGTGCCTCTTTGAAATGTTCAGAAGTTTTAGCAAGTTAGGCCTATTCTAGCACATCAAGTTCCTGGCAGATACAGAGCACATTATAAGGAAAAGCTACTGGGAGTGAAGATTGGAGTCACAGTTTTCGCACAGGGCATCCACTTACCAGTGTTACTCTTGAACAAAACCACAGGATTCATCAAATTATTCTCCACTTAGGTTTCATATACACAGAGAGATCTATTCACAAACAAACTATAATCCAAAAAGGTATACAAGCTAGAATAAAATAAACCAGTGACTCACCATAAATTGTTCTCACTTAAACCTTCTTCAAGGTCCTGCCTCTCTTAGAGACCTAGTACTGGACATACTGGCCTTAGGATTCACCTCATGTGGTAGTTTCTATATAGTTATTTTGAAGTCTTGTATGGTATAAAACTGTATTTGTTTCTGTGCACCAGGGTGAGTTTTGTAAAGAATCAGTACAGATGAAATTGTTTCAGTTTGCCTCTGAAAAATTAACAACAACGAGAAAAACAAAAGCAGATTCTTGACTAAGTGTTGGGGTTTGCGTGTATTTGTACTCAGAATTCCATGTATCTCTGGGTGAGTGCAAAATGTCCTTTAAAAAGCAGTATTGTTATTAAAAGAATACAATTCCATTCATGTACTCAAAATTTGGAGTATTGAAAATAATTTAATTCAGAGATATTTTTTCATAATGCCCAGCAGTAAATAATTGCTCTTCTGGACCCTTTGTTTGGATTGGTGACAAAAATATATGAATGTGTGAAATTTTGAGAGAGGCCTTAAATTTGTTAGAAGAGCTGTTTCTTTTCCAGCTTGGGGATGCAAGAATATGAACATTAGTACAAGTGATTATAAAAAGATTTCTTGTGGTAGCTAAAATGGCATTTTGGAAGACCCCAGAACTCACGGTAACTTTGCCTATATATTTTCATTTGTGGTATTTTTGTTTAACTAGTCCTAAATTCAATTCCATTTTCCCTTCTTATGTAGTATTATCTACTGGTCAGCTTTGCTAATTCCTGTGGGTGACTTGTATGGCAAATCTCTTCAGTTTTTTTCTCCTCCAGACTGACTTCCTTTAAGGTGTTAGCACACACATCTGCCTTTTCCCAGCAGGAGGTTTCATCAGGAGTTCTTCCTCACTTTGATCACACATTTTATGCTTGCTGAGTCAGTTGCTGTACCCACACATTTAAAACACAGCTTTAGTTCAGGTGGCTCAAGCCCCTCCTATGCAGATCTCACCTTGGCCCCTGAAGAATAAAAACAGTCAGCAATCATTGAGAGAGCTGATTAGAGAGGGGAAATCCAGCCTTCATTAGTGGATCAGGAGTGTGATCCTGGCCCACTGTTTATACTTGAGAAATCAGGGTCCAAAACCTTGTCTCCCTTCAAGTATCTCTGCCACTAAGCATTCTCTTAATCTTTCTTTAAGGAAAATGAGATTTTTTTGAGATTCTTTGAAATTAAATACAAACCTTGGAACCTCCTAATGGGTGTGGAATACACACAGTGCCTTTTTTTGTGCTGTGTCAGTAGGCCTAGGAAAGCCTAACCATATAGAGCCTTAAGCCAATTAAAATGTCCTTAATACTCTGTGCAAAGCTCACATATGAAGTTGTTAGCATATGCATATATGGGTTCTAGTCCTGGAGCTGCATCCAGACAGAGAAAGGTCTTGTTTTCAGACATGACAGATTTTGACAGATCTTCGTATGAGCACAGGAGGCCACTTGCAGGGTCAGGCTCTCAGCAAACTTGGCAACTCTTTTCTCCATCCATCCATCTTCCAAACTTGGATAATTTTATTAGTGCCTCAGCAGTTGGATGTGAGCATGAAAGAGCTCCTCCTTTCATGCTCTCTTTAACTTTGTAGCCTTAGTAGTTACAGAGGACATTTTCAGAGACTAGTTCTAACTTTAGACTCTTGGATATTGAAACAGTTTTTATGAAAGCAAGAATATCCAAGATTCAAAACTAAGCACCAAGTCTTTTTTTCTTTCCTAAATGTCATAATTTATGCAGTATTCTTACAATAATTATTAGAGGGAGAAGGAAACCTGAAAAGATAGTTTCATACCTTTTAAACAATTTCAAAGCAAATATTTAAGGCAATTTCCCATTATACCTTTTTCCTTCATTCTATACTTTCTTATTTTCACAAGGATGTGGCAGGTGAAGCATAAGTTATCTGTCATCTGAAGTGACTTATGTGAATATTTCAGCAGAAACAACTCAACAGTTCGGTTCGGTAGAGCTTCAAATTTAGCTTTAAAAGTTAGTCAGACAAGTAAGAATAGGATAGTGTATGTAACTTTTTTTTCTCAAATATCTCCAGACAGTAGTATGTCAGAAGTTACAGGAGCTAAGAGCTACAAACCTCATCTTGGAACAGCTGTAACTACTGGGGCTTTGGCATTTTCTCAAAATGAATAACTGGATGAGTTACTAACTTGCTTCATTTTTACAGTATCTTAAAAACTGTCGTATGTCCAAAGTTTTAGTATTAAGTAGTTTTTCCTGGAACATTTAAGGGAAATTTCATCTAAATATACCAGCAGTATTATTTTGTAGTTTAAGCTGATATCTTCAGGATGCTATTTTTATGACTGCATCTTTTATGTCTGAAGTGACTGGGTTAGTTTTTATAATATATAGGAAAAATGAACAGCTGATTTACAATTATCTTGTGATTTCTAAAGAGTTTCACTTTTCTAACCCTCTCTGGGTAGAGTTTTAAACAGTATTGACAAAGTTTTTTCTGATCTACTTGAATGCAATTAAGCAAATAATCAGGACAAAAATTCTAGAAAGGATGAGGAAGAAAGGCTTGCTAAAAATGAGTTAAAATATTTTCCAACCTTTTTACAACTGCCCTGCTGGAATCACTGGCAGCTATAATAAATAAAAGAAGTTAAATTATAGAGGGGTTTTTGTGCCAATTCTCTTTTAAGATGATAATATATCCTAAAGATTTTGTATCCTATTAACTCACAATGGTTTTAAAACAAAACAAAAAGCTTTTTAGCAAGCGCATCTAATTCTTCTTGAATAGAAACTACACTGTGAAGAAATTCTGTTCTAAGGAAGTTGCTTATGTTACAAAGGGAAACATATGAAAGCCAGCAAATGGCAGATTTACAGGTCTAAATCTGTTCCCCATGTATCACTCTGAAGACTGAATGTGGCAGGGACCTGCTAGAAAATGATGGTGCTGAAATGTATACTCGTACATATGTCCCAGTCTCCTTGAGTCTCAGTGATTGTAATGTTCTCTTCATGCTTCTAATAGTAAACAGAGTAGAAACCTTAACTGTTGCAAGGTGGTGTTGCCTTTAATGTTGTCTTATGTAGTACAAGAAAATCATCATGTATTTGTCAGCCCAGGTTTACAGGATCTGTGGTACAATCCCTGTTTCCCACTGCAGATGGGTATCAAACCAAAGTCCAAAATGCCACCATCTAGTAGAAAAGACTCTATTCATATTGATAATGAGACAGACACATACAACTCTATGAGGCTTTTTGTCTATTTCTATTAAATATTGAACCATCTGGACGCAACCCTGTGCCGTGTGCTCTGGGATGACCCTGCTTGAGCAGGGAGGTTGGACCAGGTAGCCTGCTGCTGTTCCTTCCAACCTGACCAATTCTGGTATTCTGGGAATAAAAAACATGATATTTTTAAATCAGGAAAAAAAATGCAGCCAATATTTCATACAAATCTAATGATGTACTTCTTAGGCAGAAGTGGGGAGTGCAGAATAGAAGAGGTAAAAATTGTGCTAGAAAGTGTATAACACCAAGCACTAAGGTTATGTATGGAACATATGCTTTGCTTCATAATTCTTCATCACTGAGGCTTTTTGTTTGTTTTTTAAACTCCTCAGTCCTATTTCTAAATTGTTCTATACTCCTTTCTTTCTTACCTCTTCTGCAGGTTGCCCATGGACTCTTATATCTATATATTTACATATGGACTTGGAGTACTTATATATAAGTACTTAAGGCCTTATAAGTATATAAGGCCTTATATAACAGGCCTTATCCAGAGGAAGAAGTAATTTAAGAAAGAATATATGTGAGGAAGGGAGAGAAGGTGACTTGGAGTATGCCTTCACTTGGCAAGACATGGTTTCCTAGAATATGATTTGTTTGGGGACTTTCAGTTTTTTCCCCACACACTGATGTTGTTTCATGACTGGGTTGTCTTGCTTTAAAGGCACTTCTTAAATTGAGACTCCAAATAGCTGTGATAGAGAGATGCAAGTGTGCTAGACTGGGCCCACTGAATGTACAGATGCCAGACTTATTGGGAGTGACACTGTAAAATTAATATGTACACACTGCAATTTAAAGGATAATATTATGCAAACATTCCTAAGCATGACATGTTAAAAAGTAGCTACATTTTAGACACATCCATTAATATTTTCTCTTGAATATCAAGTACTTCTTCCCACCTGCCATCTCTTCCATGTTTTCACTTGCTATGATGGTTAAATGTCATAAAGCTGTCATAACGCTGTGACTAGGCTTTTTGGTTAGTAGAATCTTGCACAATCTGCATTTATATTGTGCTCAGCATTTTAAAAACAGATTATACTTTTCAAGCTGTACCCAAAAGACATATTTTGAATAAGTATTTTTTCCGTTGGGGCAGATTCTGAATTGCTTTTGTTGTTTCTAGCATACAGCACTACTGTGTTTTGCCTCTAAACAGTATATGGGGGGGAGTGGTTAAATGAGTCATTCTGAATCCTCCTTATACTCCCACTTCAGACATACATTTATGCATATGATGGTGTCACTCACTTTGGAAAAGAAGCAGCAATTCTAGGTGCTCAGGGTTTGCTGGTAGAGGTTTAGTTCACAAGTCACCATAACCACCATTTTAATAGCACTGTTAAAAAAGAATAATAAATTTCTTCCTCCCTGGAATTTTATCAGCAAGTTCACACTCCCATAATCACTGGCAGTGGGTCATTAAAACTTTAGCTCTGCTGTTTCATATTGGACTAAAAGTATCCATCCTGACTTTTAGAAAGTGTCAAGCATATTTAGGTGATACCTTCCTATTCCCCTCCGCAGCCTGTCTCTCGCAAACATATACATTCTGTTCATTTTAGTTTGTGAACATTATCACTTCTTAACACCTGGATTTAAATACTAGAATTCCACACTACAACTAAACAAGTAGATGAATTGTCAAATTCTGTAAACAGTCACAGCTCTTGTAGAATCTTGATAACATTTGAAAGTCATTATTTTATTTTCCTGATCATGGCTGTCCATTAATACCATTGTACCTGTGCCCCAAAATACTATGAATTCTTTTCCGCCATCTGAGCACAAATGACTAAAATAAGAAGAAAGCTTTGATAGAGGTGGTTTCTTCTTGTTGTTGGTTTGATGGTGCAGAGGCTTGGTGATTTCTTTGTAGGCAAACAACTACACACTTTGTTTCCAAGTCTTACTGGAGATTTGAAAACAAGCTCCTATTATAATACCAGCTTTGCCTTTTTGATGAATAGTAACAGGAAACTCACAATCTCTATGAGCATCTCTTGTCTGCAAAGGATAGGAGAGGCACATGAGAACTCATATGTTTAAGATGCTTCACCAAACTGTTCCTTCCTCTCCTACCATCCTTCACAAGGCTTGAGCATCACTTTAAATTTAACCAGTGAAGGTACTTATTCATATGAGTAGTCCCATCATTTTCATATAGATTTCGTATAGATTAGGAGCTTACATTTGTTTATTGTGAAGTACTGTGTAATATTCTTCACATTCTATTCTAATGTACAGAAACCATAATTCTAGGCTTCAATTTGTGTGCATTCATTTAGGCAAATTAAATAAAAATAATTACAGTTTAAAACCACCACATCGACAGAAAGGAAATCTACAGTGACGGTCAGAAATCTTAATTGGAGACTTAATAAATGAACCAACAGGCTTAGCTATAAACCTGTAGTTGTAATGGCAACGTTATGAAAATAACACTGGTAATATCATAGCAAGGTATATTAGCATTTGCAGTTTAAGCGGGATAAATATCCTGTTACAGACTTGAAATTATTGAATTTTTTCTCTGAACTGAGCAATGCATTTTCTAATGTTTCTCTATTCAAATTTGTCAACCTGCTCATTCTTCTAGGGGAAAAACAAAGCTACACTGGAAAAAACACATTTCTGAGTAAAATGAAATCAAATTATATATTCTTGCAAACAATTACACACTATTTATTTAAGATTATTGCGATTATGTACAAATTTGATAGATATATATACTTTTAGGATATAGATAAAAGTTTATTACTTATGTTAAAACTGTTATCTTGATTCAGCAAAACACAAAAGTTTTTTATTATACATATGCTGAAGGTTCTGTTTTTGTGCTCCAATCAGGAATTAGGACTCTTTAGGGACTGATAGCAGGAGAAGTTATAAATTGATAGAAATCTTGACCATTAAGTACATTAATTACACCTTATATTAGAATAAACAGTAGGTATCTGTGTGGTTAAGTATTTGAATGGAAATTAAATATTCCTAGAAGTTGTTATCAGTATAATAGACATGATTATACCGAGTAAAAGAATTCATGTTAACCATTCTGTCATTTAAATAGTACACCACAGATTTGCTTCCAGGAAATAAGTTCCTTCAAAGCACAGAAATCTGAGTTTGGAGAGAAGATAAAAGTGAACAATGATTTACTTTATTCCGTATAGGTTATTATACTGCTCTTATCGTCATAATATCTGATTACTTTATGGTGGTGCATTACATTATGGGATTAGCATTTTTTACTTATTGCTCTGCTATTGCAGGATGAGACCTGTAGACTTGAGGGAAAGAGGAAGAGGAAAGATGTGAAAACTTGCTTAAATATTAACAAATTCTACATATGGAAATGCTAATTCAGAGGAGGAGAGAGCTGAAATGTTGAAAATTATATCCTGTTAAGTGAAAGAAACACATATACACGTCTTGACTAATACTGCAGAGACTTTTGGAAGTTAAGGCTTGCAAGGGGTTGACATTTGATCCTGGAAGGTTGGTGTCTATTTCAAGAGTAGTTCAGAAGACTGTGACAGATTGTTAAAAGGTATTACAACCCACAAAAAAGGCCAGAATTTTCAAGCGTTGGATTTTAATCAACACAATATTTAATTTGGAAAGGAACAAAGTTTCCAAAATATAGTATCCTTATAGCTCTTCTGTGACATTATTCCAAGGCAGAAGTAGTTTTAGAGCCCCTTCCCTTTGGTAAACTCTGCTGTGCCAAACAAGGATTCCTGGGAAACCTGTGACCTTGTGTTCTAACTAAGTGATGCTGGGGAAATACCTAGACAAACTGCATTCAGAATATACTCAGAGTGAGCTTTATAGTGAGATTAAGCAAATGGAATTAAGCTAAAAAATAAAACTGTGTTCAGTGCACAGAAAAAGCAAGAAGCTTAAAAAATATAAACAGTCAGGCTGAGAGGCCTCTGAAAATAAGGAAACACAAACTAGAAAACTATGGATTAAAAAGAAAATCAAACTATTGAAGGTACTCTTTCTATCACATAGAAAATGAATTTGATGATATTTTAAAAACCTCTGCAATCCTGGAGTATTTTTGTGTCAGTTTCTTCAGGAAGGTCCAAGAAAAAAATTGTTTTTACAGTAATTACTTAAATGAACAAAATTCCTTAAGAGTTTCTAAGTATATATATTTAGAATACCTGTGCACAGTATGTGTTAAAGAAATGGCCACCTAATTAAATGGATAATTCATCTGTATCAGACTTGAAAATGTATTGATCATTTAATTTCAATTCCTGTCTAACTACCTACAAACCTGTGATCTGAAAAATAGGTCTGAAACATGTTAAGAACAGGACGTCCTTGCATTGTTTTTACTGTGTATCACAGGTTATTTTGTAAGTGTTGCACCTGTTTTTCTCATGGCCATTACACAGTTCAGAGTTATGTTGAATAGCAAGTGGGTGTTATATTGCAAGTTTAACCAGAAAAACACAGCATTTGAGACCCTAGTGTTTACCCTACTGCAAGTTTAATTCAGAAAACCATGTATGACTTGAATTTGGTCCCAGTTATCATATAAAAATTGTGCTGGATTTTTACCCAAATCAGTTTATGCCGAATAATCTTGTTTTCTCATGTCCTGAAAAGGCAAACTACACGTTTTCCTAGTAGCAATAGGCATTATTTACTGCTTTGACTGACTTGAGATACTTAAGGGGTCAAATAAGACCAGCTTGACTCAGACTGTATTCACATCTGGGCATATTATCAACAGGCAAATGGATCTGTTGTTAAGCATTGTATGTGCACAGTACCTCTAGGAACTCACAGTATGACCTTACCTGAAACTGGAATGGTTGCTGCATACATATTTTTGCAGACTTGATGATTTGCATGGCAGAACATGACATCAGCAGCAGAAACTGCTTTCTTGACTGCAGCAACATATCAATTACCTTCCTCTCCAGAAGTGAGTATTTTCTCAGTTGCAGTTTCTTACAGTACTCTGGGGACAATGCCGAAAGCAGAAAAAAGAGGATTACTACCCAGCTAAAGAACTCTTATTTTTCTGTAACACCTGCTGATCCAACTAGTCTCTCTTGTGTTCTTTGCTCCAGAACCTAATTCCAAAGAGAACTTCACGGGAGAGACACAGAGTATGAGAGAGGTGAAGCATTTATTCTGTCATACACTGTACTCAAGAGAGTAATACGTGAATTTCACTGCCAAGCAATATTTTTACAAGGGTTCTTGGGCTACATACATGTTTGTATGTATACACACACTGTAGTATCTACAGAGCAGTCCAGGATGGGCCATACAACTGTAGAACTGTTAGTAACTCCCTAATATCAAAAGTAAATGGGGGCTTGGTCACATTACATTGACTCAAAAGGCATCGACTTTTTGGGAGGAGTTGCAAACACGAACACGTTTGTGATATGTAGTTTTTCTCTCACAGAAAAAAAAAAGAGTTTTCAGAGTGTGTTGTGTTAGAAAGTCTTGTTTGGCGAAAATGCTATTTCCTATGATAAATTTGGTTTACAAATACTTCATTATTAGCATTTACATTATGGCTGAAAGTGTATACAAATGCTATATTCATTTTCTTTATCATTGTTAGGTACTTTTAATGTGTTGCCACATCCTTTGGGAGCAAAGCAGTACTTGTGCTTATTTATTTAGGTTGTTGGGGTCTTTCAGGCTCTTCATTAGGCATCCAGATGTTAAGTTATACCCTGAACAAGAAAGATCACTGATACCATTAAAGGCAGATAGAAGTGGACAAATGGGGAGGAAATTCCGGGAAATAAATAAGCACTATTCATGTCAAAAACAATTTTTTGCCAGGTAGATAAGGAGATAATTTATGAGGAAATGCTCCACATATATAGGAGAAGCCACTTGGCTATTTATTTGAAACTTCTGCAAGTTGTCAGTAGATACCAGGATAAGATAGTGATCTGAGGTGGACAATGACATATTGATGGATGTTTTGGCTCATCTTAAAGTTATCTGTTGCTGTTTAGATCATCTCAAAAGACCTCAGTAAAGTGTACGAGCTTTATTGCATAGTTCTTTATGTTTGCATAGCATCCACTATAGGTGGCTTTGTTTTCAGGGCTACCATACAGAACAAAGCTCTACATGCTTCCTGATATTGATAGGAATGGTTCCTCTAATTTCATTGAGAAGTCTAATTGTAGTACAGGTAATACAAGTGTAAGAGTTTGCATGATAAAGGCCTAGAAACATTATATAGACCATTCTTCTCCCAGAGCATGGAAATAAAAGGTTTACCACAGAACATACTGGATGAGGACATGGTTTCTGCATGCTCTGTGCACAGCCTTACATTCTATCAAGTATATGTTGTTCAAATTGATATAGGATATTGGCATTCCTTGTGAAAGTTTATTTCTCTTGAATTAGGAAATATTAGAACGAAATTCTTTACTGTGAGGGTGGTGAGGCACTGGAACAAGTTGCCCAGAGAAATTGTGAATGCTCCGTCCCTGCAACTGTTCAAGGCCAGGTTGGATGGAGCTCTGAGGAACCTGGTCTAGCGGGAAGTGTCCCTGCCCATGGTAGGAGACTAGTACTAGGTGATCTTTAAGGTCCCTTCCCTGCCAAACCATTCTATGACTGTATGATTTCACAATCCCATAGTTGCTATCAATCCTCTGAGGGCAGAACTAGATTCTCTCGCAGAACTTAGCTGCATTTTAACTAAGGGGACTGTTGTCTACATGTTGCATTCCACTTCTTTCCTCCTCGATAAAAGCTATCCAGAAATGCATTCCAGAAATCTGGTTGCTTGGTTTCATGCTCTGCAAGCAATGGGTTACCATAGTGTTTTAGAAAAATACCTTTTCAGGAAGCAGAAATGTAATCAAATACAGTCCACTGAAGTTGTGCTGAATGAACCATCTGTTAACAAATTGGAAGTAATACATTTATAGATTAAATTATTACTAACCTTTAATTTCCCATTACAACCAGGAAAATAGGAAAAAGAGAACATGAGAATATCTTGAGAAATATCCCTTTAGGTACTCTACCCTTTGAATGCACCTCATTACCAATGTCTTGTGACAGTGTTATAAACTGACTCTGTTCAGCAACCAAACCTCTCTGGAAAGCAAACCAGACAGTTCCCTCCACTCAGACTGAGCACATTTCTGTAGATACTTATCTCTGAGCCACTGGAACAATTAATGCCTCCCAGTTTTGAAGCCAGGATATGCCCAGTAATGATCAAAACTGTTATATTCATACTGGAATGCTCTTGTCCAAATGTTGCTTTGCATGTTTTTATTGGAATAAAAAAAATGCAAATTCTTGTCTTTGATCCCAAAGACCTAGGCAATTGTACAAATTTAAAGTAAAATCCCTTTAATGTTTTTAAGTCTATGCAGTCTATGTAAACTAGTAGTTCAGAATTCCAGGCAGAAGTTGAAATAGGACTCAGTACTCTTTGTCCCAATGTGAAACAAGAAATAAAGGTCTTCTATTTATTGCTAGGAAAGATAAAACCACCATCTAGGGACATGACCCTTGTTGGTCCTCTGAAATCTCCTTTGTGCTGTTCAGTCATTCAGTATTGAAAATTTCAAACAAATGACTAACACACTGTGCTATCTGGTTTTGGTTAATGGTCCAACATATTTCATGTTCTTCAATAATCATTCTGTGCTTATTTATAATCCATCACCCTTTGTCCAAGTCTGCAGCTTTGGCTGTCAAGTGTGAATTAGAACCACCTCTTAAATTCAGGTGTATTTTCAGCTACACTGTGGTAATATTGGCTGTGGTGAGGCTCCTGTCTCCCCACCAAGAAAACAATTTGGTATTAACATGAAATTCACAGTGTTATGTATTAACTGGGACAGCAGATACATGTATTAGCATGAAATTCAGTGAACTGTGAACTCATGAATCATTGCTGAATTAATTTCTGTATATGTATACGTAATGTTTGGCATTTATTTTTATTCAGGAGTTTCTGAGAAAATGTTCTTAGCTAATTTGCCATATCAAAATCTTACAAACATTTTCTCCAGTAAAGAACTTAATTCTGATAGAGATGGATAATGATCAAGTAACCAAGGCTCTGGTAGCTAAGATACTCAACTGATTGCATGAAAACTCATCTCAGTGCTGAGTTGAGTACCCTGTGCTGGTAAGTTGTGAAAAATGCTTGTGTGGAAGACTGGTTGTACACAGGAATATTACCAAAATGTGTGAGACAAAAACTAAAGAAATGTCCTTATGTGATTGCACAATGTGAATTTCACATAGTGTGGAACTGTAATTTGCTAAAGAGATAAAGACCTCTGCTCTGAGGAAAGGCTGAGAGAACTGGGATTGTTCAGCCTGGAAAAGAGAAGGCTTTGGGGTGACCTAATTGTGACCTTCCAGTACCTAAAGGGAGCCTAAAAGAAAGGCAGAGACTATTTGCAAGAGCCTGGAGTGACAGGACAAGGGGGAATGACTTCAAACTGAAAGAGAGTAGATTTAGATTAGATATTAGGAAGAAATTCTCTGCTGTGAGGGTGGTGAGGCTCTGGCACAGGTTTCCCAGAGAAGCTGTGGAAGCCCCATCCCTGGAAGTGTTCAAGGCCAGGCTGGATGGGGCTCTAAACAACCTGATCTGGTGGAACTTGTCCCTGCCCATGACATGGGGGGTTAGAACGGGGTTATCTTTAAGATCCTTTCCAACCCAAACCATTCTATGATTCTGTGATTTTGAGCCATGTGTGCTCTAAATTTTCTGAAAAGCAATCTAATGTAGTTAGCACTGCTTGACTCCAAACACGAGTTTTCCATTATTCCTGTGAGTTATCGCTTCCAAACAACACAGTACCTTTTCTACAATGACACCAGCACAGTGTGCCTTTTTATGTTTGACTTTGTATAGAAAATGCCAATTCATTGAAAAGAAAGCTGCTTACATTAGCAAAATTTCCTTTTAAAAAAAATATTGGAAAAGGACATTGGAAAAGCTACTGTCTAGATATTTTCAACAACCAAAGTTAATTTTTGTATTTTAAATAACTTTTCAGGCCTGTAACCTATATTTAATGTATAAATAGTTCCCCTCTCCACAATTCAATAACCTGTAAATTATACATGTATTGTGGAAGTAGGAGTTAAGATCCAGAGTCCTCTCCCCTGCCTTTGATCACGCATAGCCTGCTCAATCTTATGAGAAGGCTCCATGCCTTTGATCTCATCTGCCTCCTTCTCTATATTGTTCAGGTTATCTGAGGATGTTGATTATTTTGAAGTGTAAGTTTTCCTCACAAAATTATGCCAATTCAAACTAAAAAAAATTTGAAAGAGTAGCCATTTGTACTAAAAATACTGAAGAAGTCAAAATCCAGACCAAATATTTAAAATATTTTAATGTACAAAGTGTTAATTGCTCCAGTAGAAAAGTACTTTAAAATTTAGATTTGAAGGATTGTGCTGTTTGGAGTGAGATTGTTTTGCAGACTTGAGAATTCACAGTAGAGAAATTGAAAAAGGTTATATATAAAACTGTTTCCTGTACAGTTTTAATGATTTTTGCTGCAAACTAATTGATCCTTTAGTCTGCTGAATCAAAAACACACCTTACCTTGGTCTATAATTCACGTTTGTTCTTTTCAACTAAGAGTTATGACCTGACCAGGTTTTTTTTAGCTAACAGAACTCAACCAGCTAGCAATGTAACCCAGCAAAGTGGATGCATGGGTCCCATATTTTTTTAATTAAATTAACAAAATGTGTGGGGTATTTCTGGATATGGTACATATATATCTACCTGCACAGCATTTTGATGTTTTGGAAAGTACTGCCCAGGTTTGTAGGAATATAAGGACCTAAAGGTATATGTAATGTCCTTCCTGAAATAATTAATCATGTTTCAAAAATGATTATTTTCTCTCTTTGCCCACGAACTCTGGCATATTGAGGTGTAAGACTGTGTCATTTATGGTAGCTGAGGGGTAGGTGACACACAACTTATGTTCTATTGAGGTCTACTTTTGGCTCAAGGCAGCTAAACAAAAATGCTCCTCTTAAATAACATTCTATAAGATGTTTTAAGGTATGAGCAGCCAGGATTCGTACATGGTCATACAGGAAAAGTGTGCATTAAAAACATAAAAACTGTCTATCACTGATGGAAAAATCAATGATGCAAAGAATGCCCTTCTGACACCCTTTATATACCAGTTATTCAGGCCAAGAATGAGTTCTAGGAAAAATAAGTGCCCCTGGAGGACCTTTGCTACACAACCTGCTGGATGGTGGGGAGCAAGAAGTCATCTGAGCTTTCCACTGAGTTACATCTGTGCAATGTCAGGCCCATGAGGATTTTTTGTTCTTAAGCTTGGAGGGGGTTGCTGTTGTGATGATGTTCTCTACATGTAGGCCTGCAGCTCTACTAAGCATTGCTGCAGTTTTTGGAGGGGAGCATTGGGATGGGAGTTACACTGGGACAGCTCTAGGCACTAAGGATGGTGCTAAATCAGGTAATAGTAAAACAGTGTCTGTCTTTAATTCTGGCTATACTTGTCCTTATCTTGAAGAGGTGCTAGGAAAAGAAGTAGATGTTCCTTTTTTGTCACAAGAAGAAGGCATGTAAGGAATTATTTGTTGTTTACTCTCTTGATAGCTGATGCTCTGTGTGCACTGTCCTTCTACTCTAATGACCAGGAACTATATTAAGTTATCTTTGGATTTTAATTTTCAAAGGTAGGGGCCAAGTTGGTGCAAACTGTGTGGATGGTATTTAGAAATCATCTAATTCAAGATAATACTTATGATTCAGAGCAATGTACTTAACACTGAGCAATGTCAGGTATTCTATGCTCTGTACAGTAATGACAAATTGTTTATGAAAACAAGTTAACCTTTAGTTCCTTTGGCTCTAGTACTGGTAAAAACATTTAACTGCCATGTTACTTAGGGAGTTTGAAGAGTGATATGCTAAAAACTTTTAAATTTGGGGGGGAAATGATGCTCCAGATTTTTTTTTCATCTGCTGAATGGTAATGATAGTGCTTAGTCATATTTGTACTTAGATCTGGAAGAGACAAACGAAGTAAAGAGAATGCACAAAGTGTTTTTCTGTGTCTAAGACTGGGTGTATATGTATATTGAATGTTTTACCTCTTGCTATGAATTTATTTAATGTTTCTGGAGTGACAGTGGTGAAGTAAAAGGGAGCCGAAACACGTATGTTGAAGAAAATGTCTGTGGCAAAACTCTTCCTAGCATCAGGTTTGGTTTGATATAACACCACAGCATTTTTACCTGTCTGAGTCAGTGTGTCGTTGTTTGTGCAGAAAGTGCCATATCTTTTTGTGCCTGTAATAGACCAAGCTTTTTTAAGATATGGGAAATGGTGATTCAGACTGGATTTTGCTTGGGCCTTGCTATGGACTCCTCTCTGGACTCCTCCAGCACTGCAGCTGTGCTGCTTACTCTACAAGTGTGCTTCCCTGTGAAGAACAGAAGGGTATCTCCTTTTTGTTCTGAGTTCTTTATGCTGTGCAAGAGTTACTGGAAAAGGCTCATCTGAATTTTCAGTATCTGTTTCAATTCATTATATTTGTACCCTTTGATATTTATGAGTATCTGCACTCTTAAGGGAAGAGCTAATCTTAAAACATCCATGAATAAGGCTTTGCTTGCAGAAACAGGAGTATCGGATGAACACTGTTCAGTTTTTGTTGCTTTTTATTTTTAATTTTCTTTCTCCAGTAGCAAAGCAGAAAGAAGGTTGTGAAGATCAGGTGCCCAACCATACAGACCAAGTGACCAAAAACTTAAATAAGTTGCAGACAACACAGTGAAAAGTTTCAAGAAGGAATTTAAAACAAAAATGTTCATGAAAATTTCAGAAAGGAGAAAATTACACTTAAATTTGTGATGAATGACATCTCTGGCTCTTACCAGAGAGCATCTTGCTTAAGTCTCTTAATTCAGTGCTGTTAACCTTAAGGCAGAAAAAACCAGAAGGCATAGTGCCATTTGAAGATAAAATTAAAGTAACAAGCAGATGATAAATTTTAATTTGCATGCATTTTACAAATAATTTTTGTCACCTCTATATACTAGGGACTTTGAGAATGTAATCTGCAGAGCAGGACCATTTTATTCTAGTGTTATGCTATGCAATACAGTATGTTAAAGTTATCCAGAAACATGCAATATATCCACCACTTGCATGTCCTCATTGCTTTGTGTGTTTTCAGCTTTTAACTTGTAGTTTTATAGTTTTAAGCTTGCTAGTTTTGTTTTCCTGTTCAAGAAAAACCATGTGAAAGAGCAGATTCCCATCATCCCTGTAACTTCACTCCAACACTGTTGCTGTGTTTCTTTCCCATTCTCTCTCAGGTTTGCTCTCATGTCTTGTGTGGATTGCCATTGCCCAGGGAAGGTTCTGATTTTTTCTGTCCAGTTGATTTGCAAACTGCCTCTTAAGCTAAGAAGATTTGGTTGATGGTTGTTCTGTGGGAGTTGAGTACAGACATAGAAACCATGATCGTCTGTGAACAGAAACCCTGAGCCCAGTCCGGATTTCCTGTCCTCCTTGCCTTCCCCTTTCTTCCTCCTGAGTAGAGGAAGGATTGGTGGATGTCCTCTTCTCCCATGGAGAGGCTGGTCCTGTGCAGCCTCCTTCCTCCCTGACAGTTGTGGATGAAGAGGGCCAGGCGCTCCCACAGATGTATCTTTTTAGTTCCTTTTGTGTTGCCCCTGTATTAGTTCATAGACAAAGCACTCTGAGGTTCGTCTACATCTCTAATTGTTGTCAGACACATATGCAAGTGATTTTTTTAACAGCTTTTTAACATCCTTCTTAAATATTGGTGAAGTCAGTACTCATTATTGAGGGCTAGCCACATGTTGAAGTGTTTTTCCACACATGGAAAATAAAAAAAGACTGTGTAGGATGCTGTACCTATCATCCCTCGAAAGCTACTGCTCAAATTTGCCCTGCTCAGACTATCTATTATTTGTAATTAGTGGCAAACACCCTTCTGAGATCTGAAAGTCAGACTGGTCCCTTGTCCTTTTCACATACCATCACTGATAATAACAGTAGTAAATTTGAATAGGATATGAATTCATTGCTGTTTAATTGGAGGCTTCTGCTCAATTCTGATGAAACCATTATTTTTCACAGTGATGCAAAATGCACCTGGGTTTGTAGGTTTCACCCTTGTGAGGGGTTCTGTTGGAGACACTGATGAATTATGGCCTGAACATTTTTATGGTTGATGATAGAATGTAAGGTGGAATGAACTGGAGTCCCATGTACCCTGTTAGAAAAAAAATGTGAAACTCTAGTCTGTTTGCTCAAATCAATAAGAAGTCTACTAAAACAGTTTCTACATAATTGTTAATGAAAGACATTTGGCTGTCTGAGTTTTATGAGCCTGAAGAAATTAATTTATTTTTAAATAATGTCTAAGATATATTATTAAATCTCAAAGTTATTTATGGGAGAATCCACCTATGTTTCATTTTATGGCTGAGGCATAATTACATGCAGAGTTTGCTTGTGGTCCTTGGAAGTCAGTGTGATTCCTGTGGTCTTGTGGCAAGAGGCTGGAGTGATAAGCATCATTTCCACTTATTGATAGCACCTACTGAGCCATCTTTAGCTCATAGGAAAGAAAAAAAGGTTTCTGGACTCAAAACCATGCACATGGCATTTCACTCTGGAAGACCATTTGAGAGAGCTTAAACCAGGTCATTGCATCAGAGAGCTTTCCTCCAGCCATGGGCCCTTGAAAACCTTCAAATCTGGAAAAGAGAGGGACTAAGCCCTGGACTGGTTTACTGTTGTCAGACACCTCCCACCAGTTGACCAGAGAAGGGCTGAGCCCAGGTGCTCTGGCTCAGCAGGCGGAGCAGGGTCACTTCCATCCCCTGATGTTGTACCCAGCACCTCCTCACGACCCCTTGCCACTGTTGGGCCACAGTGGCTACACCTTCTCCCCAGCACAGGTCCCACCAGCACTACCCCTTGTTATTCATAGAGGCTGCCCCAAGCACTGGCCTCCCAGCCACACCTACCCTCCCAGAAACCTGGATGGAGGCCTCTGGGATGTACCAGGAGCAAGACAGAGGCCGACCTACGCTGCCAGGCTGCCCCTTGCACTGCCCTAGTCCCAGCTGGGGGTGCAGCCTCTGCAGCCCTCCCTCTGAGGGCTGTGCCACCATCATAACCATCTTCCTCTACTTCAAAGCCCCCATTCTCACACTTCCTTCCTTTGGCAATGAACCTTCAATTTCCTCCAGGTAAATAAAATGAAAACTGGAAAGAACTGTAGAACAAAGCATAAAAGTAGCTGAGCTGGAGAGTTATGGCCCTCAATGTCCCTGGGAATGGGTTTTCCTGTCCTCCTGCTGCGGTTCCTAGCCTGCTGTGTCCAACTTTGTTTGCCTTTCCTTCTCAGTGTTTGGCTGTAAGCTCTCTAGCATGCAACCTCCTCTTCACAGGAGCATTTGTAGTGATGCTAATAGGTAGAGAGGCTCCTCCCATGGCTCCGTTTTTATTAATGGGAAGATCGGAGAAATTACCATGTTTTTAACATTACCTTTGCAGTAGCTATTAAGTTTCATGGTGTAGAAAGAGTGAGCTCATTTGCTTCACAACGCGGAGCTCTGAGGTCAATTCTTCTGTATGAGGTTTTCAGGTGCTGGGTGAGCATGTTTGTTGCTCAGTAGGTTACGTGGTATTTTCATTTGGAAGTGACATTTTACGTGACATTTTACTTTAAAACAATAGCTGGGCAAAATTGAAATTTCAGGTCTGCATCAAAAGAGTAATGTCTATTACTTAGTCTATTTAGTAACTTGCATCGTTTATAAATTCTGCCTGATTGCATCTCTTTTCACAAAATCCAGTTTAAATACATTTTGAAGGGAGGGCGCTGGCTGGTTTCAAATGTGCTGGTTTGCAAACTTGCAGACCAGCTGTCCTACTCACTAGTGAAGATAAGAGGGCTCAGATGAAGGGTTTTGTGCTGCTGGAAACACAACCAGTTTTCTCAGGAGATTGCTTTGAGGGAGATTGCAGCAATATTGCATCCCCACAGTTACTGGTGGGTATTGCCGCACGCATGTATTATTTGTGCTAGATAAAATCAGGAGGTAATAAAGACAGGTAAAAAGAAAGAATGAGAGATCTGCTGTGTAGGGTTTTTTTCCCTTTCTTTTTCTCTTTTTTTCTTAGGGAGAAAAAAATGTCCAGGGGATGCCACATTAACTTGGGGAGAAGCGAGTGCTACTTTAAATCAGAAAATTTGTGTTATACCAAGTGCTTTATTTTGGGAACCATTTCAGTATGTTATGAAGGAAAGTTGCAGACTAGGCATGTTTACTAGACCTTTAATTGCTACATTTAGGAGAAAGGCGCTTTTTTTCTTCTTCTTCCCTCCTCCCTCCCCTTTTTAACGACAAGAAACCAGAGTTTACTGTGCAAATGAAGCAGGCTTTGCAAGAATCAGATTCACTTTGGACGACTCTTCACATTCCTCGTCATCATTACATTAGGCAGCACAATTCCATCTCTGGTTGATGGGCAGAAAAAGTGGGCAGCCTGCCAGGTAGACGTTTCCATGGCTCCCAACCCCCAAAGGTGATGCGTTTTTCAGCTAATTCAATGAAGAGTGGGCTGAACTTTGGGTATAAACTAGACAATAGCTGCCTTCGCAGTATCAGCAGAATGGTTTATGGGAATGCACTCCACATTTGGCAGAGCATCATGTGACCTTACGGCTGAGATTTTGTGATGGTGCCAACGGAGACTTGGAAAGCGGTGCCCGTTCTGACTTTTTTCCTCTTTTCTTACATGGCTCAGAAAATGGTGGATCTTAATACTTGACTTTAGCCAGACTCAGCAAGCGATTGAGCTTTGAAGCACAACTTTGCCTTTATTCTGGCTTTTTTGGCACACCACCAGGAGGCTGTCCCTTTCACGCCTGATAAATTCTGCTTCTTATCTCCAAATAGAAAAAAAAAAAAAAAGAAAGAAAGAAAATATAAGCAGAATATTTATACTCCATAACTGCGTTTTAAAACTACACGTTTTATTTTTTTTATTGATGGTGTGTAGTTTAGAGGGTCTCAACGATAGAAGTTGCTTTTTTTATTTTTCTGGTGGCTTTTTTTTTTTTTTTCCTTCCTCCTGTTTAATGAACAGGCGTTTGAACCGGGCAAACGGGGCGACAGCATTGAACATGAGCTCATTGCAGCGTAGTGTAGCAAACTGGCACCCTGCCTTTTCACCCCTTTGCTCGGGCAGATTTGTGCAATCCCCATTTATAAAACCGGCGCAGGGGCGAGGTGAATTTTCTGGTCTCTCCCCACCTCTTGTCCTGTGCAGGCAGTTGCGGCAAGGATTGGTGCAGCTTTTGCGCAGTGCTTTGTGCCTGGAATTCCGAGAAGAGCGAGAGAGAGAGAAGACAGGCATCCTGGTCTTCTTCCGAGAAAGAACAGGAGCCCTGAGAAGAAGAAACAAATCTGAGTTTGTCCTACGTACAAGAGTGCAGGAAAGAAAAAAAAGTGACTCTCCTGCTTCCAAAAAAAAAAAAAAAAAAAAAATCTGGCATGTTTCACTACAGAGGCATCAGGACATGTTAGAGCTGCTTAAAACAGTGTAACAAAATGAACATAGGAGATTTTAAGTAAAAAAAAGAAAAAGGAAAAAGAAACGAAAAAAGAAGGAGTGAATTTTTTGTTTGTTTGCTTGTTTTTTTCACTATTGCTCATATAGCAGTATTTGGCACTGAGTGAAAACGTACCTTTCATATCAGGTATAGCTTCTGTTTCTTTTTTCCTCTTTTTCTTTTTTTTTTAAGTTGTTTTAAACATGTTGTTTTGCAAATGAGTTCTTGTGTATTAATTTTAACGTAGTCAGATGTTCACACTTTTTAAAACTAACTTTTTGGGTGTGTGTTTGATCTAATACTGCTGAAAACAGAAAGTAAACAAAAAAATTGAGAGTCTGTAGAAGTTGTTAGGCACATTTTGTCTTAGCTAAGCACTGGAGTTATGCAAAGACCTTAATGTTACATTTACTCAGTTGGAGCTTTGGTTATCTCTAAGAAAGTTGTGGGTATTTAGATCTGGTTGCTAAGGAAATTAAATTCTTTTTTTACAGTGTGACTCATACTTTCACTTTCTAAAGAGGAGAAGTGGAAAAAAAAAAAAGTGTTAAACTGCAGGAAAGGATCGCTCTTGTAGCCAGTATATTAAAGTTGTTATTGAGTTAATTCATATATGAGTTTCTTACAGTTTGTATCTAAATCCATTACAAAGAAATCAGTGTGATAAGCACTGGAATAAAAGGCACATTATTGGGACATTCATGAAGTACGCCTGGTTTGCAGCTAGTAACAGTGACTATTTTAAGATGTTCGGTAAAGCAGCACTTGTCCAGGAATAGCTGAAAATAGTATTTAAAATACCCATTCAGAATGTTTGTGATAAGTGCATGTACAGTTAAAGTAAGTTTTGAGCATGTGACGCTTTAGTAGAGCTTTTTTCTTAAGGCGTTTGTCTGTCTGTTGTAACATATTCCTAGGCAATTAGAAGAGTGTGTAACAAAATTCATTCTGACTGACAGATTTTGAAAAGCTCAGCCAAATCGGTGTTTTATGTAGTTTGGATTTATTTATTTTTTTATATATTTTCCTAGTCTTTTTAATTTATGTTAAAAGTACAGATGTCCTCAGCTCGAAATTACTTTGAAATTACAGTATCTCTTTCATCAGAAACTGTTATAGTTTGGGGGTTTTTTCCAAATGTTCGTGATGTGTGTGTGTCTAATAAAAAACTTTATAAATGTATTATGACTTTACAAAATAGAATTGTTTTAACGTGTGCTTCATTTTTTATACATTACTGATTAGGCAGTAACTTCTAAGATTATATGCCAATTTTGCTACTTTATATTTTTGTTGTTCTGCAATGAATTCTGGGAAATTGCTGAATGGAGACCTTATATGTATGACACATACACCTCCATATACCCATTTTGGACCAGAAAGTATTTCTTAGATTTATGGTGATTCTGCCCTCCCTGTTAGTTTTGTTGGAATAGTTTTGTTTGTCATTCGTACCTAAGCCTGTTGAGAAACCAAGGCTTGCATTAGCTTAAAATAACTTTTCAGTATTCTCTATTTGGTCATACTAATCACTTTCCCCCTCCCATAAATTTTTGTAAATGTTTTTTGATTTAAGCCACATACTTTATCCCAGTATTTTTGTGAAGTTCCGGACCAAATTACCTAATTGTATTCACTGTCTGATAAAAAGTACTTCCTTTTAAGTTTGCTCCTTCCCTTCCGAAATTCCTAATATAAATTAAGTATTTGCGGGGTGAAAAAAGCCTAGGAAATAGTAAATGAAAGATTCCCTTTGCCAACGTGTGCGTGTTCACAGCATGTCTTCCCATGGCCCTGAGGAGGGGTGTCAGCAGTGTGTCGGGTTTATATCTTAAAAGCATAATTACTAATTTTGTGTATGTTTCATGTTGTTCAGAAAACACTTCAAAAAAAGCAAATATTTCAAAATCTTTCTCTTGCGCTTTTTTTTTTTTATTTTAGTGAAAGAAAAAATAAAAATGAAAAAAGAAAATGAAGAAGTTAATTATACCAGAAATCAACGAAGGTAACACAGTGATCTTGAAATTTCTTTTGTTAAAAAATAAAGCTATTAGCAAGAATATGAAGGTGTTTAGATTTTAATAAATTATTTCCTTAAGAGAGCCTACAAATATAATTTCAGATATGTGTATTACACTTTTGTTCTTGTTACTTTCTGTTGGGAATGTTGCAGTTTATGTAACTGTAGCTGTACAAAGCTGTAGCTTTATACTGTATGTTTACATGAAGTTTTAGAAATAATTGAGAAATTAAAACATAATTTGCTTTTTGGTTATGCCTGGTAAATATATCATATATATATTATATATATATATAATATATTTCCTAGTATATTCATATCACTAGTATATTTATAATACATATATTTTTTTTGCTAGTATGTAACTGTAACACAGTGACCGATTATTTTTGAAATGCAGAATATCTCTTCTATTCACCAAAAAAAAAAGAAAATTGGAAAAGCAATTTTACAGTGCTTATGAAATCATTCAGTAAGTTGTATATGCAGTCTGCATACTTATTTCTGATACTGGTATAGCTCTTCTAGTTTGAAGTCTTGTCTTTACATATTCTATCTCCTCAGTGTCAGCAGAAAACAGCTATAAAAATACCATTCCTTCTGAATGCTGAAGTGTTGCACATAAAGTGAAAGCAGGTTTAAAAGAGATTGTTCTAGAAAAATAAAATAAGAGTATTTTAAAATGCAAAAGGGTGTGCTTGAACATGCAATATTTAATCTAGCAAGTTTAAAAAAAAAAAGAAAAGGAAAAGGTAATTCACTAATTTACAGCCGTCATTACTGAACTCAAAATACATGTTGCAGTCTGCAAGAAAATGAAGCATTACCCTGATGAAAAAACTTTGCTGTTGACAACATTTATTTTACTAAAAGGAATTTTGCCCAACTAACAGTGGCAGAATTAGGCCTTTGGTGGAAACTAGTGGAAGGAAGGCATTAAGATGGTATTGAGACACAGATTTCAGTAACCCGCTGAAATCAAAAGGCACCTTTTTATAGCACCTGGTTTTAAAATTATACCTGTATCTTATGCCTGTATTTTACAAATGCATTTGTGGTGGTATTGTTAAAAGTTATTCTGATGTGTGAGATGTTCTGCTTCAAAGTGCAGTGTTTGTTAGTGCTTTCATTTAGAATATGAAAGTTATAAAACTGTCCGTGTCTCACCTTTCTGAATTACTGGTTATTACTCCAAAGGACCTGTTTTCAGTCTGTTGTGTGAAGTACCCCTGCTTTTAGTGTGTGATAATTTGTATACTATGCTTGCCAGTCACAAGAAGGAAGGATTTGTTGTAGGCATTAACCCTGGAGTTTTACAAGATCGCGTTTCCACTTGCATTCCTATTATTAGGGAATCGCATTGATGGGAGGATTAGTGAATAAAATATACAAATCAACCTCTTTGCTTTGATTAATAGCCATTGTTTAATCAACAAGTTATTGTCAAGGAGTATGTAGCTGTGCTGTAAGTTGAAGAAATAGCTAAGCAGTCTTTGTAATGTCATATGGGAGCAACACTCCAGTGTGCCTCACGCCTTTCGGATTTGGTGGGGTGATTTTTATTTTGAGTTGTAGCACATGATATGAGCTCAGACACAAAGGGCAAACCTGTATTGTTTACTTCTATGTCATGTCCAATTATTGATTCCAGTCTTGCCTGCTGTGTGCACGCTATAGTCAGGTGCAAGTTGGGAGTTGAGGATTCATTGTTGAAGGCAAAGGGTGCGCAAAAGGATGTTAATTCCTGCTGAAGACAAACAATGGTGTGCCATCAATCTGTAAAAAAAGTAAAATAGGCTTTCTTCCATTTTCAAAAAGAAACTAGTTACAAATCATTGGCTTGTTTGTTTCCTCCACCATTTATGCAGTTAAGCTTGAAACAGCCTTCTTTGCAGTAGATGGTAATACTTTCAATCTTGAATACTCATTCTTATATCACGTCATATGTTTGTTTGTTTAAAGTCTTCTGCGTCTCTCTTTAAAAGGAAAATTGTAATCAGCGATGCCAATTGGCATAAACCCGTAGATCCGATCTTGTGTTGAAACGCACTGCACAAGCTCGCTTCTATGGGTCTGTGTCAGTGTGGTGATCTGGCAGAGGTCTGTGTAGCACACACCACAGTGGTATCTGACAACAAGCCCAAATGAGTGTACAGAACTATACAGGGTTTGGAATGCTTCTCTTGTCCGTTGCCTTATCTTCAAACTTAAGTGATGTGTACTTTTATCGGTTACTTTAAGCATACTTGGCTTAATATCTTATTAAAATTTAGAAAGAAGTGTGAGGGAATTGTAGGGTTTCCAATGAGGGAGTGTAGGATATACCGTTTCCTGGCTTTATTAAATATACCATTCCATGGTATTAGACTCAAAAAAAATGTAGAAAAACGAAGAAGATTTTTGTATTTTATTTTTATTGTAAAATAAGGCCAAATATCAATTTTTTTCCAGAAATGTAGTTGGGCTTGCGTCATTCCCATCAAATATGTATGTATATATATATACGCACACAACACACGTATATATCTTTATACATATATAAACAGCATAGAACAGAAATTCTGCCTCTGCAGTAGAAAAACCTATCTAAGAACATGTCTTTTTGTCTGAAAAGTGGGGAATAACTACAGTTGAAAGCCTACCCCCCTGGGAAATATATAGGCCTATTTCAAAGAAAGGCTGAAGAAGTGAAGAAGACTTTATGGTCACCGTCGGAAGCTGTGTGCATCCGGGTTGAGGTAGTAGGTTGTATGGTTTAGAGTTACACCCTGGGAGTTAACTGTACAACCTTCTAGCTTTCCTTGGAGCACACTTGAGCCATCGAGGAATTCATCACCACTTTAATCTGATCAGGGAAAGTATGCAAAAAAGGTATTGTTTCATGGCTGTACATAATGAACACTCTGAGGCTTTATTGATGTTGAAATAGTCCTGATGACTTGATTATTTCATTTAAATCCTGTTATAAACAATGCTGACACGTTGTCTTAATGGGCTGTGACTATGTACTGTAGACACTTAAGGAAAGACTGATGATTATTTTCATGCCATTAACAGGAAAACTTTAAAAGTTTATTTTGATTTATAAATTCAGGAAAATATCAAGTATTTAATGCTTCATTCTTTCTTCATGGAAACAACTTTTCCTACACAGTTGCTTTTTCATTTCTGTTGTTACATGGGTGGACATTTTTTTAAAAAATGAGGAATTTTTTTCTGTCCTTATAATATTTTCCAAAAAGCATTTCATGCTGCTGCTTGGATAGTAGCAGGCAGTGTCACAAGTTGATCCTGGTCTTCCTTGGATTTACAATATTCTTGCTTTGTGCCTGAACAACTTGGTGTTTAAAACTCAGATCCAAATGACCTGCAGACCCACCTGTGTTCCCACTTTGTAGAGATTCATGTGCTGCTCAGCCCAGTCCCACTCTGGGGTCTCAGCCCCCATGTCCTTACACAGCATGTCAGGCTGACCCTGAACCACAATGCCCTTGTCTTTTTTGGCACAGAATTAAGTTCTGGTGCATCTTCCCAACTCAGCAGGACTTGGAGAAGTCACACTCCTTGTGTGAATGGTTCCCAAAGCACTGGGAACTGATGACAGTGGCACTTCCCAGCGCTGGGTGCTTTTACCCGTGTGGGCCAGGTGCTGTAGACAAAATCATCCCTCCTCAGTCCTGGTGTTCTCTGTATGTTTGTGTGCCTTTTCTTAAAAAAAATCCCATAAGATCTGTACATCCCATGAGCAGGTATCCTAACCAAAAGAGAAAAAGGGCTGAGTGTTTTTGCAGTTTAACCATTCCCAGCAAAAGCTGTGCAGCAAGAAGGAAAAAGACTGTGCTTACATATTCATAATGATTTTTTAAGTGAGAGCTGCTTCTGAAAATGACCTCAAAGATGAGGTCTCCTCAATGTGATGGAACACACTGCTGCCAAAGTCGAAGCATCTGGACAAGGCAGTGACGCTCATTCCAAAATAGTTGGGAAAAACTGATACTGTATGTTTCCACATACTTTTCCATAAAAAGTAAAAGAAGTATTATTTTCAAGAATATTAATTTATAATTTAAGACAGTAATAGTGATAATTTTGGTGGAAAATGATTTAAGTTTGTGGATATAAAGCGAAAGAGTGGAGCAACGCCCCTGTGGTGCTCTACTCAGGGGGATACCTCTGATGTGGGCCATGGGCAGGCCAGACTCCCGTGGGATAGAGAAAGTGTGAAACATGGCTGTTCCACATGGGGTGAGGGATCTGGTCCCGGAGCTCCCAAGTTAACAGCAAATAGTTCTTTCTTCAGGGTATTTTGAACCCCTGCATTTCTGGCTTTACTTTTATTGGAGGTGAACATAACAAGATGTTCAATATTTCCAGTGTTTCATTAGTTTATGTTCTGCATCAGCAAGGAAAGTTAAGAATGTTTATTTTAAGTAGATTTGACAATTGATTGTGTTTTGGTTATTGTTCTCTTTCCATGTCTGTCTATTCAAAAAATCACTTGCTTACAGGCCCCTGTTTGACTCTTTCTATCTCAGCTTAAGACTTACCTTACCACTCTCCTAGATAAGGCATCTAAAAGAAGATGAAAATGGATTTAGTCTCTCTTTTTAACAGCATTTATTTTCGGTGATGATTGTTTGTGATAGGAAATTGGTAAAGAGGATCTGTAGGACAGGTGGATGCACAATGGATTTTAAGCCTAACTTAAAGTATGTGGGACAGAGGAGAGATGAGGTTGAGTGAATCAAAGCTACTCCAAGTTAATGGAAAATGCTTAAAGGAGCAGTGGCTAAATGGAGGGATAGAGAGGAGACCTCCATCAACAAATGAAACTTAACAGAGACCATCTGAATAAAAACTGTCATATCCTCTGTGGATTCAAAAGGACCCTGGTCACCAGTATGTTTTCTTCTTTTTCTATTTTAATTTTTTTCTTCTGTAGTTTAAGTTCACTGGAAAGAAACATTGTAATTGCTGTTTTCTGCCAACAGAGCAACAGGTGTTCAAATCCTTTTATATTAATTCTTCAATTAGTTGCAAAATAAGGGGAATTGTTTATACTAAGCTGAACTGAATAGAAATGACTGATGCAGAAAATGTGGGAATGTTTCATCTATCCTTCAAAGGCATGATAAATTTGTAATTCTATCAGGCATAGTTGCAGGTTGCTATGCAAATTTTCAGTGCAGCATCACCAGCTTTAATGAATATACATTTTCTCTATTTCTTTCTATGTTCTTTAATTTAAGATTTTTGCCCTGTAATGTGCAATACATTGTTTTGGTAAGAGTTATCAAGTTACGAGCAAAAATGAATGAGACTGTGAGGTAATTTTGAAGCGGATTAAGGTAGAGAATGAAAAACAAAGGGGAAAAAAGCTCTATTAAGAACAGCTGAATGGAGTTAAATCTTCTGTGATTTCATTTTGAAGTCATAAAACATATTGTCTGTTTTAGGTGAAGTCTGGCATTTTTTACCTTTAGAGTCTGCTTGGAATATTAGTCAGTATCGTAGCCTCAGCATTATACTACTATGATGATTCTGTAGTAAATAAATGCACTTTGTAACATGGCTACACATGGATGTGTTCCAATCTAGGGCCTATCTGAGAGTGTTCATTCCTGTAAGTAAGCTGTAACATTGTCATCCTTGTGCCTTTATGTCGCTTCTTACATTTGGGAGAAATCTCCATTAGGATATTTGGGGAAAATTTTGAGATCCAACTGACCTGCAACTCCCAGTGGTTTCTTTGGGAGACACAGGTTGCCAGCCTTTCCCAAGTTTGGTCCTACAGAAATACTGACTGCAGAAGCACTGACCTGCCCAGCACCTTTCTGCTTGCCACAATTTCCTGGGTAAAGACCAAGTGTTATCCATGGTCTTAGCCCTGCTTCCCAACACAGAAACTTGCATCACGGTAAAAATGCACTTTAATGCCAGATCCTGTTTGTCTTTAGAGCTAAGTCACTTCAGAGAGCTGGGGAGCGTTTCTATTTCCTTCTGCAGCCCAGAGTGCCTGTGTCCAGAGCCATGTCCAGAGAAAACAGAGTTAAAGGGATGTTTCTAAGTTAATAACTGTGGGTCAGATGCACTAATAGAGCCTGGGTGTTTTGGGTCCAGCCATTTTGAGGCCTTTCTGTGGAATAAAGCTGCCATTAATCCAGTTTACCAGAGGAGGTAAAGTAAGTTAATAGTAATTTTGCAGTGTTGAAATACCTCAGAATAGTCAAAATATATGAGTGAATTTCTCTTCTTGTTGTTTCCCTTCAGCAAAAGAAAATGCCGAGTTTCACTTGGTCTCATCCTTTGTTTAAATTCCTAGTCTTCGAAAAAGTTAAAGTTCTTAAGAGATTTTTAGATATACAGAATGTGGTAAAATATTTTAAAACAATCCCAGGAAAGGTTTTCTTTGCAATTCTATCCTTTAAAAATGACAAACAGCTCTTAGGAATCTCTAAAACTTGTTTATTGAAGCTCTTCAGCAAGAGACCTGTGATAGGTTGCTTAACTGATAAAGTTGGAATAGAAGTGCACCTGAAATTTTTCAAATTTTTTGAATATGTTTTCATATGACATTCATTTATCTATTAAGAGCAGCTTCTGGTATTTTTAAAAAAACTAAAGCTAAATACATCTGGCAGGCCCTGTTTAAATGTGAGTATTGCTTTTATAGCAGCTAAATACAAGTTTGAAAAACTAATGCTTTTGCATTATATAGTGCAGAAAAATTACATTGTTTCTGTTTTGTCTCTTCTCACATAGTAAAAATATTTGCATCAGAGTGATTTTTTTCGTAGAGTTTACTTTTGCATAAGGCTTCTGAATATTTCACAGTTTGAAAGGGACCACAGTGGATCATCTGGTCCCACCTCCCTTCTCAAGCAGGGTCATCCCAGAGCACATCTGGATTGCATCCAGAAGGTTTGGTAGTGTCTCCAGTGAGGGAGACTCCACACCTTCTCTGGGCAGCCTGTTCCAGTGCACAGTCACTACACAATAAAGCAGATTTTCCTCATATTCAGGTGGAACTTTGAACTGTATTTTATTATAATACATATAATGTATATGGAAATTTCAGGGAAATTTTGTTATCTTTTTTCCTCCGCTTCTTTTATGCTGCTTCTAGAAATAGTAAGATCAAGCCTCACACCGATGAAGTCTTTTCGGGAATACTTGCAAAATCTGAGTAGAAAGTCAAAAATGAGGCTTCTCTTTTCCTTGCTTTTGAATGGAAAGATCTCACCTGTAAAAAACTGTATTTGGAGGCTTTCTGGTTGATGTAGTTGTTTGGCTTGGGTAAGACTGATGCTGGTGTGCACCAACCATTGCACCAAGAGTCTCAGTGAAAGGACACAGATACAGAACAGCAGAATAATCATTTTTTTAAGAGTCAGAACAGTCTTGTGTACTACCTGCTTTGCTTTTATGGCTGAATGAAAAGGGAGGGGTGTACATTTTACATTCTCTTGTATGTAGTTAACCTACATATATTATGCCTGTATTGCTTTTATCTGAATGTTCTGAGTCTTCTCAACTAAACTTTATGTCCATGGTTGAGCGCGATTTATCTGGGTCAATCTGCAGTTTGTCTGGGAAATGGAGTTCCCTCCATTTTACTTTACTTTTTCACTGGTCATTTTTTTATTCTTTATTTCCTGACATGATAATAATCCTGAAATGAATGTAAAACTTTGCAGATATGCTGGCAACAGGGTTGGATTGGGACTGGTGTCGTGTTTGTAAGGTTAGCAGAAACCAAAGTTTACTCCATGAGTCCTCTCTGTCATGACTCGCCAGCTCAGGAAGGAGCATAGACTGTTTGGTAGTACAGTCTTTGTAGGTCTGGCTTGAGACCACGGGGGTTGGATTTGCTCAAGCTCTGTGAGACTCTCATTTTCCCAAAGTCCCTGGACAATAAAAGCAATTTAAGTCTCACTTTTCCCTGACATGCACCCAACCTGGTGGTTGCTGCAATATCAAAATAGATTTGTATGTCTAAGAAAAGATGACTGTCAGTGTGTATGTTTATGCGTATTTACTGTGGGGATTTTTGCATGGCACTACACTGATGTGAAAAAAAGAAAACAAACACAAAATTCTCCATCTCATTCATTGCAGTTAGTTTGCTGAGACAAATTTGTTAATTTCCCATGTTAGGAAGAAACCATGAGATGAGAACTTGACCATGAGAACTTCACTATCACTTGAAAGAACTTCTGCCTGAGACTAGAAATAGCATTTGAAGCATGCTAAATCTGTGTAAATGGTTGATTTCCTTGAAAGTTGCCCAAGAAAGATGTTCTGTCTGGATCTGGAAGGAGATTTCACGGTAGCCTATGATCAAGAGACATGGAGACATGGCTTGTCTGGTATTCATGTGTCCTGGGTGGAAGATCAGTGACTGCTATTCTATATCATAGCTTGTCCCACAGATCTTGTACTTTTAGACAGTTTTTCTATCTCTACCTCTTCAAAAAGCCTAGGTACACTTAGTTTGCACAGCTGAAGGGGATTTACTCCCAAAGTGCTTTGAACACCCAGATTTACCTATGTCAGTTGAGCCGTTCACAGGGGAGAGAATTTTGGGGGGGTAGAATTTTTATTAAAGTGTGATTTATACTATGTTGAACTAAATTGTTTGAGGGCTGCTGCTGAGGCTGGTGTCACTGAGCAAGGACACCTTTGTGAGCTGGGGAACAGGGAGCAGCAGTGAACCAACGTACCTGTTTGGCTCTGTGCTAAGTAATGTGCTTTGCTCCTTTGTCCAAATGTTGATAACTTTTGATCTAGAGTTAGGCAAGATTTGTCCAACAGTATGGATCTTACCACATTCACTCCTAATTTTTTTGGCCTTACTGCCCAAGTATATATTTCCAGTTTATGCATTGTAAAGAATTAAGCTCAGACCTCCTAATTCATATATTACCCTTGTGTCTCGTCGCTGGCTGGATAGGGAGGCAGTCTGAAAACTCTCAGCCTATGCTGTTTATGGCCCACATCCACTTTGAGAAGAGACTGATTGCTCGAGTCCATCTGAAGTACCACAGCTGGCAGTCTGGCTACAGCCACAGGGAGGGTTTTACTAAAAAAAAATTGGTTTTGTCTTCAGAATTATGTTTACTCAGGATGTGACTTGTGAAGTACACGATTCCTGTGGTGATAAAGGGGGTTTTGAGAATCATACTGTAAAGTATGTTGCACTTTGGAAATGTTAAGCTTCTGATATAAGAAGAATTTACAGGTATCTTTATTATTGTTTAGGTTTTGTTATAACTGTAACAGAATTGCCAAAATGCAAATTTTAGTGACAAGTTTAAGAACCTAACTCATACTTAGTGTAACATTTTGAAGCAATCCTGCTTTTTCCCCCAGAAAGTGTTGGGCATTTAGGAGCCTGCGTCCTGTTGATTTACAACATGAGGGCAAGTTTTAAAAGGGAAACCGCAGGTGCAAAGGCATTTTTACAGCTTTTTGACCATAGGCTTCATAATGAGTGACCCAGTGGCAGGATGTTAAATATATATAAAGTGGTTGGTGCTGCCTCTAGGTCGTGCTTCTGTATGTGAAACACTTAAACATGGACTACCAATATATTCTTAGCCACTTTTATGAGATAATAGTGCCTTAATTTCTCTCCACTTGCTGTTGTAAAGCAAGGCAGTAAAAGCAATGCAGTCAGAAAAAATATGTGCAGCTTGCACACCTGATATGCCTATTGAAGCTGCTGCTGGCCATGCAGGTGCTCGAAGGGGACATACAACTCCTTCCCTGCTCTTGCCAAGCGCTGCAGGAGGAGTTGTCTGCTGTGGGAGACAGTGTTATCCCCAGCCTTCTGTTTTTAGGACAAGTTCTGGCAGGGAACACTGCCCAGGCGCTCGTGCCTCTGTCCTTTGAACCAGCAGGCACCGTCATGCCAGGGGCACCCAGGAGCCCTTTGCACTGCTGGGACTGGGGTGGCTCTTGCAGACATGGGGGCTTCTGCTGCCCCACTGCTCCACCAAGGACAGGTACAGGCAGTGCTGTACCCAAAGGAAAGGAATTGAGCATAATGTTGAGCCACGTTGGGAGTTTTTGGCTCAAAACGTCCGAGTATTGGTCTGTGGAAGCAAACATGCAGGCTGCCTAATGAATGTAGTATTTATTAGCACTGGGAGCTGCTGGAAATACCAAAGCGGATAAGGGCTGTGATTCAAGGCCACGGGGCTGGACCCACACAGCTCCCTAAGCCAGGAGCCAAAGGACGTGGGAATCCTCACCAAGGGGCAACCCTGGAAGTCTGCAGCGAACATCGCATCTTCAGGTTTGTGTTAAGGAAACCTTCTCATGTGGGAGGAGTGGCTGCCAGTTGTTATTGTATAATGTGATTTGACTCTAATTTAATGGCAGTTCTTAGTGGGCAATGTGATTTATAAGGCTGATTTCCATTTTTATTGATTGGACCTTTAATTTACTTAGACTTGCACTCAGAAACTTCATCGTAGATTTAATGCAAGTCAGCAAAACCAGCATGGTAAGGAATTTTTTGATGGAACTCAAACTCAGATGCTTCAACAACAAGTCAGTGAGGCATGGTGTGAAAATATTTTAAGAAACAAGATTCTTAGTTAAACTCAACTATTTTAATAATTGATTGGCAATGCTTTTGCTCTCGTGGATTTTTTTCCCCACCCAAACTCTCACATTCAATATCTATTCAAAGGTAAATTAGAGATTTCATTTTTAGAGTTTTGTATAATGGGCTTTTAAAGGGTTGATCTTGGAGATTGTAATTGCAAAACTCACTGAAAATAAGTAGCTTATAACTTCTGGAAATCTATTATTTTATTTATTAGTAAGAAATTTACCAAATACAGAACTAATACTGTAGAACTAGCTGCAACAGTCTCCTAGTTATTCTCAAACTGCAGGATTTTTTCAGAGTAGAGATTGCAAAGCTTGAAAAATCGATTATTTGGTTTTGAAGTCTATCAGTGATTTTATAGAAACAAGTTTGCTTTCTTTTTAATATTTACAAATTAATATTCATAAATGTTAGGAATTAATGTTCTGAAGAGGGAGGAGCTAGCAAGGGGCTAATTAATGGTAATATTTCTTACCTTTTCCAAAATCAAACCTTTGGACCTGAACTAGTCAATGAAGAAAGCAGCAAGAGACACAGAGTGTATCCATATGGGAGAAAGGAAGGAATAGGGAGGATGAATTATTATGTGATAAGAAGTATAAGAGGATGTAAGAGAAGGAAGGAAATTGAAGCAGCACACAGAATAAGAGAGAGGCTGTGAGGAATGGGACTGCAGCGGCTGTGCATTTGCACTTAGAGGGGCTCTGGATATGGAGGCAGAGGAGTACAGGAAGGTGGAAGAAACAAAGGGAGCTTGAAAGATATGGGGAAAGGACGTGAGGGTGTTGTAGCTTCACACTGTTTTGCTTCATCCATTTTGGTCCATCTCGGTAACTGTAAAATATTCATTTCTATGTTTTGAAAATAGAAGGGGTTTTTTTTATTATTTTTAAAAAGGAAAGGTGTACAGATAAAACTTCATATCTATAGATAAACAGAAGGCCCCATGGGAATACGTTTTTTGTATTGCCTGGTCAATTTTTTTTCTTTTATAGGCAGAAAACCCCATTATAGTATATAAATTTAAAGGGTGGTAAGTCTGAAGAGTAGTAATTGAGGGTAGTTCACATTCCAGACATATTGAAACCATGTTAAAATTATTCCGTACTCTTGACTATTAGGAACCCACAAAATTCCAAGCTAAAGAGAAACCAAAAATCCAGTGTGAAGGCAGACAGATAGCCATAACTGCCTGATGCTGACACAGTTAGGGAATGTATCTCATAATGCTGGTTAGTTCAGTTTAGGCTAAGACAACAAACACTAAATGTGATTATGTTGTAGCCATATCATTACTACACAGTGTCATTGCAAGGGAGAGTTAACTTGTGTGTGCCCTTCCTTTGTGTCTGCTCAGTTTACTTACATGAATGAGAAATATAAAACTCTCAAAAACCTGAATCAAAAAGAATAAGATAACCCCAGCTTTCATATGAACTGTAATTAATTTGCAGCCTGTTACCACAAAACTTAATTTAGGGAAATTCCTAGTTAGAATCAAGAATGTTAAACATTTGTGCGAATAAGAACAGTATGTGCAGTGGCGCTAGAAGTAGCAATATTTCTGATTCAAACCATGCACTGAAGCGTTGTTGAGGTTACAGAACTTCTTCCCTTTTCAAACTGTGAGAGAATGAAGTTATTGACTGCTGATCACTTCCAGACACAGAATGATGGTCTATTAGTCCCTTCCAGAGTGTAATAGCAGTTTCACATGACACATATTAATGGAATATCTCATTAATTCCCTAAATGTCACTAAACTGGTCAAGTCATTATAAGTTTCCATCTCCTTGAAGTAAATTTAGCTGCTTCAAATTTTTCGACTCTATGAAAACATCTGCAGAATATGGAATCTGTTAAACCAGCAGGGTCTGCATTGTGAGATACCCAGATCTTAACCTGAGCTATTTTTGTAATGGAGATCAGCTTGTTCAGCATCCAAAAGCAGTCTGAAGATTTGCATTCAGCTTCTTGTTTTGAGGAAAAATTTTGCCTCTCTGTTCTGTACATGAACACTATTTTTTCTGTCCAACAAAAAGGAGAAAATGTGACTATTTATGTCATGAGTTATCAAATAATGTTATTATGTATTGTCAGAATTTAAGTTTTGATTTATAAGGTTATTTACTTGTTAAATGACTAAACAGCAAAACAAACTCTTGCTTTGGTTATGAAGTAGGGAATTATTCTTTGCCTTGTTCTTCATGTAAGGTATCCTCAAAGCTTTTGCTTTAAACAAAAAGTAGCATAACACAAAGTGGAGTCATATTCATGGGCAGTTTTGAGAGGGAAAAAAAATATATTTAAATAATATTGTCTTTTAAAAGACAGCCCTTTTTTACCACATACTAATTTCTCATTAAAGAGAATTACAGTTATTTTACACTGGTTTTAACATTGCATTGGGGGATTCTACTGACTAGTCTGATCATCATCACTTGTTTCTCTTCTTTCCATTTGGTGGAACTGTACTTACACCATTCAGCTCCCAGTTTACCATTACTTTCTGTCAAACACACCTTCCCGAATGTAATGTTATGTTTTTAAGGCCTGATAGTACATTTCTCCCTGAGTAAAGTCTTGAGTGAAGATTTATTTCAGAATTAGTGTTAATGACAACAGAATATGTGCATAAAGAGAGGTGTTCACTAATGTAAGTCTATATTTCAATTAATATATATGAAACTAGGAAATATTGAGAAAGTAAAATTTTCTAAAATTAATTAAGCATATTGGGGGGGGGTTATGTAATTTTTCACTCACGGCTTTTCTTTTCAAAAGTGAGTGGACCCAAACACCTTAAAACCCACAAAACTTACCTGTAAGAAGAAATAAATGAAATCCTTGAGGAAGTATGTCAAAATATTCAAGTAAAAATCAGTCCCAGTTATCTTTCATCAGTAATGTCTGTAGCATGGCATTTGAAATACTGGAAAAGTAACTATTTCTGTTAAAAAAGCATTAGAAAATACTTGCTCTAAAAATTACTGCGTGCTTTCAGAGCTGCCAAGGACTTCAGAAGCTTTAAATCTACTTTAAACTTTAAATCTGTGGATTGAAGTAAACATGTATAAATATATTTGACAAATACTTAGGAATATTCATTAATAAGACCATGCACATTCAGTTCTAGTTCTTGGAGTGTAAGGGAGTGAGAACTTTTTCTATTTTTTTTTTTTCACAAGCTTGGTCTCCATATATGTGACCTTAATTGATCTTGAATAATCAAAAATTTTTTTTAAAAAATGGGAGTAAGAGAGTTACCAACATTGTTACAAGGATTCAAATTCATGTAATTTATATTTTAGAATCTTCATTTTTTTTATGAATTTAAAGCTATTTAACAAAAAACTTTGTTCCAGGGTGAAATTTTCATGCATGCAGTTTCAGCAGTTCATTACTTTGTTAGGATAAAATTTTCTTCATTTACACTCAAAGAAGAGCAAGGCAAATGATAAATGATTGAGGGAACATGGTGAATTCTTGTCTCTTTTTCAGCTATAAGAGCTTTTCTGTAAACCTGGAGGTAGGAGTTCACCCTGCTACGAAGAAACTGTTCCATGCAGACAGACAATAGTTCTGTCCTACAGGGAAATAGTTATGTGAAGGCCAAGCAAAGACCATTATTGAGGAGAAATGAAAGTGTAGTAAGTGTACAAATGAAGTCTTAGCAATGTCAAGTTTTTTCAGGGACAAAATAATTATTTTTTTTAAAGTAAATAGAAAAAGGTATGTAAAAAAACCCCAGGCTCTCAAGAGAAATAGGCCTTGTTGCTAGCAGTAGGAGTAACCAAGGCCAAAAGAGAAATGAATCATTAATGACCATCTATCAGGCAAAGAAAATCGTCCTGTTATTTGACTCAGCAATCCTGTACTTATGTGTTTAGCATCTTCTGACTAACGGAGTCCAAGAAGAGTAAATATTAATGTTCATTTGAAACTTCACAAAGCCAGTTCAAAGTTATTAAAAAAAGAACATGAAGGAAAAGTGAATCATTATAAAATGAAAAGCATGATTTAAATCTTTGTAGTTGTTTGCAAAGTAACATTTGAAGACTAGCTGTCTAAACTATCACCTTTTTGCTAATCTATATAATTTGTTGAAAAAAATCTGTTATCTAAAGGTAAGCCAGCTTTATATACAGCAGTTCAACAGCATCCACTTTAGAATATTACTATCATCAGTATATGGAAAAAGTAAATCTATTCACTGCAAGGACTACCAGTCACAGCATTTTGAAGAATTCAATATTTTCACAAGTTCCAGTAGAATAAATGAGATGTAACTTTAAGTGAGATGCATCCATATAAGGCATTGCAATTACATTCACCAAACATTGGGGAACAGTTAGAAAAAACAGGGAAATACACAGTGTTTCAGAGGTCTATCATCTTCTCTGGCAACCTCACTGAGGTCTTTAAGGGCATTTGTACTCAGGAAAGCATTCAGATTTGTTACTTTGAGAGCAAATGTCTTTGTGTCTTTCTCCCTTTATATACCTATATTTAATAATTTTTCACAGACAACTTCTAATAAATAGGATGTACCTGGGAGTCTGGTATCCTTTTGTGATATGATAGCCATGGTGTGAAGAAGGAGCTCTGGACAATTAAACAGTTTGTCTAAGCTCATGCTGGATGTCATTGTCAGCATTGGGATCAAGGGATGAGCCTTCTAATTTACCAAAATGATGACTAGTCCAAAATATATATTTATGAAAGTTCTTCATGGGCAGTACATTAAAGGTGTAGCCCCTGTGCTCTGAGTCAAAAAGCACCATCTCACAGTTTGAAGGCTGTGTATCACGTTGGAATGTGTTTTTTCTATCAGTGTGATGTTTTCACATTGTGTTTTCTAATGTTGTAATTACACAGCTCACCCTACAGTTCTTCTTTAAATTAATGCATATCTTGTATTTAATAATAACACACACATTTAATAACACTCTTTCGTTGTCATAAATATTAAAAGCTACGTAATTTATGCACATATAAAGACTGCAGTAATGAAGGTGTTTAAAATAAACAACACCAATTGAAATTCAAGTGCTGAGGCTCAGAGGATCCTGAAAGTAAGACTGACTCTACAAATAAAACTAAGATTGCCTTTGCTGATCTTGATTGTCTAAGAGGAGAGGAATATGGCATATGAATAAGGAGGGTGAATAGAGGTGGAAAGTTCAAACTTTTTCAAATAATCTGCAAATAATCTGCCTTTGTATTAAGGAAGGTGAAGAAATGCTCTTGGTAATGGCATGTAACCTCACCTGTTCCTTATCCTCACCTGTGCCCTGGCCCCTTTTCTATGGCAAGGACCACTAGAGCTTCCAGACATGGCCCCGAAAGCTCCAGGTCCGTCCAGAGGAGAGCTCTGATGTGGAGGGAAGCAAGGAAATGACCGTTAGGCTGTTTTCCAGGCAAGGCCTGGGGAGGCAGGAACTCTGAGTGTGCCAGGGCACAGCTGGACAAACCACAGCATCGCTGCTGGAGCTCATGGGCAGCTGAGCTCTCCCTGCTAGAACCTAGGCAGACTCAAAGAGACGACTGAGTTACGTGAGCAGATGCAGAGCAGCCCAGGATAAAGGAGGTTCAAAACTGGATTTTACTCCCACTTACCACAAGGTGTGACTTGTACGTTCTACACCTTAGGAATGACAAATTTAAAGTTTTTATGTGAGCATTGTACTGTTAACTCTTTAAAGTATGTGGTAAAATACTATGTAATCTCAAATTCAGATATGAATTTCTGGAATCCCACAGCTGTGGGAGTAATGTTTGACACATGAGTGGGAAAGGGTTTATCTGTAAAATTCACAGCTCAAGAATATAAAAGTAGAAGTTTGGAAGGGTTAAGATCAAAAAGTGTCTAAGGCTGTGGATTTTTATTCTGATTCAAGTTGCTTTGCTTGTTGTATGTGGATGTTAATGTAATTAGAAGGTCTCAGTCTCTCTGACCCGTGAAAGCAACAGTAGTGCTTATGTCCTCCTTGCATTAAGGAAATCTATTTTTGGAAAAATGTGATAAAGTATATAAACATTTCTTATTTACATGTGATCATGTTTCAGTTTCTGTACTGACAAATTGAACAGTAGCAATTCTTCAATACTGAAGAATGGAATAATTCAGATCAATCCAGTGGAATATATTCCTGTGCAATAGAAAGAGATAGAGACTGGGAATTAGAGGAGGCTCTATTTAGAGTATGATGCTAAAATGCTGACACAAATATCATAGTTACCAGGCCTTTTATTTTTGAAAATATGTTAATTCCTCACTATTCCAGTAGCTCTTTTATTTTCACCCTTTTTTTTTTTTTAACCCATTATTAGAAAAGAAAGGGGGAAAAGGATCGGACAAGATAATTTTTGGACTTCAAAAAGTTTTCTCCACAGGAGCAACTTCTAAGGAAGCTAAGTAGTCAATAGTGGAGAGGGAAATCCTCATCATGGAGTGAAAATTGCTAGACGACAATGTCTAGAGTAAAAATATATAGTTGTCCTTCTCTGTGACTGAAAGATTAGAGTGGGCTACTCCACTGCTTCATGTTATGATGGTTGTTATTTGATAAATAGAAATAAAAGAAAGAAAGATAGGCAGTGGGATGGCAGCATCTGCAAATGGCACAATTATCTGGGTTACTCAAGTCCAAACCACAGTATGTGGGGAACTTCAAATGGGAACTCTCAGACCTACAGTAGTGGATGACTCAATGTCAAACAAAATTCAACAGTGATGTATAAAAACCAATAGGCATTGAAAGAAGTAGTTTGAACTATTTGTGACCTTTGTTGTGTTCTAAATGAATTTAAAAATACCAGAAAAAGAGATCAAGTTATTGTGGACAACTCAGTAAAACCTGTGATCTCTGTTAGGGTTTCAGTTGCCTTTCTCCTTCCCTTGTAAATCATCAAAATAGAAGAATCCCCTCTCCACAAAACAAGAATAAATGGCAACAAGATCCTATCTGTGTGATAATAAACTACATACAGTACAGCTCATAGCATATAATGCAGCGTCATCTCTTATTCTGACTGCTGTGGTAGAGAATAAATGAGCAAAAGGAGAGAAGAAAACAACATATTTCCTAATAAACATGTTGTGCCTCTTTCTAAAGTACAAGAATTAGTGAAAATTTGGTAAAAGTGAGAAGACACAAATTTTAGGTATGCAGAAATAAGGTATGTTCTATATTAAGCAAGTATCTGGATACTAGTCACTGCAAGAAGGTTCCAAACTTGTAGGTGGTTCGGAGAGCCATTTAGATGTGTAAACCTAGACTGAGATAGAAGTGCTCGTAGTATCAAACAGTACAATGTGCTGAGTATCCCAGAGAGGGGAGATGTCAGTGAAGGTCTTAACTGAGCCCTTCCATCCTGCTGTTCCCTCTGTGGTGCAAGATTTACCCTGTCTGTGCCACCGTTGAAGGAGTTGAGGTATTTCTGTGAACAGTCCTTGTACCTTGCTTATATCTTAAGTTGTTATTTAGCATAGCTAGTGTTTGCAGAGTTACACCTGTAGTTAGACTTGCTCCTCTGCATTTGCTGGGCACATGCTACATGTTAATAGTAAATGATAAATGGTATGAACAAATGAACTACATGGTTGTACAAGAAATGTACCACTGTTACAATGGACGGTCACACAGTCACAGCAGCAATTTTTTCACAGTGTACCTCCAAGTGGAAAACATGGGAAGAGGGTAAGAAAAAAGTAGAATGAGCATCTTTTTTTTAGTATTTTGTACAAAACTGATTAAAGTAGACTTCAGGGAGAAAAGCGAATTATGCCATTGCTCAAACAACTGTACATTTAAAAATATTTGAAGAAAAATTGGATTTGCACAAATCCATTACAAGATGTTGATTAAGGTGGTCGTGATTCAGTCCACTGATGGAACTTCTGGTGCAAAGGATTTGGCAGGGAGGGGAAGTAAGAGGTCTGATGCTGCCCAGGGAAGTGGTTGAGTCACTATGCCTGGAAGTATTTACAAGGTGTATAGATGTGGAACTAAGGACATGGTTTTGTGGTGGACTTGGCTGGGTTAATTGTTGGACTTGGTGATCTTAAAGGCGTATTCCAAACTAAATTATTCTATTTTTTCTATGATTTTATCCTCTTTTGTTAATTTTTTTTTTTGAATTTGTTATAAGTCAGACATGCTGACATACATCTATTGTTCAGCATAAAGAAAAGGTCCAGATTTTGCATAAAGGTACATTGCTGTCTCACCTTTTGCAGATCGTTCCATATCACAATTACAGCAAAGAATCTTAGAAAAACCCCAAACCAAAGAAGTTAATTGAAGCCTCGTAAGAGTTTCTCTTAACTCCAAGGCAAATCCATGCACCGCTATTTTTTGTCTTCTTTGCTTCTTTCTGGATGTTATGTCTTGTCCTAAGTCCTTTCACATACTTACAAATACCTCTATGTTCCTATATTTGCTGATTTCAAGATTAAAAGGTTTTCATCATGCTTTTGTCAGTGAATAGTCCTCTTAATTCCTAATTACTTCCTGTTCTCTTCTACATTTTACAATATTTCCATATCCTCATAAAAAGGTTGATTCCCTGAAAGGTCAGGTAGAAGGATTCTCACTGTGATGTTGCTGTTGTGATCTTGTTTCAATCACTGTCAAGGCAGATGAATCCTTGAACTGCTGCCATGCTCAGAGGTCCCTCCTCTCTGTTGATTCTTACCACTGATGTGGTTCTTTGACTTCCTTATTTTCATATTCATATTAACTTCTTATTTTCATAAGAACTATAGCTGAAAGTGATCCATTATGCTTACTGAGCCAGTGAAGGGTTACTGCATACTCATGTTTGGTGTAAGCTAATTTTGTAGACATTAGCCAATATCTGTAAATAGTGTTTCATTGTGAAAAATAATTCCTTGTTACACAAATAGAAATTCTCACTTCCATCTCACTCCTACACAGGACTGCGTATGGAAAAACTCTCACTTTTGCTGTGGGAGTAATGCCTAACAAATACTTATAGGCTGTTGTGCAAATACTTAAAATATTTACCTCTGTTGACAGTTATTCTCCAGTCTGTGTGGCCTAATCACATCTCTTGTCTTTCTCTGAAATCACTCCAGATTGTCAAAGTGTATCTTATAACAGGATGAGCTAATGAAAATTCATTTGACTGGTATATCTCATTTTAGGCTAATTTTGGCTATACCTCAGTAGCCATGGCAAATGAGAAATGTTCTCCTACAGTTTATGTATAGGTTATCTCAGTGGATCAAATTCATATTGGAAAAATGTTAGTCCAAGCTTTCTGGCCCAAGACTTTCTTAATATGCTACACAGTAGTTTACTATAATATCAAAATAGAAGTACAGCTGGGTTTTTTAACCTGTGTTCTCCCCTTCGGCATTGCATTTTCTATGCATTTTCTGGATCCAGTCCATGTGTTACAGGTTATTCTCCACAAAATTTAAAATCAGCTTGTTATCCAAAATTAAGTCCAAATATTCTTTATCCACAGGTAGACACAGTCAGATCATGTTTGTATACCCAAACATGGGGTACAGTTGTGACATTCAGGATCCCAACAATCAATTTACTTTGTGTTCATTGCTGATCAGTGTTGTTTCTTCCCCGTTTAGTCTGTAAACTGCACAGTGGTATTGCTCATGAAGCTGACACTGGTACTTATCACTCTGGTTTTCCTATTGATCTCTTCTCGAAACTGCTAAGACCATGAGGGTCATTAAAGCCTTGATTGGATGAAATTCACTGCAGTGCAGTATATATGTGCTTAAGAAAACAGGGCTTGGATCACTATGAAAGACTTGCAAATTTGAATTTCATATGTGCTCTGATATTGAGGATATCACAACGTCTCCATTCCTTATCCTGCAGTGGTATTTATCTGTGCTTACCATGCTTGAGTCTCATCTCAAATACTGCTATTTCCTACTGTGGGTACAGGGAAATAGCAGTTCAATGACAGTTTGGGTAAATTCTGACTGTAGTTCTGAAGCAGAGGAGTGAATAGGCCTTAATGAAGGGCATGACTGGGTTTCCACAGGTAAAACCCTTTGCTTGAGATCCCTTTATCTGATTTATTTTGAAGTGAGAGTGTGGTCTGTGAGAGAAATATTATTGCTCCCTCAAGACTATTTTAACCCTTTGGATAATAAGCTGAAATGGACATAGGTTCTGTGGGTTTTACTCCCACATCTAATGATATCATATTTGAAACTCTTACAAATCAAAAGAAAATCCCTGTATTCAGATTAGACAATGAGTCTTTTCTTTCCTGCTAAGAGCAGAATACAACCTGGAGGAAAATGGAGTGAGAGGATTCCAGGGTTCACAATCATGGGCAGTAATAATCATACCAAGATTATAGATGAATGAATGTGGAGTGCCACTTGATAGTAGTTTTTGCCTTTTTTTTTTTTTATCCAAATGTATATTGCTTTTAAAGGGATGCAAGATACTGTATTTTTCTTTTTCCAAAAATGATAGAAAAATATTAAGAAATGAGATTAATAACAAACAGTATATTTTTAGTACTCCTTTACCCCACTCGTAATCTGGGAATACATGAATATGAGTACCAAGAATTTGTACAAGTAGTTTTCCCTGGAATAAGGGGAAATGGTGTGCTGATGTAACGTAACTTGCTGCACATTCATTGAGTGTTGAATGCCTGGTATTTAAAATTGAAAGCTGCTGCTATGAGTTCACTAGCTAAAGTAGTGACAGAAGTGCAGGAGGCAATTTTAAACAGTTGAAATCTGTAAAAATTGGTGGAAAGGTAGAAGTTATAAGCCTATCCTCATGTATTGTTTGTCTCATGCTTTCTGGTGCTCCTCACTGAATAATGAAAATGCTTGTTGACTTATTTGCTGAATTCTAAGAATGAAGCAAGTGTAATAGCACTGTTTGGCAGGCTGAAAAAATACTGTGCTTCAGCATGCTTTTGAAGAATTCTAATATCATCAAGGCTTAACAGCACCACTTTTCCATGGAAAAGCATCACGTGGCCCTTCTCTTGCAGGTGGATTTAGCAAAGCAACCTGCCACTTCTGCACTGGATTGAACCACTTCATAAATCAGGACTAAGACATTTCACTACATCACAAGGATTTTTTCTCAGCCCAGGAAGGCTGCAGTTACCTAACTAAAATCCACAGAAAGTTTTGGTAATTAATTTTTCAAATAACTATGCCTACAGTGTCTGTATCTTTAGAGAGGTATAGTGTTTCTCTCTAAAAAAAGAAACACTATAAGACTCAGTTGCTGGCTTAAGGCTTTAAGGAGAACTTTTATGCTTGAGTAGTGTAATACAAGAGTATATTTACTTAGTTTCCTGTCTATTGTATTAGTGGAATAATTATCTCTTTAAAACTTGTTGGTTATGTGTTTTATGACATGTAGCTTTTAACTATATTTATCAGACTCACCTAGGGGCAGTATCTTCAAACTGGCTTTCTGAACTTCCCAGGTGTAATTGAAATATGTGATTTTGTCATTAGGAGTTTATTCATAACTTTTCCATCTTTGAAAAGCTCCCAGGTTGGATCCCAAAGGATCACTAGATGGAGAGGAAAAAAAACCCAAAATTAATTATTAAAAAACATTTCTGTCATTTAGCTGCTGTTGTTGGGTTTTGTTGGTTTGCTTTTTCATCTTCTGGGGTACCTGCACTCAGCAAACTTCAGAGTTTGACTGTATGAAGTAGTTCATGTGTTGGTAACAACAGATTCCTTGCACCTTAGAACTGATGTGCAAAGGCAGCGCAGTTGCCACTGCTCATGTTGAGCAGAGTGTGGAATTTGACCCCTATGAAAGAATTGCAGAGAGGCTTTGAAATCACTGTAATAATATCGATGGATAACAGAGAGGAGCTGGGAAACCAGGGAAGTTTTAGTCAATATAGAAGAACAGCATGTTATACTGCTACCTGTCCTTTGTGCCCTCTGCTGTCCTTCAGGCTCTGAAAACAAGTTACTACAAAATTCTCTGATATTTTGTTTTTCCCACCTGGCATCTCTCTTAGTAATATAAAAACAAGTTCTCTTTCCTTATAGCCACCTAATAGTCTCGTTAGAAGGATCATCTATGCTTGTCTGATTCAAAGGAAGACCTTGGCATCCGTATATATGCAGTGTTGAAGTCAGGATCCTGAGCAAGGAGGCACTTGGATTTAACCCATTAAGGCAATTTTTATTCTACATGATGGATTGAAGTTTGTGTTCCTCCAATTGCTGGTTATCCTACAGGCCTCTCACGTACTGTCATGGAAACACATGTTTTTAAAGTGTAGTAGAGCTTTTACCTCCTCAGGGAGAAAACAGGTGTATTAATTGTGCAATTTTCCTGGGAAGGAAAGCCTTCATACAGTAGGATTTCACGTAGGGAACTGTGCCTTTCAAGGTGCCATTGCAATGTAATAATCAAAAATGAAAGAAAGATGCCTTATATTCTCTGATGCCTGCATTTCCTTAGGTCTGTGGTTAAGGCCATATTCTCTTGATGACGAGCAAATGAAGTGCTGAGGTAACACTGCGCATCAAATTCACTTTATTAAAAAGGAAGTTATGTTTTGGGGGCTATTTCAAAGGTGAGTTAGCATGGACTTGGGAAGGTTTGTTTTTCTTATGTGCAGTAATTCTTTAAGCTGCCTGGTTGCACATGTTGCTGGTGCCTCTCTGCCAGCTGGTGGGTTCCCAGGCAGAGTCTGTCGCGTGCACACGTCACATGGATTCCCCGTGCGCTTGGGAACAGTGCGATCCCTGGAGGGGCGTGGTCCTTTGGGGGCTGAAGTGCTCAGCCGTTGCGATGAGATGGTTCTGCTTAGGAATTCAGGGCACAACGTAAACCTAGCTGTGGATCGTGCCATTCCACCTTCTTTTTTTTTTTTTTTCATAAGCATGGGATGTGATATGGTTCACAACGATATGTTTCGTCTTGTGTTGTTGCTCTCAGATCGCGCGTGTGAGAACACAGCGTCTCGAAAACGATTTACAAACACGGGCGCGGTGTCTGATGGCACTTTATTTGTGAAGGAAAAGGCATATGTTTGCCTTGTGGTGTGTGCCTGTGGATCAAAATGCAATGAAAAGTGAACTGACTACATCAGTATGAGGCATGTTACTTCCAAAAAAAAAAAAAAAAAGGCAGCAAAATGCTGAATGGTATATGGAGATAGCATACAATTTATTGATTCTCTCTGTGTGGTTTATGGCTATAATGGACTTTATGAAAACCCTAAGCCTGTCTATTTTATCTTTGTAAATAATTGACTGAGAACACTGTTCTAAATGGGATAAGTGGAATGAGATACATGCAAGGAGAAGGCTGTGCAAGTAATTATATGTATGCAGTACATTTCGGCCCTCTCTGGCAAAGTTCAAATAAATTTCTTCACACTGCCTGAAAATCAGAGATGTAATTTTTGGTTCAAATCTGTTGTCACAACTACCCTTAGCTCTACTGTAATTTGCATTTCAAGTGTACTAGAATCTCTGAGCACTTCCTTTGTCTTTTTTTACTGTTAATACCTGATTTCACAGTTATTTATAGCCTTGCTGTATTACTTGACTGTTGCTAATATCTCATTTACTATTCTGACCACCTTGAACAGCCCTTTTACATGATACTTCCTGGAGTGTCTAGTCTTTTATCCCCCTGGCTGTATCTTCTAATTTCTCTCTGGCTGTAAAACAATCTCATTTCTTTGCTCCAGAAAGTATTTTAATTTTGTATTGCAGGGCTCAACATGGATGCCAGGGAACGTAGTAAGGCTAATGCATAGTCAGAAGATGGAGACCTTTAGTGTCTTAAAGAGTTGAACTTGGAGAGGCCACAGCTCATATAGCTCCTGGTTCCCACTAGGCATAGGGCCACATATATTCTGCCTAAGTTTAGGTTGCCACTGAACGGAGAAGTCCATCCTCTTGCCAGTGGCACTTATTTCCACCTGGCCTTTTGTGCTGGCACTTAGTTTATCTGACTGCCTAACAAACCAGATCAAGGACTGATCCTGCTGCAAACTAATCTTGTATTTCTTCTGGTTTGATTTTTGGGTCAGGTCTCTAACCTGCTTTATGATGCAGATGTAAGATGCAAGTGTCAACATAAGCAAGGTGGAGAAATAAATGACCGAGGTCAGGAGGGAGAGCAGAAAGAACCCCCACTTTGAAGGTCCTGGGTTGCACACTCCCTGAGAACTGGCAAATGGGAATTGCTGCCTTGCACAGGAGCAAAGGTCTGCCAAAAAGGTGATTGGCAACATCACTCATCTTTAAATGGCAGCAGCTTCTGGCTCCCTGTGCAGTTTCTATTGACAAGGTCTGTCTTTAACAGGGGAGACGGATCTGAAGTCTGGCACTCCAGCCTTTGTAAGCTGTTCATCCCTGCTGCAGAGCACTCAGTGGTACAGGTTACATAAAGTAGTCTCTGCAATGTAAACTGGCATAAGTAAGTGCCTTATAGAAGATAAGCATAATTACCCAACCCCCTAGGTAGAAGCACCCATAACGTTTGCCAAACAAAAATTCAGATAATTGGAATATCTGGTTTAGCACATTCTGAAATTGGCGTGTCAGACCTAAAAATCTCTGATTTGGTCTTTCTAGCTCAGTGAGTTGGATTTCCAGTTGGGAGATTCATTCAGCAGAGCGTAGGTTTTAAACCAGATATATATTAAAACCACCAAAGCCTTTGCCTCAGGGCCTGCCATGGGAATTATATTCCTAGATAAATCAGAATACCATCTGTACTGCCAACTGCAATGTGAGAGAGTTAAACAAGGCACCTAACAAAAATAGGTGCCTCTCTCCAGGCTACTTTACTTTTCCTAGACAGTCACGGGCCTCTGAAGAGTGTATTTCAGATTGTGACTCTAAGTTACCCAAACCTAACTTACCTGAAACCCAAGGCAGGCAGGAAGCAGACAATATTACATCATGGAATATAAGTGATGTCTGAATTGGTTAATAAATCCTGATAGAGGATAGGGGATTTATTATCCATTTGCCTATAGAGGCAAATAATTTTGACAAGACAAAATCTGATTACAGAGGGCTGCTGCTGGTGAAACAAAAGAACTGTGGTGAATGGATGGTAAATGAAGTTTATACTGTTGAACTGTGCTGATGATTTTGGCAAAGCTGATCATGGCAAACCCTGCAGAAGTTCACTCACTGGGCACCAGCAGCTTCTGTTCTGACAAAATTCACTTCCTTTTTTGATGCTTACATTGGTTATCAGGCAAAAACTCAACCATAGTTACAGGTAAATACACATCAGGGACTGCAGGGAGAAAGCTTTCCAGAAACATTACAATTAAGTGAAAACTTAGATACTTTTAATTTTAGAATGTTTATGTAAATCTATACATGTTAATGGAGAGAAATGCATGTATAAATACCCTGAAGTTTACCCTGGAGCGATGTGGTAATTACCCGGTTATGAGTTGTGCGTGTTAATTTTTTTCAGGTGATTTATCTGGTTTATCTGGCTTTTAAAGACATTATATTTTCCTTCTTTTCTATTTTTTTTAATGCTCCTATTTTTACAACAAAGCACATATAGAATTCCTACAATTATGAGTGAATGGGGGAAGTGCAGGCAAGAGTAGACTACGAAAAGGAAGAGCTGAAGGAGAGGCAGCTACTCAGTTAATCTGTGAGGAGATAACTGGCAATAACATGAAACCAGTGCAGGGATGTGGCCAGAGTGGCAAGCAGAAAGGATACTTTTATCAGCATTGTTTCAAAGCAGCTATTACAGTAAGTATTAAGAGAGGAAGAGAAGCAATTACAGCAGTGAACCCTAACTGAATTTTGAAATACCTTTTAATAATGTGCAGTACAGGAACTGCATCTTTAGCTAAGCAACTGGGACATGTTCTGGATGTGGATGTTTCTTACCTGCTTTGAATAGAACCACAAATCCAGAGACAAATTTTAGCTTAATTTGTAATCGAGAGCTCGTGTTTATGGATTTGTAAATAAGACCTGGTATCGGCACTTTCGGAGTTGCAAATGTTTTGTTAATGGGGCTGGGCTGTGCACAAAACCCTTCCATTGTAAGTATTTTTGAGTGCCTGATTTGTCAAAAAAATAATCAAAGATACAGATTATATGAGCCTTTAATATTCATTGTTATTTACTTCTGAAAGGTTCAGCTGGTTTGCTTTGTGATTGCTTTTCTAAAAGAATTGCTGCATTGTAATCAATTTACTGTGTGCAGTTTTAAATGTCAGGGACATTTTTGTTACTTAACCTGCAGACTCATGCAGGAAGGGATGAGGCAGACTTTTTGAAGTAAGGCTATCTTAAGGTTTAACTGCTAAAAGATTTCAGGTTCAGCATATCCAAGTGTAGTATATGCTTTGTTATTTTTTCCTTTTTTTTTTTTTTAATTTAAAGTTGAACTGCATTTTAGGAAACAGCTAAGGTGCATTAATTCAGGTATATTTTTTTTCATTCCATGTTTCTGATGATTCTTTTAAACTTGATAAGTATAAAACCTAATGACTGATTGCTTTTGAATATTGACATTATGTTTGAAAATTTTGAGGAAAGAGTTTCTTTTTCATCAAAACAGATATTTGAGTGTATAATTCAATTAAAATGTCATAATCATAAAACATTTAACGAAGCAAACTGCTCTGTGCACTAATTTGAAGAAAAGAAGTTTTTAAATGGAACTCCATGGAGCTTTTGTAGATATGTAGGCCTCTCTTCACTGCTGGTTGAGTTTATTTAAAGAGCTTTTCTAGTCACCTTTGAACCCAAATGATTTCTCCAGATGTACTGAAGTGAACAATGTAAAAATCTTGCTGCTTCAGCAGAACAGGATCCAGCTGGCAGGGAACTGGATCTGCAAGTCATTGGTTACAGCTGTGTTTCGATTTATGTGATGGTTGAAAAAATAAATTACTGGATTAAATGGCTAGAAAGAGGACTCTTTGTTTAGCCCTTGTGTGGGGACTGAAAGTGTTTATGGTGCTGTTTTCTTCAGAGCCTTTGCAAAGTAAGCTGGACAAATAGACTTATTCAAAACTTCTCTGAAATGTTTTGCATTCAGCTTTATTTCTTTACAGAAGAAACTGTATGTTTTTGTATAATGCTCTCAGCCAGCAACCGCTTTTAAGGTCTCTTGGCCTTTGAGAGTGGCGGTCGCATTTTAGCAATGTCTTTTAGGCATTGCAGTTTATCACTGGAAGGCAAGTTTCCTTTTGTTAAAGGTTTTCAAATGCATTTCTTGGCATGCACACAAATACATGTAGGGACTCTGTCAAACTCATAACTTTTTAATGGGTTTAATATTTCAGCTTTGTATACCACTTACCTTTTGCTCTACATAATAATGCTGATGTAATTGTAAATTGGGTGCACAATAATTTACAGAGCAGGCACAATGAAATCAGAAACCAATGCCAAGTGTTTGGATTATCATATATCTTAATGCTCTAACGATGGTGATTATGTCTTATTACCTGATATCCTGATTCTGCAAAGATTTGCATCCTTAATTTTACTGAACAGCTCCACTGTCTTTGATAAGGCTGAGTGGTACATAGAGCTCACAACAGCTTTGTTAGCTATTTTGCTAAGAAATGTGCTGGGGTTTTTTTAATCTTTATAAGGTTGTGGTCCTGTGCAATCCCACGAGCTGCCTTTTCTACTGGAGGTAGCTTGGATTGAAGGAGTTGAGATGTAACTTCATGCAGTGAAGTCCTGACTCCACTGAAGTCACTGGACATTTTGCCACTGACTTCTCTTAGGCTACAATTTCACTTTCAGAACTAGATTTTAATGCTTTTACTAATAACAAATATCCCAAGACCCAGAAGTGATTTCTCTTAAGTAGAGAAACTGCTTGTGAAGTGATATGCTACCAAATGTGAACAAAAGATTTGGTATTAGACCAACAGGAATTTTGAAGATTTCTTGCAGAAGCTATGAAAAGCTAAATAATAGCATAGAACTTTCAGTCACGACAGACAGTGAGCGTATAGTGCATTTTTTAAAGCTTTAGCTGGCTTTCAGCATAATAGTTTGCAAAGCCAGGAGCTTTTCAGCACTTATATCTGTTTATTCAGCAATATTTCCTAGTAATTATTTTAGGCCGACCATTTAGTTTCATTTTACAGTCATAAAGCAGTCCGTAGCTGTAGCCGAGTATCGGTTATACTCTATTTATTAAAACATTTCTAAAACAGTGCTTAAACACGGGAAATTATGGTTGTGATTAGATCGTAAGCGTTGTCCTATCAAGATATAATTACTTTTCTAAGAACAGTTTTCACAAATCGTTTTCAAAGGGCTGCCTTCATAAAATCCTACAAAGTGCTGACCAAGAAGAGCTAAATACCAGAACAGTTCTTTTCCAAGGCAAAAATGAAACCAAACAAGTTGACCATGTTCCATCATAAGCCACCCTCAGAAATACCAGAGAGAGGCTTAAAATATTTTAAATAGAATATTTCCCCTCCCCCCTTTTTTATTGTTGTCCCCGAGAAGCATTATTACATTAAGAGCCATGCGACAGAAAGTCATGGTGATGCAGAATAAATAACCATAATGTATCAAAAGCAGACAAAGGTGTGATTGATCTGTCTGGAATTGGCAGACTCTTTCGCTGTGTCAGGCTGTTTCTTTGATCAATGAAGGTATAGCCTCTGACCTTTAAAAAAAATCAATGAGATTGATTGAAAGGAGAGAGAGAACTATGAGAATGCAGGATAGCTTTAACCTTCACTGTCTAGAAAATTTAAAATATTCCAGTTTTGCAGACATGGAACCTGCTATTTTGTATTTTCTTCTTAAAAGCGTTTGCTTTTCCCCAGCCTGCTTTTGAAACTTCTTAGAACAAGGCTGTAGAAATGATGCGTCCGAATGTTTCTCACAAATGTTTATCTTCAGATCACATTGTTGAGAAAATAGGAAGGTTTTTTTCCTATAGCAGAATTCTGTACATTCTGTTACTGTTTGCAGCATGCACTGAATGTCTTTGATTTCCTTTTATAAACTCGGATTCTTATGTGGCATATACGTATCCAAGAATTGGTGCTCTGAGAAATAGTTCAGGTCGTTTCAGAGACATTATTCGTCCGAATAAAGTGACTTGTACTGCACTATTTCAGGATCAGGTCCACTGATGATTGCAACAATAGTGTGTAACCAGCATGGAGGGATGAATTCTGGGAATAAACAGCATCTTTTGGTGATCTAGTTCTACGTAATCTTGTGGTTTGATCCATTATATATGTATGTATATATATACATGTATGGACATATACCTGATTAGTCAGGAAACAGTAAAAATGTCATACTAGAAAATTTATGAAACAGGATTTTTAAAATAGTGCTTGGTACTTTACATCTTTCTTATTGAACAGACTGCAAATGCAGACTTGAGTGCTTAGTGAAAAACAGTTTTTTGAACAGTTGGAGTTTCATTTTAGCACTGGGCTCTTTCTTCACGTTGTGCTGATGCTGTACTAAGCAGTAACACAAATCAGTTAGTGATGTAAGTATAAAAAGTGCTCATAAATAGAAAAGTTAATTAATTCATTATTTCATGCTTTCAAAGCTGAAGGAAACATAGGTCAAAAAAAGAATATATATCATAGTGGTTTGTTTTCACAAATAATTACTTTTTTTAATTGAAAATGTTGGTGAAATCAAGGTCTACTGAATAGTATTCACACACAGAGTAATTCAAACTGCAATAATTTCTGCTGTCATATGTCTTTGTTTTAATAAAGGGCAGGTAAATTGACAAGTCAGCAAGGAGACGGTATAATAGCATTTCTTGAGTAAGATGGAGCTTGCGTAGGAAGAGAAGGATATTGCTGTTTCTCTGTAATTTTATTTCTATGATTTCCTTTCTTTAATAGATTGCGTAGGCTCTACATATTTTTAATACTTCATAATCAGGTGGGAATTTCAGCTAAGTTACAAAAGGCACTCTTACTAAATAACAAGACAGTCTGGGTGTAGCATTTGTAAAGAAGAAAATAGGAGGATAGTTGGGGGTTTTTTTGTGACAGATCTGGAACTAGATAGCTGTGGGAATTTTCTGAAGTCTTTATCTGCTTGGTGTTCATCAGTGAGGTGAGAAGGTGTTATGGACAGAACTATGGACTAGGTCATTCTAACTAGGCACAGGTCATTCTAACAGTGTCACTGTTCTGAGTCATTTACATGCTGCATTAAGAGAAACTAAACCTTTTATTTTATGAGTACCCTTTCCATGTGCACTGTGATGAAGAAACTTTTGCTTCTAGAAAAAGAAAAGGGATGAGTGTGTTGTGTCCCAGTTGGAGCGCACTGAGAATATGAAGATGAGAACTGTAAAATTAGAATAGTGACCGATATTAGTGCATTCTTCCCCTCCTGTTAGATGCATTCTGATTTTGTTCCAGTTATATTTAATTCTTGTCATCACATTCTCCTAAAATTATTATTTGTTATTCCAGAAAGTCCTTATCTGTCACACAAAGTTTGCATTAATATTGCAAATCACCTTACTCCTGCTGTCTAAGAAACAAAAGGCTCATCCTATTTGGGTGGGTTTTGATAACTGACATGCATACCCAGCCTCACCTCCCCTCCCTCTCTGTCCAGAAGTAATAATCCAGGAAACGCCTTCTTTTTCCTTTTTTTTTTTTTTAATTTTTTTGATGCTTTCAGCAATGGCTGCTCCTTTTTCTGTTCTTCCTGGACACAAACTACATCTTTCCAGTGTGGATGAGGATGCTGTCCCCTTGTGGATGATGCTCACAGTCTTTAGCTGCTGCCTGCAAAACTGAGCACTGCCCTTCAGCCAGTTTAAGGTGGTGTCTGGTGCAGTGCATTCATTTAGCATTACTAAAGGACAAAATTAAGGTTCTTTTTGTATCTCATGCCCCTGTCAGCTAAATCTTTCCCAGAAAAGAGGCAAAGCTGAGGTCATTTTTTTCCATCTGTGAGGGGTCAGTGACTGCAACAGTCGTTCCTGGCTGAGGCATAAGCCTGTGAAAAGCACCTATACTAGCAGCTGAATCATTTTCTAGGCCAATTTTTTATGTTTCAACTAATGAAAACAGCTGGGTCATTAAATCCAGCAATCGATCTCCAATTATAACCTGTCTTGGACAGCACGGCGCCCTGCCCCGGCAGGTGCCCTCCCCGCAGACAGACCCCCAACCTCAGCCTCTGCCTCTACCCTGAGACACCAATTTGCTGCCCCATCCCACACCCACTTTCTTGCTTTTCTAGGAGCACAAATTCCTCCCCAAAATATCACTACCATGGCACGGGGGCTAATTGTGCTATCCAGCGTTCACGGTGCTGTGAGGACTGAGGCCACCGTACGTTCGGTCTTTCCAGCTGAGAAGCAGATCTATGGTTAAAAAAGGTGTGGTTCTGCTTGGAAACAGAGGCAGTGTGTGCAGGCAGTGATGTAACTGTAAATCTACCGGGGTTTTCTTTCACTATTATTATCTGAGTCTATCAACAGAATAAATCAAATTAAAGTGACCAAAATTCCGGATACCTGCTAGCTGGATTCTTTCTTTCCTCCTGAGAAAGTGAGAGTACGATATGTGGCAATTGCTGGAGCATTTTTATGAAAAGATTTTCAATCTTTTCAGGGTCTGCACAGGAATAAAAAAAAAAAAAGTTAAATGGTTGACATTTAATCTTCATACAGAGAATAATAATTACAGGCAAGAATTTAAAGTGGTTTTGCTCATAGTCAAACCTGATGGTTCTTTTCTCCTTGCATTTCATGAGGATTTACTGTACTGTGGATGCAAAATGTAAATGATGGGCAATTCCGTGAAATTCAGGCATGCACACAAAACTGTCTTTCCAACTTTTTCACACTTACCCTCAAACTGAAAATGGATTTTCCTGGTGGCTGATTAACCAGAAATGAGTTGTTTCTAACTAGATTGAGGGGAGGAGGGTTCTGTAATATTGGATTAGTGAAAGGAGTGAACAGCTTCAGTTTAATTCAACTAGTCTTCTATTTTTAATCTCCAAGGAAACAGCTGACTTGAATGTTAATTAAACAGCAGTCTTTGATCCACCCAGCCACTCCCGGAGGCATAATAATAATATATAAGGGCACAGCAGCAAATGTATAATAGGTACATTTAAAGGAGTGCATCTAATCTCACCATATTCAGATTTAAAACATTCCTTGCTGACCCACTCTTCTGTTATTTAAATAGAGGAAGGGGAAAAGAGGGGAAAATGCTAAGTGAGTTAAACTTTGATGGTCTGAAGGTAGGGCAGCAGAGCAAGTGTGAGTTCCTGTTTTGAGGATGTATAAGGGTTAATGATTAGAAGAGTGGAATCAGGAAAGACCTTAAGCCCAGATCTATGACAGTGGTAATTGAGCTGATTGATTACGACATCTCGTTTCAGACGACTATTGATTTAATCTAGTCTGCAGTCCCATTGGCCCCAGAGGTGCTCCCGAGTGAGGCTCAGCACTTGAACCTGGGTACTCTTCCCTACTCAGTGTCTGGATATAAATTTCCAGAATCTTGCAACCATTTATAATTTTCACTCATCTTCTCATGCTTTTATTCAGAAGCTTCTAATTTCATCAGGCTAATGTTTTTAACCGTTGAGGGGACAGACGCAGGGAACATGAAATGGCACAGACTGAAAAGGGTGGGTTTTTTAAAAAAAAAAAGGCAAGGCAGAGAGCCGGGACTATGTGGCTAGTATTTGCATCTGTTGTTTCTGATTCGCAGAGCTAGCAAAGGCTGCTTTTGGAGGCAGTCCACAAAGCTGGGCTATCAGTAGGCAGTTTGCTGTACGCGCACGTTCAATTATTAAAATAGTAGACTTTTTTTTCTGTCTGATAGCCATAGCGAGGTCATGACATTAATTTATCCAGGGTATTGTGGGTAACTATACAGAAAAAAAGCATAAAGGGCACAGATGCTGGAGCAGCAAAAAATGGATGGGTCTGAGCAAAAGGAGATTAAGAGGCGATGACCAATCTAATGTACGTATAGCAGTAAGAAGCCGGCATCCGTCACAGACTGTTGATGGCAATAAGTATTTTAAGCCATGCTGTGCATGTGGTAATTTTTTATTTTTTTTTTTTATACCTCAGTAAATGCTAAGCTGAATGCTGTAATCCTGTATTTTTTCAGTTTCCCAAATCTGATTTTGGTCTTGTTTTTGTTGTCTCATGCTTGGCGTTCTTCGCTCGCTCTCTGTCTGTGGGTGTGTGTCTGTCTCTGTCTCTCCCTTTTCACTGAGATTACAAACTTAACTGTTTCCTAATTGTCTACTTTCCTCCATCCTTTTCCTAAGAAATTAATTGCCATCACCACGGCCGGTCATAAGCGCGTACTAACTGGGCTTAGGGCGTGTGCCCCGGCGTTTTGGCTTTCTGTCTTTACTTCGAGGCTGCGCGGTGTTTTCTTTTGGACCTTTCCTGCAAGTGGATGCCCTTCACCTTTGCTGCTGCCTTAAGGTTGCCAAAACCTGGCTACCTGAGCCGGGACTGCGGTGCAGCACTGCATCCTGGGACCTGCCTGCCCGGCTACGCCGAGTGCTTCTACGGCACCAGGCAGCTCTGAGAATTGGCTGGCGAATTGCGTATCACCTGTCCCCCCCCTCTGGTAAATAATTTTTATACCGCGAATCACAGTGGTGTGGTATTGTCTGGAAAAGTAATTCCCAAATACTGTTGGCGTAAAAAGGGAAAAGCCGAAAGACTGTCAACACCGTAAGTCATTAAAGTCCCTTGCCTTAAGAACAAAGGAACAAGGTAAAACTGCACACAATAATTATGCTCTGTGGATTTTCATAGCCTGTCAGACAACTTGTGCCTGTGTTTCAGTTATCAGCCTTTGTGCTTTGTTTTGTGTTGTGTATTTTATGTACTTGTCTTGAGTTTCTGTGTGTGTGTGTATTTGGTGTACGTGTATGTGTTCAGGCTTCTCTACCAACACGGAGCAAATACCATACAGAAAAAATACACAAGTGTAGCTCAAACATGCATTTTCAGGACTCAGTGTGGTGGTGAGGGTGTATTGCCATTGTTCTCTCACAGTGCTCTCTCTGACGCAAGCAGCTTCTATTTTATATTTTATTTTAATTAAGAAGTCTAAAAAATTAAATAAAAAAAGAAAAGAGAAAAAAAAATTGCTTAGTCCAGTTAAATGCCAATTGAAGTTCAGAAACTCACGGTTTCAGCACAGTGAATGGTGATTCAGACCCTGGCAGGGTTTTGGCTATGAGACAATTCCTACTTATAAAGAGCACAATGAAGGGGGGGAAAGATAGCATTAATTTTGAGGAAGATTAATATTAGTCTTTTAATGTTCATTATTTTCTGAAGAAGTGAATCCTTGTAGCTTTTGAGAGCTAGTATGTCCTTCCCACTGGTATTTATTCGAGCAAAGGAAAAAATGAAGAAGGCGTAGAATAAACTCCTAAGACTGTTCAAGAATTACTGGCATTATTTCTCTCTACATCACGTGTGAGCCTGGGTTGCCTGCTATTCCTGAGGCAGAGGATCGAGGATGAAAGTCTGTGTGTCAGAGCCTGTTTTCACAACTGCATTTGGAGATCTGTCTTATTGATTAGGAAAAAAAGGGGGTGGGAATAGGAGTGTGAGGTGAGGGGAGGACCGACTGACTACTGGCTTATTGCAGCTCAAGACATTTTCTTCCGGAAAGATGTCAAACAACTGAGACACAGCAACAGAGGAAGTAGAAAGGTGGAAAAATAAGAAGAGGGACCCTTTGGAAGAAATGAAGGCATTCCTTATGAGAGCCTTGAGGTTTTTTGGTTTTTTTTTTTCTTCTAACATCTGACCCACAAGGGCTAGAGTGACAGCGTCATGCAAATACTGCAGTCCAGCAGGTCTGAGAGAGGGTGGATGCTAGAGAGTGAGTTAATGTTAATGATGAGTGCAGTGAAAATACCAGCCGATACCACCCCCTCCACACACAACTGCTCTGAGTCAGCATCCGCTGCTTTGCCTTGCCTTTTTGTGCGTGTGTGTGTGTGTGTATGTGCGCGCGCATGTGTATGTGTGTGTGTGCGTGTGTGTGCTGGTGACTGTGTGTGTGCATGGAAGGTAAAGCCAGTCAGTCAGTGAGAAGCAAAGGTACGTTCGAGAGCAACTAAAATCTGACTGATTTCCATCTTCAGAGCATCAGATGTATTCCCTAAAGAGGATGGGTCTATGCGATGGGGGTGGTATAATTATGTTAATGTCATATTTATAGAGGGGAGAGATTTTTCATTCTAATTATTGATTTGAAAGCTGTGGTCAAAATTGTTTGTTAAATCATGATCAGCTTTAAAAAAAGAAATTGAATGAAATCTAGGGGCTGCTATACATATATCTCTCTCTCATATATATATATATTTTGTTTCATTTAACTATTTTGTGTCTGAGGCATAACTGATTGAATGGTGCACAGTGACAAAGAAACGGCTCTTATATAATGTTGCATTATATCATCAGCTGAAATAATATTTTAAATAATCCAAAATGTTCTGAAATCTGAAGTATCAGTGTGGAGGGGAGGGTGAAGGGCAGGGGTGGGGGTGGGGGGCACTGGCAAATCTTTTCTTCGGCAGAGCACTCTGTACAGCTTTCTTGTAAATGGATGATTCACCTGTTCGACCAGCAGAGATTCTAATTCTTCCCCCCCTCTTCTCTTTTTTTTTTTTTTTTCCTTTTTAAAGCTGAACGGCTTCCCGAAGAGCACTGAGTTTTCTATGCCAGATTCTGCTCCAGTGGCTAGGACCTTTATGGCTGCTGTTTCTTTTGCTCTGGGATCTGATGGAGAGAAAAAAAAAATAAAAAAAGCCACGGTGGATCTTGTCCCTAAAGTAGAAATTTTCTTTTTCATTCTGCAAACAAGGCTAAAGATCGGAGGAGAATGAATGCAAAAGTAATTCAGGACTGTGGTTGTGCCATTAAAAGTGTTCGGCTTCAGAACAAAATTATTCGGGAAATCCGAGCATTTCTTCTTACTGTATCGACAGTATTTGAAAGTTATGTGTGCTTTGAGTAATCTGGTTCAAGTGACAACAATCTCTGCATGTCAATGTTTTCTGCAGCTTATGGAGTAAAGTATAGTTTTGCCATTGGAAAGGAAGAAGCTTTTTGTAGCAGTCTGTAGAAGGATTAAATGTTGAACGTGGGGAAGAGGCAAAAAGTGAATACACGCCCAAAGGTTATCCTTGCATCGTGAATGGGTTTAAAGTACTCTGCAACCCAGGGCCCACCTGAACAGTAGGACTGAAAGTATAATGGGGAAATATTTCAATTAGAACCCCCTTGACAAGCATTTAATCCTTCTTTCAGGCATTAAAGAAAATATAATAAAATTGTTACTGTACAAAGCAGATTTTAACCCGTTTATAGAGGCTTCCCTCAGATGCATTATAATAATATGGCTGCTTGCAAGATGAGGCAGTGAAGATTTTTTTCCTGTGTTCTTTGTTTTTTCTTTTCAAAAGTTAAGGACTATACTCTCAGAAAAGTCTGTTCGGTCAGCTGATACATTGTTTGAATGTATGTATGCGTCTTGCCTGCTTATTTGATCTTTTCTGCCCCCTACTTGAAACTGTGGTTTGTTTATCTGGGGGGAAGGAGGGGTTGTTGATTTGGGGGGGATGTTGTTTTTAGGGGGTTTTTGGGGGGGTTGGTTTTTTTTTTTTTTAACAATAGCAGTGAAAGTTTTGCTGACAGCGGTTATGACTACTAAGCAATTCAGTTTATTGGAAGACGAATTCTACTGGACCATATCGGACTTTTCCTAGTCCCTGAGACCCTAACTTGTGAGGTTTTTTAGCAACAATCACAAGTCAGGCTCTTGGGACCTAGGCGGAGGGGAACCAGCAGCTTTGGACTGTGATTGTTTCTCTGCAGAATTTAGAGAACCAAAGGAGCTTTCCTTGTCTCGAAGGGTAAAAAGGAAAAGATACCTATTTCAAATGTTAAGCAACACAACTGTTCCTAAAAGAAAAAAGAAAAAAAAAAATCTAAACAACTGTTATCCATTGTACAACATTAGGAAGTTACATATTTATGTGTTTAGAAAACTGAACTAAATGCCATGTAACATTTAGAATTAAAATTTAACCTGAATACCAGTTTGCACCCAAAAAAAAGCCCAAACAACAAAAACAACAAAATCCCCCTCTCAAAACTGATACTAAAATATACAAAAGGCTTTCAACCATGATGTTACTATTACTATTATAGAAAATTCTGATAATTATCACAAAGTATAGAGTCATCCTGACTGTTGCAGCATTAACTCTTAAAACATAAAACAAAAACACTGATGTTTGAGGCCTAGAAAACATTCATTCTATTGTTTGAATAATGATTTCAGTCTACAGGAAAACTGTTGCTTAGCTTTTCCTGTAACATGAGACAAAGAGTATTTTGTAGTTAATTGCCATCTTTTTTCTTTGTCCAAGTGAAAACACAATATGTCATTTAAAATATTCTCTCATTTAATTTACATTTTAATCTGAGATGGAATATTGGTTTAAAAATCATACTACAGCATTAAAATCGCTTTGCACCCAGAATCACTTTCTTGTACCTGTTCAACTTAAAATGAGCCACCAGTACTCTAAGTACTAGACCCAGCTTCTAACTTCTCCATCACTTTTTGCATTTTTCACCCCTCTGACAAAAAACAGTGTGAGCTTTAGGTTGTCCCTCATGTGTTAAGTACTTCACTGACTTTGCATAAGAAGATTCACAAGCACACGAGGTATTTCACAAGCACACTGTTCATTAAACTCAAACTTCCTATCTACAACACAGAATATGATTTGTATTTCTTAATATTTTATAGGTGGTGTAGTTCTGAGTAATTTTTCTCTGTTTCCTGTGTCTAACCAAGATGCTGCAAGACCTTGTTGATACATCAGACTTCACTGAAACAAAGACTTCACACAGATCAGGCATCTAAACTATTTGTTCATTTCAGAAGTGGTATTTTGGCTGCAGTATATTTTTTCCACTTGCGTGGGAGGAATTGTGTTTTATTGTAAGCATCAACACTATTGTTAAAATAAATGGTTCTTATCTGTTAGTATAATACTTTTTCTTCTTGTCTTGTTTTCTTAAGAGACAGAAACTGTGCGCTGTACATAGTTTTCAAGTTGCTCAAGATATAATTAGTCTTTAAATAGTCATAAAAATATTGCCTTAGCAATTACAATGATGATACAGTTCCTGTAAATATGCAATTCTTTTCTTCGTAAACTGTCAGTCCCACATGCTAAGAACACCCAAAAGAGCGACTTGCAAAAATTTAGATACAGACGTAACTTTTTAACACAGACATGATATTCAACATTGACTTCTGTTTAGGCAGTATTGGAAAAGTCAATCTGAATGTGTACAGGAAGGGCGGACTCACCCAGCTAGGTGCTACACTCCTCAAGCCCTTCAGTAGCAATTGACATGTGTTTTTTACAGCAGTTTTCAGTCCTGAAAACAGATTATTTAAGATACTGATCAGCTGAACAGGTATTCTGTTCATTCAGGCTGCATAATGAGATAAAACCATATTGCGTGTTGGTATATACATGTCAATATGCAATTTAAATTACGCATAGTATTTATCAGAATAAAAATCCATATAGATTTAATCAGCTATACTGTGCACATGTCTATGCATATTAAAGATTTTCATTGCATTTATTTTTCAATCGGCAAAATTTACTTGAATGAGGATAGTTCACATTCAGCACTCTGAATTTGCTTTGCATTTAACACTGTGAGTGCAGCGAAGGTGAAACTCTAGTGTGAAACATTTGGTCTGTCAGTCTGAAGATTTCAACTATGCTCTGCTCTGCACTGAGAGTGAGAAGATAATGAATTATTAGAAACCCCTGCCTAGTGTATTTGGTGCTACAGCAAAAGCTGTAATTATACAGTCCTACCTCTGCACTACTGCTTGAACTGGGATGACTCCAATGGCTCTACTCTGCCCATTGTACTCAGTGCTGCCCCTTGCCATAGAGATGAAAAAGTTGGTGCATTGCCTTCCTCTTTTCCTCCTCTCTCTTCTTCCCCAGTCTCAACACAGCCAAGCCAACCTCAGGTACACAGGTAGGACAGAAGTGGATGAAGGGGAGGGAGAATCACGATCTCCACTCGGGCAAAATTCCCAGCAAGGCGAACAAGATATAGTTCTGGGGCTATGTGACAATGCCTACAGACACCATACAGAAAGCAGTCTTATTTACCCTGTGACAGTATATGAAGGCTGTCTCTATTAGCACAAATAAATAGAAAGCATCATCTTCAATATGCTATGCTTAGATATATGTACAGAATTTCAATATAGTCTCATTTCTATATGACTTGATGTTGTTTCAGTGCAAAATGCATTTAAATGCTATTTAATATGTGATTTCAGAGTAATCAGCTTGTGCTACAACAAAAACAAAAAACCAAAACACAAGCTCTTGCAAAGGGGGAGGAAGAGAGAGAGAGAGAGTGAAAATGATGTGTGGTGCATACAAAAAAGGAATGATATTAACAATTCGATGAATTCCTAGTTGGTAGACCAGACTGAGCCAGACGCATATATTAACGGCTGTCTGCTGCTGATGTGAGCCTGCTCAATGCGGTGGAAATGAAGGATCACCTAGTCCCTGACACCAGCTTATTTGTACGTTTTAATTTTAAAAAGGAAAATCACTGTTTTACATAAACATCTTAACCCCTACATGATTTTTTTTCTTTTTTCCTCTCTCATATTGTTTGCTAATTTACTGTCAACTTAAAGTGCTGTTTAGCTACAGCCCAACAAAAACATCAGTCAAAAAGCAGAGGGAAGTGTTAGCTTCTCTTTTGTCTGACATGTACAATTGAGTTATTATTATGATAATTGTCTATTTTAATTTTTAGTCTTCATGGGAGATGCAACAATTTTCCAGAGCTTCATTTTGGAAGCATTTTAAGTTTCAACAATATGCCGTTTCATATTTAACTCAAACAATAAAATTAAAAAAAAAATGCTTATAGCTCAAGATGGGGTGATTTGATCAATTCTTTTCATTAACCTGAAAGTCTTTAGCACCTTAATATAATATCACATGTATGGGGCAGGATTCCTTTTCAAACCACATAAACTCTCGGATCCATTAATACAGTGCTGAAGACTGTTACATGAGTCAAGGGAATTCCACTCCAAGTTAATTACTGTTGGAATTAGAGGAAAGAATATTTTACTCAAAGTTGTATAACAAGAATCTACAATTATCACATTTCAGGGCATTGCTCTGTTCATTTGATGAAAAATGTCAATGAAGTTTAACAGAAGATGTTCTGCCTTTCCATGGGTAATGAAAATCGGCACGTTCACAATAAGCTAACACAACATTTTCAGTGTGTTAATATGCAGTGCAGAAGAAAATTCTGTAGGCAGTAAATGTAGCCATCATTTTGATTTGCCCGTGTGATGATTAGGCTCAATTCCTGAGTGGGTACATAATTTCACACTGAAAAGCAGTCATCTCCTCTTAGGGACCAACTGTAGCCTACCAAGAAAAAAAAAATTAAAGAATTAAAGAATGCCTGAGGTCTATAACTAGCTAGGCAGTCAGATAGATACAGACAATGGGGAAAAAATATCAGGAATATTATAAAAGTGCTAGCTGAAACTGTATCACTTGATTATAAGTTGGTTTATTTTATTATGTTCATTTAAAGTATTTTTGTCCAAACAATGTATCTGAGACATTCATCACCTTGTTAAAGTTTTTCATTGTTTGATTATTACAATAGGCATTTTCAGAGTTTGTTGGATGCTACGTCGTTCCATTCCTTGGCAACACTTGAATTATTCTTACACGGTGAGTCCAGCACTATTGACTGATGTGCAAAGCTATGCTTTAATTGCAGTGTCTGAGTAGCAACAAGTGGATGGAATATGGAAGCCTTGGAGACTAAGAGAATGTAAGATTAATGAGATCAACACTGATAAAATTATTTCATCTTTATAAACGTCTTTAACCTATTAAGGAGGATTTAAAATTAATCATAGAATCATCCAGTTGATTATAGACTAAAGTTTATCTAGTAGGCTTTCAGAAATGCAATTTTTATGCCTGTTCCTACTTATTTAGGAGTTAAGGATTAGTTGTAATTGTGTGATAAACTAGATACGGTAATGATACTTTGAACACTATGAATATCCTATAGAGAAAAAGGCAGATAATATTCTGTACTTTCCTTTTACTCGTTAGCTGTTGCACCGGGGCCGTGATTCTCTTCAAGGAGCATATTCATTTATTTAAATGGCCAAGCAAATCAACAAGGTTGTGCTGAGTAGTTTAGGGCTGGTAATTTTGGTTTTGGTTTTGGGTGGTTTTCTTCCACCACCACCACCCCCAACTTCTTTTCTTGGATGTGTGCGTGTCATGCATGGGAAGGTATGAAGGAAAAACAGCTATTCAGCAGAGACACGTCCCACCCCTTTAATTAAGCTTTTCCCGGACTATGTAAAAACACTGGCAGTGTGTAAATCCCATTAGTGTGTTTGTTATTATTATTTTAGCAGATTCCCAAGTATTATATTAAGTTACCTCAGTGATGAAATACATATGAAAATATGAAAATAGTTGCATTAGTAAGTCAGTGGATACCGAAAGGGTTGGATGGCATGGGCACAGTGCCAACTGGAAGATTTTTTTTTCATTTAATTCCTTTCACCTAGTAGGCTCCTTAAGCATTAGGCAGAACCCAGTATGTGGCTAAGTTATTGCTCTAGTGTTCATCACACAAAAAGCACAGTCTTAGCATTTGTAAATTTTCTTCAGGGAGGTTTCTAATCTAGACAGCATTTGCGTTTGGGGATTACACCACAATCTGTTCCCCACCACCTCCCCCTCTAACATGTAGCCCTTTCAACTTCTTCAAAGAAGTGGGGAAAAGTAGGTTCTTTTATTAATAGCAGAAAACAAACCGACTGCTGGACTTCCGTGGCAGAGCTCACATAATGCGGCAGGGTGGGAACTGTAACAAAGAATGCTTGAATGCACTAAACGTATAGTGAAACCCCATTTACATTCACTGATGGGGCTTAAAGTACAATAAATGAGAAGTTTAAAGTAGAAATAAGCAGGGCCATGAAAAGACTTCAGTGAAGGTAAATACTTCTTGAAAAGTTTAGCAGAGGATTTAATTTCAAACTCAAGCCTTTCCTAGTAGAATGCATTTCTTCATAATGCGTCCCTTCACTCAGAGCATCTCCATCAGATGGTGGTAAATCAGATGGAGTATCTTCAATGCATAAAGAAGTAGATTCTGTTTTCCCAATTTATATACTGATTTTCATACAAGTGAGACAGTTGGCAGTGGAAAAGTCTTCATGGTTCGCTGTCTGTTCCCCTGTACTCTCTCTCCTCTACAAACTGCCTTTGAAGTGTAAGGAACAACTTTGTGTCTAGAAATAAATTTGATTGTGGGATCTTACCATAATTTCTAGCTCTCTCTACTTCTAAAACATTTCTGCCCATGTTGGTATAGATATGCTGAAGAACTGGACAAGTTTGTTGCTTTCTCTCTAAAGTTATTCCGTGAAATAGATTCACAATATTATTACTGCATAACTGTCACCTCTCCCCTTTTCTTCTCTTCCAATATGGTGATCATCTCTCTGTTTTAGCCCCTTCCACAGCCCCACTATAGGGCCCTACAAGATTCCAGCTTTGTTATCCTAAGAGTTTAAATTAGCCTTGCTCCCACTTTTTGCATTTGTCTTCACAGTGGTCCTTCATCCTGAATATGAAGGATGTATAAATCACCCCTACTTGTAAATTTTTGCAGAATCTGCCTCTCCTCCCTTGGTCCTGTTCAGAAACAACAAACTGTCAGAGGTTCTGTTTTCGGTTGCTAGTTGCAGTTTTTCAGATAAAGGTCAACTTCTTGCTCCTTTTGGAGCATAATAGCCCTACTCTCTGCACGATCAGATCAGAGGTTCATTTGTGGACCATCAGATTTAATAACTGTGATTTGGGGAAGGTGGGCTATGGAATAACTTTCTGCTGCACTCTTCAGCAGAGGTAGTTTCTGCTTGTGATGTGCAGGAAACATTTGCTGCCAGCATTTAGTCAGATTGATATTTCCAGTGATTTTGACAATCAGTCCTTATCCTCGAGGAGCCTGGTTCTGCTTTGGGCATACAGCAGGCGGGCAGGCAGTTCTGGTCCATGGACTCTCACAGTGCCTGCCATCCTGCGGCAGCTGCTGTGAGCCTAATCCAGGCACAGCACCAGCCATGCACAGCACCTCTCCATTCCTATCCCGCCCAACATCCCAATGGCAAACCCAGGATATGAAATGGCCGGTGCAGCCATTTTGTAGTGGGATTTACAGCTTTTCGCTGCAAAGTGAAGGGTTCATCTCTCTGTTGGGAAGATTTGTCACAAGCCTGAGGATACACAGTGCTTATAGCTCCTGCTGATGTTATTTATACACACACAGTGGAGTATTCAAGGAGTTAGATTTACTGTTAGATTTTACATAAACCTAGGAGGCCATGCTTTTTTGGTGTTTATTATGTTGGCATATTATTTTGGATATTAATTCTTAAGCTTATGTCTCCTTCTGAAATTAGAGGACTATGGTCAAAACATTGATATTTTAGGAGTCATTGAGGCACCCGGTTCTTAAGCAATGGCTGGATGTTTAAAAGTGCAACAGGTTACCCATGCAGTATTGGAAACCTCTCCTGACTGACTCAGGGGTTAGATTTCTTGTGGGTGTTGCCAGTATCTGAGTACTGAGGTTTGGTAGGCTTTTATGAGTTAATAAATTCCAAAGGCTGCAGCTTGGCTTTCTGAAATTTGGTAATCATTCCCTAAATGCTAGTGGGAAATCAAAATTACTACATGCAATAACTAACACTTTCAAAAACCTTTGAAATGTTTCCAGGCTGCTGCCTACGTGCTCTTCTTTCCTGCATCGATGGCTAAAGGCTTAGGGTCGCTTCCTGGCACCCAGTATGAATGCAAACAAGCTCACTCGAGCTCTGTTTCAGGGAGACAACCTTTACTTTCCTTCCCTGCCACTTACCCAGTGTTGTCCAGGCAGACCATGGGGTCTTCACGTTGGGACCACCACTCACTAATGGGAACAGAGTGGGACCTTGACTTTGATTAGATCTCCAAGACCGCAGTATTAAGCAAATATTAGCAAAGCACTCGGTGACCAGTAGGAGGTCATGATGAAGCGTGGCAGTGTGAGGGGACATTTCACACATTTCTTTCTGCTATTTGTTCTTCAGTTGTTCACAGTAACTTAGTGAAGTGGTTGGGAAGAGTGAAGGTTGCATCTGAACAAGCTGTGGGATCTCTCATCCCAGTATTCATCTAGTCTCCATCAAAACGCTTCAGATTTGTTTTGGCATGCACATTTACTTTTTTTCAGACTAATATTTTTAAAGGTCCTAGCGATCTTCCGCAATAGCAAGTAAGGCAAAAAAAAACATGCAAAGGACTAACTCCACAGAGAGTCCCTGGGTCAGCATTCTTCTATAAGGCAGTCTAATGTGGGTCTCAATTTGGAAGGATTTCAATATGGCGAAAAAAATCCTCCAGCTGGCACCCAGCTCAGATTGTGAAGTGACAGCACAGCTTAGTATCTGCAGTAGTCTTCTGAGACAACTTGCAGACCCTCCTGCCCTGTGGTAAAACGTGTGGCTGAATGCCCTCTTATCTCCTCCCTGCTTCCAGGTACCATGTGCCGTTCACTGAACCAGGAAACATGGTATCACACAAGGCTTGCACCTTACGTGGACTAGGCAAGAAATACAGCCAGGCATGTCCTTCTTCTTTCCTTTTCCCTTCCCTTTGCTCTCCTCCCTCGTGTCTCCCACACACAGCAGAAATATCACATCCGCTGCCAAGGCAAACTCAATCATCTAGTCTGACTTCCTCCATAAAACATGCCAAAGCATTCACCAAGCAACTCCCACGTCAACACCACCAATTTCTGTTTGGTTAGCTTGTATATTTAGGATTTGGGATGGCAGAGAATCCATAATAACCCCCTGGAACAGTCTCCCAGTAGTCTGTTACATCACTATTAAAAACATAGTCTTTATTTCTAATTAGAACTTGTTTAGCATCAGCTTCCAGTTACTAAAAACTTTCCTGACAATTTAAATGGTCATTTACTTCTTTCCACCATCATTAGATTTTTATTGAAAATCTAATGAGATTGTCTTCATTGTCTTATTTTAAGCTTTTTGGAAAGATAAGATCATGTTGCTTGCTCTTGTTTGAACCTTTCCCATTTTGTCAATATCCTCTGCAAATACTGATATCGGAAGGAGTGATCTGGTGTCAGGAATGGTATTTTCAGTTGTACCAGTAATTCCTCTTTTCTTTTGTTTGATTTACTCATTTATCTTGTTTATTCTCTTTTTCACTTCACTATGCTAAGACCAAAAGTGTAGCTGAAGGAATAAAGAGAGAAATAGATTTGAAAAATGCTTGACTGAGGTATTTGAAGGTGCCCAATTCCAGCTAAAATTAGTAGGAGTTTATCACCTAAACTGTTAAGAACTTCTGTTGCCTTTATTTAAGCAAAACCTTATCTCAATAGGAGAAACAACAGAATTAGCTTATCAGTCTTTGACTGATTATTAGCCAGGTAATTTTTGACCTCCATTAATCTATTTATTGAATAAATTGTTAATTTCAGAAGGAAATTACAGCAGCTGTATTATTCTTACTATTTGAAAGCTTACTTGGTTTCAGCATTTTTTCTGTTTCCAGTATTACAGAAATAGATCCTACAGATGGATTAAAACATATCCATGTGTTCAAACCAGGCAATCAGTCTCACATTTTACAGGTATTCATCCAAACAGCTAGGATATAGCTAGCTAAAGGATTATTTTTAATGTATTTCTCCAAAGTTCTGTAACCTAGTCCCTTCACAAAGCTTATTTACCTGATCTCAGTAAATCTTCAAACCTACATGTTTTATCATTTTCATATCATGGGTTTCGGGAGGAGGGATGGGGGGAAGACTGATCTTAGATAAGTAATGCAAGTTGGTTAAGAATGGAGGTAGCTGTCATCTGTAGCCTTTCCAGACACAACAGTACAGTTCCAGACAGTCACCTGAGTATTATCGCTTTGCCTCAACTATAAATCACAGTCTGGTAATGGCCAAGCCTGACACCTTGACATTTTCAAGAAGAGTAAAAGATCTGATTTGAATGGAAATCAATTTCATTTCACAAATCTTGGGATGCTCCAAGATTTTTGTGTGTCTTATTCAGAATTTCCATGCTCCTGATAAAGCTTTACTTGTGTTATACAATGACTTTTGTTTCCTACATGCAGTTTAGAATTACAGAAATGCCTGCGTGTAAGGAGTGCATCATGGGGCCTTGTACCATGTAGGCGTGGGGAAAGAAAGCCCTTTTCTGGCAGCCTATTGAAGGTGATGAGCACAGCTCCTTTAACTACCTTACCTTCTTCCCACCTCCAAAGGCAGCAGCTAGCCTGCACTGGAAGGAAAAAAAGGCACAGCTCAGAGCATGTGATCTCACAGTCCTGCTCACCTGGATGTGAACACCTGGGGGGTGCTCCAAAGAGGTGGCAGTGCTGGTGCACCAGGACTTCCTATTGAGCAATAAATTGTCATGCTTCTAACTGCCTTTCTGCACCTAAATGGCCCAGAAGTTCTAAAAAAGTTCTAAAAAAACCAACTGCACTTTTTATTACGTTAATAGAGAGAAAGAAACCCCAAGGAAATGAAACTAAAGTTACCTTTTCTGTTTTTTCTTTTTTCTTTTTTTTTTTTTTTTCCCTTTTACCTGGTTCGTGAGGATGTGCTGTAAAGACAAGATACTCCCCACTCAAGGAGGGAGGGGAATGAGCTTAGTGATTGTAGCACCCACGGTACTGTAGCACTAAGTGTAAGTAAATACAATTCCAAATTTGCTTTGCTCCAACTGTTCCAATATGTAGCACAACAGCTCTTTTGTAGGAAGGCTGTCTGTGGGAGCAGCTCCCTTGTATCACAGACAGGGTAGAGCTTCAGCTGAAGCTATTGAGGTGGCATCTGACCTCCAGTGACTGAAGGTCCAAAACCGACCTTGAAATATTCTTTCCAATACTTTCACATGGAGCTACAACACTCTGCAAATTTTCAGTTTTCTTACTTGGCAAAACAAGACAATCTAGATGACACTTTGACTAAAAAAGGAAGGTGGTGTAAGGTAATGCCTACATGAAAATCTAAGCCAAATGAGTAAGCTGTGCCTAAATTTGCCAATAGATACATTCCTGTGTGAAACTGAAAAAGGAAATATGTCCTTAGCATACAGAGGATTAAAAATACCTGGTGGCCATTCCTTGTTTAAGACCCTTAAACAGGATAGTGCAAAACACATAGTGGTGTCTATAGCAACAGGTGTGAAATCAAAGGTAAGGATTTTTCTCTCTTTTTATGTCTCTTGCCTGCTGCACAATGCTCCTGAAAAACCTGTAAGAACCTCATTAAAACCATGCATGTATAACACCACCTGAGTGCATCGAATGCCTTCCAAAGGCCGTAGCTGTGTGCTGTCTAGACACTGTCCGTCGGCTTTATCGCAGCACATCTTAAGAGGCAGTAAAAGACAGGGTGCTGGTGTGGAAAGAAATGCTAACAATCTAGCAAATTGCTAGCATCTAGCCCAGAATCTTTTCTCTCTGACAGTAGCCACTAGCACATGCCCAGGGAAAAGGACAGGGATAAGATCAGGACAAGTAAAGCGATACTTCTCTGTTGTGGGGTTTTTTTCTGTCTCCTGCAGAATTCAGTGCAGTGACTGATAGGTGGTACCAACCCGTTTAAGCACCCTGGGCAGAATTTTTTTCCTTTCTTCTGTGCATTTGTTTAATTACTTGTGCTGAACCCTTTTTGTATGATAACAATGGTATCTTTTCTTGGTCACAAATATCTCTCTGTGTTCTGCAGATCCATTTGCATCCAAGGAAGACTGAGAAAATATTGGAGCCCTGAGTAAGTGGTTTGCGTGGATTTCCAAGGCACAACACCTCTATGCAACCTGCATAATTATGCTTGCCTAATTTGTTTTCCCTAAGTGTTTTCTTGACAGGTAGAATTTGTAATGTGCAGTTATATGACAGATTTTACCTGGGGCCAATGTTTTTTTCTGATACATACAGTGTATTGGCAAACTTTTCCAGCCACACACTGTTCTGTACAACGGAGAGACTTTAAGGTGGATTAGATCAGAACTGTGACATTTGGCACTGTGATGTTCTCATGACTGTTTTTATCAGCGCAAATCATGCCCTGGAAGACAGAGGCACCTTGCAGCCTTGTATTTTCCACAAAGGAATGCTTTGGCCTTGTTAAAGTCAAGGGGAGCTTTTGGCTTCAGCTGCTAAGATGTCATCATCAAATTTAAACATTTTGAAGAGTGGCCACCACCCTTACAAAACACTTACTTAAGCTATTTCCAACCCCGAAAAGCTCCATACTATGAGCTTGATCCTTTTGCACTTCTCATGTCCCCAAATTACCTGTGGGACAGTGTAAGGCACACTGGAGGGCATTTCTCCCCATAGCGGCCCTTGTCAGAACATCAGGCCTACTGAGTTATGGGTTTCAAGAACAAGATGAAAAGTTTACATTGAAGACTGCATCAAAGTAGAATGCTAGCTCTGGAAAAAGGTTTTAAATAGTCTACATTAAGAGATGGAAAGGTTCTGTTTAGATTCAAGCAAAGAAATATAATATTTAGCTGGTTTGCTAAGGATCTAAAAACCGCAGCAAAAATAGAAACAAATCCAGTGGCCTCGCTGTGTGTCATTTAATGCAAAACTATCCTGGCATACTTTTAATGGAACAGGAATTTAAATATTAACTGCTTAGTTTAAACAGAAATTTTAATTTTTAATATAGCAGCTTTATTAGATGATTCATGTAGACTGATGTGAGCTTTTTAAAGTAACTATACCATCACAATTTGTAAATTGTGTGATGTTACCAAATACTCTACCTGAAGTAATTCACAGTCCTTACCTCATTTTTAAGATGGTGATTGAGCTCTTATTTCATAACCAAAATTCAACATGTAGTAGTAAGTGCTGATTTCAGGAGGTTTAGATCAAGTAAAACCACTCCAAAAGACGGCAAGTTGTCGGGACTGTGTGACATATCTGCTGGCCTCATGTAGATGTCTCAGATACTCCAAAGCATCATGAAAGGGAACAGACGCTTAACACGTAGGAAACTGAGTCCTGTGTTACCTGTCCCATTCTGTCGTGTTCCTATGAACTTCACAAACTGTGCATTTTGTTCAGAAAAGTATCTCCCTCAAACTACTCCAGTGTGTCTATTACAATCAGCTCCATTTTTTGAGTTTATATTTTCAGGGGGAGGTTGGATAAAAGCACAGAATAGTAAAATATGTCAGTGGATACTTGTTATAACTCAGGTTTATGTAAGCTGGAGTTCATACACAGACACAAGACAGCATTTGACCACTGTTACTACTGCTATAATTGTCAGATCACGATTTCTCTTTTTTCAATTTATTCTTTATTTCTTCAATGGTGATGTTAAAAAGATAGACTTTTTAACCAATAACTGTCTGTAATGTTTCTGCCATGACAAAATGGTGTTCTCGTTTTTCATTAGTTGGCCTTTTTTTTGGTATGTTTTCAACAAATGTCAGAACACCAACTGAGGCACACGTTTGGATTTCAGCTGTGTAAACATATACTATGTCAGTACTCTCGCTTAGCCCTTTCATAGCTACAATGAGCAGTTTAAAGTGTACAGCCCAGGGATTTGTTAGTGATGAATGTGCTGCCAACATCACAGGTGAGGGTGGTTGCTTCCTTTCCTGAAAAATTTCCAGTCGTAATAGCGAGCAGAGGCAGCTCTGTTGCACAGAGGTTCAGCAGACCCACACTGGGGCTCTTCTTTGCCTCATCTCCTGGATGAGTCTGTCTTTCCTCAGCAGGTCTATGGAAGCGAGAGGGAAAGGGCAGTCCACCATTTTGAGAAATATTTTCTAAAAGTATCTGCAGACTCAGGTGGGAAACAAACACATTTGAGTAGCAAAGCCAAGATTTTGTTCCTTATCCCATGTGTGAAGACCAGGGTATTTTTTGTTTTGCTTTTTTAAATGGGAGCAGAATTTCTGTTCTTTGTGCTGAAGTGAATGTTACCTTTCCCCAATAGTTTTCCTATTCTCTTGCATTATTTACATGCCTCAGAGTTTCCTGTGAGTGTTCACTATATTAAGATTCAGAGGCCTTGTTGAGAAATTTCTCTCAAAAACGAGTTATCAGTTTACAAAGTTAGATCCTTGAAAGCTGAAAACCAGAGCATTGAAGCCAATTTCCAGCAGATACAGAAGACATTTTCCTAAAATTTCCTAAAATTTGAAGACACTGAACATTCTCAGACTGGTTGAAAAGGAAGTTACTAACATTTCAGAAACATGGAGATCAAAGAAAGAAAAGCACAAGGTCCTTTATATATCCTATGATGAAAACAAGGCCAAATTAGTGACCACCATAATCAGGTTCAGGCCCACAGATTTTAGCAGACCTCACGTATGCCAGGTATCAGGCTGGATCACTGAAAATAGTGCCATGGACACCCTTTGATCTGCATTACTGCCAGCAAAGCCTGTGCATGTGTGGAAAGGTCATGCTGCACCTCTGTATCGATACCAGCCACCTCTACTACCTTAACTGAACTACTCACTGGAGTAGGTACTAATGGTAAGTATTTATCTGATCTCAAACTATACAGAGATATGTTCATCTACATGATATGTTGTCTGTGGAGTTTTGTGGGGTGTGGGTTGGTTTGTTGGGGGGTTTTTTTGCCTTTTTTATTTAAGGTAGAATACCAACAACATACTGCTTAATGAATTTCTTTTTCATTACACAGCACTGTGCAGTACTGACTGATACATAACCTTCTTCAGAAGGCACCATACTTAAATCACTATTTCTTATCCAGACATCATAAGAGGTTTTTTTCTGAAAAAGAGATGCCAAATTTAGACTTCAGTTGCCCAGGCAGAAGAAAGCAAGCCTGTGTAGGGTAAAAATATGAGGGCAAAAATATTTCCTAATCACACTCTCAGGCTGGAAATGATTTTGTTGTCCTAACCACCTGAAATACTACTGTTTTTTCAGAAGTCTCTCATATAATTAGTAATGGCAAGAACACTTTGAGTTTGAATAGCATGCCTGTGTGAGAGTCTGAAACCATGCAGTTTGTAGCATCTGGGAGTGAAGTCTCACTGTTCAGCAAGCTGCTCTGGATAGCACAGATAGCCCTGGCAGCAAGCTGGAAACACCAACACAGAAGTGCCGACCCAAATAAGTGGGTTATTTGGTTTAACTGTTCTCTTCTAACCATGATGTTTCATTTACATTTACATTTGCATTGATATGCATGCTCATAAACAGATATATGTTCTTTCATGGAATCACTGCTGATCTTTTTGACATCAAATCTGCACCCCTGACCAAAATGATGGAAGATGGGTTTTGTGGTCCTCAGAGAAGCAAGCAATGTATGCATATATAAATACACATATGCATATATAACTTTTTGAATATATGTTTCAAAACACACATTTGATTTTGTGTTTGGTATGTACTTATGTCTGATTTGTCGTAAACTTTTTGGCAGCTGTGGCAAGGCAGACCAGGGTGGTGGTGGTCCACAGCCAAGCTACTGGTCTGTGACTGTGTGCCTGTCCAGCTTGGGAAACCACTCAAGGACAGCATCTTTTGTCTTGAGCTGGGAAAAGCCCCACATCCAGCTGGCCATGCTTAGCTCCCAGTAGGAGCACCCTGGGAGGACGGGATCCCTCACCCCACGACTCCCCAGAGTCCATTGTGGTGTACTGTGACCTGTTGTGTGTCTCATGTAAGGGGCCATGCTCAGGACATTTCAAGCTTAACTCATCTCACTGATAACTTCATGTAGGTCAGACATTACAGTCCCCAAAGCAAGATCTTTGCTGCTTTGCTCTACTGAACTTTTCCCTGGTCTGTAATGGATTGTGGATGGAAGAAGAGGGAGGAGGGGAAGGTGATAGGCAAAACTAAGGGTTTGATTGGCATGCTGTGATTTTGGACTAGCAGGAAGAAGGCATCTGTGCTCTCCAGCCCCCACATACTTCTCAGTCCGTGTGTGTTAAGAGGGGAAAGAAACTGATATTGTTCCCTCTAAAATTAATTCCCAGTTAGCCAGTTACTCCTGGTTTTTAGCTCAGAGCACACTGTAATTGCATTTTTCATTTCAGTAATTATAGAGGATATTAAAGTGGATAGACAGTTGTAACAATCTGGCTCTTTAGACATATCCACTTGTCCAAGATCAAACGGCTACAGCATATTTAGGGTTACAGTCTCCTTCTTTTCCTTCTTGTTCTCTACTGCAGTGGATTTTTTTTCGGCGTTACCATGACAACGCTATATCTGGCTGCCAGCTCTGTCGTAAGTTATTGAACTGAGACTGGCTTTTGGTTTAGCAGATAATTAGGTTCTGTCTCACAGGTTCATTTTCCTGTGACTGGGACATGAATATGACCTACAGCTGGCCTCAATTTCAGTGTCACAGACAAAACTTTAACCCTTCCTAGTCCCGCCACTACTGTACCTACTCTGGTGGTTGGCAACTATTCCAAACATTTTCCCAGGGATGCTGGACACAGCACACCCTCCTGAGTCCTCAGGGCTCATTGCCCAGGCTGTGCTAATCCTCAGTGAGGAGGGGGACAGTGCTGCTTGCATCCACATGCTGGGAGGGCGGAGAAAGGGTATCACTAGCAGCAGATGAATATTGATTGTCTGGTGTGTAGATTTGTTGGAAAGGTAAGTTCACTGCTTGATTAGTGACCCTTTAAATAATAGAAATGCATGGGGTGGTGACAGGCCTTTTTTGCTTGACTCAGGAATATGAAATATTTACAAGAGGTCTGCTTTAGCACACAGTGCCCCATCTTAGGCTGGTACCTGCGGAGAGGGAGTGAAGCTGCAAGGAACTTCCATATTGTTTCTGTATTTACCCCCCTGATTTTCCTTTTCTCCTCTGGGAGAAGAAGAGTCCAGACTGGAGGTGCTGGGCACCTGCCACTGGAGCCCATCACTCCAGGCCCTGGGGTGGGAGCAGGCAATGCAGCATCTCACCAGATGGACCTTTAAGCTCGCAAAATCAGGCCTAAGAAAGAGGAAGAGCCACCATTTTCTTCAGCCCAGTTCTCAGAAGTCCTCCTTTCCAGCATTTATATGCAGCATGATGTGGTATTGCAGTTTTAGTACTTTCAAGCCAGGACATAAACCCCTCTTCTGTCTATTAAAGACTTGCAATAAAAGCTATCAATCAAAGGGAAATTCCACGAAATTTCACTAACAGATATTTCCTTACTTTGTCCATGGGGTGAGGCAGGTTTTTCCTACCCTTAAAAGAGCAAGGGAGATTTCTCTCCCAAAGCTGGCAGATCCCAGAGTGTTTTCCAGAGAAGCACAAGACCATTGGTGTAGGAGTTGTGTACTTGTTTTTCTGAGTCTACAGGTTCTTGCTATCTGGCAGCACACACTGTAGTGCTGCTGGGACTCACCCCATCTGTGTTTCCTATTGTCACTCTTCTTTCTGGTGAATCTCGCAATAAAATAAAAAGATAAATAATAAATAGATAAATAAATAAATAAATAAAGAGGCTAGCTGCAAAAATTGGTGGACCTGCACCATTATCTGTCACAGGGCTCTTCCATACAGGCTGTTCTCTGTGTATGCTATAGATGTGTGGATGGAGATGCTGGCAGGGTGGACACTTTTCCTCATTTACCCTCCTCGCTCCCTACCAAATTATTTGTGCAGATGTGTGTTGATTAGAAGGTCAAAGTGTTCAGACGGGGCATCCGTCTTGCTGCTATGGAACGTGTCCTTCTGAACTAATCTCCCAACCTGTGTTTGTTGATAAAATATAGTATGTTTGAAACCTGACTATTATACAGGACAAAGAAAGTGGCACTTCATGAACCAGGGGCAGTGACTTCTCACTGGAGATAACACCGCAAGCTGCAGATTTAGCATATATGTATAACCAAAACGATCAAAAAAGGCCCTTGAGGTGTTGCTTGATTAGCATATTTAGTGTGGATTAGACATCCTTGCAATGAAAGCATAAAAGTTTTGCTGTGGGGTTAAACTCGGAGTGGGAGTGGGCTGGAGAGGAAGGTCCCCCTTGAATTAGAGAGAGAGGGAGATGTGAAACTCCGTGTGCTGGTTGGCTGATAAATTACCCAGCTGCTGGGTGTTAATGAACATTGCCCCATCTGGGACCCCACAGCTCTGAGCTGGGATGATGGTTGATACCACATCAGCAGCATGTTAGCAGGTATCAGTGGGATACCATTGTATGGGAACATTTCCATTATAAATATAATTGCTGAAAATTTGTTTCTTTATGTAAGCAACTTTTATGGGTTTTTCAGAGTTATTCCCCCCACCCTTTCTTTTTTTTTTTTTTTTTTTTTTTAGGTTTTATAACCATTATGCAGAATGAGTAGTATCAGCTTTTGTTTAGTGCTGGTTTCTGTGCCTGGCCCTCATATTCTGGCATAGTCCTGTAATGTTTTGTCTGTGATCGCACTTTAAAGCCAAATGAAACACTGTTTTCATTGGAATCATTAGAGAAATCAAGCCAATATTGCCAGTGGGATTAAGTTTTATAAAAAACAGATAAGAAATCTCATTGTTTGGCCTAGAGCAACCTGACATTGTCCCAACAACATTTGCAAATGAGGGCATGTAAACCAGATCACAAGGAAAGGGGGAGCAGGAAAAATAATGAATGGGAAAAAAAAATCAGGAAGACAGTCATTGTTGTAATTTCATGATTTCCAGCTTGAGCAGCTTGAGTTCTTAAACCAAAAACCTTTATTGTAGGTAATTAAGCCCACTTCCCACCACAATATATAATGTTTACCACAATTGGCAGCAAATTAGTCTCTACCAGAGGATGCAAAGCTGTCAAGTCCTGAATCCCCAAAGTCCTTCCAGAGCTGATGCTCTCTAATGTGAAAGACAAAGACTTGCAGGATCTCGCTTGCTTTCAGGTGCTGAGGCCAACACACTCCTGTTTATTCCCAAAACAATTGCTGAAAATCGAACAACAGCAGAAGTTCAGGCTAGAAGGAGTAAATTACAGCATTTCTTCCATTCTGGCAATCAGTAAACGCCTTTTAAATTTATCTTGAATGTAAGACTTTCTTTACTGTTTAAAACTGGTTAATGTTCTTTACTACTCTCTGATGGAACCTGCCTCTACATATTATTGCCTCTGTGGCAGATGTTGGCTGCTAAACTTAGTTACATGAAATCATGTCTGATTTATGTACCTTGAGTAGGCTGTGAGAATACTTCCTCAAGTATGCCTCATCCTTTTGATTTCTTATCACATTTTATCCTTATGAGGTACTTTGAATAGCACTTCAAGGGGAGCAAAAATAAGTCCCTTAATTTAAATATTTCATTGTGATGGCAAAGTCAAAAGTGCTTCAGATACTTGGATCAGTTCCTCAGAAGACTAGCAGGAGTGCAAAATATACTGGTTTAAATTCAGAGACTACTTTTCCTTTGGTTCTTTAAATTTTAAACTAACTTTTTTTCTTTTTTTGCTCAGATTATTAGGCAAATTAAAAAAAAAGTATCATAGAATTAAAGAGACACAAATGAATAAGGAAGAAAATATTTTACAGTATCAGGAATGAGAGTAGGACTGTGATCTTTGAAGGTAAAACTTTAGATTAGTGATATAACTTTAAAAACTAGCTATAGTTCAATTTTTTCAAAAGAAAAATTATATTTTTTTTCCAAAATCAAAGTGTTGCTTCCATTCAATAGGTGATAATTTGCTGTAGTAGAATCCATGAAATGATATATCAGCAAACTGAACCGTAGCCTGTTATACATACAATGAAGGATGGGGTTTTTAAGGCTTTATTTTTACAGGTTTTCTGAAATCTCTATTTATTAAATATAAAATCTGCACAAATAAGACATCGTTTTGCTTTTACCCTGAATAATAGAAGTAATTTTTCAATGTAAAAGAAACAGAATGGTGATAAAAGCTCCAACAAAACTAATGATAAAATTTGAAGTATCTGCTTCCAACCCAAACAGATCCAATCCAAAGAGCACTACTGTCGGTTGCCCACACAGTGAGGAGCCCTTTGGCATTCTTAAACCCAGGAAGACCATGGATACTCTCAGGGATAGCCCTGGGCAGAGGCATCACACAGAGGAAGGGGAAGTGGACACTTCCCGGTGGTGATGTCTCCAGCATCAGCACTCCAGAGGCAGTACAGTAGAGTGATGTTCAACTTTCTGGTCTTCTTTCTAGTCAACACAAACATTTTTGCACATCTTGAATACTCGTTTTGGGTTTGGACAACCATTTGTTCTAGCAGAGCTTTGACAGTAGTGCTTGGCCAGGATGGGACTTCACCTGAACAAGGAAGTTCTTTTTAATCTTTAAAATGTACACATTATTTCTAAAAGCATGATGGGAGAACTCACTTATTTATTAAAAACTGAATTATAAGCTGTATGGTTGCCACCTTGGTAGCTCATATCTAATCATTCTTACTAGCTCCATGGGTGTGACCTTTTGTAAAATAATTTCCACCCAGTAATAGCAATAAGATACTCTAGGCAGTGCGTTTCTGGGAATCATTGCGCTTCTCAGGTGACTGAAGTCACTCATTCTTCATCCTCATGCTTCACAACACATCTGAGGCATGAAATTATTCCCTTCCAATATGATGCCTTCTCCTACTCTTATTGCTTAAATGATTTTTAAGGATTAGTGTGTTAAAAGCATTGTGAGAAATTTGGGGAGGGGGTGAAAAAGAGAAGATAATATTTTACATTAAAGTTATCAACCTGATCCACGTTTCAGTGATTCTTATTCCAATCATGAGAGTCTGGATGTAATACACGTCCATGGTATGTGCTAGCAAAAATATGGAGGGCAGGGTAACTTCCTTGGCAGTGGTCTGTAAAAAAAATCTGTGTCATAAATAGCAGAAACTACAAAAATTGAGAAGGTTTTGTATTTACAAGAATAAGAGAACTGCTTTTCTCTTTTCACTGATGGGTTTTGCCAGCTGTCTCCTGTAGGCAGGTACCATTCTTTATTCCCAGGATTTTACGCATTCAGCCGTGATTTCTCTCTAAATCCTTTTACCATATCTTGATTGATTTGCAGAGAGAATACAAATTCTCTTGAGACAAATGTACCATTACCATTTTAAATTGTAATCTTTTTCAGAAAATGTTGTTGGGTTTTTGCCATTAACATTTGAGAACAAAAGACTGGAGTTTCAACATTTGTTGCCACCCGCGGGGTTTTTCCTCATATAAGGTTCTAGTTGTAAAATGAGGAAACAGCATTAGTTTCATGTTCTTAACAAAACAGTGTGTAGACAATCACAGAAACATAGCTGCTGTGAGCAGGGACTGTAAAACACTAGCATGCATTTTAGTTAGAGGACTACAGAAATAATCCTCCTTTTGGGGTCCAACAGATCTCTAAAGCCACTGTTTGGGAAATGGTGTATTTTACTAAGTCATAGCTCAACGAAGTCCTTATTTACAAAGCCCTGGTGAAAACTGCTCTCAAGCTTAAAGTTATAAATGTAGTTGCATACTTTGAGGAATCAAAATTTTAGCTGCTTCCATTTCTGTCTCAGTGACAAACTTCATATATTGCAAGTAAATGCTAGAGCTATTAATAAAAATAAAAGATTTGTTCGATACTCAAGGCTGCATCACCAAGCTGACTGTTCCTCAGTTTGAAATCAAGTATATATGTAATAAAATATTTATCAGTAATACCTTACAGCATCAATGCAGCCAAAATTATTTTATACTCTCATACAATCCATCATTCATATCCACATAGCAAATATCATGTGATAGGTAATACACAGTATATGATGTATGCAGGGTCTTTTTAAAATACGATTTTTCTCCTAAAAATAGGTTATTCCTCTCTATTTATTCTCTTCCCCCTCCTGCTACACCCAGTCTGAAAACACTTCCATATACCAGGTAAAGTGGCGAAAACATGATTGCTTTTCTGTTTCACTAAGTAATGGGCTTTATTTTTAAGATTTTTCTCTCCTCCTTATTTGATGAGATGTGTAAATCTTTATAACTTATGTTTTATCTATCCTGTATGTGTAAGGCATGAACACTGTTCTGCTTGTGACATAGATTAATATAATCCTCAATATCAGCAAAACTGGTGTCTTGCTTTTCACAGATGAAGACAGCATGCCAGAAAAAGCAAGCTAACACAGCTTATATGTGCAGTTAAATTTTATATGTACACTGTCTTATGCAGAGAGGGTGATAATAATGTCTTGTAGAATTAAGTCTTTAGTTAAGGACAGGAGAGTTGTCAACGTTCTTTTAAGTTTGTTCTCCAAATGATTGCATCACATTCCTTTCTGGAAGTCTCACTGAAAATTTTGTGATGGTTTGTTTGAGACAGCTACTGCGGCAGTTCTGGGCAGACATATGGCCTTTTACCAATCCTGAAGGGACTGGGAAATAAAAAACATACAGGAAATATGTTCTCAAGAAGCAGGAAAGAGTTGTAGAGTCAGGCCAGGAAGGGCCACTGTGGTATTTCAACATCATTTTCACATTTTCTTGTTAATTTTTTAAGTAATACGTAAGTTAGAGCATATAAGGCAACCTGGAAGTGAACAGCAGACTCACTGGATTTCAAGAAAACTGTACTGTTGTGTCTTTCAGAAATTTTCGTTGGTTTTAACCCACCAGTTTTCAAAAGAGATTCATCCTGCTTATGGTTCAGAAAGGGAATGGAGTTGTTACCAGAAAATGTTATCCATCTGATATGCTCAGCCTGAATACTGGGAACAGTAGTAAGAAACTTCACAAGCTCTCTGCTGACCTTAATGGTTTAGACAGCCTGGAAAGGACTTTCATCTTCTTGGTCCAAGCTGAACAGCAATTCTAAACACTGTGAATCCTAATTCTTTGCCTCTTACAGCTCTGAATGACTGTAATATTTAATAAGCTGTGGGTTGCAGTATTATGAAATTAATGCAATCCCATATAGCTAAGTGGTTGGTTACTGTGCTCACCTGGGAGATGTTTGGAGAGATATACATGTGTTCCACATCTGTTGGTTTCTGGAATTTTGACGCAGTGGTCTTTGGCTTGTTCTTTGCCCATTCATATTGTACCTATTTAAACTCCAGATGTGAATAAGAAAAATTAATTTCTTCCTATCCTATCTTTTAATACTTTCAGATGAATATGAATCTCAGCTCTCTGGAATATGTTACACAGATATTTTTTTTTTTGTTTAGTGATCATTAATATTTCTATATATATGAACGCATGCATATATTTTTTTTTAGGCTTTACCCAGCATTTTACCTCTCCTGGGATGTGAATTTTCTGCATGTCATTTTATAATCAATAGCAGTTGTTATTTACTTTTTTTTTTCTGGTCATTTTTATATTATATGCTTATCCTTTTTATTATTCCTAGCTAAAAAATGCTGGCATAATTTTATTTGGAACAACTGACATTTTGATAGGAAAAAAATACTTAGCTAAGTATTTTTAAATTATTCTTGGTTTGTTTTTCTTTTCTTCGTAATACCAGATATCACCTCTGATTAATAACAATCATATATAGGCTTTGTTCCTCTTATCTGGGTGTCAGCAGTAATTGGAATCCATATCCATATCCTACCTTGCAATCATGCTGCAAAAGGCCAATAAATTCCCGCTGAGTGTGTTACTTGTTAAATTTAGTGCATTACATTCAGGGTAATGAATAAAAGCAGTGGGCCGTTACTGTCTGCTTGGCAGAGGAGGAGTAAGAGCAGCCAGACTCCCCTGAGGCCCCAAGCAGGCTTAAAACTGTGACAGACAGAATCAAGGGACTCCCTAGGCATCACAGTTCAGTTTGTCTCCCTTAATTTCCTCTTCTACCAAGATTTTTAGAGGAAATGGAGGGAGGAGAGGTAATCTTGTACAGAAATACAAAAAGCACTGTGCTTGTATACCAGTACTCCCTAGTGCAAATTCTCTTCTAGGCAAGTGTGTTTAATTTGTCTGTGTTAAGCATTCAGCTGATGAAAGCTTTGACTTTGCTTTAAGAGGTGCATATATCACAAATATATATAGTCATATATATATATATAAATTATACACATAAACATATGGTTCTAACCAACCCATGTAAACCCTCTGTTGGATTGCTGAGTGATATAAAAATAAACGTTCAGACTTCTCTTTTGGATGTCTGAGCACTGATTTGGCTGACACAGAAACAGCTGTGTGTCTCTAACTGTGGTAAGAATCAATATGTACTTCAGTTCTGAACCTGGTAAGTCCATGAGTTTCAGTTCCTCCTGGCTGGCATGCAAATTTATGGTGTTAAAATGATGAAAATCTGATAAATAATATTGTGGAATAACTGAAGTAACAAGATATCATAGAATCTCAGTGGAAGGATTCACAGATCTATTTTGATGAGGCTGACAAGGAGTTTCACACTCCGTCTGCAACCTCTTTTTGGGGTTTTCTGGGCCCTTGAACAGAGAGAGGATGTGAGTGCACTCCCTCATCTTGGAAGAAAGACTGGCTCAGGCTCTTCCTGTGCCTCTGCAGGCACCAAAGTTAGGAGTGTGGAGAGTCTTATGTACCCACTCATGACCCTGCAAGAGGGAAGTGGCGCATCCAGGGAATACATCAGCCCATATACAGTTGGAAAGATGCTTTGGACCCTTCCCCTCTCAGTCTCATGCCAGTTCCCTATTCCTTTGGAAGACCTCAAAAGGGAAAAGATGATCACATGCAGACTTAGTATTTTTCTGGGTCTTGGAAACTATGATTTTTTTGCAAGATATGGATTTTTACAGTAGCTACATTGCATTCAGGGACGCCTGTCACAGCCAAAAGTCTCCCAAACTGGAAATACTGGTAGAAGTTAAATATGTATCATGTAGATATCAAGTAACTCCATTTTTTATTTTCAAGTGAACAAAAATCCACCAAACAGAACAAAATCATGGTGAAGATCTGGTCTCTACTCCAGTCAGAGACAAAGATTTTACTTCATAGTATTATCAGTGAGGAGTTGCTTTACTGAGTCCTTCTGAAGCAGTACTTTTTCTTTTTGTCACTAAAGAAGATGTCTTTCTCTTATACTTCAAGAACAGGGGCAGATTTTCAAAATTACAGAGGAAGCATAGGCTCTTTGGGCTAAACCTGCCATGGGATTCAGGTTACCAAGCTCTTCTTCTAACTGCCCCTGGAAACATCCAAATGCACATCTCCAAAGCATCCATTAAATTGTTGCCTAGTCTCTAAGTGCTGTAAGGTTATACACACCTGCATTTTTGTCAGTAAACCTGTTTATATGACTGCAGCTCTTCTGAATATGTCTTGAGTGTGTTGAACAGGTAACCCACTTGGCCAACTTTGGGAACTACAAAGTGGTTGTTCTTACATCCATTGTAGATGTCTCTTGCAAACCCTGTTCTGAAATGCACAGAACCCCTAAGTAAGGAGACTTCTGCAAAACACAGGCAGAAGGTGGGGTGCTGGGGAAGCATCAGGCTCATCCTGAACATGGATAATGCTCTGATTGTCCTGCACAAATGCTCTGGAAGAGGACAGGAAGCTGATGAAAGCCAGTGGAGACACATGGACAAAGGACACTTGCTTCTGTTTCACCTCTTATTGGAGTTTAATTTTTGTGGCTTAATTGTTGTTGTTTCATTTCTGGGGTTTTTTTGTGCTAGGGCAGTTTAATATTTGCTGAAATAATTTGTTTGATGGTGAGAAAAAATATTTTATAAGAAGAAAACTTGAAGGAAGAAAATAAACCGTGCAGCCTCCAGATTTGTGTGTAAGATGTATTAGAGTGTTCCTTTCTTTTAGTGTTTTGAAGAGTCTAGGCATAAAGTCAGATTAATTTGTTTTATAAGATGAAAGCTATGCCATAGCTGTACTCTGGGATTGGACTGTATATTCAATTCAAGAAGTAAATGTGTCTGATGGTTCAAAACTAAGAAAGGCCTCTGTCATCAGAGGTAAAAACAAGATTCTCAGAGTACAAGGTACTACATCAACTGCATCAAATAACTGCTCCAGGTTGTTAGAGTTTAACCTAAACCTTTTCCATTATGAAAAGCAACAGCTTTTTTTAGAAAATGGTAATGTTTTGATATACATGATCTCATACAAAATGAAATATTTGGTGTTCTCTGATGTTTTAAATAAGAACGTGGTTTATGCTGCTGCTAGGAAAAACTCTTTCCTGAAATTGCCCCATTCATTATCCTAACCTTACAACATATCCTGGTTCTGTCTGGCAATTACATTAAAACTTAAAATGACAAATCAACATTTCTAAAACATAAACACACGTGCACATGTGTATGGAGCATATCCACAGAGAGAGGATTTAAGATCACTTCATTGAGAAGATAGTTCTGTCTTCTGATGTGGTCTTGTGGGAAGTCTCCTAAGTAGTTTACATTTCATTAGGGAATTCAAACAGGTCCTTGACTCTCTCCTTGATGAACTGGAAAATACTACAGATGAGCTCAGATCCCCCAAAGCAATCCTTCTGAATCATCACAGAAAGGAGGCTAGGAATATCTGCTAATTCTGACATGCCTGAGAGCTCCAATCCCTGATCTCAGGTCAGGCAATGGTTTTACTCTATGCCAACCACTGACATTTGTTGTTGATGGATTTTTATTTCACCTTCTCATGTTCAACATTCCTTTCAGCTAGAACATTCAGTTTAAGGCTATCAGGGTGCCATGATAGACTCATCTTTAATCATCTTACCATCAGAAATTGTGCAGGAGCAGCTCCAGGTGCAATGGTTGTTGACTGGCTAGAAGTCTTTTATATCAATCCATTAACATTTGCAGATGGTTTGTGAGTTTTGTTTTTCCTTTAATCTGAGCTAGCTCGTGCTCTTCTCATCTCGACCTTTTTTCTCATTGCTCTGGGGGCAAAATAAACTATGACAACAATGTTGAATATAACAGCTCTATGAAAATACTTTGATTGTTTTAAAGGTCCATTTTCTGACATGAGGACTTCATGTTTCTCAAGTATTTACTTACTTTCTGGACAATGTGTGCCACTGAGGTCTATATAAGTAGAGCCAAACCAATATATCTGGAGAAGTAATCAGCCACAGTACTGTATTTGTGTCCTTTCCAAAAAAACTAGTCTGTTACCTCTACTGCCAAGATCTGGCAGGTAGCTTTGAGGAGATTAATGGCCCTGGTGATCGTTACTATTTGTGCCTTTTTTTTCCCTTCTGCCCTTAAATTATTACATTCCAAATGCTTATTTACTGAATAGCATGAATGTGCTTAAAAAAAATAAATTAAAAAGCAGTCTAGCATACGGCATTTTGTGGGTTTTTTTGTAAATTTATGTTCTTCAAGGTACTGAACTCTGAAGTGCTCAAGGGATCAAAATCAGCTGTCCTTTAAGAGGCAGCCTATCAGTCATATGAAGGTTATTTCAATCCTGCCCATATGGTGATGTGTTTGCTGGACATTGACTCACCACTGATGAAGGTGGAGTTGAAATTACTGGCAAATCTCATGTGTTAATTTTTCATCTCTAACTTGCTTTGATCAACCAACTTTGCTGCCAGGATGAGGTCAGATTATTCTTATTATCATCTTTTCTCCTTAATTTGGTGGTTGGTTACCATTTCTATTCTAAATACTCTGGAGTATTTACTCCTATTAAAACTTTTCAGTGATAGGGTTCTCATGTGGGAAAAAAATTAGATAAAGTTATATTACTTGGATCACAGTTGAAAAAATATCCAGTGACCTGTGTCCTGTTTCTTGTCAAAAACTAAGATGAACAAATATGCACTGAACCAGTAAATAGGTCTGGGCAAGGACTAAGAGTTCCTCTTCTATTCCAGCATACTTTTTTTGCATGGCTTTTTGATGTGGTGGAAAAAGACTTTGGTTTTCTGGAAACCTTTGTGTGTAAACATATTTTCTTGGCCACATGAAGATATGTCTGTGGCTACTGGCTGAATAGTTTGGAGAGCAGCATACCAAGACAGGTGGAGATATAAACTCTGTGGTGTTTTGGTTTGGGGTTTTTTTATGAATGCTTTTTTCTGGGTGCTTTTCTTTTCCTAAAAACTTTAGGTGCTCAAATCATTAAAGCACAGCCTTCAGAGCTTCACTTAATAGTTCCCAAAGCACAGTCTTACCCAGGAATCTTCTTCAAGTGTTTCTCTTGAAATTCGTGCAAAGTGAGTAATGTCTTTCTTATTTTCATTACTATTATTTCTTAATCTTGCTGGATTCTCAGTTTTCTGACTATTTACTCTATAATAGGGTCTTGAGCCCCAACTGAGGCCCTCAGCCACACCCCCATCTTGCTGAATGACTTCTGGCCTAGCTGAGAAAGCACAGATAAAGTGCTGTAAAATCACAGAATTTTAGAATCAGCTGGGTTGGAAAGGACCACCGAGATCATCATCATGGGTACTACTAATGATTCTTCTTCCAATTTGTAAGGAAGAGAAAGAACACAGCATGGTAAGACGATGTTGAGAGGATTTATACCTCTTTGAAAAGGAAGTAGGAAAAGAACTGAAACAGCATTTCTAAAAAATATAAAGCTAACATAACAAAAAAAAAAAAGACTAAAAGCTGTGGAAATACTTTCTGTAAGAGACTCTTTTTGAAAGATGGTTTCATCTAAGCTCAGGTCTCACACTAGGTTTACATCTAAGCTCATGTCTTGTACTAGGCTTATTTTCAAAATAGATATACAAGTCCAAAAGGAGGAGCAAGTGTGACAAAGACTCTTCATTTCCAGCCATCATCCCGATGTGTAGGTGAGTGATATTTTAATTAGTTGGTAGGTTGTGTCAGCAGTGTCTCTAACAAAATGCTACAAGCAAAGGAAAACATCAGCGTGAGCCTGGATAGAATGTGTGCTTACAGTTTGTTTGTATTATCTGTCACTACAAAGGTGATATGTGTATATAGAGAGGAATTTTTCACTCAAAGACAATTGTATAGGGTGAGTTTGGAGGATAAGAACATTAATTTGGAGAGAGAAAGAACAATATAGATTGCAAGTGAGAGAGAAAGAACAATATAGATAGCAAGTTTTGATCTGTGATTCCAAAGGTGTGTTTATAATAGGAAATACCATGATAGAGTTGGCTTGACCTGGGACAGCTTTTTGTCTCCTTTTTTACCTTGCTCAAAGAGAGGGAGAGTGTTGAACTGGAAAACAGTCTAGGAATAGGAAGCTTGGAGTTTTTCAAGATCTCTATAAACTTTCTTCATAACAGAGAAGGAGCTGAATCGTTTGGTGGCTTGATTATTAGGGATGTTGATTTATATTTACTTAAGCTGTAGTTGACCTTGTTATGGAAATCCTTGAGTGAGGCTACCCACCAGCACAGAATGTGGAGATTATACCTTCAGAAATATCAAACACCTGGCAGAAATAATCTACCTAACATGTTTTTATTATCCTGACACTTGAAATTTTCCTGAAATAGTTTAGATTGGAAAAGTTCTTTCCAATCTAAACTATTTCAGGTCATGAGTCCAACCATTAACCCAGCACTATCAAGTCCACCACTAAACCATGTCCCTCAGTGCTATGTCTACAAGTCTTTTAAATATATCCAGGGATAGTGATTCTACCAGTTATCTGGGCAGCATGTTCCAATGCTTGACCACTTTTTCCATGAAGAATTTCTCTTAATATCCAATCTAAAACTCTCCTGGTGCAAGCTGAGGCTGTTTTTTTTCTTAACACTTGCTACTTAGGAGAAGAGACTGACCTCCACCTGGCTACAACCTCTTTTCAGGTAGTTGTAGAGAGTGATAAGGTCTCCCCAGAGCCTCCTTTTCTCCAGGCTAAACACCCCCAGCTTCCTCAGCCTCTCCTTATCACACTTGTGCTCGAGACCCTTCCCCAGCTCTGTTGCCCTTCTCTGGACATGCTCCAGCACCTCAATGTCCTCCTTGTAGTGAGGGGCCCAAAACTGAACACAGGATTCAAGGTGTGGCCTCACCAGTGCCGAGTACAGGGGGACAATCACAACATATGTTCAGCTATGGATATGAATGCATAACATTGTAAGTTTGAATGTTTTTCAGTATTTTTTCCTGATGAAAATATCTAAAACTACAAGGGATATTACTGGTGAAGCCTAGATGACATCTCAAACTTATGTAGTAGTGGTTGTTTGCTACCAAAACCATCAGTGTGGCATTGCAAGTGTAGCTGAAAGCTTTGCCCTGATGTGGCATGGAGGCAGGGTAGTATTTTGTTTCCAAGGTTATGCTGTAATCCAGAGACACAAGTGGTTGATATATACAAATAGAGCTATCAGATCATGTAGTGAAGGCTTACTCCCATTTTCCAGATCCAGGGAAGCATTAAAGCAAACTAAAACTATATGAAGTATGTTGCTCAAGTTTTTGAGCTATGTGGTCTCACTTAGGAGACTATCCCACTCATGAGAATATTTTATTGAAGCTGTGTTGTATACTGCCAACATTTGAGGATCCTGCCCCATTAGAAGGGTATGGACCATTATGAACACTATCAGTATTCAAATGAAAGTTTCTTAAAGTAACATTTGTGACAGTGGAAGGAAGGAAGGACATGTTTAAAACTTTTATCATCCACACTGAAGTGAGAAACAACATTTCAGCTGGAATTTACTCCACTGTCAATGAATTTATAAGGTAGTTTGGCTGATATAGTCCAGGCTCTACAACAGAATAGTGCAAAACATCAGAGAATTATCTTGAACCCAAAAGTCACTGCCAATATATTACATTATCAGCAAAAAAACAGAATCATGAGACAAACCTTGAGTCAAATTCTTGAGTTAAATAAGAAATGCAGAAGGGTATCACCAGCCATCACAGGTGTCTTATTTGCAAAATTGGTGAATGGGTTGATGAAAACAATTGGTAATGAACATGTGGGCTTAGTGAGTTAAAGGGAGAGCAGAAGTGAGCATTTTTTAAAGGAAAAATAGTCGGCTAGTCATATTGGAGAGGACTAGTGGAGAATTTAAAGAGAATAAAAGAGAAAAGTATGAAAACAAAACATTAGAAATGGACTTCCATTTGCTGACTATTACAGCAAAGCTAAGAGCAGATCTGAAATGTGTAATTCACACTATATGCCAATAAAGAGAATTAAGAAAGCAAGAATGAATGCTAAGGCTCTGGTGAAGACACAATTCTAGCCTTTTGCATTTGCAGATGGAAACCTCCTCCCCTGTACAAAGCTACTTCACATCCCACAAGTTAGCACTCCAGAATTCTAAATGCCTTATATAGGCCATATGTGAGCAGAAGACTCTCCTCTTTGAAGTACATTAGAAATACAAACATATGGAAATGTGTATGAAGACCACTTCCATTACTGATTTGAACTTGGTGACACTCTAGCAAATGGGATTTACAAATGTTACCACATAATTAGATCGCTTTGACAAATTCTTTAGAGGAATGCCACCTCCCAGCATGTGTTGGGTACTTCTAAAGTTCACTAGGAAAACCTCCAAATTTCAAGCTTTGCTTTCTTGTCTCAGTAACTACTTCACATTTTCGAGAAAAATGAACGGATATAGTAAGACAGAATGATCTGATAGTGTTTAAGTCAAGGGCATGACACAGATATAAATGATATGTAGTCAAATATTTTGAGTAAGTTATGTTGAAAGACAGGTCTGTTCAAGGCTTGTCAGTAGCCATTTCCTTGTTTCTTCTCTATCCTCTTCTTTTTTCATACATTCTTTCACAGGAAGGCATAAAATATATAACTAAATTACTTAGTATTATAAATACTAATATTTATTTATTCATGTGATTTCTTGAGAAAAGTTTAATTGTTAGGGTTTAGGTTGCTTAATCTGTTCTGCTCTCTTCCGTAGGATCACTGGAACTGTGTGCACTTCTTGATATTTTTGAGATGACAGCCTATCTTCTGTCATCCAGGTCTAGACAAGATCTACAAAATTTTATGGGAAAAATATAATTATCAAAAAAAAATGGCACTGAACTGCATAAATCCTGATTTTATTTTAATGTTTGTGGAGGGAGTATTGTACATTAAAACTTGATAGGGTTTTTTTTTTTCCGCAACCAATAATGCACTTCTTATGTGCTTATTTCTTTTGAGCAGTTAAAGGTTTCCTGGGACAGGTGGTGAAAAGAAAAAGGAGTTAAAAGCATATGCTACATCTTAATTTACTTCTATGAGCAGAACAATGATCTCTGAAACTCCTTAGGTTTTTCATACATATTATCTTCGCTATGTTGGATGCTACCTGTTTACATTTTTTTAACCACCCCATTTTCTAAATTTCACTTTCCTCTGCCCAGGGAAAGTAATTTATAAATAACACCTTAGCACTTACAGAACATTTTTCATCTTTGATGCTGGTAAAGCACATTTTAAAAAGGATAGTGTGCATCATTATGTCCACCATATAGGCAGAAAATCTGCAGCAGCAAAAGGTTAAATGACTTACCAGAAGGCACAAGGAAAAGCAAAAGTAGCAGACAACCATCCACAAGTCCAAGGGTAGTTTCTGTTCCATTGTACTGTAGTTGTGAAAGGTGGAAATAAGAAGTACTATGCAACCTCTTCTCCTCTGCAAGATGTCTTTTCACAACATGGCTAATTTGGGCTCCCACTACTCTCCCTCCAGCTTTTTTAACCATATGTGATGAGCTAACCTTAACATCTGTAGAAATTGGTACTTTGAGGAGCTTGTACTGATGTTATCAGTGTTAAAGAAAGATTGGAAAATCCCACTGTTGAGTATCATCTTTGGTAGATAAATTTTCTTTCTAAGCTTAAGTGTCATGGCAGAGAATAAAAACATTGGAAAAACTATTTTACCTAGCAATGATTTAAACAAATTTTTGTAGGCACCTAGGAGACAGCAGCAAAAAAAGAACAACAGAGTTTTTCATTCTAAATAAATTTAACTGCTTTTTGTAAGAGAAAAAGTAATAGTAGATGCTATGTATACTGATTTTCAAGAAGGTTTTGGTAGAATTTCATGTGACATCCTTGCAATAAATTAAGGAAGTGGGACCTAGATGAAAAAATAAAACTCAAAAACAAACTACTTAGGAAACTGTAGTTCATAATTCACTATCAAGACGGAAAGATCTTTCAAGATTTCTGCAGTTGCCTGTTCAGCTCAAGGTTGGGGAGGATTGCCGAAGTGATGAAAGATAGGTTTGGAGCTCAAAATTATTTCAGTAAATTGGAGAAATGACCTTGGGGGTGGGTGGGGATAGGATAAGTGTCAGTAGAGACAATTGCAAGATGCAAAGTTTAGGTAGGAATTAGCTTTAGTTGTGCAAAGGCAGGTAGGTGAACAGCTCGGCAAAGTGTGTCTGGAAAGGGACCTGCAAATTGAGAATAGAAACAGAAGTAAATATAATTATGCTGTTGAAAACCAGGAAAATATATACCAGGGTATGTCAACACATTTATTTTATAAGATACATGCCTCTTAAAGAACAGGAAGAACCGCAAAGGGATGACTGTGTTCAGTCCTGGGAGCTGCTATTCCAAACCCGTTGAAGAGGATCTGAAAGGGAACAGGGAAAATTAAGAAGTCCAGACAGCTTGCTTTTCAGGGTAAAACTATTTAGTTTAAAGATGAGGACTCTGATGAGAAACATGACATTAATCTATAAGTGTGCTTATGTCTAATGCACGGAGGAAAAGAATGATCTGTTCCCTATCTTCATGACAGATATGCTGAGAAGTAATGGAGTTCATTTTCAGTAAGGAACCTAAAAGTTAAACATTAGATAGTCTTTTTGTCAGGAAGGAAAGTAAAACACTGCAACAGCTGGTTTAAGGGCATTCCATCACAGAATGTGTCTTGGGACAGGTTGGTCATTGACTGTGACCCTCTCTGAGGGCTGACGGGAATCTAAGTAATTCTTGGAAGCCTGCTCTGCCCCTATCCAATGTTTTTGGCATGAGACACTCCAAACACAAAGGCTGTAAGGCCCAAACAGTGAAGCCCCCACATAGCATAAGATCTGGGGTTTCAAGATTTTATAATCTCACTAAAGTACAAAATATTTATAGCTGTCACAACCTTAACAACAAGCATAAACATTCCAACTTCTCTTATTAGTACTTCACTGGGTCTGCAGACATCCTTAAACAGCAATGCAGAGGTGTGACCAGTGCCTTTCATCCTGATTATGGAAATCTGTGGTCACTCAGAGCAAAAGTCATGGGAATACTACCTCAGGCATCCTTAGGGCTTGTCTTTGCAAATAACATATGTAGGTGAACAGCGTCTTTCTGCACCTGTTTATGGTTAGTTCTGCTGCAGAATTTCTTTGGTACACCCTTAGCTTACTTAAAATGTAGCAAGTATATGTTAGAACCAAGAGCTGGTAAACTAAGGCACAGCTGGTGGGATATCTTCTGAAGCAGGTACCTGGGTAACTTTCATATGCTTCTGTGAGCTGGATTTGGTATGCTAGTTTATCCCTTGCTTTCTTTGGACTTCGGTGTAATCAGGCTGATTTATGTCATCTGAAAATCTGATGCTTTATTTTTAGCATTTAAACACACAGAAAGAATTCATGTTCTTGGTTTAATCTGCTGGAACTCTGGGATTTAGTGAAAAGCTTGTGTAGAGATTGACAGGACTACTGGCTACATAAGGAGTGGAAGGTGAGGGGGAGGAACGTGCAAAGAATGCTTTTGAGAAGTAGATTAACTTTGGAATTTTAACATGCAGTTATTATTGAACAAATAAATTAGGTGGTTCTTTCTGTTCAGAAGGGAAGATTTTATTCATTTTCACAGATAACCAGTCTGTTTCTGTAGAGTTAATAGGATGCTGTCAGAACTTTCTTTCTTGCATGGTTTGTTGGTATGCTTTCATTTCTTCAGTGAAACACAGAGGGATTATCTAAGGGAGGCTGGAAAGGAAGCTGGTTCTGAGTAAAATTTCTCAAATGAGCTTAGTGAGATGAGCTGCATTGCCAAGATACAATTCGTAGTACATATACCTGACAAAGTATTGTTTGTACCATACTTCTGTATCTAAGTGTAGTAAATTAGACAGCATGGAGTTAATAATGAACAAAATTGGCCTATTCTATATAGTATTTTGACATCCCTATACTGTTACTGCACACTGGTTTCTCTCTCCACTAGGCCAGTCAGTCTCTTCCTTCTTATCTATCTTCTTTCTGTTTAAGCTCAACTAGGATCAATCTATTTTCAACTAGGATCAGATTCAGGGACAGCAAAATCAGCTTGTTGAAAGCCTTGAATCCTTAATTATTTCTGGTGCGATAGGTGTTCAGGAATCTCCAGTAGAATCATTTGTTACATGTGTGAGTGTGGGCAGGCACCCCTATATGTGTAGGTGACCCTGCATTGCACTGGCCATTGCACTCAGACTGACCATTAGCTTCAGATAAAAAGCAGGAATCTGAGAATTCAGTTTGCAAGGATGCCAAGAAGCAGCCCTCCCCTGTGTCTCTCCAGAGAAGCCATTTCAGGACAACAGTATGGCCTATGTTTTTTTCCACCAGTAGAAAGAAGTGGGCAGTGTTTGGTCCTGTGACACCAGTCCTGGACTATGGCTCATAAAAGAGCAACAATTTGGGTGCAGGTTTCCTGGATTACAGCTCTGAGCAGGAGAAGCAATGAAGGAGGGCCTCTTGCAACAAAAACCTGAGCTGAGGCAATAGGAGCTTGAGAAGGCTGAAAAGAAACAGGTTGCTAAAAGCCCTTTATTGTGACTACAGATATCATAACATGCTATGAAGTGCATTTCAAAGTACCAGTGAGGCAACATGCAAGGTATTTCCTGGAGCATTTAGTCACATTACAGCTGTACAAAGGTATTTCAATTTTTGCCCTTGAAAAAACCCTAGTATTGCTCTTAGGCAATGAACTCTAAGTAAGAGAAAAATATTTTGTGGAATAATTCCATGAAAATACATATCAGTATGAAGACATTGTCAGCAATCATTTCAAAACTCCATTTATTTCAGAGTGAACTTTGTGCATGTCTACAGGGGGCATGAAATGGAAAAACAGGGAAAGCAATTTACAAAAGCCAAACTGTGCCAAGTGTAGATGCCTTGTCACCCATCCCTCACTGGGGAGTTTTACCCTTCCACTTTACACCAAATGTCACCATTCTGGTGAGTGACATAATATACACGGTGCTGAGCTCACTCCAGTCTTCCTAAAGAAACTTTCTCTGCTCCCCACTCTCATTTGTTCTGCTTAAAGAGGCGTTTGCACGGGTGCAGATATAACTGCCAAGTGGCCTCATAAGCTGGTCCTCCTTCTCCCACAACCCAAAGCAAACAGCTGTGTATTAACACATCCATCACCCTCAAGAGCCATTTGCTGTTTTCTCAGACTTGCAAGGTGCTTGTAGACAGTCAGGGGCAGTGGATTCCCCAGGTATGCTGGAGTGAGACAGCACAGGTGGGATCCATCTCACCTACCTTCAGGAATCTGTGTTGGGTAATGTGAGGGTATTAGGGCCAGACCAGTGGGCTGGCTTGGGTTTAAATGCCTGGGCTGAAGATGCCCATAATCTACCAACACACTGACGAGATCATGGCTTTGCCTCCCTGCAAATTAAGCAAATGGACCACTGTTGTTTATTATTGCACCGTCTTCCATGAAATTTGCATCCAAGTGGGCAGAAAAAAATGAGGAATGCTTGACCAGTTCCCAGAAGTCAGATAAGGAAGACCAGGAATTACTGGGATTTCTTGGAGCTGAGAAATCAAAGGGCTGAGAAATCAAAGGGCTGATAAGCCAGTGGGAGATTCTGTCCACCTATCTTCATGGGAAGGAGGAAATGCTGTGGGAACACAACAGGCCATGTCCCTTATGTGAGGATGGGACAGGACCATGTGTGCCCATGAGATCTCACTTTTTATAGAGCTATAGGGCACGTGGCTGCCTGCTTAACCTACCATGAGAGCTGATGAGTGGAGTGGACAGCTGTATGGAAAGAAGTGCTCTGTCACATCTCTTTCTCCTCTTCTGCATGCCTATTTGGTACAGGACAGCAGCTGTACAGAATTTCTCCTCTGGCCTTGGATAACCTACGAAGCTCTTCTTGGGGAGGCTACCATTTCCCAACTCCAAACAGTCCTGTGCCACTGTTAGTGATATTGCAAAGACATCAAGAACAGTGACCCAAGAATGTCATTTCAGTCCTCTAATCCAGCTGTGCTTTTCACCACAGCCTGAAGAGGTACAGGAGACTGTGACCTTGTGTGACGGAATACTAAACCTTACCTATTTTACACAGATTTTTTTGTGAATAAACACACTCTCACACAGTTTTTATTTTAGTTTTGTGTTATTCTTTTGTCCATTTTTTTATATTTTTCTTTTTAATAATAAAATTAGTTAGGCATTTTATACTGTTGCAAAATCAAAGCATCATTTTAGTTTCAGATCACAGTATTTTCCATGGGACTTCTGTGCAGTCCAGTTGCTAATCCTGTGTGTCAACTCATACATAATCTTCCTCCTTTTTCAGTCGACAAAGCTTTAAAAGAGGAGTAATAAGAAAATTTTCTTACTCAAATGGGAGAGAACTTTCCCTGACATTCTGGGGAAAAAAAAAAGCCTTGAAATATTCATGTTGTGTTGCATAGACTGCCCATGAAATATGCATGAAAAATTATACAAGGCACAAGAAAAATAAAACATATCACTGGAAAATGGATTCTTTAATCCAAAAGACAAGTCTTTATCTAGCAAGTAAAGCAAGAATATGGTAAGACCTAGACGTGTCCCTAGTAACTGTCGTTTCAGAGGAGGCTGAGTGCTGGCTGCTTCTGCCTTCCTAAAGCTGACTGAAGTCGTGCCTTCCAGCCACCAGAGCTGCTTTCTCATGCTTCCACGGGTGTTATGTAATAGATGACATGCACTCGGAGTACCAGGTGGAGACACTGCTTAGCAAGCACTAACCTAGTTGTGAAAGAGCATCAGCTTCACCTCCTTCAGCCAAATGTAATTTCTCTGATGATGTTTAAACCGTTCTGCTGAATATCCAGTTGTCCAATAGAAGTTATTATCAGTCAGGATAGCATCTAATAGGTGACTTCCACCAGAATTGTAAGCATAATATCCATACCTTTGCCATACTCAACAAATCTCATAGAAAAGACTACCGTGCACACAAGGAAGGGCTGAGAGAATTGGGTCTGTTCATCCTAGAAAAGAGAAGGCTTCAGGGTGACCTAATTCTGGCCTTCCAGGACCTGAAGGGACCCTACAAGAAAGAGGGAGAGAGACTTTTAACGATGGCCTGTAGTGACAGGATAAGCGGGAATGGCTTCAAACTGAAAGAGAGCAGGTTTAGGTTACACATTAGGAAAAAAATATTTATGGGTGGTGAGGTACTTGAACAGGTTGCCCAGAGAAGTTGTGGATGCCCCATCCCTGGAAGTGTTCAAGGCCAAGTTGGATGGAGCTCTGAGCAACCTGGTATAGTGGAAGGTGTCCCTGTCTGTGGCAGGTGGATTGGAACTAAATGATCTTTAACGTCGTTTTGAACCCAAACCATTCTATGATTTAGGACAAGCTCTTCCCAGAACTGCGGGAACAGCAGCAGACCAAGAACACAAGTGATCCTTTGCTCATGTAGCTGCTTTTACCCCAAAATACCATCCTAGTTATTATTAATCCTTAGCCTACCAATATGATGGGGGCAGATCCATTGGTAGGAGAGATGTGTTTTCATTAAAAAAAGATATGTCAGCTATATGATAAGGCCTGCTGATCTCTAGGAGACTGTTGGGGAGTTTGCACAAAAAGTAATTCCCAAATTGCCCTTAGGCAACTAATGGTATCTATGATCATGGTTTTTGTACAGTTGTACTCCATCCTCTGAGCACACACATTTTCTAACCTACTGGTTGATCTGGAAAGGCCCACATTGACAGGGTGATTTCAACGGTCCTTGTTTAATGAACTAATTAATTGAGAAATTAATTTTGTCACCTATGTACTACCATGAAGGATAGTGATTATCTCATTACAGATGTCCCATGCTGACATCTCCTGATCTTTTCTCACTTCTTCTGCTCTGGCTGATGGATGAGTCTCTGTGTTTTGCCAAATGTTGCCAAGCGGAGCGCCTTAGCTGACCGTCTGCATCTGACCCCAGATGTTGTGCAGTGACCTGGGGAGACATTATCCTAAGGAACCTTTTTCAAGCTATGTTTGTGCCTAGTCCCTTTGCTGTGGCTGCAAAGGGGTCGATCACTGCTCTGTGTCCACGCTCTAGCTCGGCTTTGGCAAGCTGGCATTCTGCAGCTGCCCTGGGCCCTGGCAAAGTCCCAAATATACCTCCAGATGCCCTTGTGCTGGTAACCACAAATGTGCCACACAACACTGGTTCCTCTTGGGTGGCTGGGCTGGGTGTGGGTATTGCCAGCACGGGAGGAGGAGGTGGATTAAGGCATGGCAGGAGAAGGATCAATGTGGTAAATGTGTTTTGTTTGTTTGTTGCTGCAGTTTGAAGTATATACAGCAGACAAAATTCTGCACTGCAGATGGGCCGATAGGGGGAAAAGGAACACGGAGTATGGTCATGTAATGCTTAATATCAAGAAAATCCCCACAAATATGAAAGCAGTTATTTGCACGGTAGATGTGAGCCAGCTGGCTGTGCGGCCATGGCTGCAGCTTAACATTAAATATGCAGCAGTTACTGAACTGCAGCTTGCTGTGAATGATATACCTCCCCATTATCCCTTCTTGTGTCGACAAGCCCAGAAAGCACACACAAAAAAAAAAAAAAAAAAGGAGTAAAAAAAAGCTGAGCTCAGTGTACAGTCTACTTAAATGCTTTCAAAAGAGTGTATGCCAGTCTGGTTTGGGCTTCGAAGATTTTCAATTTAAAGGTTAGATTTTTTTTCTCTTATGTTTCAGTCAAGAAAAATTATATGAGGTTGAGTCATATGCAGGCAATTACAGGCTCCCTTTTAGATATCTTGAGATACATACATACAACAAAATATGAAAGTTTACCATGTCTAGGTGTAAGGCACAGTCCTCTGTGAGTAATAAAAGTATTTGCCTTATGACAAAGAAAATTGAGGACTGAAGAATATGCATCTCTTGTTTTACTTAATTGATTTCTTTGCAGACCAAGCCATCACTTAGACTAAGAAAATTATGTATAAAATTTATCTTACGATCTCTTTATGGGAAAAAATAATTTTTTAAAAGATTTTACAGTGCAATAGCATGGTTTTATATAGTGCTATTATAATTATAGTCATTCTGAATGTAGAGTTGCAGTCATGGGAGAAAAGAGTAAGACAAAGGGAGGAGAACATAGTATGAGTTTGCTGGGAAATGTTGTGCATTTTGTGATTTTGTTTTCACTCTTTATAATAAGTTTAACCATCACCATGATGCACTGTAACAGTATGAAATGAATTTTCTAAAACTTTAGTAAATTATAAGATCACAATAGTCTTAATGTCACACATCTCTCAGAAATCCTTTACCTTTTTTTGTGATAAAGGTAATGGTTAAATCTAAGAAGGGGACGAAATTCTATTTTTCACTTTTTTTCTATTGCCAACATTTTCTGTATAACCAATTTCAATGGTTTTCTATTTGTTCTTTTTTTTGCTGTGGGAATTTTTGTATGTTGTTTGTTTTTTTATTTATTTTAAATTACCACTACTGTTATGTTTTTGGCTCTAATAGTGAATATATATATATATATATATGTACCGATGTCTTTATTGACCAAAAAAATTCACAGAGCTCGAAAGCATATGTCATAATTGAAACTACTGACAAAGTTTCAGTTTGAAATAAGTAAATATTTGTGAAGCACTTCCATATATCAGCTGATAGTTATCTGGTTCTTACACTGAAATTTATTTAAATTGCCTGAGGGCAGGGATATTAATAACCTGTTTAACCCATCCTGCTCCATGCAGACCCAGGCCACTGCCTTCCCTATGGCACAGCACCACAGCTGAAGGCAAGAGCAGGCAGAGCTGGCTGAACAGGGTTTGCAGCTGATGGATGGGGAGCTGGATCAGCCAGGAATGCACAGACAGAGGCTCTCAGCAGAGGTGGGATGCATAGAGAGGCCAACCATGCTCACACTGAGCTCACTCCCTGTCCTTGCTCCCTCACTGGGGTCAAAAGCCAACCAGCAGCTCCTCTGCCAGCTCATGTCAGGCTCCACCACTGAGTGCAGTCAAATAACTGCAGGTGCTCAGCTGCAGTGAGTGCTGACCTTGTGACACCCTTCCCACCACCTTCCCTCACAGCCAGCAAAGCAGTGCTGCCATTACCACCAGTGGTGCTGTGGGTGCTGTGTAAATCTGGACCTAAAACCTGATGACTTCTTTTGGGGCATGGGGTGAGTCAAGTTTCCAGACAGAGATTAAACTACTTAATTAAACAGTAGTTTTTCTAAAACGCAAAGTGTGCACATGCAGTAAATATTGCTCTTAAAATGTGACAACTAGTTTACTCAGTGTTTGGTAGTTTCTTGCTATTATTGCTATGTAATATCTGAGTTATGGCAGGGCAAGTGCTGGCAACAAAATTTTGTTTCTGCTTGCACAATTGTAGGAGTTATAAACTGGTGGAAAGACATTTATTTTATTTTTTTTTCTCTCAAGGGAAGCTCTTTCCTAATGTCCCATCTACAAAAATCTATGGCAAGGATCCTAATGATTTCAGAGGAAAGTAGATGAGGACCTTATGAGTCTCTTGAAAAATTCCTTTAAAATGTTTTTAATGTGATTTTGTTTTGGTAATGCCCCTTCTGTTAGCTTTTCTTTTGACTGAAAATAAATATTTTATATTTCTCTGCAAGAAATCAAGGTGATTATAGACAAATAGAAATTGGATGGTTTAATCTTTTTTTTCTGTCAGTACATATGTCCTTTCCCTAGTTGTATATTATTTTTTTTTAAATCTATCCCTCTGTCCCTCCTGGTTCCCTCCACTTTCTTTTTCTTTTGTTGAATTGAATGCTTATTGGCTCACAAATTTTTACTGCAAGTGCCCTATTGAAAACTTATCTTCTTCCTAAATTGCTAGTAAGAAAAACAACTGATTCTGTGACTTTTATGTGAGTTTAGTAGACAGAGATGCATAATCTGAAGGCTGGAATTGTGCCTCTATTCTGCAGTAGTTTGGTCAGTGGCTGGCTGTGATCTGGGATATTGTGAGACATGGGTATACATCCCATGAACCTGAAGCATGTAAAGCCTTAATGGATCCCTTAATTACTCTTCCATCCCTTGCTGCACACTAAAAGCAGCAGTTTTAAAAGACTACAACCATGACTGTAAGAAAGGAAAGCTGGGAAATATAAAAAATGTAGGTGAGTAAGGAAAAGAGGCTGATTCTAGGCAGTTTAACATAGGTCTTGTGGTCTGCTGAAAAAAGATGGGTCTTGTTCTCTTATCTTTCCTTATAAGAAGTATTTATAATAAGAGCTGAAAATATGGCATTTCTCCTATCTGGGATTTACAAAGCCATAAAAAATAGTCTTCTGGACTTTGGGTAAAAATATTAAGTGTTTTGTTAACCTGAAACAGGTAGACCCAGCAACTACTTAGAAAGGAAAAAATCATAGGCAGTGAAAGGTGAAATGCCCAAAGCCAACTTGTAGGTTGGGCTAAAAGGTAGTTGGATGCTCTTTGAAACACATCTACCTGATACTACATTAAAGGCATTGATTTACCATAACAGGCTGAATTAACCCTTTTCTGTATAACAGATTAAATCAGTCAGATGAGGGTGTTTGCTCTGCTGAAGCCCTGAGCGAAGTGCCAGAAGAGCATCTTGTGCAGATTGAGTCTGACCATGTTCAAGTCAGCCTCTGCCCTTGTCTCTGAAAGAGAGTGAAAAACAAAGACCAGATGCTTCATCTGATGGTGCCCACACCGTGGGCTAAGGAGAGATGTAGATGTTTGTTTGGGAGGGAGTTCCACCAAAAGGTTTGAAGGAACCAAAACAGGCTTGGAGTTACCATGACTAGGAAGCTGAAGGTCAAGCCCTGCTTTTGGTTATATTACAGCAAAATCAGTCCCAAAGCACTGCAATGTAAGCACTAGATGTTTTCTGTAAATTATTTAGGTGTTTACCTCCATCTTTTGTTGCCTTCTGAATAAATTTTTATTGTCTTTGTTTTTCTTGGATGTGAACTACCCTAGGAGAGAGAAATTATTTAGAATTAGGTACTGGATCTGCATGGTTATAATTTTATCCAATTTGTTTGCTTGGGATTTTTGAGTACTGAATATCCAGACATTAATTCAATTTTCTGAACAAAAAGTGATTACATGAACTTCAAACAAATTTCCACAGTTCAAGTCAAATGAATGTTACATTTGCGTGACTATTAAAACAAATTTTAATAAGGGTAATATTTAATGTTATAGATCTGCTGATGTTGAATTCTTTACTGTATGCCTTCACCAGAGATCTCTAGCAGAGGTTAGTAAGTGTCACTTCTAATTTTTTTTTAATACACTGAAAATAAAAATTGAAGCAACTATTATCTTAATTCATGGTTTCCCACTGAACTCCATGACGCTGTGGATATAGGACGAGCTTAGAGGAAAAGCAAAGTTTGTTACAGTGGGAATAAGAACTTGGTTATAAATTATTAAAAAAAACACCAAACAAAACAAAAAAAAACACAAGGAAGAGAGCCGAATTCTGAACTGAGGTAACTAATTAGATGCCCTTGTGTTGTTTGCAGGTTTTCAGGGAGGGCTATTGAACCATTCAGCTCAATGGGACTTCATGCAAGTACAACTGTGCCCCCATGTGGATATCAACACAGAGCTTCAGAGCTCACGCCGCCTCTCTCAGAGGTGCCCAGACCCCAAAACTCTTGCTGGTTTCAGTGAAAGTGAAACTATGTCTGGAAATTTTTTGATTTGAAGAGCCCTTCAGGCATAGACTTTGCTCAGCTCTTTGGTTATAGCAAGACTGTTGTACAATGAGAAATAGGATTTCACTTTTTTTTTTTGATGGTTGTTCTTGCTTTCCAGTTTAGATGCAGATGATGGTGTTCTTTTTATTTAACCAAATTGCTTTTTTCCTCTAATTCACACCCTATACTTTCAACGGCTTCTGCTTCATTTCTTAATAATAGCCCAGCTGCCTCTTGTTTTTATGTGTCTTTGTTGATGTATTACCTAGTTATGCCTCCTGAGAGTTTGCTTGCTGAACCTTTATAATACCCAATGGAAACAGTTTTAGGGAATATATCATTTTACAGAGTAACACCTATTTAGCTTCCATTCCATATCACCAAAAGTGCCCTTTGAACAACTTCAACTTAAAAATAAATTTGGAAGCGGAGGGTGTGACATTAAGTTAAAGAGTGAAACAAGATCTTGGCCTGGAATTTAAAAATATGCATTAAAAGTAATTCAGTGGGTGCTGTGACAATCTCTGTTAACAACAAAGTGAGGATGGGATAACCCTTCTTACATCCTTGATGATGTGTGTGACTCCAGTATCAGGTTCCAAAGAGTACTCCCCTTATCTTGACATCTATGGCTGGATGGAAATAGCAGCTGAGGTTTTGACCAAAAAACCCTCCAAACGGGAGCACTGTAGGAATGTTGTCAGAAAAATTTCAAAGCTATGGTGAACCATCCCACACAGTTGTCTTTTTAAGGTCTTTTATTTAAGCAGAAAGCAAAGCTGTAGGCATTTGGAAAAATCTACTTGGAGAACAATTTCTATTCGTACTACCAAGAAGGGGAGTGAGAAACCTCCTTCCCTTTAGCCTTGTGAGCCTAAAGTAGAATGGAGAAATATGAATAAATGCTAAGAGAAATTAAATATTTCTCTATTCTTAATAGAACAATCGTCTTTGTTTTTGGCTGGCAAGCTTTCCCCCTCAATAGTCTCGTGTTCATATAAAACTATTGAATTTCCAAATATAAATAGTTAACTATTGGCAGGGTTCTGGTATGCTTTTTTTTTTTATCTTGAGCTAACAAGTGAGTGGCAGTGAACATGCAAGCTTTTCTTAGCGAGCCCAGAGGGACTCCTTTGCCAGAGTTTCAGCTCTGTTGATGTTCCTCCAAAGAGGGCCACCTAAAGTACAAAAGGACCTACAGACTCGGCTTAGAACAGAACTGATTTCCTTCCCTGTTTTATTCACAAAGGTGTTTTTCTTGCCCCCATTGAAGTAATTGACAAAGTCCTTGCAGACTCCTGGGAGAGCAGGGTTGGGGCTCTGTTTGCAGGTACATATGGGACTGTGTTTGAGGGTGTTGTGCTGCTCGGCCACAGAGCACACGGGTGGCTGTCAGTGGGTTTGTCAACAAGTGCTGAACAGGGCACTGGATATAGACAGGTCACTCCCTTGAAAACAGATTTAGATCCATGTGCTTGTCTGAGTGATTTTGGGTGTAAATGACTGCACACTGGAAAATAAGTGGAGGAAAGCAATAAAATATGGAGATGTCTTCCCTGTCTTAGGCAAAAGGGAATCAAAAGGAATCTGGCAGACATGGATGCCAGTCTGTGTTTTACACATCCTTGGAGAGTGTCCTATCTATTGGGATTGTGCTCTTCTTGGCAGGTCTGTTGAGGACCTGAAAAGGAAAGGAGAAAAATGATACCATACATATCCACCTTCAGGTTTTAAACAGAGTGTTTCTGACGTTCTGAAAACTAAACCAGTGACTGAAATTCAGAAACAGAGGCCTCTTTACCCTGTGTACAGTAGGAATAATATGGCAGGTGAAATGATACAAAAGAACTGGTGCTCTGGTATGAAGAAAAGTTATACAAAACTATTTTTTCTGGTCCACGTAGCATAGAGGAGACTACTGGTCCTCCTCAAAGCAGTAGGTACTCTGTGACAGAAATGGTCAGAAATCAATATATATGACCCTTCTATTTTTAGTGTTTCTTCCAGTTGTTGCTTACTACCCCAGAAAACAAATGCTGTACAGACCTGCGTTTGTCCAGTGATGGAGGTGCACTACAGTTTTGAGACTTTGGTAACTTCAGTCTGAGTATCCTCTGTTCTGAGATTCACCTGTTTCATTGACATACTTGGATCTTCTCTGAGAAACAGTCAACTTGCCACCTCCTCCCTTCTTTCTGTGAAGGTATCACTTACTTATTCATGGAGAACATCTGGTTGTCCAAGGAAAGTTTCTCATTGTGACTGTTCGGTTTCTTTTGTGGTATTTCTGTTACTTTTTGTTTCTTGTTGCAGGCTTAGGGTTATTTTAGGAACATTAAAGCAAATTCTGTGGCATTGAATCATCCAAGGCTTCTGGTTTTCTTCAAAAGCAGAAAAGTCAGCAAAACCTTCAATAGTGCCGCTCTGGAATTCAAGAGGGTATAGTAAAATCTGTAGCTCTTTTGAATCTCTAGCTCTTTTAAATCTATACCTTATTATTTTCAAAACATTTTCTGACTGTCTTTTGGGTTAAAGTTGATGAGGCCTAGTTGTGAACATGCCTGATCTGTGTTTTACTGTTAAGTGCCCAATAAACTGCTCATCAGATGAGAGTCACTGTGAAATGCATTTCACGAGATGTATTTCGTGAATGAAGGTTTCTGTCTAATTGCAGTAACTCCCATTAAGACTGTCTTAGAGAAGGGACAACACTAATTTAAGATGGTCGTATCTATACCTTTTCTAGCCATTGTAAACCAACTGTAAGCCTACTTTCTGTCAGGGTAACCTTTCCTTCACTATTTTCACAGGAAGTTTTTTCTCCTTTTGGTTCCTGCTTTAGCAAATGCACCAATTTCACAGTGACACTGTTCCTTTTTCTCACCTCTTCTATTTGATTTTCTTTTAATTCCTTTGTAAACTGTGCTGATCTTTTGCATAGAGGTACAGAATTGCCCAGTCTTCATGTGGTTACAAAAAAATGCTTTTGACACTGAAAGCTTCTCTTTTAAGTTCCTCGTAGAAGCAAGAAATATGCTGATCCAACCACCTTATTTGAATAACCATGTTCACTTCCTGGAAGTGATTTGGCAGAAGCTTTGATAATTTATCTTTGACTGGGCATACCCTTCCTCTGCTTCTCACGTATCTTGTTTCACTCTTTTCTTCTTCCATGCCATCAGAAGCTGTAGCTGCGAGTGCATCCTGTGTGACGCAGTGCAAGAGTTATTTGGAGGACATGGCATACTCAGAATTTAGGGGGTTGCTAAGAGTACAGCAAACCTCTTTGAGGGCCTCCTGGTAAAACTTTTTTAATCCAGCCAATCATTCCAAACTCTTTTTTAATTTAAAGGTAGCAAAACTCTATCTTCATTAGACATTCATTCAATTCTTACAACTATGCACATCACTTTACTTAAGTATGTAATATTAACTATTTGTTAGACTTTTTTATAATGTAAGTTTGCATTGGGATTATGTAAGCATGATATGAATCATGAGATGGTGAGTAGAATAATAATTTTTTGAGTTTCTATTTTTCATGGATGACATCTCCAAACTCCTCAGTTCTAGTCTGCCACCTCTTTCTGAATGCAATTTTGTTGCAGTTGAGAATATTGGTTTTGATTTGTAATTGTTAACTGAACTGTTTATCAACCTTATTGATGAATTATTCTCTTTTGATAAAATTATCTTTGTCTGATTATCTGTGCACTGATTTCAGACTTAAATGCAGGCGATGAAAATGGCTAAACATTGTAAGGCCTCAATTTTGTCTACTTATTTGACTGAACCAGAAGATTATATTTATGACAACAGATTTATCTGACAACTTCTATTCAACCTAAAATCCATAATTTTTTTAGCTAATGACCAGTCATTAGCTCAGCTGGTCGATTACTTTGACGAATAGTTAAATCTGGGTCCTCCAGGAGTTTCCAGTAGCCTTTTTCCATCTTCAAGGCATAACATCAAGTATTGTTGGATCGTGCACAGCTTTAATTTATACCTTATATCACCCTTTGCTGGGACATGCTCTTGCAGGTCCAAGTCTTGATTCATTTGGACTTCAAAACTCCTTAAAAATATTCTAGATAGATAATTTTGCTAATTGTTGCTTACCATGTTCTTTACCACCTCCTCTCTGCAGGGATCACCCAGTGACTTGATTTAGCCTTAAATGCAAGGCAAAATCATCTTAAAGCATAAGGCTAAAATGATGCATTTTTTTTGTGATTTAACTATTCTTGTACTGAAGGTACTGCAGACTGATATACTATTGTTAACAGTTACATAAAGGTACCCTATTGATTTTTTAACCAGGGATTAAAACAGAAGGATAGCTTTCTAACTTATGGTTAGAAATGTGTCTTTATCCAGATATTTTTAGTTTTGGTGTTTACTGTTTTGTTGGAGGGTTTTTTGCTTGGGTTTTGTTAGGTTTCTTGTTTGTGTTCAAGAAAGCAGAATTATTATCTTTTGGTAAGACATTTTGCACTGCACGTTGGAAGCTCTGAGGTAGGTCTGTCTGATTTCACCGATAGCAATTATTGATGAGGCTTCACTGGCAGCGTTGCTGACCTCTGGTAAAACACAGAGACCTTTATTTTTTTTGAAAATACAGTGCCTCCTTGGGGTCTCCTACAATGGTTTGATGTTTTCCTGTCAGAAATAATCCAAGATTTAAGACAATGGTGGAAAAGTGCATTGGGAATAGGAAGAAATGAGGTGTACCTGAAGTGTTTCTGCATTCCCCTGGCAAATGTTGTCTACCTTTCAATTTTTCTTGCCTTTACTGGCAGATCAAATTGAAATTCAGAGGAAAAAAATAAAGAATAGGGCCAAATAAGCCTTAATAATGATTTAGGGCTACCCCACTCCACCCTAGTCCTGATGGCAGTGGTAAACTCCACAGCTTTTTCCCTAATTATTTTTTCCTTCATTTTACATTGAATTAAAATTATTATTCTAATCACCAAATTGCTGATTATTTTTTGTAACATGCTCTTTTTTTAAGTATCCAGTCTCTGTCCTTTACTCAAATGTTTCTTCAAAGAACAAAACTCTTCTGTCTAGATGAATCTTTTGCACAGCTTTAGAGTTCCTCCTTGGGTTTGACTGATCAGGTAGATGACTTAGCAACATCATTTATCTAAACATTAGGTCTGTGGCATTGGTTACTTACAGAAGCACTTGAGAGAGCCACTTCACTTAAAAAGAAAGACAAAGTTTCACATGTTTAATCTTATCAGTGTTTTGCTTGTTTCCTTTGTTTAATCCCTCCCACAGTATATTTTACTGGTTCCCTGTGCAACAAAGATTTCTCTTATTCCTTATTCATGTGTATATTTCATTTGTTCCAACCTACATTTTTCTTCTGCTGCATGGGGAACTGTAGCCATTTCTCTGCTGTACTTATGCAATGTTTTTTCTATTATTGTTAAAAACTGCAGAAGTGAGGTGGTAAAGTTAGAGATGGAAGAGAAAGGAAACAGACCAGAAAATTGTGATCCCTAACGTCCAGCAGAATACCAATTGGTTTTCAGAGTATTTTCTTTGTGCTAATAGGAGCTTTATCTAGTTCTAGCTTAAATTTCTTCTTGTTCAGCTTTTATCTGATTTTCAGATCTATGCAACAAATAGATGGAATCAGTAGTTCTTAATCTTCCAGGGGACCCATAAATCAAAACCTTTCCAGTGAAGAAACACCTTTCCTTTAGCAATTTTAAGTTTGCTGAATATAGACTTGCTCTCTTAGTTCTGGCAGGCAGGAGTAATCTTCTGGCTTCTGGGAGTTCATAGTTAGAAGCTAAGAACTACCTGTCGTTCACCATCTGCTGGTGTGAAGCAGCAAACAGTAAATTCGTGCACATCTTCAATTTCAGGTGCCTACATTTCTATATAATCTAGGCATATTTTGCCCATGTTTTCACATATCTAGGCATTTGAAGTGCTCTACATGCTCACCTTCTCCTTGAGAGATTCTGCTATTCCTGTGGAAATCAATACAGAGACAGTAAAAGCTACAGGTCTGCTATTTTCAACATCAGTTGGCCTGTGAATTGTATGCTTAAAGTACTCATCAGCTACATAATCAGAGCTGCAAAATCTTGAAATACTGTATTCTGAAAACTCTGAATTTCATCTCTGTCCTCTGATAGCAGAGAACATGTTGTGTTTGAAGACAGATGTTATAATTTCTCTCGATTCTTAGAAACCTTTCTGTTTTGTATGTTGTGCTGAGGATATCCAGGTAGGTGCTTCATGAATTTGTCTTAAGAATCACCCCTTGGTGTTAAGGAAATAATGAAGTCTGCAAAACTCATTGATTTTTGCATTCTTGAACAAAATCTGAGGTAGAGGGATTTTTCTTGGTAAAAGGTATCATTCTCCATGAGAAACATTTGAGTTTGGAAACACAATATAACTTTTTTAAAAGCATCTGACGATTGGTTACTCAACATATAATAACTTCAGCAGGGCATGTGTATAAATGAATGTGTGTATTTTACTTTTTCATAAAACAAAATGTTTCTGAAGCCTAGCTTTCAGCAACACACCTGAGACACTTAAATTTTGGTTTTGTTTTGTTCTGTGGGTTCTCTAACAGAATAAAAGGCACAGGGATTTGGTCAGTCTTGGTCTGTGGGGCAAACCTGACCCATGACTCTTGTTAAGTTGCTTATCTGTGTTGTGCCTCCATTTTACTTCCAACCAGGTAGGAACCTGTGGAATAGGGATGTGGAGAGCCCTGTAGGTTGTCAGGGGTTCCCATCAGACGTTTTGAGGATGTGCTCAGAGTGAGGTGAGAGCATGAGTGCCTTTGTCCTCAGTTGTCAAAGCAGCCTTTCTCTTGACCTCTGTAAATACCATTAGTTTTGACTCATGCTTTGTGTACCCAGTTTATATGGATAACAGGAACAATCTGGGGAGGGAGACTGTTCAGTTTCCTGTTCTAGGATACCTGCTTAGGTTTGGCATCTGTTATCAGCCTTTAGTCCTTAAAGTGAGCAAAATGCTGAATTTGGGATAGCCTGTTTTGACCGAATCTGAATTTGTTTCTCTGACTTCACCAGTTAAACCCACAGCAGCTTTGAGAATGCACCTTCAGGGGACATAAGGTTCTTCAGTCCATGGCAGACCTCAGGTGTTTTTCAGAGTTGAACCATGTGTACAGATTCCGTTATAGGGCTTTTTTCTTTAATAGGTGGTGTGTGAGGGTGGTGAACAGAATTTTTTTTGAACTGTTGTTTGAAAAGTGCTGAAAAAAAGTTGGCTTGCATTTTTTCACCTTAACTCTTCTTCTTCTTTTTTTTTTTTTCCCCCTGGGAGTATATTGTACTGGTTTTTATACCTATAGAACAGTTTCTTCCTTTTTTGAATTCCTGGTTGTTTGGAGCATTATTACAATTCCTCTATTTTAAATTTGTTTGTGAATGCAAGAAATTCTAGTACTGAAAAATACTTATTTTTTTTCTTAGATGGCAGTCATGTGCTTTGTCTTTGACATTTTCTTGTATTTGTTACTAAACAAAACTTGCTGGTGCTGAACTCTTCGTTCTCTGAGCTTGCTAATCAGGTCTATGTACTTTTTATTTTTTTTTATGATCAAAAGTATCATCCAAAGTTAGATAATATTAGTTATCAAAATACCACTTAGAACCTTTATCTCCTAAAATAAAATAGAAAGAACAGTACATAAACTCCATGTAACAGTGTAATAAACTTTCTTGCATATCAAGTATATATTGAATTATCTTGAGACGATCATCAAGATGTATTGAACCAAGTGGTAAATATTGATTGAGTCAAGGCTGAGATTAATATTTACCTCAAAGGTCAATAAATTTTGATGTTGACTGAAATGTGAAGTCAATATATATATATTGTTAATATATTCTGAATGCATTCAGCAAAAATATCTTGAAATGTGTTCTATAACCCTTGGGATCCCAAGGGGCACCTTCCTTCCAGCTAATACTGCAAAGAAAAAATAAGAAATGGAAGAAAATGATCCAGATTTAATTAGTAAGTCAAATACATGTGTGCACACGCACACAGGCACTTCATATCCAATGGATCAGTACAGGTAAAGCAAGGACTTTCTAGAGTGTGGGTGCAAACCTATACAACATCCCTGTGAAACCCTAGGGAATCACAAACTTCCCCTCTCCACATTGGTTTCAAGGATAAAGAGTGTTTATTTGGCTGTGCTTCAAGTACCATAATTATAAATGAGTAAGTGTTAAAAAAAGAAATAAATAAGTCCAAGGATCCCCTACCTTTCTTTCTGAATACTGTGGTATATATTCGAGTCCCTGGACAGTGAGGAATGGGACAGGTTTACATCAGGAAGAACTACCTTTGAGAAACAACCACAAACAAATTGAGAGCCCGTGGGTAAAAAGCAAGGACAGGACCAACAAAGGACACTTGGTGGTTGGACTGTAACCTAGAGTGCTCCAGTGTAATTCTGTCCTCTGGGGGTCTGGGGGAGCAAAGTCCATCTGACTCCAAGTGAAGAGCAGATTCAAGACCACCTGGCAAAACTGAATAGCCACAAGACTCTGTGGCCTGATGAGATGCATCCCAGAGTCCTGAGGAAAGTGGTTGATGTTTTTGCCAAACCACTCCATCATATTTGAATGGCCATTAGGCAAAGTTGCTGGTGACCGATAAGAGGGAAACATCACTTTTATTTTTAAAAAGGGAAGAAAGAAAGACCTGGGGAACTACAGACTGGTGACCCTCACCTCTGTGCCTGGGAAGATCATGGAATAGATCCTCCTGGAAACAATGTTACGCCACATGCAACACAAGAAGGTGATCCAAGACAGCTTCACTGAGGGTAAATTGTGCCTGACCAACCTGGTGGACTTGTATGAAGGAGTGACTGCTGCAGTTGATAAGGGGAGAACCACTGATGTCATCTACCTAGACTTCTTCAAGGCCTTCAGTGTGGTTCCACATGACATTCTTATCTCCATACTGGAGAGATGCAGATTACTCGGTGGATAAGGAATTGGCTGGATGGCTGCAGCCAGATACTTCTGGACAATGGCTCTATGTCCAGATGGAATCAAGTGATGAGTGGTGTCCCTTGGGGTTCAGTCTTGGGACAGCTGCTCTTTAATATCTTCATCAAGGAGACTGCAAAAACAGGTGCATCCTCAGCAAGTTTGCAGATGACATGAAGTTGAGCAGTGCAGTTGACATAAGAGCAGGAAGGAATGCGATCCAGGGGGACCTGAATAAGTTTGAGAAATGGAGCCACAAGAACCTCATGAAGTTCAACAAAGTACAAGGTGCTGTACATGGGCTGCATCAATCCCAGAAAACTCATAGAGAACAGCCTTGTGGAGAAGGACTTGAGGATTCTCATGAATAAAAAGCTGAACGTGAGACAACACTGTACACTCACAATACACAAAACGAGCTCATCCTGGACTACACCAAAAAAGGTTTGACCAGCAGGTTGAGGGAAGTGATTTTACCCCTTTACTCTTCCCTCCTGAGACCCCACCTGGAATACTGCATCCAGTTCTGGAGTCCTCAGCACAAGACAGATGTGAACCTGTATAAGCAGGTCCAAAGGAGGGCCAGGAAGATGCTCTGGAAGCTGGAGCTCCTTTTCTACAAAAGCAGACTGAGAGAACTGGGGTTGCTCAGCATGGTTAAGAGAAGGCTTTGGGGAGACCTTACAGCAGCCTTCCAGTACCTAAAGGGGGTTTCCAAAACAGAGAGAGAGAAACTTTTTACACAGGCAGACAGCAATAGGACAGGAAGAGGAATGGTTTTAAACTAAAGGAGGAGAGTTTTATATTAGATATTAGGAAGACAGTCTTTGCTCAGAAGGTAGTGAGGCACTGGAACTGGTCACACAGAGAAACTCTGGATGCCTCATCCTTGGAAGTGTTCAAGGCTGGGTTGGGCAGGGCCTTGAGCAACCTGGTTTAGTAGAAGATTCCCTGCACATAGAAGTGGGGTTGGAACTAGATGATCTTTGGGTCCCTTCCAACTAAACCATTCTATGACTTTTATGTTACTCAGTGTATTATTGGCAGTGGAACGAGCACTGCAACAATGAGCATTATGGCAGAACTACTACGAATGTTATTCTTGCCAAACTCTGCTTCAACCAGTCAAGACAGTTTTAGTCCTCTGGTTTGTATAAATAACTAGGGGAAGGCATTAATGGGGCTGATTTGAATGACACTGAGACATATTCATGTGGAAAGAAAAGGAGAAGAACTTTACCTTCTTTTCCCCTCTGTAAAATGAGTTGTCAAGTCTGAGTTTTTGTGTGTGAGATTCTTTGTGTGCCAATTTTTCTTCCATGCAACTGTTTGGTTGTTACTAAACTACTAAAAGAAAAAAATGACCTTTCATAGCATGTTCAATCTTTGTTGAAAATGGGAGTCTATCTTACGCATGGTTTTGGAAAACTCCCAGTCTGTAACACAGAATGGTTGGGTTTTTTCCTCATGGTTTTGATCAAGTTGTGGTACAAAGAAAACTCTAAAAATTTTAAAGAGCAATACTTCTTATGTGATGTTTAAGATACAGATGGAAAGAAATTGAGGTTAAGTCTTTGCTGACCAAACTGTCTAGTTGTTGCAAATCATTTGCTGTCTGTTTACCAATGGGGTGTGACAGTTGCAGTGTGAAGGCACAAATGAGAGTAAAAACTCAGCTTTCTCTTTGAATTACCCTGTTTCTAAGGTTAAGTCTCACACAAATGTTATTTTAATGAACTGTTTGTATCTAATACAGTTTGTATCTAGTACTTCTCATTTGAATGAGAAGTATTTCTGTGTTATTACAACATTACTGAACATTCCTGCTATTTCCATCTCTCATTAAAATAATAAAATGTAGTCATAAACTGTTGCTAAGGAAAGAAGTTGGCTCAGAGTGAGATACTCATTCAGCATTTCAGAAGTTATGTTGCACCAGAACGGCACCACGCTCCTTGCAAAAGCCAGAAGAATAGTCAAAGGAAACCCTTGAATCTTGCTTGCACAGTGTGGAAGAAGTAACATGAGAAATGTATTTCAAAGACTCAGTGGGAGATGAAGCCTAGCCTACTTCAGCACACAGAGGAGTGAGGAAAAAATTCTGTAACAGTAGTCTTGTTAATATTTTAATTTGTTGCTGTAAACCTTCCTGAAATATATTGTAAAGGAACTGGAGCTCCCAATATTTAGATTTTTTTTTTTAAAGAACTTTTTATTTTAGTTTCATTTGTTGTAATTTGTTTTCCTCTTCATGTATTTACTCACATTAACTGTTGAAATATACTCCATGTTTTTGGAAGACAGTCTTGAGCTATGCAGCCAAACCTTCTTCTATTAAAACAACGAAGGATTTATTTACAGAGTTATCTGAAGTTATCAGAATTAGAAAAGAGGTTGTTCCTTCCCCTTACTGTCTTATGCTTATACACTTACTTTGCTGGAGGCTCAAGCATAGAACTGAAAATTTGTCCAGAGTGTTTGACCAGTAGGAATAAAGTCAAACCCATTTGAGTGATGTATATTAATCTTCTCCTGCTATGATGAAGTTGTTTGACTAACAGTTGCCATTCCTAAGATAGTAAGTTTAGTAACCCAAGAACTTCATGGCAGAAAGGTCAATATTTCACTTGTCAGCACATTTGCAGGTCCTTTTGTATTCATCCTACTTTGTCATCTTGCTGTGTTATTAATTTTCCTTCTCCAAAGCATTCCTTTGTTGAGAACTGGTATTATTGCTCCTTACTACATCTAGAAATTCATTTTTTTTCTGCTCTCCCTCCTGAATTTTTGTTTGTTTGCTTTTTTTAAGATAATGGCAATATTATAGTTCATCATCAACTTGATATTTCATACATCCTTTTTAAAGGAAGGCTTCTAAGACACCACTGCTCTCTCAGTTAGAAACAGTTTTGGTTATAGTCTAAAAGAACTAGTAATTAGACAGACTGAGCATCATCTGTTATCCAGAGAGCATTCAGTTGTTTGATCCCTAGTTCTGGGTTGGTGAGCAATCTGTTTGAGGTTTTTGTGGTTACGATGAATTGTTAGATGTAGATCACACTGTCAGATTGTCGTGACTTTAATTGGACTCAGAGCTCACAGTAATGTAAGATAAAGCAATCTATGAACTTAAAGGACAGTGTTTTTCCCTTGTTCTTGGATAAAATCCTGGAAGCATTACTTTCAGAGTTCATTGTCTGAAGGTTGAAAGTGGTCCTGACTTTTTCACATGCAATCTGTGAATGCCTTCAGATACATGCCTCCTAGGACCAATAACTTCTCTTCCTTTCATGCAACTAACTTTTTTTAAGGACTTTTGCCTCTTAAATTCTTGGTATTTGCCTGTTATTTGACTAATGATGACATAACTCAGTCAGTAGACACCTCTGTCCATTGCGCTCATTGGGAAGACCAGGTATGGATTCAAGTGAGCTCTGAGGTTTAGATGGCTTTGAAGAGCAAACTTTGATTTCAACAAATACATCTTTACTTAGACCAGAATCTGAGTCGTGTTTCATTCTATTTCTTCAAGTAGCTAGATTGACACTTCCCAGAGACTGATTTTGGTGGTGAGTTTTTAGCTCAGATGTAAAGGGAAAATGAAAAGTTTGAATCTTAAAAGCAATTTTTTTCCTAATTCCCAGGTGATGAAACTGTTGATATAAGTTGTCCAGCAACTCTTTTCCAGCCAAGCTGCTAGATCCATGGGACAATGATCATAACTGATTTCTCCAGGAGACAAATCATGGGAGGATACTAAGACATCCTTATGGTGATTAGAAGTCTTCTAAAGGCTTAACAACATAGTCCAGATGACGTTTTCCATGGATGAAGTTGGTGGGTTATTTTCTGGTTTCAATTGTTCCTGTCTTTTAAATCTAAACAATGACTTTGTGAAAAATTGAAACTACAGAGAAACTCCCAGACCATCTGTCAAAAAAATGTTTGTAATGAACTTTCCTTTCTGTAAGTGACAAAGTTCAGAAAGAAGTTCTAGATTAAATAAAACCAAAAGCTTTTATTGATGACCTTGAGGTTCTATCCCTGACATCGGTTTAAAGGAAAAGAATAAAATCGGGTCCTGTGATAAAACAATAGAGGTAACAATCCATCCTCAAGACTAAGATTCAGCAGTCTGAATGCAACTTTTTTTCTTAGTATTTGCATTCAAATAACGAAGAATTTCACTGAATTTATGTTACTTATTTTAGACTGTCTGGGCTAGTTTCAACTTTCTACAGACATATTGTTGCTACAGAGTAGGTCTGTGTGTGAACAAATGTATTTTGATTGATTGAAGAGGAGGAGGAGGGACTGACAGGGGTTTATGCATGTAAAAATCTTCTGTTTCTGCACCTGACACTGTGGATATGATCTACTAGTGCTCAGTTGTTGGTAACCTAGTTTTTTCTTCTAGTGAAATAAAAACACATAAGAAATTGCTCATACTGAACTTCTTAGGATATATCTGAATCATCTGTCATCATGAACAGGGAAATTTAGTGAAGAAACAGTAAAGAGTATTTGAGAGATTTTCTTAACTTCTCCTTTTCTTGTCTTGGTCTATAATTTGCCTGAATACTTTTGCTAAATACTGTTGCTGTTATCCTAAAGCATCTTACGATACTCTTTTCAGTCATCTGTGAGACTGATAATTTCATCCAGGAAAAGGATCCCCTTCTTTAACAATCAATTATTTTTTTGCTATGTCAATAAGCTTCTTAACATGCTTTCACATAGCTGACATTAGTAATTTAGTTTTTTGTCTACTATGTAGCAGTTAGTAGGACTTGCTGTACCTGCCTGATGTGCCATGGAAACAACGTTCTCCTTTTTCCAAAGATAGAATATAGGAAATTTCTACTTATGCAAAGTATTAAGATATGTAGTCATTTTGGTCTTTTATAAAATAATTTCAGTTGGAGGGAACTCCCTGTTTAATGTATGGCTAGATTATACCAGATTATCCAGGGCCTTCTTCAAGTGATGTTGTGAAACATCCATCCTTGAAGATGTTCAGGCCTCTTTAGCAACCTGTTTCTATGTTTGACATCCTTCATTGCAATTCCTAGTATCCACTTAGCATTTCCCTGTTAGACTTTGTATCTGCAGCTTATCACTGTGCATCTTCAAGAACAGTCTGACTTGGTCCTCTTTATGTGCTATCATTAGGTACCTTTACACAGATGAGTTTCATTAGAAGGGAGTGAGAACTTTGAAATTATATCTAACCTCTCATGGCCGGGAGGGAAGGTGAAGATATGGAGAAAAAAAATGTAGGGATAAGAAAACATTTCTTGAACTTCTGTAGCTCGGACTATCTGCAAATTTTTAAGTTTATATATGCTATAAGTTGATAAATATAAATGCAGACACATAGCATGTGTGTATCCTGTTCCAAGACTCTGACATAGAATATGTGATCTAGAGGTTAAATGCAAAGCTTTTGGGACATTTTACAGTGACATATTATTTTTCTTCATGTAAAAGCATTTTTTTTCAGAGCTTTATAACATATTTTGGGAATCATGGCACAGCAGGTGAGGTAAGTTGGTCAAGAGATACTCATTGCCATTGAACTGTTTAGTCTGAATGTTACAAAGTCCTCCTGAAATAAGTCCGTGTTCAGTTTCATGAAACACCAGGGTGAAACTTAGCTTTTAGATTAGTAATATCTATAAAACCCTGAATCATACATTTTAGGATTAATAAGTGTTGTTACATGTTGTTTTTATTATTAAAATGTTCTGTTAAAAAGTAAGAGTTGCACTTTGTTGGAAGACAGTACATGAACTTAATACAGGGATTAGCTACCCCAAAAAACAACCACAACTTTAATTCTGTTTCAAAGTTGAAGGATCAATGCTCCAAACTTTTTTATCTTTTTGAATTAATCAGTTAGCATAATTTGTTTCTTTGAAGGCCAAATATAACCACATCCTTTTTTAATTCAAGAGAGTCACTATATCTTTAAGCAGGATGTTTTTAGGTGGCTGTTTCCACTACACTGGAGTAGCAGAAAACATTCCACATTAAACAGTTAAGGGACTAAGAAAGTGACAAACAAAGCATCGAACCCATCCAGAGATAAACAAAGTATTAGAACAGGAATAAGTGTAATGGAGACTGTTAAATTGTTTGTAATTGCATATAGAGAAAGTTTTAGTTTGGGTGGTAAAGGACATACTCCATAACTGAGTAAACTAAAACTTCAAAGATTTTTTTTGTGTTTGATTTAATTTATGATGTACTTCTTTTAAAATAGTTGGATTTTTTTGTTTGGTTTTTCTTGTTATAGTTGTTTGGGGGGGGGGAGGTTGTTTGTTTTGTTGTTTTGTTGGGGTTTTTTTATCTTGGTCTGAATTTCACAGTCACCGTGCAGTTCATAACTTCAAACTCATGCTTTATAAATGCATGGAACAGTCTCTTTATTTCCACTTCACATCAATCCTAGCAGAAAGGAAAAACCAACAGTTACCAAAGGATGGTGGTTCTCATCCTACATCTGCTGCTACAGTAACAGGACTCATACCTGTTTTGACCTACAGTGATTCCTGTGGTGAGTGTGAATCTCAATCCAGTCTTCTAGAGAGCCATTGCTGCCACTTCCTAAAGACAGGCATTATCCATATTGTTGGGTCCAGAAGCACCAGACAGTATTAAATGCCTTTGGGAGCCATAGTGAAATTAAAGAACATCAACACTGTTTACATAACAGAAGTAACTGCATAAGCTACTAATGAAATATATACCCTGAGGCGATATAGACAGACTTGGAATGACTTGTAGAAGCAGCTTTTCATAACATTTAGAGGATGGGGAGAGCCAAAAATAATCTCAGTGACAGTGTGAGTCTGTCACTGATCTTCAAATGTACCAAGTTGTCTTGCTGCTCAAACCTGTCTCTAAAATATGGTCACTGAAGAGTTTTGAATGTGTCATTCAGGTTATTGCTTGCTGAGATATGCAGAATCTACAGTCATGAGAAATACTGTGAGTTGTGCAATATGACAGTAGTTATAGAGTGGTCTCTATCAGAAAGAAGAATTACAGAAATAAGGATGTCTTGGAAATTAAGACATCAGGTTGGTGTTGAAATGCAAAATAAGGTGATCAATGAAACAGCTGCTTTGTTCTGAGCATGAGGAAGCTCCTGTGTTTTGTCTCAGTTGAGGTGAACCAGAAAGAATAACTTAGAGCATGAGGCCATTTCTGCAGATCTTTAGGACTTTATTTATTGCACTGACTGGATTCTATACTTTCAAATGTGATGATTCAGGACAGATAAACCTTATTTGCAAACAAAGCTTAAGAGTAAAAACTGAAATATTTTATGAGCTACATAATGAATCCTACATGGATATTTCTCTTCCTAATAACTTTTCTCTTCTGTAGGGTTAACATGCAATGAACATGCAGAGAGATACATCTATAGCACTGTGTTCCCAGCCTACTGCAGTGTTAAGATTTTTTTAATATTATTTTTTCTGATTCAGGACTATGAAAAATTGTTATAGAACCAGGGTGTTATTTTCACCTATATTTAAAAATTTAGCCTTTAAAGTGCAGGTATTGAGATCAATTAAATCCTTTGTACTACTTCAGTATTTTCAGTATATTGTAGTGGCCAGAGCCCTTTCTGCTTCCATGTGCTAGTTTAAACCCCAAACTCCACCCACATTTAAAGATGGGTGAAAAGTACTCCCACTGCATTATTGGAGCCACCTCTCAGAAAAAGTCACATTGCAGCCTTTAAAAAATGCTGGTGTGATAAGTCCTGCTAATTAGCAGATTTTACAAAGGAGAAAGTAGTGGTAAAACAAATTTATCTGTAAGAATTTTAGCTTGACATCTCCATTCTGAAAGCAGCCCAATGCCCAACACTGTGAACAGCAGAAGGTATCCAACTGCAGATGTGTGCTATTGTATTTAATTTTTTTTTCTTTCATCTGCATTCACTACTGTACTCAAAGTATCACACTTCTATTATAGTCTTTAAATTTCTGTAAGATAAATTTTAGGTCATAACTCAAAAAGACCAAGTTAACCTCAAATGGACAAAGCTGTTTCCCATATGACTGCCTTCAGAAATTGCAAAGTATGAAGCCCTGCATATTTAGTATATCCTTTTGTTCCTGCTCAGATCTGAACCTATAGCAGTGAAGGTCCAAATTAGCAATTTTCAATAGAAAAAATATTTTTTTGTGGAAAAAATAGTGTGCAGCCCCAGTTGGTGTGATTTTTTTTTTTTTTCTACATCATCCTGGTATTGGTGATTCTGAAATTTTCCAGCCATTCCGTTGTTTCCTTTAATGCAGACTAGATATATATTTCAACTAAGCTGTGAGCTGCAGTACCAATATTTCACCAGTATTTTTAACTAGACAGAAGGAAATGAGATAAACCAATTTATTTCACAAGATTTTTTGCAGCATTGGTGCTCGTACCTTAGTGGAAACAGGTATACTAATCCATTTATTTCTCATTTCTATGTGATATGCCTAAAGACCCTGAAAAGAAATTCATAATTGATTTTTTTTTAATTCCTCAAACCTAAAAAAAAATCTCCAACTATACAATTGCACTGCTATTGCAATACTTTGAGCTTTTTAGATCAATACAGAGAGTAAGCATTCTATTTGCCAAATATGTAAAAAGGGTATCGTTTTCTATAATTTTGTTATCTCACACTGCTAAATGTTTGCAATGTGACATAATAAGTGCACGTGAAAATATATGTATTTGCTGTTCTAATTCAATGACACAAAATTCAAGATCCCCTAGGTAAGGTTAAGTAGGAGCTCGTGTAGTCAGGGTTGAAATTCAGACACTGCAGATATAATCCATCTCCCTGACACATGCAGTGCCTCATTGTGAGACTGCCAGACACAGTCTGCTGAGATGGGAATGTCACAGAATACCAAAACAGGGCGAGACGCAGTTTTGTTCATCATCGCTTTTATCTACGAATATCCATCTAACAGTCTACATGCATAGCTATTGCCAGACAGAGAAATATGAATGCAGCATGGAGATGCAGCAGCTAACATTCAGAGAAGTGTATGGAGCATATGCTAGGAGCTCAGAATTACCTGAAGATAATTTGGGTAGTTAATCAGGTTAATTGCTTATCTCTAAGGCAATATTTCTGTGCAGACGCTGAGTCACCACCTCAGTTGTCTAAGAGAGATCAATGACAGGCCTGGTTGTCTACATCTTCTAGTGAATTCTGAACCTAAATGACAAAAGGGGCCCTGAAGGCAAAGAAACTGCACTGTCATCACTGGGGAGGCAGGCAGGCAGAAAGAGCTGCAGGAGCAGAAAGAAAAAAAGCTTTTTGGAAAATACCAAGTGCTACTCATCTTTCAGTTGTTCTGAATTATTCCCACTCCATTGTACATTTGAAGTTTCCATTCTAGGGGCAAAAGAGGAAAAACACTGAACCAACTGAGAGAGAACTAAGGTTCTGAAATGAGAGATGAAAATGTATGCCTGTCTTGGATATATGTGTAAGTTCAGTCTTATGCAAAAAGTAAGGAAACTTGGCTATATTGTCCAGTAATACAGATTTCAGTGGATTTTTAAATGCCCATGCCAGACAGCAAAATGCTAAAAGTGTGTGAGTGCCTGGTCTGTAGTGGTTTCAAGCTGACATGAGCACGGGAAGTTCTTCTGTGAACTGTAGGGATCCCTGAATAATTATGGCTCTAATCCGAAAGGAGGAAAGCTTCCAGGGCCCTGAAAAAATACACCCTTGCCATAGACTTGGCAGAAGCCAGGTTGACCATATGACCAACAGGGCTGGAGGGACATGGCTGTCAGGGTTTATGTCTGGACATATGGCAAGATTTGCATAGTGATTAAACACTGTTGACTCTAGCTTTAAAAGTGTGCTTTTATTTGAAATAGTGTATCCTGTTCTAGGTATACCGAGCAAAGTCTCTGTATAGGCATTTTTATGCCCAGTTGTAAAAGGCAGCCTTTAGCTAAAAGCACCACCTGCAACATGAATCAGCAGTTCAGTGACGCAGCTGAGGACCTTGGAGCAGTGGGATGGGTGGAAGTAAAGGACATGTATCAAAGTTAAAATATAACTATTGTACAGATGCTAATAGTTCCCAGGCTTGTGGCAAAATTTCATGAGGAACCTGTAAGCAATTAAAGGTTTAGGAGAAGTTGCAGCAGGTGGGTTGTCTGTTGGGAAAAGGGGAGCAAAAATAGGTTAAACATCTTAGCATTGGTTTGGAGACACACACGCACACATCTCCCCCCACCTCAGTTCCTGTAATCAGTCATTTTATTCTCTTTGCATCATGATAGTTTTCATTGCCTCCTTCAAATCCCTCCCTTGAGCCCAATACAAAGTCCTGGTCTTTACAAAGGGCTCTACACCACCACGGAGCAAACCCAGGGCTGGAATACTCAACATTTCAACTTTTTTCCAAAATTTCTATTTTTTCCTGTGTATCTTTTCTCTTTCCACTCTCATGCTCAATACCTTGCTTACCTATTGAAACCAAAACTGTCAGAGCTGGAGGGAAACATCATCGAGAAAACCTCGGTTTTCTAGACTCTATCACTTCTGAGGAATAATGGTGTTCACTCTAACAGTGTAAATCTGTGCAGTTGTTTGTCTTCATTCTTCCACCTGCAGTATTCTCATGTTGGCCTGGGATATTCCATGATAACAAGTTCTCAGGAAAGCCTCACTTTGCATCTCTTCAGCATTAACATCTCCTACTGCACATTTCCTTAGAAACTGGTACTGGTACATTGAATTACTGGGCATAAAGAACAGAGATAAATCTGACCGCTACTGTCATTTAGAAATGCATTAGACATCTCTGGTTTGGTTATCTTGTGAAACCAAACTTAATATGTCATTTGACCTTCATCTCACATCCTTATATTTTGTGGGTTTGATTTTTTTTTTTTGGTGGAAAACATAAATTATTTTGGCGTAGGTTGGATTTGTATTTCCATATCTAGTAAAAAATGCAGAAAAAGTCTATGTGATATTTCTAAGCAACTGACAGTGAAAAAATTACAGACATCATAAGTGAGTCTTCCTTTTTTTTTACTCTATTATTTTAGGGAATAAGAGAAATATATTTTAATCAGAATTTTATAGAACAAGTATTATCATTGGCTCAAATTTTTCTTATTGGGTCTATGAAAGGTTACTTTTGCAGTTTTGTCTCTTGGAAAAGTGAGGACACGTGGCAAAAATAATATGTATGTTTTCACATATTATATAGAAAAAAAGAACTCTTCATTTTGAAAACTTTCAGTAAAAACTCAGATATGTTTTTCACAAATAAATGAAAAAGAGGTCCTGTTCTACAAGTTCTGTTAAGTGATTATTTTTTAACCTCTAAAATTTAAGTTTAAAAAATTCCACTGCAGTTTTTCAAACTTAACCCTAAATTCAGCTTTCTTTTTTCTTTTTTTTCCCCCTAAAATTAGATTAAGAGCCCATGGGTTTTTGTATTTATAAATAAGAATTAAATTGATATTAACATTGTCCCCTAAGGATTCAATTTCGTATACTTGAGCTGCTTCGTTAATAAAGGGTATCATGTATAGTATATTTTGAGCTTTCGTTCTTTAACCATCCTGTCTACCACACTGACACTTCTGACAGTAAGTTGTTACTGCCTTGTTTTGCTTCAACATCTTTAAAGAATAACCTTACTGTAGCAGCAATGCCTTTTCCCATGTTGCTTGCTTGACTGGAAGAAGGGAACCAAGTTTTCATACATATATGCCCACAACAAATCATACATATGAACCCATAATGAAATCCAGTTAGCATGGATTTTGATGTGGTTTCTTCCTGTATTTGAACATGCATATTAAAAACCTACTGAGATTGGAAATTAAGTAAAAATCAGGCAGTAATGATACTGCCCAAGGGATATCTTAAACAAGGGCAGAATTGGCAGATTCAAGAATTTATGCAACCACTTGTTCAAAGATCTATACTGATTTTTGGGTTGCACAGTCTAAAGTGTTTTGAAAGTTTAAATAGTGCTGTTAATTGTCAAAACTTTGTATTTGTGCTCTATGATCCACATCTCCTTCAAGAAATTCTCTTTAGGAGGTGCAGAGATTTCAAGTCACTTGCGGCATTATAGTTCACCCGGGTTGGTTTTGATTCACAGTTAAACCCAAATGAACATTAATAATTTTAAAAGGCTCCTTTTCGTTATTAAGTTCACTGAGAAGAATATATGCTCAGAAAAACTCTGATGCATCAAAAAGAGAGTGTGTTGGTTGGTCACTGGTTGGTTTGGAAAGATGGGCCCTATATGAGGTATGTCAAGTGTTTCACCCTTCTGAGAAAACATGTCTGAAGCACCATCATGCTGCTTGCTTAAGGCAATTAACCCAGTCCTTTTGGCATAGAGCTGTAGAAAAGCCAAGAAACTGAAATTATTGTGGAGTAGGTTTTGTTCTAATTGCCATAGTTCATGAAATTTGGATGTTTCTAGTATTTCTTTACAGATATTTCTATCTATGCATTTTTGTCTTTGTCACGTGTGGGTTGCTTGTTGAAGGAGCTTTTACAGAAAGAGAGAGAAGGAAAACAGCACCAGTTAATATTAATAACACTCTAAAAACTATTTAAAGTCCTCCTGCCTGCAAGCTATACCTGACAGAGAGAACTGGGTAGGCACACTAGAACCACATCTCTATCTACCTTGACTAGAAGGTGATGCTGTTTCTTGCGGCATGAATATTGACACTCTTTATTGGTAGAATGTTGTCTTGAAAGCAGAAAGGCTGGACCAGCCTAATTGTACCACTGTCCTACTTATGACTCTGGTACACTTCCCTCTGTGTCTGTACACTCTGCCCTGCTCCTGCATTTCCTGTTGGCAGCCTTGTCCCCTCAGCGTGGGACAACTCTTGCAAAGTGTGTGTCTGACCCCTTTTGGAAGAGCTTCTGGTTTTGCCAGCTGCTCTGTTGCTGCAATGCAGGTAACATTAATGTGTACCTGTTGTTTAGGGTGACCCAACATTGTTGGGGTTTTTTGTTCAGGCAAGGACTCATATGTATATAAAAATACTCATAGGCTTGGCTCTTTTCTACTCATTGTTTTTCTTCCAAGTTCCTGTTGGTCATTAATAGCTCCATGAAATTACACTGAACAGTATATTTAAAACCAATAATAAAAAAGGTGAAAATACCTGGGAGACTCCTCAATAGAAAGAAACTTCAGAAAACAGCAGAAAATCAAAGTGTCAGTCTACTATGGGACTGAAGCAGCTCCTGTGTCACATGAGCAACAGCCGCCAAGGCCTTCAACTTGCAGGAATTCTGCCATAATTATCCTGACTCATTACAAACTTTTGTAACGTAACTTACTGAATATTTTTCCATTAAGATGTTTTGAATGTGTAAGCACAGCGGGTATTCATTTGGGGACATCTGACTTTCTTTTTTGTCTCCTTTCCTACACTTTTCCCTCTTTTCTTAAGCAAAAGGGCAATGAAGTTCCTGCACATGTGAGCGTAACCGTCACATGAACGCCAAAAGAGTACAGCATATTGTTTTAAAACAAATCCTGAGTAAAGCAGTAAGGATTTGCTGCTTATTGTAAAGCTTTGCCAATGTAATTATTTGTTATGCTCTGAAGATTTACATGGGATTCTCATCAAGACCTTAGAAAGGCTTACAGCAGTGTAGCATGTTCGTCCCTTTCTCTCTACGATCTGTGTGTGCATCCCTGACTGTTGCACATGGTTTCCATATGACTAAAGGACACTATTTCTGAGGATTTGAGCAACTCTAACTACTCTCTAATGATGTTTTTGGAATTGATATAAAACTTTAAGGTGTTTTATACTGCAAAATCACTGTTATATTAACTTTAAAGGCGATGCTAACCAGCTCTTAGTTAAACATCTTTATTTCTTGTTGTTTTTTTCACCAAGTCTGACAGCTCGTTTTGACTGCAGAGATGCACTTTGTGGATGTAAAAGCAGGCCACTTTGTTCTTCTTGAAGTATATTTTGACACAAAGTGTTTTATTTATTTAGGAGTCCTGGAGCAAACGAAATGGAAGTTTGAGTTGTCCTCTTAGATTTAAACACTCCTACAGAGGAGTTGGGATATAGGTACTTGGTACAACAATTTATGAGAGAGATTTTAAGGGAAGTGTTACTTACATTAATAGATGTTGTTGTTGTTTTGAGAGTTCTGAGTGGGTTTATTTGTTGAACTTATTTTTTTTTATTGTGCCTGTGGGCTGGGTTTTATGTTGGTTTTGATTATTTGTTTTGTTCTTGTTTGCTTTGTTTTTTTAACCCAGCTGAGGATAACTGTGTATGGATGCCTAAGGAAACAAGTAATGATAACATGAAAATATGTTATTTACATATTGACAACTACTTTCAAATATCCTCTCAAATTAGAAATATCTGCATTGATCTTTCCAGCTAACACTGGCAGCCAATGGTAGCTCACAGAATGGTAATGCAGATAAAGTAACTGCCTTTATATTTGCACTGCTATTTATATTTGTGGCTTTTCATTGCATGTGTCAGAGCAATTATATTCCATTTTTTCCATTAACATTAAGAGGTTTTAATGAGCTATTTATTATTTTTAAAAAATCTAAAAGCTTTTTGAATGTTGGATCTATTTCATGCATTTGTGAACCTGATTCAAAGTTCTCTGAAGTGGGTGGAAATACTTCACAGATCTTTTTTCCTTCATTGCTTTCGTGTTTTGTTTTTTTTCTGCTTCTGACTGGATTGTGAAGGTAACAAAGCATTGGTGGCCAGTAAAGGGATGATTCATGCAAAATTGACAGAAATAAGAGAAACCAGCCCTTGTACTTTTGTACCTGATATTTGAGGCTGTAAAACTGTACAAGAATTGAGCTAATAAGCAGAAATGTGCAAGAGAAATCTGATGACAAGTTGCAGAACAGGTCTTAGGAGCTGTACAGGAGCTGCAGGTACTTAACACCTCTCCAGCAAAATCCCAGACACAGGCGTCCTTTTGTTGGGCTGGGGACACTTGACTGCTTAGGAAGGGTATATTAATTCTCCAAGTACAAAACAAAAAGTGACCAAATGAGAGAATACCAAAGGTGATCAACTTGCCAGAAGGCTTTGATTCCAAACATATGTCTGTAGAGTGGTGTGGACTTTATGAGGAGGTGTGTACAGCTGAAAGACCAGCACTGGGTCTGTTTCTGCTTCTTGTTCTTCCTCTCTGTTCCCCTTGTTTTATGATCAGAGGTTGCCATTAAAATCTTTCCTATTGCTGTAGACTTTGTACTAATTCACTGTGATATTAAAACTGGAGAATACTGAAATACTACTAATTAGGCCAAAGGAAGAATAATGAAGATTTTTATAGTTACTAATCCAAAAGACTGCTGCAGATAGAATCAGTCTTTAAGGTGCAATGAATTGCGGGTGCATGTTCTAAACTCTTTCTACTCTCCTAATGTAAAAATTGGCATTTTCATATTCACATTTAACATGAAGGAGTTTGATTTAAATATAATTTTATTTACCAGATAAATATATGTATAAAATGTAAGTATATATGAATAAAGTGTCCACAATTATTTCAAGTTATCCTCTAATAGAAATCTGGAGTTACCTGAAACAACTCTGAATGTTGTTATTTTGTGTGTTTTTCTTTAAATATATTTTCGATAATAATCTGCCAAGAGGAGTGACAGATTGAAGAAATATAGGAAAATATAAAAAAAATTGGCACTGATTTTTTTCTCAATTTCTATTTTCGAAGTCAGAATATGGTTCTTAAGGACTCTTCTAATGGTGATTTCTTGTCAGGAGTGCTGCATCCAGGTTAACAATTGCACTGAAGGCAATTTTGAAAGGTATGTCTATGTATATTTTGGTACCTCATTCCCAAAATGTGCTAGATGCTAACATTTAGTATATATTCCTGTTATTTTCCCAATTAAAATAAGTAGCAATTAAAAAAAAAAAATATTTTCCCCGTTTCAGTGACTAACTGTATTTGAAAAAATAAATATTTCTTTGTGTATCGTGATCTCAGAGGAGATATTCTGTTTCTACTGAAGACCAGGTAAAAGCAAATGCTACTCTATTTCTCCAAATTAACAGACCTTTGGCTGGTTCCTTCTCCTCTGTGGGATAGACACACCTGGGAAAAAGTGAAGAGGCATCATGGGGGTGAGCATGATGAATTAATAAATATTTTCTGGTTCTTCTTCATTCAGAGTTGTTTATTAGAAGCAGAAATGTGAAAGATGGTTCAGGGCTCTTTGCAAGAAATGCTGATAATTAGGTAGAGACTGACACTGGAGAAAAAGTAGAAAAGGTGGGAAGTGAGTCATGTGAAAAGGCAACCTGTAAAAGCAAACATATGACTTGAATATGCTTCATTCCATGTCCTAGTTAATGCTGGATTGCCTCAGAAAACCAGCAGGTCACACAGCATTAAGTCAGTGGTGAGTTACAATTTGCTCCAAGCTCCATCAACAAGAAACAATAAATAAATAAATAGTAAGAATAAAATTTAAAAGACATTATAAAGCAAACTCAGCTTTTTAGGCATTTAATTTGTTAAGACAACCAAGAACTAAGGTACTGCAGGTTAGTGACATAAGCTCACTTTGTGCAAGTGTACAGCTATAAAAGTGACAACTGGGAAAGTCATTTGGAGAGGGAGAGAAACTGAACTGCTTAGGAAATAAATGTGTTCTTAGCAGGTAGAGCCTGTGCTTGTGACATCCCAGCTGTCAGTTATATCCAGGTGCAGAAATAGAAATACATTTTGTGGATTAATTAAACAGTTTAGTAAACAGCACTGGTGTTCTCTTATTTAATCTTATGTGCACCAACCTGATCCAGTTCACAAATAGGCTTGAAAGGGTACAAACCATCTTGCTAGTTTCCTTCTGACACTAGAGGATTTCAGGAGAGTTAAGCAGAGAAGGACTCATACCCTGAGGTCTGGCAAGATTCTCTGAAAGTAGACTTGTGCTAATTCTTGTGTGTAATATTATATGTCCTCACACTGTTCTTTTCCTTCAATCAATGCCTCTCTCAGCATAGTACTGGAATAAAGGTAGAAGTAATGACTTTTTTCTTTTTTTCTTTCTTTTTCCTAGTTTTTTTTTGGGGTTTTATTCTCATCAGTGATTCTTTTCTTCCTTTATTATTTGTATGATTAGCAAACAGTGGGTGCAATAGACCAAAATGTCTATTAACACCATGAATTGAGTGACACGCCACCAGCTTATAGACTTTCTACTCATTCTGTTGGGTATTTGTTTTGTTTCTGAATTACCTTTAATAGTTTTTAGGACCAACTACATGGACAAATGCTTGTAATTATGGAGGAAGATCCGAAATATTTTCCATACGGATTTTTTTTTTCCTGTCCCAATACATACTTTCCCTGAAGTTAATGACAGTTACATGAATGTATCGAAGGCAGAGTATATCCCCAAAGGATTTACTGGAAAATCTGACAATGCCAAAATAAGCAGAGGACTGGGGCAACATGCTCTGGTGAAAATAAATGCTGTCTCTGTTAGCTCAGCTGCTCTGATGCAGCAAAGCAGTTCTCTTCCAGAGGCTCTCTTGTCAGATGTCCATAGGACATTGGCTCATTTAATATGTAACATTTCCACTGTGCTTGGCTGAAAATCCACACAACTGCCAAAATGGGATCAGATATTGAGGAAGTCCAGGTCCCCTCCAGTCTCTTACCATTACTTGCAGAATCTGAGTCAGGGATGTAAGGCATGAGTGGAGAACACAAGACTGAGCAGGGACTGTGGTTATGTATAGAACACATATTTATCCAATTGCTTTTATTATTTATAGTGACTTCTCCAGAGACCAGCAACTGTACAGTATTATATAAGATCTTGGACAGGGGAGCAGAGATTGAACCTTCCTTGTCCTCATTCAGATGTGTTTTGGTTGCTCAGTGTTCCCAGGGAGTTCCTGAACGATGTAGTGGAACTGGGCATTTCCTCTGTCCATGCCATGACTTTCTGTACAGATGGCATTCAAACCCTCTTTCACCAAGGTTACCCCTTCACCTTAATCCAGTCATTTCAGACTGGAAGTCTGGGATTGTTTTTTTGCATTTTCAAACCATGAAAAAGTTGGGAGTTCGGGGCTGAAATGGTGAAAAGAGGAGAAAGAAAAAGAAAAGAATGAAGAAAAGTAATGTTTTGTCATTTCCAAAGAGGTTATTCCTCCTCTTTATTTTCTTTTTGCCTGTAACACTAATGTATAATGTGTGATGAATATACTATTTTGGTGAAATAGACTTTCTGTACATACTCAAATATACTGAATAAGTCAGAGTTAGAGCTGGTTTAGTCAGGCTTTTTTTTGTTTGTTTGTTTAATCTGAGATATGATACACAGCAACACTGTCCTGAAATCTTGTTTGTAGATTTTTAGCATTTACAGATAAAAAAAGAATTCTTTTCATTATTGAGACTTTGCTATAGAGCTGCTGCCACTAATATCTATCTCACTAGATAGCAGGAGAAAAGCCAGTGTGTTCATGGAAACAGTGCTCCCTCAGACAAGTAATAATCAGCCTAATGTCGATGTCATGCTGCAATCAGACTCTGACAAGGTTTGCAAATATCTTGAAAGGAAGTGCTCATCTTCAAATGCTGTAGATCAAAGCTCAACCGGAACAAAACCCAAGTGTGCTGCATGTCAGCTGCAGAATTCTGTGGATGAGCACAGCATGTATAAGCAGAGGCCACTGCTATCATCACCAGCAGGAACAGCCAGATGGACTGGGCTGGTTGACTACTTAAAATCTTGCTGCATAACCACAAAAGCTAAAAATGAAGCTTAAAAACCCATTACACATCTCCAGAGCCCAAGAGTGTCTTTTTAAAGCTTCAAGGCCATTTTTAATCTATGCCAAAGACTTTTTCAGACATGTCTGTTCTCAGGAGCTTCTGTCTGGTCTTTACCATTCATGAGAACAGAATTATTCCTAGGGAAGGGATAAGATGTAGGATGGTGGTTCAAGCAGAGGGATAGTCCATCAACCCTCCCAGCTCTGCCACAGATATGCACGTTCTGCAACTGGGAAAGTCATTTGCTCTCTGTGTGCACTTATTTTTCCCACTGTGAAATGGGGGCAATATCTCATCTATAACTGTAGCACAAGCCCTTATTCATTAGAGTGTTTCCAGTGCATTTTAAGCTCTATGGGATGAATAGCTAGCACCCTGCAGGGAAAAAACCAGACAGCCAAAAGGATGAAATATAGTTTGTTATACACCAGGCTAACCCTCTGGATACTGTGTTTTTGAGGCAAAACCATTTGCTTTTTTTCTACTGTAGTGTCTCGTCTCTTTGAGGAATAAGAGACTGTGGAAGGCTAAAGCAGGATTCTCCATGTGCTGGCACCTCTGCCACCACTGGGAAATGGTGAAGCCAGCCTCCAGTGGAAGGGCCATGTCATGCATCAGATCTGCTCACACTGTGGGTCTAAACTGACCTTCAGGATGGGCCATACTGGAATTAAAACATGTCATAACCAGAAAGGACCTAATCTGGTGTTGTCTGCGCCTAAGGCTAGAGAATCTCTCTCAGTGATGTTGTGCAGAGCTCCAAAAGCCTCTGTTAGATGTACTCTTACTTCCCTGATGTGGAGGGAGGTAGTGGCAGCCTGGTTGGTATTTAAGGCGGGGAAGCCTATGTCTTAATCTGTGAAATCCAGTCAATACTACAGTTTGAGATGACAGACTGTAGTGCTACAATCTGACAACTTTAGGCTCTTGTTTTATGCAAGATAAAGACAAAAAAAAAAAAAAAAAAACCACCCAAAACTAGCATTTGACATGAGGTTTGATGTCCTGCTATTATTATTTTTATTTTTATTATTATTATTAAATTATGGTTTTCTTTTGTTCTTGACTTCCCCTGCAATGTTTAAACATGGAAGTTATGCAGTAAGAACATTTCTTTCTCAGAAAAACATAGAACACCTAAGAATCACATAGAGAAAAGACTCTAAACTAGTTTATTTACTTGTTTATTTTGTCTCTGTAAATTAATTGTTAGCCTTTTATTTTATAATGAGTCCTGTGGATCTACAGTTGATGGTTATTTCCGTTTGGGCACATTCACAGATGGAAGATCTCCCTGGAGCTTACCAGATTCCCAACTGAATCCCCTGAAACCTTGCTCCTGTAGTGCAATAGGATATGAGAGTGAGTGCATTTGTTACCTCAGTTGTAGCTGTGCTTTCACAGTCCAGCAGTACTGAGAGTCTAAAAGGAGAAGAGATTCCACCAAGGCCTCCCAGCCAGATAGACAAGGGAAGCACCCTCAAAGAAGCAATGTGGGTGTCCAAAGCCACATGGCCACTCACAGAAATTGCAACAGGTGCAGAATCCATCCCCCTGTTCTGCTTTGCAAGTCAAAAACCTGTATTTAAAATTGTACCTGGTACTTTCAATTAGATAAAACAGCAGAGCCAATGGCACTCAGTGTCAGGTGGTCTTGGAAAGAGGCCATGTCCCATAACTTCAATGCCAGATCCCGGGAAATATGAATTTTCATCCCCTTGTAGGTCACACTAATTTTTTAGTAATTTTGAGGAGGGGGACAGACATAACTCTAAAATAATTACATGACATAATATTCCACTTTACAATTTCCACTTTTTGTTTACTTTCATAAACTAGGGTGGGACTTAAACTACATCTCTTTATGGTGAAACGGGTCAAATTCGATTCTAAAACAGGGAACAACAGAAAGATCTGGAATAAAATTCGTTTAAAGGAAAGAAGTGGTAGCATAAAAGAATTATAGAGCATAGTTAAGATAAAGTAAATTTACACAAACTTTATCTATGTTTTTCTGTGATTTCTGGTGAATTTAGGGGTTTATATATTTATACTGGAAAATGTAGTGTTTCTGAGATGGCATTGAATCTTGGTCATGATTAATTTAAGCTTTTTTCACTAATTTATCCCTGCTAGGACAGTGCCATAACAGGAGACTTCAGTTTTTGTGCATGCTATGAATCTTGCCTGACTCAGGAGAGCAGGTTAAACATCTTTGTCTTTACCTATGTTTTCTTCCTGAAGCCTGAAGGTCTACTTAGTTATAACTATGCAGGGAAAATCTGTTCCAGTACATATAGACCTTCCCTGCATTATATCTCTAATAGAAAATGATTGGAAGCTGACATACACTGACCTCCAGCAGATAATTATCTGACAAAATTGATACTTCACTTCAAAATGCCTAAAAAATTATAATGTCAGATTGATGTTTATTCCTAAAAGCATTCTGGAGAACTTCCCCTTGATCTTAGATCAGTCCATTGTCAAATTCCTTAAAGGCCACATCATTTATAAATTATATGAACTGCAGATGTATAATTCATGTGGAGCATAAAATAAGGTTTAAAACATTTGTATTAAAAAGGTAAGGTGATCCTATATTAAATCATATTTATGGGCTAATTTTAAAGTACAGAATCCTTCTGACTGAAGTTTAGCACTTTTTATTTTTTAGAATTTATTAAAAAGAAAAGTAACTGTGACAATGGTGTTGGCAGACAAGTGGTCTTTTTCTAAAATCCTTGTGTTGGTATGTCATATTATTTTCCATTAGCTACCCCTACACTTTTTGCAGATTGCTTTCAGCCATATTTTTACTAAATGTTTTTGGAAGTGCAAACTGCAGATTTCACCATTACTGTTTTGACATTGCAGGCTCAAGGTTAATGGAATTTCTTAGTGGATAAAGAAGAAAAATAACTACATTTTAAGTTAAATCATCTTGTGGATATAGCCAAATTTCAGGAATCCTAGAAACTGTTGCCATTATAAAATATATCTTTTAAAAAAAGAGATATATTTAAAATTCTAGATGTATTTTTCTATTTTTTAACTCCTTCTTATTGAGGTCTACAGAACTCCTAGAAGTTTGCATTTCTTGTGCTACTGTGTAAACCCAACTCTGCTGATATCTTCTCAAACATCTTGTAATATGTTCTGAGAAGTGTAATAATGCTGTTTGATATGATTATAATTACATTTTTAAAACCTTAACCTTGATCTCATTATGAAACTTTTACTAATAGAAATTGAAAGTAAAAATTGACATACGTTTTTTGGTTCAAATGAATTAAAAAATTTGCTCCTGGAGGCTTCTCTCTAGCAAAACATAAAGATTCACCACAACCTATGTTCATAAATAACCTTAACCATTTGAAATCCAAGTCTTTAATTACACCTTTGTAGATCTGCAAGCATTTACTAATATGACATTGAGCAGTTTTGGACACTATTCTCTCTAGATTTGTTTTCTTTGAAGTGTTAGATGGAGTTACGCTGGCCTTTCTTTAATGATGAAGAAAAATGGCAACAGTAATTATTTTCATGTAATACATGACAGACTTTTCTTTCCATTTTGCCTTAGTGATGGGGATTTTCCTAAAGTTTGCTTTTATAGTTCATGGACATTAGAAGCTAATGATTGTAAGTGAAAACAGGTAAGCTTTTGGTTGCTTCAAAAACCTGATAAACTTCCGATGCAATTATTTTGTCCCTCTCTAGGTACACACTTTCTCTCACCTCACAGAACTGGACACAGAATACCACCACATCACTGGCATGCAGCTTTTAAAGCAAAGGAAAAGACAGGCTGCTATTACAGCTCCAAAACTGACAGCACAATTCCTTTAGTGCAGCAGGAATTTTGCTCTTTAAAAAAAAAAATTAACTTTCCTTATACCTTACCCCCTTACTCTGCTTTACATCTTACTCTTCCTTGTTTTGAGAACAACCATGCAGCTTATTGTCATATTCTGCTTTCCCACACCACACCTACCATGCTACTGTCTCACTTTTCTCCTCTGGACAGCTTTTCACTCCTGCCCCAGTGGGATACAAAATTTCCTGTCCCAGTAGCGGCTCCTGTTTCTGGCCTTCTAATAAGTCACTTCAAAATAGTACCTCTCCCACATATGGGGCAGTGGATTGGAGGTCTCTATATGACATTCATGCTGCTATGGGGTTGTGTTGGCACTGGGTAGCTTCTTTTCATCTCCTATGGACCTTCAAGCATCAAACCTCAATCTCCAATGCTCATGGCACTGACTTAGTCTCTGGTGTGTCCGATCAACTGTGCCCTTGAAGAGGGCATACGGAACTAGAAGGGAAACACCTTCTTTTCAGATTATGCTTTCTGTTTTTTGATGAATCCTGTCTGCAGCTGACAATGAAGTTGGAAGCTGTGTTGGTCTGTGGGACACAGAGCTGGTGGAGATGCACAACTCCTGTGGGTAGAGGTGCTGGAGACTTGGTGGATGATTTGTGAGAATGGATCATCGACTGGTGTTGGTGCGTGGACTGGTGGTGAAGGTGATGTGTAGGCAACCTGTGGGGCACATCAGAGAGCTGAGAGTGGCCTCAGTTCAGGAGGGGCTGCATCAGGGCTGTTAGAGACAGATAGAGGTGAATAAATCTTCTACGGACAAAGTCACTGCAGCTGGATAAAGGTCTGTTTCTGAGTATACCCAGTCCCAGGGCAGCTCTGGGGCATCCCTCAGAGCCTATTCAGTGACACATATTTAGACCAATGTTGAAAGTGCAAAGTGCCAGGCTACCCCCTGAGCCACAGTCTGGGAAAAGTGGTGAGGATAAAGCTGCAGTGCTTTGAAACCCTGTATAAGCCATGCTTTACACAACCAGCAAGATGGAGGTTATGAAACCCGGGGGCCAGGAAACTTCCCAGTTGGAAGGAGGTGGTGGTGTGGGAAGGCATGCTTCTGCTTGCTGAGAGCGTCAGTTGTTGACAGTGAACACCCCGAGGAAACTAGTTTGGCAGGCTCCTTTATAAAGCATCAGTCCCTGGCTGAGAGAGCTAGACCAGATTCCAGTTGATTCTGCACTTTCTGCTGGAGAATCAGGATGACTCTTCCAGGCTGCTGAGCTCATGTTTTACTGCTGTCACATAAGCCCCCTTTCAAATACGTACCGAAATATGTCCTTCATGCCATCCATGCTCAAAACTCTTCTCTGATGCAGTGCTGTGAGAACTCCACAGAAATTAGGTTTTACACTCACCTCTGTTTGAAAATGGTCCTCTCCTTGCTTTCCATTGAAGCCACCTCTTTCCTTTTGTCACACACAAGCAGTGGCTGTGGGCACAGTTTTGTCATTAGGATGCTTTGCAGAAATGCTTCCCAGGTGATCATGTCAATAACAACACTCATTTTCAGGCTGAATGTTTAGTATTTTAACCATTTATCTTTCTTTGCGTAAGTGTTACTACAGCATTCAGAATTTGTCTGTGCTACCCAGTAATAATACTTGGGTTAGAAAAATAAGCAGTATGAAGATCCAACAATACAATTACCATGATCTAGCTCTTATAGGTGTGGTTTTTCTACCATTCCTCTTAAGAAAACTCTTGTTTTCTTGTCTATTCTTATTCCTATTTCAAGATGGGAAGCCAAAAGATTTGAGTTTACTCTGTTCAAGTTCACCCATCAAATTCTTAATCTGCCTCAGTAATTTGCGTCAATATAATGAATATTTATTGAAACCATAAAACTCAAATATATTAGCAAATAAAAAATGGGATATATTACTGTTTATTAAAGCATGATCACACCAGATAACCTGATATTTTCATTAGGTTAGGATTTTAAGTAACTGATTTTGTAGGCAAGGAAAATATTAGATTTTAGCCTGTGTAGACTTTTGTAATGAATTTGACACAACGCCATGCAGAAAATTAGCAATTATTTAAGAAGATGGGGATAAGTAGCAGAAATTTGAGATCAATAACAAATTGGTAAAAGATTGGGTCTTGGAGCTGAAGAAACTTACAGATTAAGCTCCCCTAGGAATACTCATGAGGTTTTTCTTACTTACTATTTCATTAATATTTTTCACGTAGGAAGCATGCTAGTGACAACTATTCATGCTGCTAAGTGGTGTTGGCAATATACAGGAGAGCAAAGATTTCATACTGGAAGAACTGGATAATCCCAAGGAATGGTGATACAGAGGAAGAGTGGACTTTTTTATGGTAATGTGCAGGTTGTGTTTTGGAGGCCAATTTAAATAGAATCCCTGTCATCAGGTAGGAGTGAACCATTTGGAAGTAATGAAAAATACATGTGCATTAATCTTAGAGGTGATCACCTGCTGCTCTTGCAGTACAACTACAAAAAAAGGCAAATAGGACTCCACTTACAAAGTGAAGGGATTGCTGTTGTGCCTGGAAAAATTTAACACCATTGTTCAAAGACCTGTGAGATTTAACTTGAAGTAGCACGGAATGAGTCTAAAATAGTTGGAATTTATCTGTATAATTGACATAGAGGACACAAGTACAGGCAGTCTTTGTATTTTGTTTATTTTGGCAAACTGCAAAAGAGATAGTGAATGTAATTTACAAGAAGCAAAACTGGTGCTTATCTGTAATGCTTGTGAAAGGCACAGGATCAACTGAGCATGTTTCTATGGAATTGCCCTGTCAGGACACATATGAAGTTGCACACAGTGATGTGGTTTTGCTTACCATGGAAGGTTTATTCACCTCCATGGTGCTGTTACCATGTTCTCAGAGAACAGGAATGTTCTGCTTCAGTCTGTTGAGTCCAGGTCTTGCCACAGGGCTTTCTGAACCTCTTTCTATACTGTTAACTCACGTTTGCAGAACTAGGCTATCTTTTAATAGAGGGTTTAATTACAGAGATGTGATGATCTTATTTTTCGTGTAAAACAAGTAAATATAGAGTTATTTTTTGGTGTTCCTACAAAGGTGTTGCCTGTTTTTGGCTTTATACAGTTGACTACACAGGCTGTAGGAATGGGAAAATAATTTAATTCTCAAGGCCATTCTTCTCCTTTTCTTGTGATCTCTAGTGCAAGGATTGTGATCAGTGATGATTTTTGTAGTAATTTTCTACTGGGAAGAGCAAAAAGTTGACCCAGGAGACGATTTTGTACTAGAACCTAATTCAACACAATTCAGTTTCAATTCTTTTAGGCTGCCAATCTTTATTGTTGTAATTCACTCGTTTGAACAAAAGTATTGGTCTTCACAGCCACTGTTTACCATTTATCTGTTCAAATATCTCGTAACCATCTCCATGCCATCTAATGTGTTTCTTTTAAAAAAATGAATAAATGTAAGAGAATAAATACAGGTGTTTTCTCAATTCAAAAGAAGTTAATATCAGTTGCATTATGTACTTAAACCAACTGTAGTTAGTACTTTCTTAAATTATACTTTTTACACTGTGGAAGATGTTACATAGTGTAACAGCCTTAGGTGTCTTACCCCTCACTGATGAAGTTGAGGAGTGTCAGCAGCATGCAAACCATAAGGGGGAAATGAGCAACTGGTGTTTGAGCACCTCTTGCAGGCATTTCTGTGAAACAATTTCAGGGTCAGTTCACGACAGAGCACTGGCCATTCTGCTCTTGTGAATCTGCAAGGGTGATGTAAACCTAAAAGGGGAAAATTTGAAGAAAAATATTGTATTCTCTTCTCCATACCTTCAAATGGTAAGATAGGAATTATCAGTTTCTCTAGGGTCAACCTTATTTCAGTATTAAGTCAGACAGAAATTTTACCTGTTTACCCTGGAGCGGGCAGGGAGGCCTTACCAGTGCTGCAAAGAATAAATCATAGATAGTAATAATAAGATTAATATTATATTACCTTAATAAAGTACTCATTCTAAAGAGTAGCAACATTTGGGTTTGCATCACCACCAAGAGACAACATGCCAAGTGGGCCTTTATGGAATATTCCTCCAAAGGGAACTATATCAGGAACTACTCCATGGGCGTGGGAAAGACCACACTGGAAGAAGTGAAGTAAATAAAGCTATTTTGTTTAAGTATCCATGACTTGAATAAGCATGTGTTTGCAAGAGGCAAACTAGCAGATGGGCAAAGTAACAATTATTTTCAATGCAGGTTTGAATCTGCTTATGGCTTATGCTTCTTGGATTAGCTTTAAATGAGCAAAGACTGTATCTTTATCATTGTTATTATTATCCTTTGTCATCATTCTACACTTCCTCCTCTGTCTCTAACAAGACCTAAGTACAGTTTAAGAGAAGAGACCTTTTTCTTATCTTGTTATATGGAGAGAAAAATCTTCTGCCAAATTTTCCTAAGAGTAACTTAAATGAAAGGTCTTTTGAAGGAGAGGGAACAAGTGAGAACATTAACATAAAAATAATCTTCTTTGTGGCAACTCCTATAATAATGAAAAAAGAAAATGTACTGATAAAATGCTTTGATAGCCCAGGACCTGGGCTAAAACTAAATTGCCATCATCATCCAAATGAGTTCCTTCTGCTGTTACTGTACAGTACAAAAAAAGAAGGTTTACAATGATAAACATACCCTATGTTTTCAAATCAATTACCTAAAGTTCCTCTGTATCTCTTCACTTTTTTTTCTCACCTCTTTTTATTCATCAGCCTTTCTTCCATGTGTGTATTTACAGAGGCACGTGTATCTTTTTTTTCCCAAAAGGGTTTAACATCAGTGGAGAGCTTATCCCCTGGTTAGGTTCAGCATTCATAACTGATAACAGATTAATTAGAGCTAAAGTGCTTCCTTCCCCGTTCTCTCAAACACACATGTGGCAGTACATTTCATTAATTATTTTAAATATTGCTTTCATAATTTAAGGTCTGGGTTATCCTAACTTTATCTGTGCCTAGAAAAAAGCCATTTCTGTGAAGCTCCTGTCCCTCTGGATAAACCAACAGTGACACTGCCATACTTGTACTCTCCTGTGCTTTTCCTCCTACTACTTTCTCTAGGGTTCAGAGGCCAGTCAAGAAGACTCAGAGAAGAGAGGTTTTGGGGAAAAGATGGCTTGTATCAGGATACTAGGATTGTTCCTTAATTTAACTGATGAAATGGGAGTTGAATTCATTAGGACATTTAGCCTCTACCATATGTGGAATAAAAATCCTTTCCCCCATTCTTTGTATGCCTGAGCTCTCAAAATTATAATCTTTTACTTCATGTATGCATGCAGTGTGTACTGTTACCAGGCCAGACTCTTTCATTTTTCCATTCTTCATCCTGTTAGATTGGTTTTATATCTTTTTTTGCTCAAACATTCCTTTGAAACTTCTGCAATCAATATGCAATTTCTTTCTATTAACTGAAACAATATATATATGAAGTGAGTATAATCTAAGCACAATACATTGTTCCAGGCAGCAGCAATGAAAAACCAAAGTATTGTTTACTGCAGCACAATAGAAGTGGCTGGTGCCTGTGGTATCCATTCAGCTTGCATTTATTCAAATAGTCTTGAGAACACTTTAACCAAAAGCAAATTTGAAAGGCAAAACAGAAGAGTAAAAGTGAATAAAAGACCTGAAAGAGGGAGAGAAGAGGAAAAGCTGAAAAAAGCTGGGGAAGTGAAATGGAAAGACTTAGGAAAAGAGGGGGGAAGAAGATGGCTGACAAGGAAAAGGAAGGTAAATGGGGAAGAAAGAAGTGAATGTTTACATAAGTGTTTTAAATAATGTTTGATGTCGTATTCATTTCTGATGCTACTCTCTGTACATACACAGAAGCAGGCTCACAGTAAGCAGAATTAAGAATAGTGCAGTGGATGCCTAAAAATATCAGTTAAAGTAAATCTGCTATAAATATACAGAATACTAAATTCTTACCTATGGAAAATGAAGCGAGGTAGAGACTGTTATTGGAAGGAATAAATATGGAGTCTCTGTCTTTTTTGAGAGAGATATTTTTATTTCAAGATGCCAAATCCTTCTCCTGTATAGTTCTCTACCTTATGCCTCTCCCTCACTTCACTCACCCAGCCCTAGGGTTTTGCCACTGTTTCACTGCCTTCTCACAGGTGGCTGTTTCTTCTTCGCTTCTGGCAACTGGATTCAGAGATGGGATCCCATGAACTCCTTTGACTGTTTTGAATAAGAGATGTCTTGCCGCCACGTCCTCTGTTTTTATAGTTACGGAAGCTTGTTCTTCATGTGAAGATTTAAAGAGCACTTTGTATATATTAGTCATTAATTCAACTCATCAGAACATAAACATGCATATGTACTCTATATTATTATATTCTGGGATGATTTTAGTCTGGAATAGGTTGATGAAATCTATTTGTATCCTTGAAATTACAGTGAAAATAGTCTCTCATGCATCATTGGTAGTACCAGTTACCAGTTACGTAAGGACATAGGTCCTTAAATCACAACAGTTAACTAATTTTGTAACTTTTGTAAGATTTTAAGGAGGGCTTATACCCGCCCATAAGTCCTGGAAATTATTTTGTGATGGATCTCTCATAGAAAACGTTTTTTGAACACCAAGTTTGGAACCTGCCAGATTTAAATAATATTCTGCTCATTGGAAAAGGTTTCACTTGTTATTGTACAAAGTGTACATACTAATAAATAATATCTGTAGCCATATGTATGCCTTCCAAAAGACCTGTTCAAGTGAATTGGGGTCTTTGTGCAGAATTGTCTAATAACGTGTTGTGCTACCAATTTTTTATCCTCAACTCTAGGTGTTTTTTGTAAGGTGGTGTGTCTTGCTCTTTGTGTTGGGGGTTGTGGGTATTTTTAAACAGTACTGCAAAGTGATGATCCTGTGATGATGGGTCATGGTAATCTTCTTTGTGCAGGGCTGGGAGAAACAATTAGGGGATTCATGAAAGTTTTGATCATTTGCTAAAGGACTGACTGCAGAGTGGAAAAAACCTTATTTTGGCCCCTATCGAAAAGGTTGAATTTTTCTCATTTTAGCTTGCTTTTGTGACCATCTAAACCCCCAGGTAGAATAACAAAAACAAAGGAGAGAGTATCTGAAATTTATCTCTAGGAATTCAATTTAGCTGAAATAATTTTTAATTCAGTGCCAGGACTGAGGTTAAGAGAGGAGCAATTGGCCTCCACGTGCACACATAAAATTTGGGGATCTGGTGGGTTGTAATTTTTTTTCTTAATGGATCCACATTCTGTAAAATCCCAGTTTAATGAAGGGAGAATTGTAAATGATTATATCTTTAGACCTTCTCAAAGGTCTTTTTAGGTTGAGTCTGTGGGCCAGAAATAATTGTGATGAATAGGAACAAGTTAGATTTCTGGGTTTTTTCCCTTGCGAGTGTTGGTTTTTGGGTTCACCTAAATATTCTCAGGCTGACTCTTACCTTGCTCTCAACTGAACAAAAGCTTCTTGTAAACCAAATATGTCAGAGTACATCAGATTTTAACCCTCTTTCTGGGTCTATGCTTAATACTCAAGGAAAAGAAAGGTATTGTTCCTGAAACAGGATTTTATTTCTTTGTAAAGATTGGTGTTTGAAGCTACTCCAGATTTGTAGAATTTGAGAATCCTTTAGTGGGCAGAGGGAGGTTAAATGGAGCAGTAAATTCCAAGTGTTATGTTATTGGCATTAGGCATGCAGGGTGAGGTTCTTCAGAGCAGCTTAGACAACACAGGTATACAACCTCTGTAAAATGTAATGGGGGCTGCATAGTTGCAGCTCCAGCACAGTTTTAAGTTTATGGCACAATTTTGAAGCAATTTTGCAATCCTTTTGTTTCCTTTTGCTACAGTTAATCACAGACTTTTTTTCTTTGCATGTTGTGATTGGTTTCAACTCTTCCATAGCCTTCTAAAGTCTGAGTCAAATTTGAACTGTAAAAATATGTAATTTCTGAAATGCTGTGGCTTTAATAACAGTAAAGAATGGGGAGTGGGAACAGAAAACAAGGTCATGACCTGGATTAACCACGCTTTGATAGATTAAGTTAATTTTAGCAGTCTGGGCTTCTCTGAAGTGGAGACTAGAGAAATTCACTGGGTTTTTTTGAATAGGTCCTATTTTCTGCAACTTTCCTTCTTGTCTGTTTTCTTCCTGTCATCATCTCCTTGGGCTCAAGAAACCTGACTTGTTTATGTAAACCTGATGACAGAATTTGGACAAACAGGAAAGTAAGGAAATCACTATGCTCTTAATTCTAGGAGCAAGGCAAATATAATCCATATTTCAAGCAACATTTGGCTTTAATAATCATTCTACAAAGGGAAGGGACGTTGCCCAGACAGAAAGCAGCATTCATGGGGAGAGAAAAGTGGAGAAGGTATATTCAATCTCTGGAGATTTATTTGTGCAAAAGTTAACTTAAATGGAAAACAGAAACTACATATTGCTGTATAATTTTTTAATAGTCGTAGCTTAGCCAAATCCCTGAGGATAAAATGTTTAAAGAAAATAAGCAACAAAAGAAATAAAATTAAAACAAAATAGTCTCAAGTGCTCTGTAAAGCAATCTTGAAGACTATCCAGAAAGTACATCTGCTGTTGGATGATGAAAAAGTACATGATAAACAACCAAACAGCAATGCCACTGGCATGGAAGGATACATTTTCAGATAGTCAAGATAAAGTTGTGAAACATAATAATACCTACCTCTCGTGTCTGCAGAATTTAGTGCTTTACAGGATAAAAATGAGAAAAAAAAAAAAAAACCAACAACAAAATCCCTTTCAAGGTGGAGAAAACCAATGCACAGACACAATTTACTTAAGGTTGTGTATTAGAGCTCTAACACAGCTGGAAATGGAACCAAAGTCTCCTGTGCCCAGACTGGTGTCTGATTTGATAGGTCATGTCTCTCCACAGCACAGTGGGGCAAAGCTCTGTCAGGTTTTTTTTGTAAGTGCATTTACTTATCTCCGTTTTCTTGAACCATTAGAGAGCTCCTGGAGAGAGAACGCAGAAGTGTTTTGCTTTCTGCCATCATGTGCAAAATTATTGGTGCTAAAGTTGTACTGATTTGGTATTATCTAATTAGTACTTTTTAGGTATCTAGAAAGAGTTCAATACCTGTTTCAGTTATTTTAGCATAGTGGCAGCAAGATTAGCCCAGTGTGTGAGTGCTGGATGTTTAAATCTGGGAATTCAACCAGTGGAAGGGGGTTAAGGGAGGCAAAAAGTTAGAATTGCTAAATGTGTGGGTAGCATTGTCCCAGCCCATGAACTCAGAGGATAAGAGAGGAGGTGGATGGATGTGTGGAGGCAGCATTAACAGAGTCTGAATGTGCCACAGCCCTCAGGGTGATTGCAATCTGCCCAAGTAGCCAAACTCCTACAGAGGTCCAGATATACTAAGCCCAAATCAGCTCTTGTACACTTTTGGACTTTCTTTTTTAAACCGCTAAGGTAAACTTTTGAGTCTTTTGACTCTTCAGTCAGGACATGGCAAGTGGGACACAGATGAAGGATCAGTCTCCCTCCCCAAAGTTAAGTTTATTTTTACAGGTCAGGTGAGGTGTTAGTACAACATCTGCAAATGTCTGAAAAGCAGGCACTCAAATAAGTGTATAAAGATCTAAATAAAACTTTTGCGAGTTTTAGCAATGCTTATATTTTTTGTTTCTTTGAAAGAGCAAAGGAGAGATATTGAGAACCACTGACTCTCCATGTAGATAAATTTCTGCAGAACCACCTGCAATCCAGGGAACCTGCACTGGGAGCATCCTCATAACTCAGTCGGCACAAGTTGATTGAGGATCAGGATGTGTTGGGGTTGCTACCATTGAAGCAAATACAGTTTAAACAGGTTTAGTCTGACTTAGCACTGTCATAGACCTCAGTGCCAGCTATAAGGCAAGCTTAGGCACCAGCCTTATTTTCACCATCATGAGTTGGTGTTTACTATCTTTGTTGGGAACAGGGGGTAAGAGTGAGTTCCATTTCAGTAGCGTGTAACTGTTCAATATTCAGACAGGTACAGTAAACTGGCAAGGCCAGAATGTTGCATGTCAAGGTTTAATTCTCTGCTGTACAATAAAATTTCTAGACAGCTTGCCAAAAAACACAGAGGAATAAAGCCATGAAGCTCCTCTAGTCAACAGTTTAGATTTGGAGTGACAATGCCAGGAGTCTGCTAAGTGTTAAGGTTTCCTGCGAGACTCATGCATTCAGCAACCAGTCTTCATTTCCTTACTTCAGCCAGGCTTTTGTAATTGTCTGTGGAGAGAGAGAAGATACAAGTAGTCTTTTCCTGACTCATAATTTAGATTCAACTTATAGCCTACTCAACAGGTAGAGAGGGAAGGATCCAGACTCAAGCACTTCCCTGGATCCATTTTTATCTCCTGTGCTTGTGAGAGTGCAACAGTGTCTGCCAGCAGTAACTGTCTGATCTCCTACTTTCAAGCTGTTCCTTTGTACACAACAAAAGTAGGACTAGATACTGGTGTCCTGGGAGAATGTCTTAAGCAGTGGTCAAGCACAGACTGTTTTTTGCTTTTGCTTCAGATAGTTCTGTGATTTAGACAGAGCTGAACAGGAAAGATTGGGAACATGAGTGAAAGCTGTTGAAGGATGTGCATTGAGCATCAGGAATTGGGTACATCTTTGTGCACATTTCAAAGGAATTTGAACACATCACCCCTGTTGATGGAGGCCTAACTATGCAGGGACTTTATGAACCTATGGATAAGGAAATGTCTGTACTTAAAGATTTAAGTACATAAAGATGCAGAGGTCAAATTGAAACTCTTTGGTTGTTTTTTCCCTCCACATGTGAATTTGGTGGACAAATATATCTCCAAAAGTTGGATTCCTTTACTTTGTCAAGTCACAAATATGCTGTAACTATCTAACCTGTGATCCTGATTGTCTGTTCTTTTAGTACTGCTTTTAATGATTTGCACACTGGGCAGTATATCTTGCTGATTTAAAGGAGGGAAGTTATGCACCTGAGAATCTGTGCAGTTTGTGTTTTCAAAATTGCTTGGAAAGTATTTACATTCTGCCAGTAACGATGTGCTAATATTCAACAATAATGTAACACCGTGTATTAACTGATTCAATATTGTGAAACATGTACTACCACAAAAAAAAAAGTTCCTCCCTTCCCTACCATGAAAATTGAAACTGCCTGTTAGGATTGGAAGAGTGCAATGATCAGGTTGTATTGCTATGAGTAACTGAATGACCTGGTTCACTGACAGTCTAGTCATCCTGAATTTTTAGCATGTTAGTAGTAATTGGTGGCTTTTAGTATTTCTCTAGATTTAAAAGGACAAGAAAGATAACTCCGTATTCAGTGAAGTTACTCATTCAGGAGATTATGTTAGAGCAATTTGAAATGGCAAGGAAAATGGTCATAGTCATATTCTTCTGTCTCATTCGAGCCTTGAGATATATAAAAGAGGTAAAAGAATTAGTTAAGAGGAAAATCCAATGTTGAATTGTAAATACATATCCTGGAATGCAATTTTTTTGTTGTTTTTATGATTTCTGTCAATACCTTTCCTGTTATTCAGCTGGGTTGTTTATTTTATGAAAGAAAACCAACCCCTGCTTCAAGGAGACGGAGAAAAGGACAAGAACCCTGTCATCTTGTGTACAGTCAAAGCTATGACTCAGAAAACTGGTTGTGTGGACTTAGAGTTTCACTTAGTGATTGTAAAGTTGTGATTTGAAAAGGAATTTGCAAATTACTTGATAGAGGAGATGATGCTATTCAAATAAACTCTTAGTAAGTGGACAAAAAAATTATATAAAAAGTGTTTAGAAGAAAGAGCAGGCAATGAATGAAATAGATGTGATGAGCTTGAGTTTATGACCCTGACTGTTGAGTGTCTGAGTTAAATGGGTGATGTATCAAATACATGTTAAGACTCAAAAAATGAAAATTTAGTCTGTCTTCTAATTTTATGTGTACCATGATAGGTACTCTTGTTTTGTCAGAGTGAAGACCATTTAACTTTGTTAGGATGTTGCTGGTATTCAGACATGAGTGTTAATGGATAATAGCAGAGCAAAAAGGAACTGCATTTGGAAGATCTTTTCGTGGTTTTTAGAACTCTTGCACTTCCCTCCCATTGTCCCATGTCCCTGGTGTCACTGTATTAGTGAATGTTTCCCTGGAGCCTTCTACAAGTGGAGGGAAAAGCTGAAGAGCTGCTTATTTGCTACATCAAAAAGAGCGGCAGCAGAAATCAATGAACCAAAACTTCCAGCAGAGAAGGGAACTGTTTATAAGTCAAATAGTAATGAAATCATTTTTTCCCTTTAATATTTCCAAATACCCTCAGACACCCCCTCCTCCATTGAGTTATTGTAGTCTGACATCACTTGCATTTGTGGATTCTGTAATTGGCTTACAATAAATTTTATACATAAACATGGAAATTGCCATGATTTATTTTGAACTGAGATTTCTCCCTGTTGTCACAGAGTTGCTGCAGCTATTCCACAAAAAGAGCTTTGGGAAGGGTAAAAGAGGACTGTTTGCAGCTATTTCTGATCTCTCTGGACAATAAAAAATGGGAGACTAAAATGGGAACTGAAAAGACAACCAGGATGGAATTCTTGTATTTATGCTTTATTGGTACTGTAGATTTTTAAACTCTGTGTGCAAGTACAAAAGATGTGTCAGTGTTGAAAGAAAGGTAGTTCCAGTAGACACATCAGTGCAGCTGTGTTTTCAATAAACTAACATTTATAATTGTTTTATTCCATGTTGCATAGCAATATAGGTTTTAAGACAAGGGAAATTCTTACCTAGAGCTATTAAAAACAGGTATAGGAGAAATAATTGCTTGTAAGAAGAGATCCATGTGGTTGGAATTTGTGATAAAAACTTAAGAAAAAGCAGAAAGGGATCATAACAAAATATTGAAGTTTGATTAGTCTGTGTTGTCAGGGACCTGCTGGAGCTGAGGAGTCCTTGACAGTGAGTATCTACCCCTAGAAGAAAAAGAAATCTTAATTTCAATTCAAAACATTAGGAAAACCATTAAAATTGAGATTAATGAGAAACTTTTATTTGTCTGAAACAGTATTAGTTACGGAACTTCAAAGGAGGTAATAAGAATTTAAGTCATATTTTAAAAAAATAAAACAAATGAAACTTTCAGTAGAAAACCAGGTTTTTAGAGCTGAAAAAGCATGAGGAAAAAGGGGAGAGGGGAACAGTAAGATAAATAATGTCTCAAAGGGAAAATAAAAAGGAAAATAAAAGGTCCAATGGAAGCATGGTATACTGTGTAATGGGTTTTTAGCAACCAAGAGTTAACATGACAGATGCAGCCATGGTCATGCCGTGCAGGACAATGCACTGCCTTCTGCTAGAGGAGGAAGCCTTCAATGCCAATTGTAAACTGGCCTGGCAATCATGGTAATTTCTATAAAATCAGATAATATTTTAGGAGAAAGTTTTGGGGTTTTTTGGTTTGTTTGTTTTAATTTGTTTATTTGTTTGTTTGTTTGTTTTGCGAAATTTTTATTCTTTTTATGTGTCTGGAACTAGAAATACAAAATATCATTAAAAAGATATCATTAACCATGCTTCTGGATAATAACAGTGAGAGTCTGGGTAAAGTTTTCAGGTGCTTGAACCAGCTCCTTTTCGGGTCAAAGCAGTTATCAAAACAACTGACCCTTTTTTTCTACAGTTGACTCATTATCATCGTTTTAAATACCTTTTCCTGCAATGATTTTCTTTAAATCCTCGAAGTTCTATTTCAATCCTGAGTGAACATCAAGATAGCACGACATGCTTGTTCTCTGCTTGTACTCATCACTCTTTTGCTTACCTTAGCTCCAGTGCAAGAGAAAGAGACCATATTTACAGAAAGTACATAGACATTTGATTTCTCAGTCAATGTTGTATGTCAACATTAAGACGAGATACTTAAATTCAGTTCTCAACTATTCCAGATTGTAATTCCAATGCTTCAGTTTAAAGTTCTATGCATAATATTAAAGTAATTTTCCTGACATTTATTTATGAACAAACTATTGATATTTATATAATCTGTAACTGGGGAAATGCAAAGTAGTCAGTTGGGAATCTTGGTCACTTTTGTTTTCAATTATTCAAGCATATTATTTTTATTTGGCTAGAGTTGTGCTAGAGGTTTAACTTTAACATGCATTATAGCTACAGCTTGAGAAGCACGTCCGTATTGTAGTGTCTTACATCCACACTCTAGTCCTCTGTGGTTTTTTTTATGACCATTAGTAATCATACAAGCATATTGTGCTTAAGAGCTGTACTTGTCACAATTAAAATGTATGATGTATTGCTGTACTTATGGAGATTTAATTAATGCAGAACAAGCAGAAATGAAAATAATGTGATTTTTATTGTTAATCACATGTAGATTCTCCCAAGGAAAGTAATCAAAATCCTGTTTCAAATTCCCTAATCAGCCAGAAGACATTTTTTAGTCCTTCTCAATCTTCAGGTTTCTGGCTTTGTTTGCCCTGGGGAGTGGTGAAGGAGAGAAGTCAGAGAAAGGTAAGAAAGGGACACTGTCTTCTTAAGTGAAGACAATTCAGTGAGATTACATGAGTGGAATGTATTATTTTGTGAATAGAACCTGCAGATGTGAAAACTGGATCAGGAGTAGTAAGTTCCTGGTGACATCATCAGTGTTAGTTAAAGCATTTTGGGAGAGAGATGCTTTTCAGTTTTGACCTTGATGTAAAATATAGGAAGGAAATTTATTTCCCTTTTGTTGCTTCCATCTTTACACAACCTTATAAGTCTGCGAGTGTGGAGCTGCATTCGCTTTTATGTCATGACATGAAATGCAAGTGATTTCAAATCAATTGGCCAATGTTAGTACATTAATGCATGGAAAATTACCACACACTTCCTGGATGCTAAAGACTGAAGATCAGGGCTCTGTGTTATGGGATAATCAGGCTTGCAACTCTTCTTCAGGCTGTACTAGCTAAAAATCTGGCAATTCAAAATATTCTTTCCTTATGAACAGGCTCCTGTGGCAAAAGCAGAACAGAAACCCCAAAACCCAGCAAAAAAACCCCACAAAACCCAAACAAGTTAATCAGAGCTAATCAAACATTAAAAAATATTCTCATCAGGTTTACAGTCTGTGTTAGAGCTCAAAGCCATCATAGTGTACTCTTTCATGCAGAACTTAAACTTTCAGGCTTGCTTTGGTCTGGCATTTTTTAGGGTTTTTTTAGAGAGTGGAGATCCTGTGCACTTATGGCACTCTGAAAGTACTGCCTGATTAACAGCTCTATTACATAGGCTTTCTGGGTCTGTAGGTTTTAGTGGGGCAGATATGAAACAGAAATGTACAGTCTAGTCATTTTTGAGGAGCAGTAAGAAATATAGAGGGTGGAATGGAAGCAGGAGGTTGCTACAGCAGAGCTTTTTGCCTGGAAGAAAGTTTTCGTATGTGTCACCTCTGCTTTGTGGAGATGACACAGCTTCAGGGTTGCTGATTTAGGGCTACAAGGCATATGAGCTTCCAAAGAAAATGGAGACAGGATGAAGGGTGACCTTGATGTGTTGAGGTCCTCAGTGAATACCACCATTCCTGCTGCCCATGACTAATCCCATGCCCTGGGCTACCCCTCCTGCATGGAGCCAGCCCTCATGAGGTGTGCTCAGGTGCTCCCTCTCAGCCTGGTCACAGCAGATTCCCACTGCTGGCACTGCAACATGATCCCAGGGTTTCTTGGACATAGGGGAGCTCATGAGCAGACCCACCATTGTAAACCACTTCTCTTACCCTTCCTGCCCACCAGCAGAGCCAGATGGATGAATATTCGCTATTTGCAATGCTATGTGATTACAAAATGGAAGCTACCCTCTCTCAATCAGTGGTGTTGGTGAATACGAACAAGCCTCTTGTTGAACTGGAAATCAGATTTCTGGAATCCATGGGCCGAGTTTTGAGCATAGAGGAAAGTGGATTAGCTGGATGCGGGTCTATTTAGCATTCATAAACACTCTTACACTAATGCACACAGACCAAAGGGTGTTAACATGATGAGAACAAAATTGTGATGTAACCAATATCACATGAAATTGCTGCTCTCTTTTCCAGTAACTGCTAAGGGACCTAGCTTATTTAAGTGTTTGCTCTGTCCTCACAGCTGTACAAAATGCCACATTTCAGGTAAAACAGAAGTCATAAACCAAACCCATGGTCTTGCCAGTCTCCCCATCCCAACTCCTGCACTGAAACTACAGCAGTCCAGCTCTGAAAATAATACACAAACATGTGTCTACGTAACATTTAGTCTTAACTAAATGACCACTCATTTAAATACCCTTTGTCATCCTGGGAACTGATTCTTTCTAAAGAGCAGGTCCACTGGAGATGATAGTGTGGATTACATGATCGTAAAATCGGTGTAAATGGGATCAGAAGCTGATCCATTAGCTCTAATTAGGGAATGTGGTGTGATCCTATTTCACTGCACTGTATACAGCCTGTATGGCTCTTTATTTCGAGTGACAGACGTTTGTTTTCCAGCACTTAATTTGCACATAAAATTAATGGTAATGCATCCAAGAGCTGATATTGCTAATATGCAGCATTAGCATAGCTCACTCTGTCCCCAGCTTCTGCTCAGAATAGGATTCCAAAAAGAGAAAAAACAGCTCAGACTCAGTGGAATAATGGCATTTTCTGTCTTCTATAGTAAACCATTTGAGCCCAATGAGTGTTGAAAATAGAGATGATTATTTACTTTCCATGGTGGTGGAAACAATTTTCAATGGATAGCACATTTCCATCAGGCTATAACATTTGCTCCTCCTAGAAGCAGGAAAATTCTGTAGACAGATTTTTGCCTGTCTAAACCTCTGACCAGCTGACTAACCCCCAAGGTTTAATAGCTGGTAGACATCTGTAGGCAAGAGCAAGAGAAACGAGTTCATCAAGGAACTATATCATGCTTCCAACATGTGGCAACATGAGTGCCTCTTCACCATCTGTTATTTGTGTGAGGATTTTATTATGTAAATGACAGTACACACTGCGTTCTAAACAAAGGAAAATGATTCCCCTTACAGTATGTTGCGACTACCAGGCTTCTGTGTCAGCCCCGAAACAAATAATGAAAACAGCAGAGGAACGGCAGGCAGAATATCTTGGGTTCTTCTACTTGTCCCCTCAAAAGGGAGCAAATATCCCAAGGAAAAATTTGGTTTTTGTCTATGTTGTGGCTCACAAAGACAGGTAACGAAACATAAAGATTGTTAATGAAAGAGCAAACATTAGATGGATGAAGCCAAATTGAGGTGAGGTTTGAAGACTTAAAACAGGTTGAGGAGAGAATCCTGCAAAGTTGTGGAGAGTTGTAGACTCTCTGGTCTCACTGAAAACCAGAAATAGGAAACTGGGCCCCTAAATTATCTGCAACACAAAAAAAAAATGTTATGGGATAAGGCTGGAAGTAAATATCCTACCGTACATCCCGGTTTAAAATTTTCCATTAAATTACCAATTTAAATTGAAATGTAATTATCTTAACTGGCATATTTTTGGCGACTGTGATAAAAAAAAAAATCCCTGTGCTACACCGGATCAAGTAAAAACCCATAGGAGTTCTAACACTGGCCCTTAATCAAAGTCTGCAAAGGCACAAAGGCTTTGAGGTAATCTATGCCAAGCCATGTTGGACAGTATGGCACTGCCTAGAGCATCCTTCTGGTGGCATTTAAAACACCTGGTGCCCTAGGAAAAGAAATTACATCCAAAGCTGTAAATTCTCTTCTCCTTATACCCATCTACGGACCAACAGGGTTGCTCTGATAGCAACACAATATTTTACGGGCAAGAAAACTCACTGCTATTTTTATTTCATTAATTTCTTTAATGTGCAATGCCCAAGTAGCTGTCTGCACTCACATCCTTACTGTGTGCTTCATGTGGTTTAATATAATGAATATATTGCTGCCCTTATTAGCTTAAATCTTAATTTGATAACTGGAAAAGATATGCGTTAGGGATTAATTTTTATTCCAAATGAACTTAAACAGAAGTAACTGAAGCCAGTGTCAGAACTGACCAAATTGATGATTTAAGGGTGCTTGGTTACTTCCTGCATTGTGTTTGTGTGGTTTCTTAAACTTGTGTTTGTCAGCTTTTTCTGACTTAATTATGATTAAGTGTTGAACTTTACAGATGGTCAATTGCTAGTACTGCTGTATTGATCAGTTGTTTTTATTAATGTGTTAAATTTCATGGTTCCAACAGGATCATATTTTTTGATGGAACAGCTAATAGCTGAAAAACTCTACCACAAGTTTCAAGCAGTCCAGCTTTAGCAGATATTCCTTTTCTTTCAATTTATCTTTTTTTTTAATGTTTAATTATTCATTTACATCTAACTTTCTTAAGGATACTTCTGAAATATTTTCATGCTAAAAAACAAACCTGTGTTATTTTTTAACAGGTAGCAGCAAAAGAACAGAACACAGCACCAGGAAGCACAAGTACAACTGGCTTGTTTTTTAGGGTGTTTTTTTGGAAGTCCTGAAAATCCAAATCTATAATTTCTGCTAGGGCCTGTTGTCATGGGATTTTTTTGCAGAATTAGAAATCAATGGTAACCATAATCTAACTCCTCAAGTCAAACAATTTAGTTCAAGTTTGCAATAAGGCATAAGCTTACTTTCATTATTGATGATGTTAGAAACAGTTCACAATAAATTAAAATATTGATGAATATTACTGTGTCATAATCTTTTCCTCTCATAGGGCATATCTAAAATTCAGACATCCTTTGAAGCTAAATTTTTATGCAGATGATCACCGAAACAGCATAACAGATCTTTGTGAAGTGAAAAGGGACTGAAAGTTAGGAGTAAACGTGAAATATATGCTTTTCCATCACATTTTTTCAAAAGATACATACATTATACACATTTCTGAATCCATCTTCCTCTTGTTGTATGTACGGTGACATTTTCATAAAAATCGTGGATAAAGCTTTTAATTTTGTGTCCAGTTTGCTGCCATTTTAAATTTATTTTTTCCACAGTGACCTGTGCAGACAGACTCCTTACTTATAACATAAAACTGAATTAAACTATAAGTGTAGAGTTCCTGTCTTTTATCTAATATACAGTGTTTTACACATCACATGTATGCATATGATATTCAGAATTATTTTATATATCCTGAAACTTAGAAGAGATCTTTCAAACGGGAATGCCGATATTATTTTTCTTGAGATACAACATGTTACGTGTAACTACAGTTCATTCCTATGTGTTTTTTCTCTACCAGTTTGTATATATAAACTGATGGGGAATAGTTACATAATAAACACTCTGTACTGCTGAAGTCTTTGTAATCTTAGAAGCCTGGAAATGGCATTGTTAATACCCCATGTGAGGTGTTACCCAGTTGTCTGTTTTCTGTTTCTCAGAGCTCTTCGACATACGGGAAGGAGCCTCGTTTGTGCACAACTCGCTGATCTGAACAGGAGCTGTTCGGATTTTGGGAGAAATATCAAACTTGGGAGAAATATCATCCCCCTCTAGCCATGGTCACAGCAGTAGGACCTCAGCTCAAGGTGGGTTGTGCACTGCAGCTGCCCCTGAAGGTCGGCATAGGGAAGGCACAGCCACAATTCCGTGAGAGCCTGACCAGGATGATGGAATGCCGCAGCCCCTCGGCACCGCTGGGACGGAGCAAGTGGGATGCCAGTAGACATCTCACAAGCTCAGCAGGACACTAAACTCAACACCAGCTGTCAGAAATGCCTTCCAAACCCTTTGGTCAAACAACAGGGGGTCTTAGGAGGCGTCAAAAGTATTGGCCAGCCTTCTAACCTAGGGTTATGGAACTGCCTCTCAGAAGAAAAAGGTTCCAGTCCTAGCTTTGAGACTGCAGGGAAACTAGGAAATGCAGTTGTGGCTTGGGTTTTGTAGTTGGTTGTGCTATTTGCACATGCAAAACCCCAGAGAAAGAACCACAAATAAAATTAAACTGAAAACGGTAAAGGCAATGCAAAACATTTCAGTGCATATTTTTCCTCCAGGATGCCAAAAGAAGGTATAACAATATAGCAATTACACAGCTTGAATAATTTTTCTATCTTTAGTTCCAGTAAATTCAAGCTGAAAGTCACACCTTACCTAAATTCTGATACATGTCTCTTCTTGATTTACATGTGCTTTGCTTTGCAAAACAAATTTAATTCCTGATTGCTACTTGATGGTGCTATCTGTCGGTGTTTCTTCTCTTACTTTCTGCTATCTGCTCTTTATTTTTGTGTTGCTGCCCAGACTCCCTTTTTCCCATGTCACCAATTGTTTCAATCCTTCTGTTTTAACACTTTGTCTAATTTATTTTTTCTTTCACAGTGTTTCCTTTTTTTTCTTTCTGAATTGTCAGTGTACAATCTCCAAGGTATCTTGCAACTCTTGGGGTAGCTTGAATAGCTAGAGCACGGTGGACTGGATGTCTAAAAGTCAGTATTCTTTGCAACTACCAATAGCTTTGAGCATGTCAGTTTTTCATTCAATATTTTGCTTTTTTCTTCTCATTTCTAGTAATGCAGATACAGTTACCCTCCTTCTGAGAAAAATGCCATGGTTTTCACAAGATCTATAGAGATAGAAAATAGTATTGGTTGCAGTTAGAGAGAAGCTTTCATCATCGGAACTACATGGACCTAAAGGTTCTGTAAACTAAAGGCCAATTATTCCCTAAGGTGCATGGGGGACCACTTCTACTGTAATCAGTCTTGTAAATGTGAAGGCAAAACAGGACCTTGACTGTCGGTATCTGGACTCTGTCAGGCCATTTGTTTGTGACCAGAATTGTATCGTTACTCTGGTTTTCAATAAAGGGATGTTCACTGAGGCATCACATTGATATTTTTGAAGTATGTTCCACATTTTCAAAGGAACAAATTTATCAGCATAGAATTGAAATGTCTAGCTGTTTCAGTATGCTATCGAGATTCCACATCACACTGATGTACAAGGGCATTCATTTTTCACTTGGTGAGTGTAATGGGAATGAGACCCCCCTACAGTGCTGCCTCCAGCTCTTGGGTCCCCAGCACAGGAAAAGACATGGACTCGTAGGAGCAAGTCCAGAGGAGGCCACCAAGATAATTAGAGGAATGGAGCACCTCTACTATGAGGAAAGGCTGAGAGAATTGGGATTGTTCAGCCAGGAAAAGAGAAGGCTTTGGGGTGACCTAATTTTGGCCTTCCAGGACCTGAAGGGAGCCTACAGGAAAGATGGAGAGACACTATTTACAAGGGCCTTTAGTAACAGGACAAGAGGGAATGGTTTCACACTAAAAAGGAGCAGGTTTAGATTAGACTTTAAGAAGAAATTCTTTACTGTGAGGGTGCTGAGGCACTGGCACAGATTACCCAGAGAAGTTTTCACCCCTTCCCTGCATGTGTTCAGGTCCAGGTTGGATGGTGCTTTGAGCAAATAAGTAGTTGCATGGCTGCTTTGAGCAACCTGGAATAATGAAAGGTGTCCCTGAACATGGCAGGGAGATTGGAACTAGATAATGTTTAATATTGCTTCTAACCCAAACCATTCTGTTATTCCGTGATTTTCAACAATTGAAGGCATGTTAACAAGGAGATGATTTGGCAAAACTTTGTTCCTTCCTCCTAAGAAATAAAAAAGCCCTGGAAAAAAACAAAAAAACCCAACAAACGAAGGCACCAGCTTGTTTTGATTGCTCAGAGATCAGATCTGATCCTCAAGCAATACAGTAAGGGACAATGTTGGCAGTAGGCCAGTGGGATTTCAGCAAAGTTGAGCTCTCACTCTTCATGTTGTCTGTACCTAGGCTGACTGCTGCCTGAAGGAGCTTAGTCCTTAGGAATCTCTTCCTTTATTGCCTTAAATCTGGCTCTTCATGGAAAAATCTTATTAGGCTTTAATCTCTGAGTCCTGTACTAGGTAGACCCTTTGCAGGTATTTTACGTTCCATTGAGTATGGTCCCAAAATCTGAGGAGGGGTGCTGTTCACGACCCTGAGAGCTGAAGAGGTTCCTTCAGGAACCAGGTTGATTCCTTGGACACTGAGTCTCCAGCGTCACTTGATAGATGTGGTACAGAAAGCAGTGGCTGAAGGTGTATAGTTACTCTGTTTTGGAGACCTATGGAAATTGGGTGGGTGAGCCCAGTATGGGTCTTTGCTGACAGGTTAGTTGGAATAATTGGTGTCTCTTTTTGTAGCATTTCTCAGCAGAAAGAGCATGGCTGGAGCTGAAAGGAGGAAAAATCTCTTTGTGGAGTGTTTTATGTCTAGGATTGAGACCTTTTCAAGGATTTAAGTCCCAAATACAAACTAAATATCTGTCTAGCTATAATAGCTATTGGGAGACAGAGAGAGAAAAAAGGAGAGGAGAGGGAAAGGGAACCACGTTCAAGGAAGGTGATGCTGTTTGGAAAAAATGTCTCTTACAGTTTGGCATCAAGCTCTTAACATGCTCTTGCCAACCTGCGAGTTCATTTGAGGTTTATAGCAAGTTACAGGAAGAATAAAAAGTTAATCATGTGCAGAGCCCTGGTGTTGTATTCTTGCCATCTATTTCAATAGCAGTAATAACATACAGACTGTGAAGGGATTAAAGAAATGGCACAAGCTGCTTTCTACTTGAGTTTGTAAATGTATTTCCATTGAAAGCTTAATTTTCATGTTTTCCATCCAAATTTAAAAATATGTGAAGTCCAAGAATACTATATATGGGTTGGATCTGGGGTCAGATTTTTCTATCAGTTTTTACCCAAGTTAAACATGGGGACTTTTCACCTGCTATCTAAAAACATTACAATATTTTATCGAGGCTCAAACCCACAAACAGCTATAAGAGGAAAAGTGAGGAAACTCAGTGATGAAGATGTTTGCTCAACAGAAGACTTAACTACGTGTTGCAGCCTGCATCTTCTTAACAAATCCCAGAAGTTCTTGTTAAATATTTTTGGGATTTGGAGCTGCGTAAATCTATTGAAATTATGTCTGGGCCTGGATTAACACTCCAGACTAAAGAATAATTTAATTTTCTTTTTAAGAACTGTAGTTTTATTTTTTTTTTCAATTAGTAAGTATGAACTTTATTGTCACCAGAGGAGATCAAATATCTTAATGCATCTAAAATTATCATTGTTACTTACAACAAAGAAGTAAACTTCTCAATAATAAACTGTGGACTAGGAAGTCTTTTTAGTGGATTAAGCTTTTTCCTTTCTGTTTCTGAAATATTTTTGGCTCGTAATCACCTCCCAGAAAATCTGGGTTTTTTTTCTTTCGTATGGCTACAAAGTGGACAGAAGTTTTTTGTTCTTTGCTCTCACACAACACAAATGAAGTGTCAAATTTTACCCAGGGCAAATATATGCCTTTAACTACATTTAGCATCTTTCTTAGCATATTAGCATGCATCTAAGATATTTCATTGGATTTATTTTCTTTAAAGAACTTGAAATTTGGCAAAAGTTTGCTGTGGGTGAGTGGTCCTACTCATTAAGGCTGACTTTTAACAACTTTAGCCCACACATTATTGCTATCCTTTGGCAAAAACAAAGAAATTGATTTCAGAAAAAAAAAAAATGTTGTCTTTGCGTTTCTTTACTTCTTGTCATTTTTTCTTTGTTTGATATTTCAGTTTCTTGTGCATTGCTTTCTCTCCTTGTTTATCAAAGTTACTAATTTATGGTCTATTGATGCACAACAATTCTTTGAGCTTAGAGTTGGTACATGGCTGTCAGTAAGAAAGATGAGAAGCAGAAGTATGAAGGATTTTCCCAGGGTAGGACAAGAGTTATAGCCTCATCTCTAAGTGGAAAACTTAGGCAAGTGAAAAAAGGTTGTACTGCAGAAAAGTGGTACAAGACTATCCTTTTCTTTTGGGAGATAATACAGTTAATGTGTTTGAAATACATATTAGGATTAGTTTATATTTAGCTCCTTTGAATTGTCCGGCACTTTCACTACATAAAATACTGAGGCTTTTTGATTTATTTGGTTTTTATCTTGCCAACTGACCTACCTTTTTCCCTTCCCTCTTTCTCTTCTTGCCTCTTTCATAGTGTTATGTTTAATATAGGAGAGAAAGTTTTCCACTTACTCTGATTGGAAGAGTTTTCTCAAAAGGCTCACTTTGCTTTTTTATCTTGGGTTAATGGTTCAACCACCCTTTTTTTGAAAGAAAGAATAAAATTTGGTTAACAATGCAAGTGTCTGGTATAGCAAAATTTTACTGAAATTTCTGGACACATCTAATACTCTTTATGCATATTGATCATATATATCTACATGGCGATTCTATTGGCCTTGCTACCATACTGATTTGCACTAGAAATATGTTGCCTGTAGGTACCAGCATGTTCAGGTTCTAAAAAGAGTTGGTTGATAATTTGAATTTCAACAGGAAAGAAAAGGGAGAGAGAGAAGACATTAAAATTCTGTAGAATAACTTCTTTTCTTCGGTGTTGTCACTAAAAAATTTAAAACCTAAATCTTGCTGCTTCTTTTCACTCGCTCAAGAAAATTTTACATTTCAAGAAGAGCCTGAAGGCTTAGGAGCAGTTTAGTAAGGATGCAAGGATGTCACCATCTTTCTTGATGAATTTTTATCTCATGAAGTTTTGCCTTGTTCTTTAAAATGAGGAGGAATTTTTATTCTCATGGTCTGTGGTTTACACAGATTTTACATTCATCTAAACTACAATGCTACGCCTGCCAGTTGGTTCATTAATGCCCTTGTGGTTTCACTCCTGTCCTGAAGTGAAGGTATGTGGGTATCTTTGTAGCTCCAGCGCTGCAGGTAGGAATATTAGGAGTATGATTTCACTTATTTGAAGTTATCAGAAATGCTGGAAGCAAAGATCAATGGCAAATAGATAGGCTGATTAACTACTCTTATTTTCTCTCCTGGAAGGTTGGTTATATCCATACGAAACACTGAAAACACCTCTTTAAAAGAAGTGCTTGCTAGAGAGCCAGAGAAATGTAAAGTACAATTTGTCCAGTTCTCTGAAATCTTGACAGATAGATAAATATGAGGTGAGCTGGAGTGACTGTGGTGAGAAAGTTGAGTTTCAAAAGTGGAACACACTAGAATATTGTTTCAGTCGCAGAGGAATGTCTACATTTTTCTTATAGATTTCTTGGGGGGGGGGAAAGCATCTTGTGCACGCCGTCTGCAGTGAGAATTTGTATAATTAAATTTGTACAATTTAATAAATGACAAAAATATTTTTATGCTAGGATATTGCCATGACAGCATTGTTCTTGATATATACTCGAATATAATAGTCATTACACTGTACAGTGCTGTAAATGTATGTATATACATCTTCATTTTTTCTACATGTGTGGGGAATAATTCACCTTCTGTGATTTATTTTGTTAAAAGATACACTTGCTTTATATCTATTAATGGATGTACATGCAATTTATAAATTGAAAACACTAAAACTATTCATTTCTGATTTTCAAGTTCTGCTGAGACGTACTGTAATGATGGTAAGTACAGAGTAATATCCTTGCACTTCCTGAGGCTTTAGCTGGTAGAGTTGTCAAATTAAACTGGAACATTTTGTAAATGTATCTTTAATAAATACATATGTCTGTCATGCTTCCCTACTCAGTCTTATAAATCAGACTGTATCTAGCTGTCAGATACTCTCAACCCAGTTGTCCTAATCTGTCAAGCAAAAATTATAGCATCTAGGCTCACATCCTTCTCTGAAAATATTTATTTATACCAGTGACATGTCAAGGACACACCATTTTTTTAATTTATTCTTTTTTCCCCAGCAACCAAACCATTAACAGCTGACTCAAGTCCCTGCCAGGAGGGTAGTGGTTAATAAATGAAGGGAATTTATAATGTAGGAACACACCAACCAAGTAAAATAAATACTGCATAGCATTTTAAAAAAATCTTGCTAAATTCCAGATATTGAGCATTCAGACTTGTCTTACTCAGTATACAATAGCAATTTTATACCATTCATCATCCTCACCCCCTTTCATCTACAGGTGAGCCTCCTGCATTGCAAAGAGATGTAGGTGTTGTCTCCAGGTTTTGTGTCTCTGTGTCTGGTAATTAACCACTACAGTTCTAATGACACGTCAGACCCATCATAAACTATTGCTGTAACCTGAGAGAAGGATTTAACAAGTCATGGAGAATATGAAGCTATTGCTTATTCTGGTTCCATCAGTTCTCCCTGAACAGAGAATACAACATCAGAAGCTGAGACCTGGGGGAGAAAGAGCGGGTGGAGGAGGATGAAGGAATCCTTGGCATTTTGAAAAGAATAAATCTTTTTATTCCATATGCATAAACAGATTTAAAGAAAATCTCTTGTCACTTTTTCCTTTTTAGAAATTTTAGACTGCACTCCATTTAAAACAACTATTGAACATCACCTGTATTCAGTTTAGGACGGGAAGAAAATGAATCTTAACTCTTTGAAATCTTGTGCCCAAATAATTAAGGAATTAAAATCCCAGTTTGCTTCAAACTCACAACTCATTCTAGTAATCCTAATATACTTTATAATTTTTCTTTTTAATTTTTTTGTCTCTGAGATGAGTAAATTCTCAGTACTTTTTTAAATGTGATAGACTCATCTTTATTTTGAGCCTGTGTATTCATGTTAATTAGTTTGTGTGGTGATCTGAATTCTTTTGACTAAAGGACTTATTCTTGCAATGTCCCATAAGATAAGAAAGTGTAGTTTCCCCCCTTTTTGCTGTACTATAATTGAGACTTGCCAACTGTCCATAATAAAGTTATAAAAATATTTAGATAAAAAAGATGGATTCCAGTTTGATATATTATGAGAAGATACAGAAGTTTCAGGCTTCTTATTATGGATATACTGGAAAAAGTATGAACAAAAGGGAAGAACACCTACTCCAGAAGTCAGGAGGTGTGTTTTCATGAGCCAAGGATGAGCGAGACAGGACACAGTGTGAGGAACATGAGTACTGGGACATTGTCTGGAAATCTGCCATAGCTTGTTTTGATCACTGTTAAAAACAAGGCCACAACTCTGCTTTCTATGGGACTAATTGCTGAAGGAATTGCTTTGAGAACAGGGGTGATACTTTCTCAATAATAATGACTGTTGCCTCAGTGAGTGGAACTTGCGTGAATGTATTGCACATGGGAAAACAGAGTGGGAATGACCTGGAGAAGAAGCACGTTGCCTTGCAATCATGAAAAGGAGTTAATCACTTTGGAATGCCCCCAGGTGTATGACAGGGAATTGAACTTATCACAAATGAAATCTTTCATCAGTGGCATTTAACTAGTTATCTCCTTCTCTGACAGGCTGTCTTATTTGTTTTAATAATATTACTCATAATGGCTTTTGGAGAATTGAAATATGATAGCTGAAGTGAAAAAAATGCATTCTGAAAGTAAGGCATTTTTAAAAACCAGAGCCCTGAAACTATAAAATGAGGTTGGTTTGGCTTCCCTGCTATGGGTAACTTTCATACTGATATAGCTGTTTGTTTGCTTTTCCTGAAAGCCCCGGGCTAGTTCAAGCATAACCATTCAATTTAAGGCAGAGTCTGATGAAGAGCAGTCCTATGGACTGTGATAGACTGTGATGGATGTTCACTGTGATCCCTTCTGCCCTTGAGAACTCTGTGTACTAGTTTGAAACCAGATAATTAACTAACTGCTGCTGGTGGGTACCCTGTAACAAAAATATGGATGCAAAGCTGAGGGATGTGGAAGGCAAACAGCGCTGCAGCTTCAATCTCTCAAGCCAAAAGTTTGAGGAATTTAAATAAAAATTATGAGTGACTTCTAAGAGAAAGAAACCTTGGACTTCAATCTGGTGAAATCAGGGTGAGAAAGAGCAACAACAGCAACAAAGTTTGGACAACTTTTAGGTTTAGAGAGTGACAGGTAAGATTAAAGCCACTCTCTATCCTGAAATCTGGATAGTAGTAAAGTATTTAAGTACTTCAGCTTAAAACTGGGTAGGTCAAATATTACTTGATTTGTTCATGTGTGTAAACTTTCTTCACAGTTTTACAGGTAAATACATCAAATTGAGCTGAAGAAAGGCCCATTGTAGATGCAGACATATAAGGAAGCAAGGAGAGAGTGATCGGCTTGGGAAATTCTGTTTTTCTTGTGATAATGGCATTCCTCTGGTTTTAAGAAATCTAATTCCTTGTTGTTATACTCTCATAAATTTGTGGTAATAGTAACACTTTAAAATGCACAATATGGATTTACACTCTTGAACTTTTTTCATAATATTTCGTACAACTATTTTTTGCCAAATAAACCATTGATGTCCTTACGTGGAATTAAGTTGGTGGTTAAATTGCAGGTATTATTTGCAGCAAATTTACCATTAACCTTCTCTAGAGAGAAGCTCTTAAATACACACAGTGAATTAATCATGAGCTTGTTTCTCCAAACAAAAGCAGTATTTGAAAGAATTTATTGTGAAAGAAGTTGTATCATACATAATGAAGTGTTATAAGAGTCCTGAATGATTTTAAGTGACTAACCCCACTTTAGGCACCGGGAAATCTGTGCCTGGAATAACTAGAAGTACAGAGGGCCTGATGTAAAGCATGTTGGAGTCAATGGCTCTTTTCCATTGTCTGCAGTGGACATAAGGTTGTTCAATTTCATGGGACGGAAAAAATTTATTTTATGGAACAAACATGCACAAAGAAACACAACTCATTCCTTAAATACATGTGCTTGCCTTCTGATGGTTTTTAATGGGAAACATGTGTTCAATGTGAGGTGAGCTGAATTACCCAGGTTTTTGAAGGGAATTAGTCCCTTTTGCAGGGTAATCAATATCCAATAACAGGAGCTGATCAACAGTGCTTGATTTCAGTTGAACATGCCAACAAGGTGCTGTGAGATACGAGTTTTCATTGGTTTTCTGACTCTTTAAAAATTAGGGTTGAGGGAGCTACACTGTCCTGGAATCAAGCATTGAATTTATGTCATATTTTTCCAAACCTGGAAATAGGACAGTGAAAAGCATTGCTGTATAGTTAATGTATATTCCTTCAGCTGCTGATGCAGCAGAAAAAATGAAATAAATGGTGCAAGCTGCATAACGCTTTAGCAGTGAGAAAGAGCTCTAACAAACTCACAATTGTACACGATGCAAAAAATATTAAAAATTCACTAGCTTTTACATCCTGAGGAACTGCTTATTCTCTGGATTATGAGTCACCTCATGGAGATCAATCTCAGTAAGAGAAATAATTTTCTTCAGAAATTAAAAAAAGTATTCTATTTTCACTTCCTAGGTATAAGGAATTTTTTTTAAGCATTTTCTTTATGATGAACTTAATCCATGCCTTATTGTAGTGTGTTATCCACAAAGGGAGTGTCTTTATCAATCAGCTGATCCTCCAGTTCTGTCTAAAGAATCATTGGAAAACTGCTATTGCAATTGTCATCTTGCAGAGATTGTAGTTGTCCAAAGTGGTTTTTAAAATTTATATCTAAAAGCATGACTCTGAAATATATATATTTGTGTCAATAATGATTTTGCATATATTTCTAGCTAATGAAAAGTGTTATTTAAAATAGAGACATTTATGTCTGCACAATTAGTGTCCATAAAGGTTGGGGAGTTTTTTTTCTTGGGGTGTATTTGAAGCCCACACTGGATTCTCCCATTTTATTTTAGGTGTCTTTGCAATTTGCAAATTCTGGGCCTCGACATCTAGTTTTAACACTATCACTTCAGTGGAAGAAACAAACTCCAATAAGTTTCCTGGAGAACTAAGCAGCCAAGGGGAACATCATATTTTCTTTTCTTATAAAATTATTTTAAAAATTAACAGTGTAACTAATAATCAGCTGCTATTTCAGGCTGTTTCACGTCATCACTAAACAAAATGGATAAGTTAAAAACCAGTAAAAGACTACAGGTTTGTTCATCTGTGGAAATAAAGCAAGAAGAAGTAAAAGAAAGCAAAAGGCAACACTGAATTTGAAATACGGGTGAAGAAAATATGCATATCACATTCTTTTCTTTCTTGTATTTCTTTTCTTACAGCATTTAAACAGTCACATAACGTGTTCTTCTTTTACAATGAATCTTACAAATTGAGGGGATTTGCTCTTAATTCTTTTAGATGGTGTGGGAGAAGACTAACAACTTTAGTGCTTCATTTCCTGACCCTATAAACACTTATGGATTTTGCTTGATTTCAAGTGAGAAGGCCCACTGACACACAGAGGGACTGCTCAGAGGCTTAAATTTAAACAGGTTTGTAAGTGCTTGTGGAACTAGGGCTTTTTTATATTTATTGACCGACAGGTTCATTGCCCTGAAGGGAGTACTTCACAAGAGTACTTGCAGTGACTTTTTTTGGTTTTGGAAAGCTCAGTTTAGGTCTAGCCCTAGTCACAGCTCCACAGATTTATGCTGTGGGAAGATGTGCACCAAAGGCAGATTTTGAGCAGGGCACTTTGGTCAGCCATGGTCTGCGTGAGGGCTTGCAGGCTGCCCTGGGGCATTCCTTGAGCTGCCAAAATGTGTACTGCATGTATGGCAGGATGTCTGCAGCCCACCCTGTGAAATCCACTCCCATCTGTGCTGGGAGAGGAGCTTCTGGTACAGCTTTGAAGAGACCAGCTGAAAGAGAGGTATGAAAATGGGTTAGAGGAGACGATGCTGACAATTGCATTGTTTGTAGTTATTTTGGGAGAGGAACTTCGGGACTGTAACAGTTGTCCCAGCTTTGCAGAGAAGATGTAGATGGGTGTTTCTGAAGCCTGCTGGCAGGGTCTGGGGGATCTTCTCCACCACAACCCCTTTTACAAAGCTGCTTTTTTCTGGATGTATGCTGAGACAAGGGAGGAGGGAAACACAGCATGTTTTTATGCAGAATTTGCTTGTGTGATCTATAGAAAAATACCAGATTTCTTAATAGTATTCCTTTTTTCTTTTTTTTTTTTTTTTCAAAAGGATTTCCTCTCTCTTTCTCTAGAATTTGTCCTCTTTTTAATCAACTCCTAAGAGGACATCTTGATACTATGCTGTAAGTGATATGCATTAAAAAATCCTGCAGTTTATTGAATTTGCATATACAGTTCCTCTTTTTAATATTATACCATTAGGCCACTCACCACCACTGATGAAATTTATTAATCCAATGAATTCTGCTCATAAACTTCTTTCAAGTAAATATGACTCTATGTAAGACATCAGCTATTAAAATTAATGAAGACTTAAACAATTCTGATTTATGAAGAAGATTATGTATTTCTCATTGGTAAAAGTCTAAAATCAGATGGTCTATGAGAAACTGCATGCTAAACAGTCTGCTCTCATGATCTGCTGTTTGATTTTTTGGCATGAATATTTGTGTTAAATTGTGCATTCACCTTGTAAAATTCATTCTTTCCTAACTACATTAGACTGCTATTATAAGTGCTCCCTGTTAAAATAACACCTTTTTATTATAGAATGGATTGCTAATATAACTACAGCAAAAACTCGTCAACCTTTCCATTATAAATATAAATCCCTATTTTCAGGGACTTTAAACTCTGCTATAAATACTCATTTGAGGCTGATGTTTGGCATGTAAAGCCTCATCCAAACAACAAAGCTATTTATTGTAGAATTACTTTAGCCATTTGAAAATATTTTAAAGCAGAAAAAATAGAAATAGTTGCGTGTTTGGTTTTTTGGGGTTTTTTTCGTTGGTTGGTTGGTTGGTTTTGTTTATTTTTTTTTTAACTCTGATTTTACTCTGATATATTCCTAGAGTTTGAGAAACTGGGCAGGGAGGAAGGTGCAGGGGCAGGAAGGTTGGGTTGTGCTTCCTTCTGGTTCCAAGTTGCTCTTCTGCACTGTCTGGTTCTGCTCAGGTCAGTCTGAGTTCAAGGGGCACTTTGTCTTTGGATGTTTTTGGGTTTGGGGCCTTTTTCAAGCACTGGGTTTCTGGTGCAGTCTTCCCAAGGCATTTTAATGTCATACTTGAAAAATTATTTCTGACACCCTGTCAAATTCTTCATATGAAATGGAAAGTTTTTAAGTCCCTTCTCCTCCCATGAGCTTCTCAAAGATTTGAGCCCAAGAAACTCAGTGTGTGAGGTCTAGTGTAGTGTAGTTTAAAACAGGATAATCTTGACAACAGATTAGTAAGATTTCCTAGACCTTTTCTAACTCACCACGTCCTTTGGCTGCATCCAGTGCTGAAATTTAACATCTTTCTGAAATTAATACAGTTTTCTCACAACTGCTAAAAAAAAAAAAAAGTGGTTTCAGACATATTTCAGGTTGTGTTTCATGATCATTTTAAACTGCCCTGGGTAGCAGATCTTGCTGAAAGCAGTTAGTTGTGTCACTTGTCCTTCCTGTCCTATGAGTTTCTGCATTTTCTGCACTTGCATGGTCAGTCAGACAGATCCTGAAGCTGCTTTTGCTGGGTGGGAGAACATAAAATACACATGGGTGCGAGTTGGGTTTGGGGCAGACAAGCTCCTTGCCCACCTCAAGGGGCCCATAGTTGTGACAGTCATGCTCAGCAGGGCACCGTGAAGGTCAGACTGTCCCCCTGCCACCAGCAGCTCTGTCTTTAATGAAACAATGAAAGTGCAGTAAGTGATGCTTAAATGACTGCTTGAAGACCTTCCAGAGAGTGACTGCCATCCATTGCAGGGTGCCTGAAAAGATTTTCTGAAGTTTTTGTTTCCTTGCAGTATCCACAGGGATACAATGCCCAGAGGTCCAGGTGTCCATAGGAAAAAAGAGCTTTGTTGTCAGGCCAACGCTGAGCAAATTGCAGCCTCTTTAGTGTAGGAACAACAAAGGCTTAAAGGCAGTGGGCTTGCCTGTCTTTGACAACACTGCAGACAGCCTTGGTCGGCCAAAAGTCTGTGCATGTGCATCTGGAGGAGAGGAAACGAGCAGGTGTTCTTGATCACTCAGCCTGGAAATGCGTGATCTGAGAGGAGACCAACAGCAGACAAAACCCTCAGATGGTGAACTAAGTCAGAAGTGGGTGGGCTCATAGGCTTGGTTGCTTTTAATGACAGTTTGCTGGGCCTGGCAGTTGCAAACAGTTTGTGCAAGTGGTTGGTAGCACCAGAAAAGAGCGTGCGGGGGATTTCTGTGGTTGCTAAGAGCAACCTGCTCTAGCAGGAAATATTTTATTATGCTCAAAGCTTTATTCTGAAGGCCCCAGGGTTTATAAATTGAAAAGCAAAACAACACAAGAAAAAGCCCTCTGCCTTCTCACAATTAGCTGTGAAATTTCTCAGAGGCCTCCCTTCCACCTGTGCCTGCCCAAATGGTCTTATGGGGTCTCAGGCATCACCTCAAGGTCTGACCTTGTCTCTGCTCTGCCAGTGCATTTCTCTTATCCAGGAGAGTGAAGACAGCCAGCAATATTAGGGGGAGACTTTTGTTGACTGGTATGAGTCCTTATACCCTCTTAACTATACTTTTTTTTTTCTCTTCAGCTTCTTCTTGAGATCCCAGTGCTTCTTTTTTCCCTGAAAGCTGTGTGTATTCCCTCCTTTGCCTCCTCTCCTCTCTGTCCCCGTGTCCATGTGCCTCCACTATTCTTTCTCTCTTGTGTTTTCCTCACTATTTTTTTCAGGTGTCCAAATTTAGCAGAACTTCTTCAGTAGAAACTGCAAACTCCTTGAGGATGCTGTGAAGGAGGAAAAAAAAATAGTGTCAGTAGTTAACTCAGAAATGAGTGATATAAAAGTCAAAGGGCCTTGAATATGCGGATGTGGTGACAATTGGTGGAAAAGTAAAGGTTATATTAAATAAATCTGAGATATTTAAAAGATTTGATGGTTGGTTTATTTCTCACTCCTCTTTTTTTCTTTTTAGTTATTGATAAAAGCTGGATATAGAAAAATAGAAAAGATAAAGAAGATTTATTTTGAAAAAAGGGAACTGTGCAGCAACTTTTAACAGAAATCCTTTTACACCACCATTGTCATTTTACTTAAAAATAAGTTTTGCTTGATACTTTCAAAAAAAGAAAAAGTGAAAATGCCTTCATGAAGGGTAAGCCAGTTCTGTGTTTCAAACTTGCTGGTCTGTGCACCTTTAGGATCAGTCAAGCTCTCGTGGAGTTGTGTTACATATGGGTAAGGCTTATTATGTTATTATTCGAGTTTATCATCAAGTAAGTGAGACAGGGAGTTATTCATGGGACCACCCTGTCTAAGCCATTTCTTGTCTTAAAGAAATGAAGCCAAAGTATTCCCACCAGTATTGAATGCACTCTGCTGCTCTGACTTCAGAAAAAGACCACCTCTGTTAAGCAGTGATTTGTTTTTTTTGTTGGTCTCTTGGGTGACCACTGATGGCAGATTTTCCTGTGTTTCCTACAGTAAGAGCAATATGTTCTGAAATATTTTGATTATGTTTAAAGTATATGTATGAAAATGTGATATATGGTAAAGTGATGTATGGCAAAAAAATAATATTGATATGTATATTGGATATATCAAGAGGAAATGTGGAAGATATTTTCATAAGCATATGTTCCACTTTATTTGGGGGAGGAATATTGGAAGGCATGGGAACACTTATGAAAATATATAGAAGCCTTTTATAGAGTGTTGAAGCACTTTTTCTGATAAATGTTTGGAAAATATCCAAAAGTGTTATGGTACATTAAGAAAGCAATATGTAACTTTTTTTTAATTGTTCTTAATATGGTTAATTTATGTTCATTTACTTTAGAATATATTGAAACCATATTTCCTACAAATTAAACTTATTTTGTGCTACCTTACCACACTATTGACACTTAGTTGATTCTGTAATTATCTTATAAAGTGCATAAGTGTATTTCTCCATTTATAAATATATATGAAATGTGCAGTACCTATATTTATTGAGGAAAGGACATGTTTATACAGACTTTTACTAGTCTGTCTTGTGTTCTGGACAATGCATACATACAGAGTAAATCCTGCTTTTAATATGCCTCTGGAAGCTTTACAGGTTTGTGCATATACCTGCATTCCTCTATACAGGTCATAGTTATGAGGAGTATTTTCACAAATTATATCTATCCTTTTTTGGTTTTCTAAGAGTCTCTGAGAAAATTTGCTGATGAGAGAAATGTCTGCCATTAAGCAAAAAATGTCTGCCACAAGAAAAAAAATTTTGTTCTCTCTTCAAAACTATAACTTAGAATTTCTGTTTCATTTTTACAAACATCTAAAAAGTAGATCTCCTCTGCTGACAGATCAATGCCAAATTTTATCTACAGTACTAAGGACAGAAAGCTTTTCTGAGCAGGATTTTTTGAAGTCTCTTATATTCAAAGAGTTTAATGATGGCTGAAGATTGGTACTTGCTCTGCTTCCTTACCTTTCTTGGAATGTTCTCCATGCTACCATTTTGCTTTGCACTGGATTATGAAATTAAATGTTAAAATTACACGGAGTTTCCCTCTGTAAAGACTGAGATTTTGTTTTGTTTTGTGTTTTTTTTTCATAAGAGGAACTGTTCTAGGACCAATAGAAAATTGCAGAGGCAACTTTCCAGAGCCTGGGGAATACATCTCATTTGATACTCCCTTACACAGATGTATTTTGTTAGAGTCTGTTAGAGTCCCTCAGACTATGACATTTGAAAGACTGAAATGCACTAGCAAATGAAACTGTTACTTTTAGATTTTTTTTTTCATTGTTTTTGTTCCTCTTATTTTTCTCTTTCTTTGTATCTCTCATCTTTCTCCTTTCAAACCACAGCACACTTTCTTCCTTTTCAAATCCAGTAAGTGCAACTTGAAAGAAGTATTAATAGGAAAGAAACTCTCAAGAAGTTTAGGGATTTGATCTTTGCACAATAACCTGATATGAACATATGAACTCATTATTTGGGATACTTCAAATTAAAAAGGGAAGGGGAAGGGGAAGGGGAAGGGGAAGGGGAAGGGGAAGGGAAGAATCCTTACTGTAGTTTTCAGTACTTCAGAAATATATATTTTGTAGTTTCCTGAGTCATTTCCTAGGAAGCTTCCTGAGAGTTGCTAAACCCACACTGATAGGACCCTTGACTTCCTAATCTGATGCATGTTCTTTTTGAAATTTGTTTCATCACAGAAATGTTCAGCCTTTCTTGCAACTTGAGAATGCTGTTGAGAACGGAAAAGTGCCAGGGATGCTCAAGAGGGGCATCAGCAAAGCCCAGATTTTGCCTAGAAAGGCCAGTCTTCCCCACTACCCTCTACTGCCAAAGGAGTGACTGAGTTGGTATCCTCACTTAGCCCTTGGAGGACCTGCCTGTCTGTAGTGACTACAGAACTGAAGCTTGGCACATTAGCACCTTCCAAGTCTTTGTGATTCCTACTTTGGCATATTTGAAGACAAAGACTTCAAAAGGTCTGAAAAACATGTTAAAAAAGAGACCATTTTCCCATGCTAAGTGCCTTATTTAACCAGTCGCATGGGACTTTTTTTTCCCTCCGTTTCTCAACTAAATATAATTGCTGCTATCAAAAAGGGTTTTTTTTTCCTATTTCACTAGACATTGTTAGAAATTATATTTCAGGTTAGTGCTTGAACCTAAGAAATAGTTTAAGACAATTTAATCATGATGAGTTTTATCCAAATTAGAAAGAAAAGGTTTCTCTAAATTACCAAGGTACAGATCATTACGCTTGAGAGAAGGTGTATCAAGTGATAATGTTTCTAAAAAGAAGCATTTTGATCATTATCATAACCAAATTCCCTCAGAAGCAGCAGATACACAGTATCGTTAAAAATCTGAATGGATTTGAATCTGTATTTATTCTAAATTTTATTTAAAGATATCTTCCAGGTTGGATATTAGGAAAAATTTCTTCACAGAAAGGGTTGTCAAGCAGTGGAACAGGCTGCCCAGGGAAGTGGTAGAATCACTATCCCTGGAAGAATTTAAAGGTGTGCAGATGAGGCAGTGAGGGGCACAGTTTAATGGTGAGTATGTTGGTGGTGCTGGGTTGACAGTTGGACTTGGTGACCTTAGAGGTCTTTTCCAATCTTAAGGATTCTATGATTCCACTGATTTTTTTTTTTTTTAAGCTATATTTATTATATGAAATAATGATTAAGTTCTCCATTTTACCATCTAGATGGTGTTGTAGCTACACAAATAATGTTTCAGCCTTCTTATCTAGTTGACAAGGAAGTATAGACTTGAACCTTACTTCAGATGTGCTGGTAAAAGTGAGTGTTAAATGTCCAGAGCTAAATCACTGAGCCTCTTTCCAATGCTTCCGTTTTGGAGGACTGTAAGAATGGGCTACCTAGACATTTTATGCCACCACTTTTTCATGGAAAGAGGAAGGTGCACTTTAACTACAAAGGCCACTGCAATTTCTAGTCGCACCATAAACTCAACCTGGTATAAGCACCTGTATTTGTTAAAAATGGCATCTCTTGCTGTAAGAGGCTCATTCAAGATCTCAGGCCACAAAGTAACTTCTAAATCTTCCTTTAGAATGGAGGAACTTTCTGTTCTAACTGCAGTCCTTGGGATCCTGGAATGCCTCTGCTCTTTGGTTTCAATAACACACATCTATATTTTCCTATGTTCCCCCAGACTATGAATTATGCTGCCCTTTGTCATGAGCCTGAGGCATTGTCTGGCCTTGCATTCTGACTTTTCCATAGTGCCTGAGGCTTTATAAAGATCTTGGTAACTCTCTTTCTTTTTTTTTTTTCAGAAGGGAATTCATATATATTCTTATTTGAACTATAATCCTCTAATGGAGAAGTGAACCCACAGGCAGACAGGTAGGAGAGACAGAGGAAAAAATCTACAGGTAAGACTAGAAGGCAGCAAAGGTGTTGTCATAAAGCTGGGTGATAAAGTGACAGACAGGGTGCTCTTGGAACATTACATTTCCTATGAAAAAAAATGCAGCCCTTTAGAAACATTTTAATGTCTTTTAGAACATTTGTAACCTTAAAGAATAGTCACACTGTCAGGAATGCTATAAATGTTGTATATCAGCTTCTCAAACTATTCATTATTCTAGTGACATTCTTTGGCAGACAAACGTTGACTGATCTAGCTTGTAGTGGATCAGTGGGCCACAACCCTCTTTTTAAGCTGCCTTACAAGTGCTCAATATCTTGATCCTTTGTGTTCTTATTAAAATTGACAACAATACTTCTATACATTCCACATTTTAAATAAAATAATGGAAAATTAATATTGAATTTTTCACGTCTTGACTAATTCCTATGTTTTATTAAGTCTTTTGGCACTTATGGCTCTGGAAACCTATGAACAGGAATCAATTATACTTTTCTAGAGCTGAACTGAAAATTGTATTTGTTTTTATAACAGGAGTAAGGGTGCTCAAACTAAGGATGTTGGAACAAAGCAAGTGTTTGAAAGGTTCTGCTTTATAGGATGGTCAGTCCTTTCTAATGAATTTATAAAAGCAGCTGTCTTAGTATTCATTTATTGATTTTTCATGTTTTTAATTACAGAATAACAGTATTTTAGTCTTACCATGAATTAGTGAAGTCAAGCTATGTTTCTTTAAGATATTTGCATCATATTAGTAACTTCATGCTTTGTTATCACCATAGAATAAAAGTAATACAAATGTCATGTTGACTAGCAGTATGAGGTACACAAAACATGACATGAAACACAATGGAAGTGGTTGGTAAGTGCTTATGTAAAAGAGATGGCTTGGCAACAAAAAGGTAGGATTAAAAGTTAATTAAGAGGAGTTGTTTTTCTTACATAGGAATATATTTTTTCTTTTCCAAACCAAAGGAATTATAAATGCAGTAAATCACTAGACTGCTTGTTAGAATGCTCACATAAGCAATAGAAGATTGACCTTACATTTGGTAGCTTTCTTTTATTCAAACATGCAACATTTCCTGTAACACAGTAAGCAGTTTTCATGTGGCAGTTTTAAAGAGCATAGCAAGTTAAAAACCTGGTATTTAATTTCTTTATTTTTGTTGCTGTTCCTCTCTAATGGTAACCAGAGAATAAATGAAAGTTACAACTGCTTGAGTCTAAATAGATCATGATCACGATTTTTTTGAGTAGTATAGAGGCTCATTTTGCCCCTGCTAGATCTTTCATCCATCTTCCTCAGCAGTGGAATGAAGTTAATCATCAGTTAGTGTGATGGCATAAAGTTACTTTTTTATGGACCTTTTTAATGGATACAGGCTTTGTACATGAAAAATGTGTCTGTTACCTTCTTGGAATATGACTTTGACTCCCTGTAACTGGTTCTGCTGTAATTGGCTCTGGCTTTATTCCTGCTATAGGAGATGGAGGGAGTGGATTGGCTCAGTTGGTTACGATAGTGCTCGTAACATCAAGGTCGTGGGTTCAGTCCCAATGTGGGTCATTCTCTTAAGAGTTGGATTCGATGATCTTTGTGAGGCCCTCCCAACTCAGAATATTCTGTGAATATCTGTGAATATAACTTCTACTGAGTGCCTTTGCGAATTCTCATCTAATTAAAGTTGTCAGGCATGTCCTTCATGGTGAACTGAATTTGTAACTTCGTCAGATGTGATTGTGCCAGAGTAACTGTGACAAACTTTCGCAGTTACTTGGAGGTGTGTGAACTGAGACCATTGTTATAAGTGGTGATTGTTTATGGGGACAGGGCAAAATATGTTGGAGACTTAGACCTTCAGAAACCTATTTTAAAAGCTATAGGTGTAGACCAACCCTGCAGTTTTGCATAATGGTCCTTTTGGCTGAGAAGCAATGAGAGAGAGGAAAGTTAAGAAATAGGAAATTAGGTTGCTTGAAGGTTTAATTTAGATGAACTCTAAAATGACAGAAAGAAGATGAGCAAAGAGAGGAAATAGCCAGCTGTCACCTGTAGTATATGAGGTTTCTCTCTCTGGCTCTATTCCTTACTGGTGCAAATCAGAGCAGTTCATTTTGAGTTGATAAAATTGTAGCAATGGGATTTGGTTCCGGATCTTTTTGCCGGACAGGTTTGGTGGGTTTCATTCATCAGGAAACTTTTCAAGTTCCAAATGAAGAAGAAGAGACAGCTGTAGTAGAACATTAAAACATCTGACTGATCAAACCACCCCTGCAATAGTTCATAGACAAGGCACTGCTCTGGATTATCACTGTGGAGAAGCGAGAAGCTTTCCAGGCTTGAGCGAGAGCCCCTGTCAGCCAAGCTGGTGAATTATTACTGTGTTTTGGGGCATTCTGTCCATGAAAGTGATTAATTTTACTCAAATGTGTAATATGAAAAAGAGAAAGAATATTTTGAAATGTTTCATAAAACACTGTTAGCTTCTGATCAACATTAGCATCAATACAACCACTTCTTCTTATTTCCTTCTTCTCTGTGTCAGTGTCGTCTTCTATAATTCTTTTCATTTTGTACCTCATATTTGACCGTTCTGACAATCTTTTTCACTCTATTTCTGTAATTCATCATGTGTCTTTAGTAAGAGAATGTAAGAACAGATTGATTTGCCACAATCCTCTTTGACATTGCACTGTATTTTTTTCCAAGTCTGTAAAAAAGGGAATTCCTTTGTGCCTAAATTATTTATATGAAACCAAATAGAATACAGTGGCAGTATAATCTTTTATTAATAAGCCTCTTAGATACTGACCCTGTTGCAGATGAATTCTGCTAGAAAGGAAATGTCTGTGACAGCCAAAAAATGGCAAGTACCAGATGTACTGTTCTGGGAGATGAAGCCTTCAGCATGACTGATGTTTTCTAATGCCACACATGAGTAAGGACGGGACCTTTGGAAACATCTACTACTAGAATTTTTCTTTCAAATGCTTTCTAATAAGACCACTTAAAAAGCAGTGATACATTTTATAAACGATAAAGAACTAAAAAAAAATAGAACTTGGTCCTTTCGCATATGTTCTTCAACATTTTCCATTTTTAAATGCTTGCACAATTTTTCGTTCATCACCTTGAAAAGGAATAGGCAATGGTGTTTGCCTTACTCTTAAACATCCACATTGCAGCAGCACAGATCATAGAATCACAGAACCACAGAATCCTGGAATGGTTTGAGTTGTAAAAAACCTTCGAGATCACCTTGTTCCAGGCCCCCTGCCATGGGCAGGAACACCTTCCACTAGACCAGATTGCTCAGACCCCCATCCAACCTGGCCTTGAACACTTCCAGGTATGGGACATCCACAGTTTCTCTGATGATCATACAATCATACAACTGCCCAGGGCAGAAGGGACCTTGAAAAGCTCCTCTGGTCCAACCTTTCATGGGAAAAGGAGCTACATAAGATTACCTAACACCCTGTCCAGTCATGTCTTGAAAGCCTCCAGCGATGAGGGCTCTGACACATCCCTGGGGAGGTTGTTCCAGTGGGTGACTGTTCTTACTGTTAAAAAATGTCATTTCTATTTCAAGATGAAACCACTCCTAGCGCAACTTGTACCTGTTGCTCCTTGCCTTCTCTATGTGGCCCTTTGCGTGGAGAGATCCTCTCTATCTTCTTTGAATTTACTTAAACATGACCTTCAAACATGATTCTTATTTAGAATAAAATCAATTACTGTAGTTACTAATTATGTCAGTTAATCTCCTATTGTCTCCTATTAAGACATTGACTAAAAGTAAGACTATGTTTCAGGTTTCATAAGATTAATTTCCAAAATTACAATTTTCTTTCCTAGCTACATATAAATCATCAATAATTAAATTATATTTTGAAGTCAGTCTGAACAAGAAATCTAGCAACCTCTAATTTAATAAAAATTACTTCCTACTATTTTTTAGCTTTTTGGTTATTTGGCACAGATCACCCAGTCATATACTCTTCAATATTGTTTTTGTCTTTTGAGGTATTTTAGAGACTAGAGCAAATCCGTTTGTATTTCCTCTTCTTTCCCCTGGATAATAAGTTTAGTTCAAAATATCTAATATTTTTTCGCATCTGGACACTTCAAACCCCAATACTGAAACCTTAAATATAAAGTAATTTGTGGTTTTAAACTTAGGTTTCCACTCTCCCATATAAATGCAAATAAAATGTTTTCCATTAGAATAGCTCTGCCTTGTGCTTTTTTAATGGAGACATTGGAGACTAAGAAGTAGAGTAGAATCCACTTTGATAATACTGCATCTTCTCTTCTAGCTCCAATCTAAATATTTCCATCTGTCAGATTTATTATTTAGTATTCTGAATAATGGCAGTTGCAGGAAAAAGGGAACAGTCATTTTTATTTCACTTTCTTCTGCCAGGCTTTGGTGGTCTTACAGTTTCTTCTTGGATTGCAGAAGTGTGTGCGTGAAGATTTATAGTCCTTTCCACCGCCAAGATATCTCCTAGAAATCCAAAGGTGTCATTTGCAAACATTCATAACCAAACATATTTTCTAAAACTAAATAAAATAAAATAAAATAAAATCTAGCTTTCCCCAAACTCAAACTCAGATCTCTGCTGAAGTAGAAAGAATTGTGTAAAAACAGTCTTGGGAAAATGAAAGCGAAAACTACAGAGGATCTTCCTCTTTGTGTAGATCCATGAAAGAAGACACTTTCATTATAGAATTTGTTGTCTTGACATCAGTCCAGAATGCTGCTACTGCCTTTGGCATTATCTAAGTGAATATGAAGCACATAACCTGTCCCAGGTTACCCAGCAAACTGCTAAATTCCTGAGGCATTTGCTGGGAAAGGGAGGAAAATCATGATCAAGCAGTTATGACAAAATAAAAGGTCAAAATATCACATGAAAAAGCAAGTTTCAGTTTTTAAGACTCCAGTTTCTAGTGAACCTTGCTAAAACAGCTGTTGGTCAGGATCCACCTTTATGAAGTGTTTTATAGTTTCATGTGATTCAGCCATAAACAATTGCCTGAGTTAAAGACTTGATGCATAAGGTTATAGTTGAGTAGTTATTTTCAAAAAACCCTTACATCCAGAAAAGACAAAAAAAAGTATTTCTGTTCTTTTATTGTTTAATTCCAATTCTAATATCATGAAATGTTTTCTACATTTTTTTATTATTTTGTCTCTCTTCTGTAAGTCAGATGTGCTAAATGACAAGTAATACAATATCTAATGCACAATGGAATATCAAATGTCCACAAATCAAAGCCTGCCCTCTCATCCAAGGTCTGCTTAGGAGTAAATGTTAGGAAAATACAGAGAAATCTCCCAGCATGTCCTATATGAGAGTCCAAAACCCGTGAACTCTGTAATGAAAAGTAAATAAATGACTCTGTCCTTCACTGCCAAGCTGTTAATCCATAATGTGGAGTTGACCTGTTGCTGTCAACAGTGACATATAAATCATATCAGACAAAAGAAGAACCAAGCTGACCCTTTACCCCTTCCTTAAGCCCAATGGAAACATTTATAATGCCTAAAACCTTTTTCCCCCTTTTAATGCCTCTCACTTGCTGATTTCTGCCAGGATGGGAAGAGCAGAGGAGTGTGTGGGAGCTTGTTTGAAGTGTTCTACATGGAATTTCAGCCTGATTTCCCAAGCCAAAGATGTCTCAATAACACCAACCCACCTACTGTTTGGTTGTTCATAAAACCATGGCTCCTGCTGCTCAGGACTTTTGGGAAGAAGAATGTATGGAGAAAGCAGCTTTGCAAATGAGGTGTCATGTGCCCAGGGATGACACAGGAAAGGTGGCCTTTCAGAAAGATCCAGAGACACCAAACCAAGAAGACTAAGAAAGGAACACTGCCTGGAAGAGTTCAGGGGAAAGAAGGCTGATGGAAATGCACTAAGGTCGTGCTTTTAGTAAAACCCAGGGTAAAGCACTTTAAAGTCAAAGGAAAGAGTGTGGATTAGGTATCAATGAAAGAGGTTCCTTTATGTTTTACCTAAATTTAATTTAAGTCAACAAGTGAAATACCCAGTGACTCTCGTACTAATTGGACAGTGTTTTAAGTGAAAAAAGGCATGAAATTAACTGAATTTTGACACTTGTAAAGTTCCTATGTAGCTCATTTCAGGATCAAGGCCTAGAACTATAATTGTGTTGCTCAATAAAATAATGGAACAAATATTGAGGGAAAAATAACTAAATCCAAGGCAGTAATGCCAAGAGTGTTAAACAGCATGAGTTTATAAAGAACAGCTCTTGCCTTACAAACCAGATTGCCTTTTTCTAATAGAATTACAAAAGATCAAATTCTGCTGTGTTTATTAGGGCTGACTTGCTGAAAGAACCACCAAACTGTATTCCTGGTAGGATTTACCTATGTCAATAACAGTCCTGAATGCTGATCTATAATTAGCAGATGAAGGCAGAATAGCAGTTTAAGACCATGCCCAATGACATTTTTCTGATCAAGGGTAAATTTCCAGATAGGTTTTGTGATGGAGGAGCCAGGGTGTCATTTGGATGTTTCTGGTCTGCTTAGTATATGGTACTTTCATGTGAATCACTCTCCTGGGTGAAGCGCCATGACCAAAAAAAAGCAGTGAAAAATGACAAAGTACAGCTCCCGGCATAGAGATTTGAGTGCTCTGGCAACAGTGTGATCTTATTCAGTCAGAACTGCAAAAAAATGCTTAAGAGAAATTCCCATACTGAATTATAAGACCTTGGGAATGTGATAATTTTGTTGTGAAAGTGAGAAACCTGAAAAGGTGTTCACAGGTAAAGAGGAGAAGTGGTTGGAGAATGGGATTTAAGCAAGAACCAAACCTGTTGGTTCACACTTACAAGGTGGAAAGATGGGGGAAATGCTTATTCAAATACTCAAAAGTCACGTTAAAATCTTTCGTGTCACAAGCCAGGCTGGCCAATAGACCACCTACCAACTTAAAGCTCTAGTGCTCACTCACTTGGAGAAGCATATAAAGCTATGAGGATATGCATCATGTTGGAGTGAGAAGGATAAAGTAGTCAGATCCAGGGGGAAATTTATCATGTCTTGTGTGGTAGATAAAGGGGAGATTACCTACAGCAATATAGCTGTATCCATACCCTCAAGTGTTTGATGAAGGAACAATATAAAAATCCATCAGGCATATGGCATGAAATTGAGAGGAGGGAAAAAATTTGTTAGAAGTCTGGAAGAACTTTGACTTGAAATGTGGTTTGTTGTGTGGACAGCTAACCTGGCCTGGTATAAAGGTAATGCATGTGACACCCTCTCTAAGGGGTAGCAAAGATTCAGTAATCCCTGACTCATCCAGGAGATCCTCATATTGCTTAGACCTTCTTTATCCATGTCTGGGGCAACAAAAGGTTTAGGGATAGAGTTAGGAATGGATTATTCTGGTGTTAAGTGCTGGCAATTGCTAGGGACTATTGGATTTTACTTTTTTTTTAATCTTGTATCTTTTTCAGGGGTTTTAAGGATTAGTAAATCCTTTTTTAGTCAGGCAGACCAGTGAATCAGCAGAAATACTTGTATATTTTTTCACATGTCAGTACATTACGGCTCCAGAGTTCTTATTTTCAACTTGCTTTTCAGCTGGTCTGTCATTGTACTGTTGAAATCAATTGCATTTAAGCATCAGCCACTTCCAGGTGTCCAATGTTTGCCATTTTTTTTCTTGTTGTTGGTGCCAAGAAAGAAAAAGGGATCCTTTTCTAGTCTCTTCGATGACATGGAGTGAAAAATGAAAAAACCCCTATGTACTGCCCTTATACAATCTCTAAAACTCAAGTATGGAGAAGAGGTCAACTATTTCTAGTGCGAGAAATAAGCTTCCAGGTGGAGTTCTTTGATAAGCCAGAACACCTACAGGACAGAAACAAAGAGATCAGGAGCCTCCATTCCCTCTGTACCAGCTATTGTGTTTGTCCTGCAACACTTGGAATCCAGTGGAAAATGAGGCTGGAGTGGGAAAAAGTATCACCTACCCATATTCCTTTTTTAAGCAATGCTTTGTAGTAAATGGCTTTCTGTTTAATTTGGTTTATCCCAGAATGCTGCCTTTGGTGAGGCAGTGTGACTCCCAAAATCTTCAGTGTGAGCAGGATCAGCCTGTGCATGTCCTTGTTGTCATGGAGTATCTGGAGTGCTGTCCTTTATGGCTAGTCCTTATGCAGGAATCTAATCACCCTCACAACCAGTGAAGACTTTGCTTTGGTAAAGACTGAGCTGCTCCTGAATAGCTTGCTTGGAACACTAAAATAAAAACAATTCTGGCTGACTTTCATTGTTCCACTTACAAAAGAAGAAAGTAGCTCTTACTGTTGATCTTTCGTAAACTTCAGCTTTTTCATCATCTTAACTACATTGATTTTCAAAAATATTATGAAACTGTTGAGTAGAAGATCACAATTTAATAAAAGAAAAAAAATTTTCTGTATAGAATGTATTGTCTTGTTTTAAGATTCGGTGAGTGTGATATAACCAAAATGATTGTTCAATTACGTCTTACATTAGATCATTCAGTAGAGAAATATGTAAGCTCTCTGGCAACTTGAGATTTGGTTGATGAGGAAATAAGTGAATATAAAAAAAGGTTTTAATCTTCAAACACACCTTTTCCCTGAGTCACAAAGAAGAATAGATGTTATGTTCTAGACTAATCAACCACATTGATTTTGTGGACAAATGTTAATGAACGTACAAAAGAACCCAAAGAATTCTCAACATTGAACAACAAAAACTTGTTGTGAATTTAACTATCTGGAAAAAAAGAAAGAACATTCATTTGTTTCTATATAATTTGCAACTATAGTTTTGGAACAACAAGGGTGTTAAATTACTGGAAAGCTTTCTGGAATACTAAAAATTGCAATTCTATACCCAGCAGATATCAGAGCATTGTCATTCCAGCTTTTCCTCTGTGAATAAAAGTCTCTCCTCAGCAACAGTTTTTATTCTATCTTGTATGAGCCTTTCACAACCAACCGAATTTCATGCAGTGACTTTACAGAGAGCAAAGTACTGGCCTCTGAAGGCAGTGGAAAAGCTTCCAAAAATTTCAGTGACATCAGAAGTCAACTTGCAAAGAGCAAATGTAAGAAAATCTTTTTGCAAGAGTTGTGACAGCTATATATAGAACCCATGTCCATCTTTCAGCAAACACATAGTGATGAAAGAACTTCATGGAGTTTGGAAAGGTAAGAGGTGGTGAGCTGTAAGCCAGGCTCTGCATATTCCAGAAGGGGAATTCAAGTTAACTGGAATATGAAGTTCGTATTTGTATGAAAGCTGTAAAAATAAACTGGGTGTGTCTCTGTTGGCACTTACTGGTCATAAACACGCTTAGGCAGAGTTACCAGGAGCACTCGTCCTACACGTTACTCTTCTGTAGGATGTGCCTCTTAGGGAATATGCCTCTGGGAATGATGCAGGTGACTATACCTGGATATTTACACATATCCAAAGATCAGTCTGAAGGTATGATCTTGCTACTGCCTTACCTCTGCCCTACAAGGAAAGCAGGAAGGCGTGGCAGCAACAGGATCATCCTCTGGGCACCAGAACTGCAAAGTCATTCCCACTACCCCTAATGATGAAACCAAAACTGACCACCACTTTTGGGGTCATAGCAACTTGTCTCAGGCATAGACCAATACTTTCTCCCCCTTTTCCCAATATTGTTAGCAAACATTTCTCAAACTGTATAACAAAGAGGTCACCTGTTCCATGGGTAAAGCCCATTTGTATTGATTTTCACTGAAAAAGAGATGTTAATTCATCTATGTGTAAAGAACTAGCACATGTGCCATCCTAAGTATCATCAAAGTGTTATAAGGAATTTACAATGCTTGGCTGAGCCATTAATTTTTATGCTCAGTTTCAAAAGCAATTTGAAATTGCTGCATTACGAATGCCAGAGAATCCCTTCTTATACCAGAGGTATCTCCTTTGCTTTAATCAAATCATTCCTTGTGGTACCAATGTAACACCTTTAACACCTTTATCTGTGGTACTGGAGATATAATAAATCTTTACTGTAAAATTTTGCTTTTGAGGCTTTGTTTCTGCAGGGAAAGATAAGTACCATTAAGAGCATCTTCCCTGAGAATTCAAAGGAGATCTTCATGAGGAGGGAAACTGTTGCCAAGAGCCTTAATCTGAGAATCTACTGCAGTTAAGCACTGCTAAATACTAAAGAGATAGTGGAAGGCGGTAGAAAGTCATCCTCACACTCAGAAATTGGAGGATGAATGAATTTACTTGGGGATACAGACAAAGTCCACAGAGACTAGAGGAGCATCACACCTCCCAGCAATGGATGTGTTCTACCCATTGGTTTCAGATCTTCAGCTCTAAGAAGAAAGAAGAAGATAGAGGAAAATATTCCTAGTTATATTGACAGCCTAAGCAGTGCTTTAAAATTTTATGTACCCTCTGTAGAGCCTTGAAAGGTGCTGCTGCTGGTCTCTAGCATATACTTCCACCCTAACACATGATAGCACTCATATGATTGTACTGGATTGTTCTTTAGCTTTTATTCTATTGTAAAAACTATGTTTTCCTTTGTTGTTGATATCATCCTGTTGATCTTATCTTTCTATGAAAAAATATTCAGAGAAATATCTAAGAATTCTTTTATGCTAGTAGGCAATGCTTATTTCAAAGTATACCTGTCAAAGTTTTGATGTGACACGACATAAGAGGAACTTCAAACACAAAAGAAAAATAAATGCTTAACTGTTTCTGGTTAGTAACAGTAGCAGCTTAAATGCCACAGAGCAGCAGGGAGACAACAGAAGAATATTCAAACTTTTGCTGCCCCACTGTACAATAAAATATAATAAAAAGTCAAAATTTGTTGTTATATTACACTGACAGGATACAAGAAAAAAAAAACAGAATTGCAAAAGATAACATTATTTTAGACACTTTTTCCCAATCTCATGTCATAATGAGAAAAGAAAAAAATTATAGAAAACACATCTCAGTGAAAATTACATACTAAAAAATATTTCAAAATTTGTTAAAGGAAAATTTGCTGAATGCTTTGGTTTTGATAAAATTGTGGAAAACTCTTCCGTTAGCAGTTCTTGGACCAGGAATTGCAATTGTTGCAATGACTGTGCCCAGAAAAGGGCTCTGAATTCCTGTGTAACACCTATTTGCTATATCAGTAAAGATCCTTATAACACCTTGGAGAGGAACTTCCAGATCCAAGGTAACTGGTTCCCGTGGCTGGGGGAGGCAGCATAATTCCCCTCTTTTACCTGGGGGAAGCTGTAAGAGAGAATCATGGCTCTCACTCCCAAAAAGGGGCAATTTCCCACTCAAGAGTCAGAAGTGACTGGGAGAGGATTCTTTCCCAATGGTTTGAAGGTGTGTGTGGGAATGCAGCAAAGCTATCAGAAGTGACAAAGTTTCTGGAATTCAGTTCTGATTGAAAAAGACTTGAAAATGGGATTAAACATTGCTTTTCCTAGTGTTTCTCTGGGCTTAATAGGTAATTTTTGAGGAAAGTGTACTGAATCAGGGAAACTCCTGAATCCACTATCACTTTTCCTGCTGACATGAGGCAGTCCCCCCCTTTTTGCTGACTTTTCAGATTAAAGAGTATCAATGTCTTTTATGGTTCAAATAAAAAATTGTTCCCTGTAGGATCTCTCCTAATTGAACACCCATATACAAACAAAAGGGACCTGGATTTTGTTTTAGCCTTGTAAATAAGAAGCCTTGGATTTGATCCAGCCATTCAGTGAGAGAGCCAAATAATTGACAATCTGGTCACAGCTGGCAGCCAAGCCAGTAGGGTTCCAAAATATGAGAGGAGGAGGGAGGGCAGGTATAAAATATGTGCTTTTTATAGGATAGGTTCTCACTAAAACAACATACTAGTTCTTCAGCTGTAAATCTCAGAACTCTGTGGCTAAAAGAAATAACTCTCTGTATAGTGCTAATTCCTACCTAATTCTTCCTTTCCACTAGAACAATCTGAAAGTAAACCTTTTCCCTGTGGTAAAAGTTGATGATTTTTACCTACACCCAGAGGGTTGAAGATGTCAGAATCTGATCCTTACCCACTTAGATATTGACTTGCAGCAATGCCTATTTCGACCAAATACTTTATCAATAAAATCTTGAGTCTGCACACAAGTTTAAAATTTAGAAAACTACTGACAAACTAAATGTTAAAATGATAATGCCCAAGAAGTGCAGAGGACCTTTTAGAAGTATGAATTGAGTTTCTCCAACAGGTATTCTGATGAGCCTCCTCTTTTTCTTCTCACATTTTCAGGAATTCATGCACATCCTTGAGATACCCATTGTGCTGTCTGCCTGGTCAGAACACCTCCTGAGTTGCATTAACAATATTTGCTTTGGCACCAAATAACCTTGAAAGGGTTACGAGCAGAGTATAAAAGCATTCAGAAGCTTTTATCAGGTGTAGTTGCAGGGTTTATTTTAAAGTAAATGCTTAATAGAGTTTCAGTTTCAAAGAGTCTTATTGGGTGCTGGTTTTATTCAGTATGTAGTAGTAAAGCCTTGCAATGTCTAAACTTCTTTCAGATGTTCATAAATGGTCTTACAGAATCTTTTTGTGCTTTTTAAACAAATGTACGTATTCAAAAGATAAATGTACTAGATCTGCTGATATTCAGTGGAATGCTTCAGTCTGGCTTTGTTTTGTACATATAAAAGTTTGTGTGTCTGGCCTTTTTCACAAGTTATTTTTTCTCCATCTGCCTAAACCTAGGTTATAATGTTCCCCACATGAATGTACACCAAAAACCTTTACAGAGGCACACATCTATAAGTTTCACTATTACAAGAGGAGTTAGTGTGTGGAAAATTTAGTCTAGGGGTAGTTAGTAAACAACAAACATAATTTCAGGTACTGTATCTTCCTTTGGATTTCTCCTGCCTATTTTGATAGTGATATGAACACATTTTGCTTTTTAAAAAAAATTTATCTTGGTTTTGGTTGAGAGTCTCACTACACTTTGGATGTATGTGAATGATAAGGCAAATCCACAAGATGGGATATGGGGATCAAAATGGGAAGAAAATAAAGTAGTTAGATTTCTTGTTGGCCTTGTGAAAAATTGTTAACAGTACCCAGAGCTCTGTCACAAACTTATGCAAAAGAAGAGAGAACTGTGCTTTCTTTCTCATCTTTCTTTCTGGTCTAATAATTTAATACATGAGCTGTACAATAATTGCCGCAGGTTTTGATAATTGTCTCATCCTATTTCACATTAAATTTTAGGAAAAAGTCTGAGTGTGGACAGAAGTTGTTGAATTTCAGCCTAAATGAAAGATTTATCGTAAAATAAAGATCCATCTACAATATAAAAAATGGTTTAGTCCTTGCAAATGTTGAAGACACTAGTTATAGTACTGAAACTGTAAAATAGAAAAATAGTGGGTGATGGAAAGGCCAGAATAGGGCTGTCAAATTTTAAATTTTAACATATGGACTGCTCACTCCCTGCTCTGGTTGCTAGTCATTCCCAGATGGTGTCTTCAGTGAGTGATGGTGAGGGGAAAGGAGCAGGTGGCAATGGCAAATTTTTTTTGGATGTTTTTTTTTTTACATATATCAAATTAAAATTCTGTGTTCCATATTAAAAAAAAAAAAGAAAAAGAAAAATGGAAGGGAGAAAAGAATACAGGAGGTATGGGAAAAGGTAATGCATAACTTGGAATCTGAGGTTGAAATTAAGGGAATCCTATTGTTGAGGGCTGATGACTCAGGATCAGGATTTGGATGCAGATCTGAGATCCCTTGTAAATGGTGAATAATAGCTTTCATGCAGGGCCTTGTTCAGCCCATAGTACAGCATGGCCCAGCAACTGCAGGAAGGAAGTGCCCTCCAGAGTGGAGTTACTTTCTCCTTTGGTGCACAGAGCATCAAAACTCCCCAACACATGCTTAGGAATAGGTCTGCATACATGCTTAAATGTTTTTCTCTAGATGGAAACCGTATACCAAAGAGATGGGGTTTGTGGTTTTGGTGCTGAACATGGAGTTTATGATGTCAGGGATGATACTGATCTCTTTAAGGCTAAGGAATTTTTTTTTGCAAGAGATTTCTTCTTATGAGAAACATCCTTGCACTCCTCTTTGTTAACTCCTTGTTGGTGACTAATGCTGCCATGTCCTAGTTGAGAGGAAGATTGTACCTCCAGGTGCTGACTCCAGGCTTTTTTTTACAGTGAACCCAGTTGCTCCTTCACATCCGACAACAAGAGCTCCTACTCCACAGTACATGTTCCCATTGTTCTTTCTCATTGTTCCTTTGTGTATAGGTGTATTGTTAGTTTGCCAGGTTTTTCTAGAATATATAGCACATACTTTTTTATGTGCTATAACAAAACTAAAACTTGTTTTTATTTCCTTATCATTTTCAGTAATGACCTAACTGTTTTTCTCAGTCTTTCTAGCCTAATCTGGTTGAGAATATGATCTTATACCTGAAAAGGAAAAATGGAAGGAAATTACTTGTGCATCTCTGTTACAGGGACGGCCTCTTGCTATGTAAACCCTAATAAATGTATGAACCTGAACTATACTTCTTTTGTTATTGTCAGAAAACCTGGATGCCATGGCTGCCTTCAATCTTCCAGCTTTGGGACTAAAATCTCCCATCTAAATCAGACCTGAGGAGAACAGTAAGGTGTTAAAAAGCAGCAGAAGCAGAGAGTTAAATTTCTATTAAAAAAAATCATAGCACTTAAAATGTTTCTTTTTTGCTAGTCTGGACAAGACTCAATGGCACAATTAAAAATGTTAAAATGAACTTCAGAGCTTTGTAAAAACCAGCATTGCATAATATACCTCATGATCTTTCTAAATCACTACCACACAGCAGGTAAAAGCTCTATCTTTTCTGAATCCAAGGCAACTTAAAGGAAGTATTGATTTTCCCTTTACTGAGAAATGAGAATCACATATTAGGAGCGAAAGCTGCAGACACAATACAATGACCTTTCTCCTTGGCTTCTCTTTCTAACGCAAACAGAATCACTTTCATTACTAGAGTGGATATTAAACAGTATATCTTGTAGCAATGGGTTTGCAACTGTCTGTGCTTGTTTTATCCAATTAGCATACTTATCACAAGAGCAAAAAAAAATGAGTAGATACAGCTTTTAATTTCTGGATATATCAGTACCATCCACGAAAACATTGAAAAGGCTCCAGCTGGAGGTCTGTTCCATCTGTCTCAGTACTGGAGGGAGGAGGGGAACTTTCTTCTTGCAATTTTAATGCTGATGCATGATTTAGAGCAAACAGGTAATTTCACTGAGAGCAGAGGACCTTGGCTGACCTCTGGTTTATTCTATGTATGTTTTTCATAGCACAGTCCCACATATACTTATCTATTATACAGTGTTTCAGGTCACAGACATGTCACTATTCTATTTAATGCTTTAATTATATAGAATTTAAAACAAACTTATCTATACCTGACACATTACCTTAGGGGGAAATATCCTAACCATGAAACAGCATGAGAGCTATACTAAACCTACCTCAAACAAAAGCTAGTTTCCAACAAAGCCATTAAGGGCAGATTTTGTTTTTACACCTGCTGTGTTTCCATCTAATCACCTTTTGTGAGAGTGTGTGAAACAATGGCTTGAAGCTGTATAGGTTTCCAACTTTTTGATGTTTAGTTCCTTTGCCTCTGATTTAAACTAACTGCAACTTCCCCCCTGGTTATCACTTCTTTTCAGTTAAAGCTGCTCCTGAGTCAGCAGTGTGTGCGTGCGTGCGTGAATGTGTGTGAAATGACATCCTTGACCTGCTTTCTCTGGCTGCTGGGGAAAAATATGGTGGAATTCTCATGGTGGAATATTTGAAATGCAGCACAGTGCAGCCATCCTCTTAGTCCAGCTGCAAGTCAGAGCTGTGGCACAGCACAAAGAGAAATAAAAATGGATGCATTAAACCTGAAAGCAACACAACTCATTGTGCCCCTTACTTCTGTGTTGTTTATGCACTTACAAGCAAGTTCATGATTTTGAAAGTCCAGAAGATGCCTGGCAAAGCACACTGGTAGTAAAAAACACAGTGGTTGGCAACTTGAATGAATCTGAATAAGATGATTTTAAATTCCTTGTTGGCATCTTCAGTGCTTCAGACAGCATCCCTTTTTTGTAAGAAGTATAAATACATAGGTACAATTGATATCTAGTGCATTCAAAATAGGAATTTCATTAGAATGGGGAAAAAAGGAATTAATTGTAAGAATTTTTTTTGTCTATGGTATTCTTTACTATGATGAAAAGCTTTTGACTATGATCTTAACTTCCTACTACAAGTCTGACCCATTGTCCAGAAGAGAGGAGCAGTCCGTTCTGAGCAATTTGTTCTTCTGGATTGTCAAATCTTGACCATGCAGGTTCCTGCTCAGGCCAAGAAGAGTTTTCACCCTCTAAAGCTCTGGCCCTTTACCAGGTACTCCAGGAGGGGTTTAGCAATGCAAGTGAGCTGAGGACCACCTGTGAAGTGTCTTAGCATCAACCAAGGCTCGTTATTGTGCTACATGCACTGATGTTTTCTGTTGTTAGAAATCCTTTTTCTCAGTCAGTTTTATTAGTACATCACACTTTCAGGCAAGATAATTTACAAGAAGTCAGAGATCAGAAAACTGCAGAGTTTCTGGACATTCAGTGGTTTATTTGGGGCACAAGTACATTCCAGTTGGAGGTGATATTGCTTTGGCATACCAGCAATAGAGAAGATGGATTCACTGATGACTCACATGTAATGACATGCCAACTGAGTTCCACCTCATCATCTTTCGGGGTATGCAAATTTCTATTAGCCTGTGTTACTTTGCTCACTTATTCCATGATATATGTCATAATTTTGATGTGAAACACCCAAACTACAAGAATTCTACAGTTTGCAATTTGCACACTCTGCCACCCCTAATCCATCTAAAGTATTAGGAAATATGCAGTCCTTTCTTCATCATTGGGTGTCTGGATCTAATAAAAATAAACATATAGGAATCTAAAGAATATACACACTAACCAGTAAAATATTACTAAATAAGTATTGTTTATTTCTCTGTACATTTTCTTCAAGAGCCTTGCATATAATAGACTGGGAGGTTCATGATTTTTGTTTGACTTCCCAGTAAAGTTATTTGCTTTCACATATTGAAACAGCTGCATGTTTGTAAAAAACATAGTAGATTAGAAATGGGAATGTGGCCACTAAACTTTTCAGATCATTCCATCTGTTTTGTGTGACTGAGCTTGCTAACTATTGCTCCAAAATTGCCTTACTCTCTTTTCCTTTCTCAAATGAATGTGTTTTGGTGGTTTCATTACCCAGTCCATAGATACCTGAGATTTTTTTTAGAATCATTACTGGAAAATAAAAGCATCCAGTAGCCCAAAAACAGCCACTCAGGAAGTGGTAAAAGCAGATTGCAGAGTATAGGCTGAGAAAGTCATGGAGAGAACAACCTAAGTATGGCTAATGGGATCCAGAGAAAGCAATGATTATTCTCTCAACTGGGAGAAGAATTGGGAAAGTTATCTTTATCAACAAAAATATTTGGGAAAAGCTTTAGAAGAAGTTCCTCATGAAGGGAGCCTATAAGAAAAAGGAAAAGGAGAAGGGGGAGAGGAAACACAGTTTCAGATCACAAAGATTATAGAAAAAGGTTCCCATGGGACAGAAGTAACATGCTGAACATGAGAGGTTATGGGAGAACTTGCAAAAGCGTCTCTAGCTGGGGGCTTGGATCATGAGCCAAGCTGCAGGGGTTTGGCTGACTGGAGCAGTAAAGGAAACGGAAGAGCCTTGGGGCCAGATCAACAGGGAAGGAACAGAGCTGCTGCTGCTTGATCACCTGGGCCTGTGGCACAGAATCTCAAGAGGGAATTCCCCTTTGGCTTCAAGGTGAATATGGCATTACCGTGTGATCCTGGAGCGACTGGCATGCCACTTGCAGTGGAAGCCGAGGCAATGAACATACTGCTGACATCAAATAAATTTAGTTTCTTCTTAATTGCAAGCTCAGCCATGGGTTTTGAAGGATTTTGTTAGGGGCTTTTTGTCTGCCACCATCTGATGATTATCACCTCTGAGCCTTAAGAATTGCATTCGTTAAAAATGTAATTTGTCTCTAATGATCTATTTGTGTATTGCAGTGACTTTTAATCCTGTTACCAGTAGATTGTATCGGATAACTCAGAAGGGTAAATATAAATGAGGGTGCAAACTACTGTAACAGTAATCAAGATGAAAATCACAGACTGCCATCATATTTCACAGTACAAGCAGAGTGGCTGAGGTCAGGAGAAACTCACCTCCTGACCCTATAGAATCCACAGCTAAAGGATGTATCATTTGGGGTTTGTATCTTCATCCTAAATGTCTTGTATATATCACCAGTAGAGGAGCAAACTTTCGTATTATTCCTTGGTCTTCCTCAACATGGTAGTCCCTGTGCTCCCTTGGTGCCTGATTATTTGAAGAGTTAACATTAGAAATAGTCTCTTTCTATAGATACTTTGCAGGACAAAAACCCAGGCCTCTATTTAATCTCCATTGTTCTTGTTCCATTAGGACATCCATTACATGTTAGTCCTCCCAGGAGCAGCTCAACACCACATCCATCAGTTACATTTCCCATTTTAGTATTTTCTGTCAATGCAACACAATAACACCAAGGTATATTATAGGCAGTTTTACATTTCAGAGCTAATTAATGTAATTCGAGATAAGAAGCTCCCACTAACAGTTTGGAAAACCAAGTCTACCTGAAGAAAAGGGCATATTAGAACTTCTAACACATATGGCTTTTGTCTGACAAGGTGCAGATAAGAGTAAGACATACATTTTAGAGAAAGTGCAGAGCCCTTGGAATGATATGAAAGGTAGTTTTCTGCTATTTTTGGATGAGCAATGAAACAGCCTTTAGTCTGCCATTGCTGGATGCTTTTGAAGATTGTACTTACATTGCCATTAACAGCATAAGATGTGGGAGTGATGAATAATTTGTTGTGGTTATAGCTGTGTAGTTATGCTCACAGTAATCAAATGAATGTCATCCATTTTGAGAAAAAGCACAACACTGAGGGTTCTTTAATTAAGGTATGAGGGTGAGTGTTTGTACTTATCTTACTTTTAATAGCAGAACATGAGATACCTGTGGATAATTTATTACTGTTGTTAAAATTGACAACATTTACCTTAAAGGAATATTGTATGCCAGCCACCTTAGCTCATTTCATTGTAAATACTTCCTAAAATGAGACAGATAGTGTACTTGTTCTTCTCTCAGTCTGAGAATTTGTGAGGCCACACAGATGGGTGACACAAGGGATCAGCAGAAGTCACGACAAGACAAAAATTCTCTGGGAGCTTATAAGGAAAGATTATATCTACTTCCAGGGGTTGAAGATGAGGTTACACAGAAGACCTTGGGTTTTCTGTTTTTTCAAACTTATAAATCTCTGGCGAAGCCCAGCCATGATGATGATGAAATCTCTGGCATAGCAATTGCAAATAGTAATCCCTTTATGTACTTTTAAATGTCATTTCTTATACTTTTCAGACCTGAAAAAAAATAAACAAAAAATTGTTTATTTTTGACTGTAGTGATCTCCACGCCTGTCTTCAATAAGACAGAGGCTTTTAGACTCATCGCTCACAGTGCCACTACTTGAGCCATCAAACTGTATTTTACACAAAAATTGTTTTTCAACTTTTAGCAATTCAGTTCCAGGAGAACTGCAGATCTTTCCTGATCTGCTTTATCTTCCCTTTTGCCACAGTTTCCCCCCTTTTACAGCTCTCGTTTCTGTCCTCTCCTTCTTTCCCTTGTCTTATCATGAGAATGACCTTGCTCTTCTTCCAGTCTTGCCCCTTCTCCCATGTTTGCACTTGTTCCCTCATCCCCAGTGCCCAATGGCTGTCCCCAGTCCCCTGGAGACTGAAGCTGGGATAAGAGAGGTGGAATCTTTGTAAAATCTGCAAAAGTCAAAAGGGATGGTGCTTTATCCTCCCTTAGATCTCTTGTTCCAACCTGCCTGCTCTGACATGCCTACGAAACACTTGGTGGAATTTGGGTGCTGTGTCTGCAGTGAGTGACATTCATCCCTTGTGCAGAAACATCTCGCTGCTCCCTGTTGCTCCTTTCATTCATTATATCTGCTTATTGCCTCTCATCATTAAGTTAATTATGAACTCTCTTGGGCACAAAAAGTCTCTGTTATGTAGCGCCTGGCAGGAGGAACATCACAGTAACAGGGATGATGACTATATTAAAATGCAGGCTACCATCACAAACATGTAATCTTAAAATCCCAGGGATAAGGAACTCAGGAATGGAGCAGGTTGTTACCTGTCATCACTTTCTGAAACTCTCTTTCCCCAAGGCATTCGCCAAATCATCTTTGAGTCTGGTCCTTCAATATCTCCAAGGGGACTGAGGCCTGGAAGTCATCCTAGATCCCTCCCATAGCTGTTTAAGTTTGTAAAAATGAACCCTGTTTTCTTCTATGTAGTCCTTAAGCATCCATAGAAGCTATGAGTATAAAAAGCTGGGCTGCTCAGACGGTTTTGTTTTCTTTGTGATTGTAAAATATAATTGACTGGCTTTTCAGAAGCAGTGGGGGTATCTGTAGATAAGTCTCAGCCTTTTTAAAATTTGTCTTTTTTCTTCCACTGATAACCACGTTAACAATAAATAGATTTTAAATTTCATTTTCTATTTTCATCAAAACAAATTAAAAAAGAGCTGACTTTGACAATCATTATTTTAGATACCATAAAATAATTGCATTTTTAAACTTTCTACTCTCACTTTCCACTCTTCTATGTATTTTACTTGTTACTCTTTGTTGTACTCCCTGAGGGCCAATTATATTCTGGTGAAGTTGGATAGTCAATATTGTGAATAGTAGCTTTTTTCCTCTTGGGATTTAGTGCTATTCTTGTATAGAGCACGCAAATATGCACACATACACAGAATCAATCACAGTTTTTCATGTTTTATTTTCATTGTATTAATTACATTCAAAGCATGCTGCCAATCAAATTGCTATAGTTTTTTATGACTGTAGGTTTTGGAAACTATGTGCAACAACTTAGGTGACTTAAAATACATTTGACATTTAACTCATAGCAAAACAGCAAATGCAAAGAGTCAGGTTTTTATTTAGTGTTACAATTTATTAAAAACAATAAGCTCCTTTAGGGCAAAGTCATACAGTATTAGCACCTATAGAAAAGTTATATGTGTATCTGAAGTTCTAGGTATCTGTTGCAGTTAGGGATTATGTCACTTATGGCTAATGTGAAAAAAACCACCTCTTTCACAGGTTTTTCACTCCTGCATGTGCTGTAATTTCTATAGTGGAAAAAGGGCATGGAGCTGGAGGGGAAAAAAAGGTGAGATCCATTTACAAGGCAGGATTTTATCAGTGTAATTAAATTTCTTTTGGATTTAAAAAAGCAGATGATATTTTCTGGAATTTTGTTCCATGCCAAAGCTTGCATCCACCTTGGACACAGCAGGTTTGGTGCGTGGTCCAAGCTTAAGGCAATATTCCACTCATTTACCCTTTTCCTGAAAGGGGGGAGGTGTGTGTGTGAGGGGGTTGTTTCTTTTTGAAAACAGTCACTAAAGTCAATAACATTTAAATAGGCCCTCACCTGCCCAGACATAAGTGGATTGTGAACCTAATGAAGAAATTTTATCCAGTAGGTAGAAAAAACCCGTAAGCAACAAGAATTACAGTTTTGAGCTTTGTAAGTCCACTTTAGCTGTGGAACAGAAACTACTCATTGGAACAGAAATGACAGGGAGTTTTTTTTGAAGTGTGACTTCCAGTGTCCCTTCTTTCCCATCATGCAGGACGATGAGTCCAACAGAAAAGTAGAAAAGAACGTTATCTAACAAAAGCCCACTGGCCCAAAGCTCTAAACCTGCCTCATTCCTCACCCTCCTGCTGCTGTGCTCTGGCTTTGCCCAGCCCTGCACTGTGCAGAGGCACCTCGGCCAGCAGTGATCCAGGGATCCGCCAGCTCATCCTCCAGGGACAAACCCAGGCCAGTGCAGGCGCTGATCCAGTGACATCTGCCAGTTCAGTGCACCTTCTCTCCCTCTTTTTAATCGCTGTGACATATTCAGAAGCACTGTGTGCCAAAGCATGTACTGCACAGAGCAATTTTTCCCAGCTCCGTATGCCTTGGCACATCTCCATCAAGAAATGAGCACCTCTTGCACCGCAGCTGGATGGTTGGGATACGGACAGGTTTGAACAGCATTGGAAGCTGGAACTCCTCATGGAAAGTTCAATGCTTCCAATCCATGCAGAAAACACTTTCTCCTACCTCTGATGACCTAGATGTCGGTAGTCTGTGTCACATCAGAGCATCTTATACCACAGCGTTGAGAACACAGATTTGCATTTTTGAAAGTATTTCTTAGGTCTGAAGGGTCACTGGTGCATTGAAACACTGGTTAGGTTGAAAGAAATAAAAACTCGGAGGAAAATTGCTACTTTTATTTCAGCAGTCTGTTTTCATCCTCGTTTTTTTTAATAAATGAGAAAAGAGATTTATATTTTTGTCCAAGTATGTGGGTTCCAAGGCTTTAACATTTTGATTCTGTTCTGATTATGTGCAAAACTCTAACTGCTGAGGCCCAGGTAGTCATTTCCATGCTCTCTACCATCAGATGTGCCCATGAACCTTTAAATCTGCTTGTGAGAATAGAAATATATATATTTTTATGCAGTCATCCCTTGTTAAAAATGTGGTGTGAGTGGATAAAAATATTTTAAAAAAAAAATTTTCTGCCTGTAAAACTCCCACAAAACTACAGTTTTGAACCTGTGAGGACAGAAGAGTGAACCTGTTTTAGCCATTAGGTTTGCAAATAGACACCTCTTTTATTTGCTCTGTTCTAATGTCTGCTTTGTGTTTGTTCTTTGTAAATAGTCCATTGACACAGTGAGCCTTTTAACAGAAATATTTGCAGAAATGCCTATTTTTAAGAAAATACTGCAAAATATTTGCAGGTGGTGAATTTGAACTTGGAGTTTCAACCACTTATAAGCAGAATTGTATTCTTGAAGTTGTTTTCATCCAGCCAGGGAGCAGATATTCACTCCTGCTTCAGAGAGGTTTCTCATTACTTTGACGATGTGACAGCCAAAGATCACTTGCAGGTTTGGTGGTCTGAGAGTCTTCCTTGCCTAGAAACATCCTGCTAGTGGCAAAGGGACTACAGTGACTCTTCTCTCCCTCTTCCATCTTCGAGTAATGTATAGCACCCAACAAGAAGAATACAATTGGATATCTAGATCAGTCTCTACCTATTTAATTAAAAATAGCCTCTTCTGCATTTTGAACTCATGTGAAGAGTCTGAGTCGCAGGAATTAGCTGAAATGATGCAGCAAATTTTTAAATAATTAATCAAAAAATCTAACATAGACTCAAGGAATGTGCTAAATTGTTCTGGCTTTTATTTTTTTTACATTACTCTTAAAATTAGTTAACATTTATAGTCTTATACTTTAGCATGAAATAGTTAAACGCATTTTTAAAGCTTCTTTCCCAAGACCTTGCAAGCCACGTTCCAGAGACTTTCCACATCTGAGCTTTATAATCCCTGTAAATAGGAGATTTAAAAAGGAAAAGCTGTCAGACCTTTATCTATATGTAGCACCAATAGTTTCCATGGTAAGAGAATGTTTTTCTCTTTGACTTTTTTCTCTGTCTTTATCCCTAATTTCTGTCTATTTGTTTGTTTACAGCCACTATTTTTATTAAGTCTTTCCATTTGTTCCCATCTCAGCCTTAACATTTTCCATTACCTTGGCTCTGCAGGCATCAGATGCCCTCAATGATGCCATCAGATGGTCCCTCAAAGCTCTGAAGGCTCTGGAGATATGACGTGCAACGTTACACTCAGCAACACAGACTTTTCACCATATGTAGCAATAAAATAAGGTTATATGGATTTACACAGAGGAGAGATGGAAAATGCTTGGAGTATGTTGAAAAGAGCACGAACCCATGGAAAACAGTGCAACTGGGGGAAAATGGGAGAGGCAGCTGCAGGAGGCCTACAGAAACACACTGCGATGAAGATGTACCCCTAGGAAAAAAAAAAAAAGAAAAAGAAAAAAAAAGAGGCAATTAGGAGAACAAAAAAAAAAAGTATTTCTTTTCTTGCTTTTCAGCCTTTGGTATTTATGAACTTGCCATTGTTGAAATCTCCCTTAGCTTTTCTATCAGCTCTCAGGAGCAGTGTTAAGATATAGAGAAGTGACTTGGGATGGGACAGGTCGTTTGTATGAATTCCCACTTCCCGAGCAGCTCCGTGCAGCCCAGCTGCAAGATGGCTGTGGCTCTTTGTCTCACAGCCCTTTCATTTCCACCAGCACAAGCAGCAGCACAAGATCAGATGTGCCAGCAGGCAGCCAGCTTAAGGCTGGAAAATATCTTTCAATTACTAAGGGTAAGCTGCTTGTTGCTTGCCAAAAACTGTAATATATGACAAGAACAGAGGAAAGGTATATCATAAAAATAGAATCACAGAAATATAAAATCTCCCTGTTTTCTAGTAGAGCATTTCAAACTGAATGCTAAAATGCAATACTGCTTCAGTTTTTTTTATTTTTTCAATCCTGAAGTCGACAAAAAACATTTACAGATATGAAATTAAAACCATGAGATTTAAACTATTACAATGTTAGGTGGGGTTAATGTTTTTCAACCCTATTGTGAGATGGTCTCTGTCTAAGATTTCTACTGACCAAAAGGCCAAAGTTCACAGGGGTCTTGATATTCTGAGGATCCATTTTGGTCCATCTTTGGCACTACTTGATTTTATTTCTATTTTCAGCTGAGCACAATAATTCTGTACAGCTGATAGAGTCAGGCTACATTTATTATCATTCTCAGTTATCAGTTCACAGCAGGGACAGCTCAGTGGTGGCTGGCTGAAACATAAGCCTTGTGTATGGGTTTTAGCTTTCCTTTTTTTCTCCCTAGCCCAAAGGAGAAATCAAACTGTGCCTCTTTCTAGCTAATTTCTCCCTAGGCCAGTTGCAGATTTTACTGTGCTCCTGCTTACTGAAGGTAATAATGGATGTTACAGGTGGCATCTCTCACGGTACATATTGGTTCCATGCCCATTCAAAAACTTTGAAGAATTTCTGCCAGGGTATAGGTAATTAGCCTCTATCTCAATTAAGTACTTATTTGGGTTTAAAAGTGCTGCCTACTGAAACCCTCTTTTCTCAAATCATAGCATTACAAGAGAAATGGTATTCTCTTTATTCCCAGACCTGCTCTACTCTTGGATACTGAACAGCTGGTATATCTTCTCTCTGAAATGGGTGAAGTGTTTGCTTCATTTACAAAATTGTAAAAGCCTTTGGACTGTTAGGATAAAATGGGAGATACAAGTATAGAACACTGTAAAAATAACAAAGAAGAGAGAGCACCTTTTATCTTCTCTTTAAACCCAAGGTTTCCTTGTGTGCTCTGAACCTGCAAGTGCTATTGATTGGGAGATCAAGGTGCTGAGTCTGCCTGTGATTAAGCACTTTGTATTTACTGGTATCCCACCAGCTAATCAATTCTCCCTACCCTCCACATTCATTCCTATTGCCCATCAGGGCTATTACACTTCACAGGCTCATGTCACCATTTGAATAACAACCAGTCCAGTCTGTGGACTGTCCTAGGTGTGTGGTGACTTTGGTAGCCAGAAAGCATCACCTTAGCACAGAATAAAAATGCAATAGATTTACTTGATAATTTAATTTCTTAAAATTAGAAAGGGTAAAAGATTAGACCAAAATTCCATTCTTGAAGCCAAATTTCTCATATATACCTACTGGAGCCAGTCTGATTTTGCCCCAAAGACTGATTTCCCTTATTTATCAATAGCTGTCCTCCCTTCAAGAGAAAAAAAGATGTGACTACACTACACCTCAATTTCAAAACAGTTGATATTGAGGGAGTTGCAACTTGCAAGACAGTTGTAGGATTTAATCCAGTATGTGACCTGGTTGTACAAAGAATGGCTCCCTGCTCTTACCATCTGGCATCTGGTCTTTTCAGATATTCAAAAGTGTCTGAGAAAAACTAATCTCTGAGTTTGCTGCTTCTTTGTTCCTTTTGGGCTTGAACAGGATACTGGGCATAGATTGCTCATTTATGAGACGTTCTGGTGGGCTAAGGTGTACTGCTATCAAAGTCTTCAGAGTCCAAAGGTGTTGCTGAATAGACCTTGACAACTTTGCTGAGCCCCGTAACTATCAGTATTGGAATTGCTGAGATGTGTCCAAGGAGATGGCTTCAAGAAAAGGCTGTGCAGAAGAGCAACCATGAACCTACTTCCTTCTCCACTGCTGCTGGAGCCAGGGAAAGGTGAGCATCCTTCTGCTACCATAGGTCAGGGCATGCAGGACCACTTCAGTTAGATGAGCAGCAATCCCCAGCAAGGCAGAATGCCTACCTGTTCTAGCTTAATTTATTTTATTCTTGACCTCAGGACAACAATTTTTGCTACTCTGGTGAAAAGCCTTGAGTTGGGTGCAGAGGTTTGGCCTTTTCTATACAGCAGCCTCTTGCTGTTGGAGATAGCCAGAGATGAGGTCTGCAGCTGAGCCCCAATCAGCATTGAAGCTCAAGCAGAAAAGGGGGACAACTTTGCAAAAAAACAACCACTAATTCAGCATTTCTAGATCTGAAATTAGTAGCAACTTCTCTGGATAACACCTTATGCTTAGTTGAATGGGCTCACCAGTGAGATGTGCGGTGTAGTGAAGCTCTGCGATTGCTTTCTTGTAGTGCTTTTAACACAGGTTCCTTTGAGGACAATAAAAAAAAGTTGCATAGTGCAGTGGTGTGGTGGACTGAACTTTACTAACACAAGATATAAGATTGGATTTATTTTTGACTTGGTTTGGAAAAGGGGAAAGACACAAACTGTTCTGAAATTTTACAGTAGTGTTCTAGGTTTATACTTCAATCTTTGCTTCTGACACCACCTAATAGAAGAATTACAGCATAAGTTCAGAGGAAAATGAGGGAGTGGGGCATTCCATGGCATCCTTTTCACCTGAGTATTTCCCATACCCATTTTGGCCACTGATCTAAGATATGACTGATTACACATGGGGCTCCTGTTAGGGTAGAAGCTACTGGATACATTTTTCTGTTTATACGTGCTTCGTGCATAAAATACTGATAGTGACCTTCTCAACTATGTTCAAAACAAGAACTTACCATTTGTTCTACTCTGTCACACATGGTTTCTATAATCTGTTCAAAATGAATCTCTTCCTTTTTAGTGCATCCCTTATGTCTGAGTGCTTCGAAGTCAAAGTCCAAACATTCTTCAAAGATAAGTCAAGTGTCATTCATTTAAAGAGGTGCTTGTCGCCTTTTGGGATATTTGAGCACTAGCCTGAAATAGATATGTTTGTCTTTTACAATATAGAAATAAAATACAAGTAGCATAGCTTTTCTTTTTCTCCTTGTGGAACTTAATTTGTTAAGCACTTGACCATGAGCCACATGTATGTGCAAGCTGCAGGATACCCTTGGATATTTAGTTTTGATGCAGTGCCAAGGAAAACATGTGGCCAGACAGCTCCCCCTAGAAAAGGGTGTGGTGAATTAATTACTTTCTTCGAGGACTAAAAATGTATGTTCCTGACATGGACCTCAGAACAGCCAGTAAAAACTGGATGAACACGTCTCTGTGCAGAAAGTCTTGTAGCCAAGTCATGTTCTCTGTTGAACTATAGGTAGCAGATGGCCCTGGAAAAACACATACTGGGCACCATGCCACAGGGCATTATTAAGATCTTCAGCCCACAAAAGGCTGAGACATGAATTAATTCTCCCTACTCAGGCCATATAAACTGCAGTGTATGGGACAACACATGAGGAAACTGAGCTGAAAATTCTGCGGCTAATGGATAAATAGAAATAGTCTCTAGGAAAACTGGGGGTTGTTATGAGTATTATGCCATCCATTTGATTCAGAGTGTCACACTTCAAAGAAATATTGAAAAAATTCCTTAAAAAATTTTATTGTATTTAAATACATTGTGAAAAAGTAAAATGATTGATTAAAACTTTTTTTTTAGCCTTGTTTTATAATGAGGAAGCACTTATGGAATATAATGGAACGGTAATTTGGTTATGTTAATTTTTTGGTGAGCTTCAACTTACCATCATAATCAAACCAGAAACCTTAGAACCATCTCTGTGTTCAGGTTCATGAGGTCAGACTTGATCTGCCCCACAAGCTTGACCATTTGCTTGCTGCGTAGATCAGCCTAGACAGGCTGATTGACTTGAGATCATGTAGCCTTTCTTTGCAGTCACTCTATTTAATGACATCTCTCTATTTCACTGGGGCTTCATTTTACTTTTCAAAAATGCTGTGATTTTTGTCTTTGTAAAAAACTCTGTTGAAGATCTGACAGAGGAGATCTCGTTTCACTCTCCTGTTAACAAACAGTTGAAGAAAATGGTTCTGTTTTTTTCTGAATTGTACTGGGAACAGATCACACCTTCATGCCTCTCAGCATCCAAGACATATATAGTTCCTAGTCACATCTCTATGTAGTTAAGCTTGTCTTGGCAGCATTTTAACTTCTTATTTTCCCAATAACTTCTGAGAAATTGCTGCAGGTGTTGTAACCTGTACTGCTGCTTGGGTAAAGATCTATTTTACGAACTTCACAATTCTGTTCTTTTCCGATCAGAGCTAATAGTGTCCAGTAACATGGATAGGAAGAATAAAGAGAGGGGAAAAAAAACCCCAAAAATAAAACAACAAAAAAGGTAAATACTATTAAGATGTATGTCATCAAATTTAGAAAGAAACCATGTATTCATATGGTAGTGACTGCTTCTCTCGACTCTAGTTGTGATGTAGTGTATTGTGGAAAACTCTGAACTTCTACTGAGTAGTGTTTTCTCAGAACAAGTTCGTTCATTCTGTTCCATGCCAACAGACTAAAAGTAGTGTCTAAAATAAAACTGTCAAGAAGATGTAGTCTGATAATTTTTTTTATGATGTATAAAACCTAAAAGCTTTTAGCTAAAAACTTGAAGTTCTGCCTAACTTAAAAAAAAAAAAAAATCTGTTCAGACCTCTTCAAACTATTTAGGGACTGTTTTAAGCCTACATTTTAATTAAGGTATTTATGCTCTGGAACATATGGTCTTACAACTAATGTCTGAAACAGAGGAAAATTACGTGAAAATACAATTGAAATTCTCATGTGTTTGTTGCCTGAAGCCAACAGGCAGAAAAGGAACAGACAGTCACGTTGCAAAGTAGAAAACTTCAGTGTCTGCAGCTTGGTATAGAGATGTCAAAGGTTTTGCAATTAAAAGCAGCCATTTTCCTGAAGTTAGCATGATATGTGAGGAATTGTTGAGGGTAAAAGCAACCTCATCCTAAAGAAGGGCTTCCAAGCTGCAATGAAAAGTATATAATCAAAGCTCTGGAACTATAAACTTATTAGTTCAAAATAATCAGACTCAAGCTGAAGGAAAAAGATGGAAAGTTGAGAGAAAATCTGGAGAAGGCCATAGCACTGCAAAAACATTGCAAGAAGAGAAAAAGGGGGACACACATGCAATTAATAAATGCATGTGTATAGGTTTTTCTGTGAGAAACAGCTCCTTTTTCTGTATTTCTTAATTCTGTAGCTAACTCAGAAGGATGCTTCTAGAAAGAGTTCATAAAATTTGACAGAGAAATGTTGTCTGTTGCTGTGTAGCAGAGTAACTCAAACTATACATGCGTTTGATCACAAAACAATACAGTGTCAGGGAGGGCCCTGTTTAGTATTCCCCTAATAAAAAAGGTATATGAAAGAAACAAACACCTAAAAATGAAGCTAGTCCCCCTACTGGAGTCCCCCTACTGGAGTCCCCCTAACACAGAATTATGCTGACTCTGCTGGGGACTCTGCAAAAAGAACTGGCAATCCTGCAGAAGGAGAGGACAAGAAGGATCACCAGTTGCATGGGGAGCGCACAAAGTAATCAAGTTTTATCCCACATACTAGATGCAGCTACAAACATCTCAGCAAAATAGCTGAGCTGGAATAAATATTTACCTGTACGAGTGCTGTGACTTTTCCTTCTAAACACAAAGTCTTTAGGATGGGGAGTTAGCAATTTATGTGCAGTATCCTTCTCTCATCAGCCCACCTGTAGGCACAGTCTGAGCGCTGGGATATTTTGGTAATGATGATGGTAAATGAGGATAAAGTTTCCTTCTAATACTTTGTCTGCAATACCTTTTTGCTGGGAATAAACAGAAAGCACTATGCAAATTTGACCAAGTCAGATTCAACAGTTGCTTCTTTAAGAACTCTGTAGAGCTTGATTGGCATAAATCACTTGGCCAACTTCCTTCTGACCAGGTCCTTTCCCACACTTTTGCCATCAGTACTTGCAATCTTTACTGCCGTTGTCATGATGTAAGATTCAGGATTTCTCACGGTGCTGGTTTTGAGACCACTAATGTTTTTAATTTAGATGTTTCAGAATTTTGTTTTACTCTAGAGAAGGTGTCTGTATAGTGAGTCTGGCCCTTCTTAGGATTAAGATAACTTACTAGGACCAAGGGTGAAAGTGCAACAGTGAAAAGGTACTGGGGCTACTTATAAATTGGCTTGTGCACCAAAACCCAGTGGGACTAAAGTCTGACATTTGTGGAATACAAACATGTAAATGGAATATTGGTGCTTTTGTTCAGTTTGGTACCTGTCAGACAGTAGGATAATATGTGTGAAACTCCATTTCACACTGGGAAAAAAGCCTAGATCACAAGTTTCTAATGTAGATATCCATTCTGGATGTATTAAATTGAAAACCCTAAAACCTGAAGCCTCCAAAGAAGTGGTGACTGTTAGGTTTAGGAGTGAAGTCAAGATGAGAAGCTTGTGCATGGAAATAAATGTAATCTGCCTTTTTACCCATAGTCCCTTTCCATGCTCTTTGGCATTCTCCTCTACTTTTATCACTTATTCACAATCCCATGTTCCAACTCTTTCCAATATTTCCTTCCATCTCCTGCGTATTATGACTGTAGAGGAAGAAACAATGAGGGGAAAGCCTTATCAATATAAGTGTGAATTACTGGTATCTGCACCCTGTTGTCCATTTTCCATTGTAAGAAGACAGTTCTAAAATTGTCTATTACATGTAAAATTTGTGAACTCATGCAAGGAGGAAATTTAAAACAATAAACTGAAAATTGAAGTAACAAGAATTGACTTAATTGTAACTTGGAGAAGTAGTTCTCCTGAATCCTACAAGTGTGGTAGAAATCCTTGAATATGCCATTAGATAGATTAGATGTTGTTTCCTCAGTTTCCTGTTGCCACTATTTTCTACATCTCTTGTATATTTAATATGCTTAGTGATTTAAAGGTTACTTTTACAAATATTTGCAGCCTTTCATGTTTTGTACTTGACAGATTAATAACCTCAAACTGTTTAGTGATCTATCTCTTAAAGAGATCTCATCAGATGAAATTAAATACACACCATATGTTATAGGCTTGAGAGTGTAGAAAAGTGAGTGCCGTGGGAGGAACTGGTTTGCATTAATTCTTTTTGAATCCAGGAACCAGGTACTTAAAATATTATTATCTTTTTTGTTGGGTTGATTTTGGCTTTGGTTTTGGTTTTTTATCTTCCTACCCAAAGAAGTGAGGTTGAGTGTAGAGAATTCCATGTTTTCAGTGTATATTGCAGGACAGACTCTTTGCACACCTCTGTTTCTCCATGTGAATATCACTGTAGGATTGGACTGGGGATGCATTTGACCAGCTAAGAATTCCCAGGAGATATTTCCATTAATGTGAGGGTCTGAGCTTCCCTGTACCCCCCCTTCATTCATTGTTGAAGTTGGAAATGTCCATGACTAGTCAGAGATCCTACCAAGTTTTTACCATCCAAAGACATGCTGACCTCAGAATGCTGCTTTAGGAAAGACATACAAGCTTTTAGACAACTTCTGAAGGTATCCCAGTGAGGACAGTGTTATGCCAGTTGGAGCATGTGGTACGGTGCATCCCTTTAGAGTGACACACTTGTGAACAGGGCTGGCTCTGAGGTCTGTGTGCTGCCCAGGCTATTCACTCCTTGCCGTCTAAGTTTACACTCTGAAAAGACAAGGAGGAGCGAGAGAGAGGGTAGAAGTCCCCTAGGTAAGGACAGACAACACAAGAGAATTTGATTCAGGCAACTCAGAATTCTGACTCTGGAGGCTTATGGAGGTGCAGAGGCTGCAGCACATCTCTGGAAACTTGTACACTCTGCGTTTCCACACACTAATACACACAGACACATCCTTTTGCTCTCTGGGGACAGACCAGAGAGCAGTCAGTTTATCTTAGAGGCACCCTGCTGTGGTGGGAGAGGAATACATCATATATTAACCTAGGCAGAATGGTTGTAGCTCTTCTCACTCTTCAGCAATATGACAGCAACAAAAGATTTTTGATGTATAATAGACAAGCAGAATGCAACATCTGCAAAATAAGGCAGATTCTTGTTATTACTTGCAAGTAGGAGGCAATCCGTGCAGGGAATATACCTCTGCTAATGCTGTTGTTTTCAAATATACAAACCCAAAACACAAACAAGGTATTATCGCAAGGACCAGCTCAGGCAAAATATGGGAGCAATCACAGTGCTTCAGAGAACTTCATTTTCTGTCATCTACTACCAGTTTATAGACTTTTCCTCAGAAAAGCAAAGAATACACAATGTTTTGTGAAAATAGGAGCAATACTGGCAAGTAAAATAATCTCTGACTTCAGTGAATGCTGCTTGAAGCCTCATCTGGTGCTCAGTGCCAGTTCTGGGACTAATGCGGTCTGGAAGAAAACAGTTTAAGAAAGATGTGAAGACAGTCCTCAAATACCTAAAAAGGCTCCTGCAAACAGGGAAAGAATAAATTGTTGTCAGGACCTGCCAGGGAAAGAACAAAGAACAATGGGGTTAAGTTGCAACAGAGAGGGCAATAAAGGGGCAGCTGGGGGGGCTGTGGAATTGTCACCTCTGTGGGTGCATGTTAGCAGCATCAACAGATGTTCCCCAGCAGTAATGGGTCATTCCTCCTCAGAGTGGGAGTGGGAACCTCCCAAAGTCCCCTTCCTGCTTTCTGCTTCACTTTCACGGAGTAGGCTTGAAGCACAGATTCTGAATTCAGTTTACAAACTTCTTTTGAGATGTGTAGGCATGTAAGAATTTTATTATGCATAGGTAATGTTGAAAGACTGAAGAGTGAGGACAAACTGTGCAGTTTTCCTTGAGATGTCAATTCTAAATAAAGTGTCAAATTACATAAAGAAGCTTTTTTTAGGACAGTACTTCAACAATATTTTCTTTTATAATGCTAATGGTATTAAATTGTCTTATTTTGGTTTTAGTTCAAAATAGTCTGAAAACTCAGAGTCGCTCGATACTTCCTCTGCTGGGACTGAACATGGCATTCAACTTAATATATAAAGTCCATTCACTATATTATGAGAGTAGTTTGAAAATGTACCTCAATATACCTCAACCCTAACTCTACCCAACTTCTTACATTCTCCAGTGCTTTGACATATGATTAGAATTTTATGATGGCAGTATATATTATATAGAATTAACTTGTTGCTCCTAGTATGAACTGTGTTTCTATATATTTCTCTCTCTCATGGTTTTCTTGTAACACAGCTAAAGATGTTCCATCAGTCTTATGACATTAGTGCTGAGGATGCTCTGGAGATGAAGGAAGCATGGTGGGGTAGTTGGGGATATCTGCAAGCTCAGGATGGCTGCATCCCTGGAACAGCGATAGTCTAAGGAGGAGCCCTGCTCAGCCACCAAGTTTCTCAGAAGAGTGGAGCCAGGCTCTGCTCTGACAGAAGCCAGACTGCAGGACACCGAGAGGGCCAAGTATCTGGCTGAGGACATTTGCCATACTGCAAGCATGGATCCTGAGCTAGCAGAACACAGACATAGCCCATGCTTTTCACTGTTTAGGAAGATTTCTGTGCCTGCTAAACATCTGTCGCTATCCATTTTCTGAGTTAATATTACATATTGCTGCAAAATAATTCAGTTTAGACGGTATTCTAAAAGATCAACTTTTAACAAAACGCAGGGATGTTTATATTAAAAGACATAGCAAAGACCTTTAGATAGAGGCTTGGGATAGCACAAGAATATTGTTTTGTGCCAGAAGGTCAGCCGTGGGGTTGATAATTTGGAACAAAACTTCAATATAGTATCCAATTTAGGAAATGCAGATTTATAGCATTATGGATTAGTTTGTGTCCTGAAAACATTTTGGAACTGGTTAAAGAAAGATTCTCTCTAGGAAAATATCTGATCTGTGAAGATGGAGAAAAAAAATTCCACTGTTATCATGAGTTTATACACATGAATCAAGTTAAACTTGTACTTAATCTTTCTCTCAGTCAGGAATTCTGGCCTTTTGATTTCTGTAAAGTATATGCAAAGTTGTAAAGGAAAAAAAAAAAAATGGTTACTCCAAAAAAGGATCTGTTATTATTTGTACCAATTAATGATGTACACCAATTAGGTTCATTAAACCACAATTTAACTGAAGTCAAAATAGTGTTACACTGGGGTGAATTTTTCTTAATTGACCTACACAAAAATCTTCTGAGTATGTGATTCATAATTAGCATCTGACTGGATAAATGTCTTTCATTTTCCTAAAGAATAATAAGTATTTTTATCCTGTTTATGACCTATTTTGTAGACTTTCTCTATTACAGTTGTTCAGTAAGGCATAACACTTCTTAATCTAATTGTATGTATTTGTTGTATATTTGTGGGATTTTTTTAATGGGTTTATTCCACATTCAGTGGAATCTCCCATATATGGGCTTTTTCATGTTGCACATGGAGTGCATCTTCATTATCCATTATAACAATAGAACAGGAGTTCCAAGGCGCTAGGATAGCAGAAGAAAAGAAAATAAGAGCAGAAATGGTGACAATCCAGGAGAGTGCGTGCAGAGTTATCAAACTCCATTGCATCATGTTTCATAACAATAGGAAAAATTATATTGCAAGAAAGTGGGGTTTTTTCTTAGGTCACTGATTAAAAGGTTTAGTTCACACTAAGCAGTATTAAGTTATTCCCCTTGTGTTGATAGATTGCAACTTTATTTACAGATTGCATAGAAATCACGTCACTCAGAACTTCGGTTCACATCCTGTGGATATATTTTTTTCTAATTATTGAATGGACTGGAAATTTCTCAGGTATTATTCAATTAGTTGCTTCACTTGCCTTGTCTAGATGTGACTTCTGCAAAATTGCACTCAGATTCCCACAGACCGGGGGTCGATAGCCCATGACTTGCCCCGTGTATGCCCAAATTTCCCTGTATGTGGCCTCTTTGAGGACTGTGAATCTTTTCCCAGGATTTGTGGGTCTCCAGTGGTCTGACAGCTCTGCACAGGCTGCAGAGATGTCACAGCCCTGGATGTGTCCTCGGCACTGGTGCAGACCACCAAAGAAGCACGTACAGGCAGAGTTCAGGGGGTGTTGGCCCTGCAGCAGGCGGGTCTGTGCGCGTACTCAAAATCTCCTGGGCTCCACAAGCTTTGGGCTTAATGGAACATTAAGTGCTGTAGGCCTGACTTTTCTCAGAAACAGGTTATCTGTATTTCATGTGTGCAGTTGTTCTGAGGTATCCCAGATGCATCAATTTCCCTGCTTTTGCATTATCTCGGCAGAAATCCTGGACAGAAATGTGGGAATCCTGCCTCTAATATGAGCAGCACTAGGGAAAGAGGAAATGAGTATGACACTACATTAGCATGCCATATATTTACACTAAATTGACTGTTGCAATCTTGGTTGAAGTCATTATTCCTGTCCTGGCTAGGCATCACTTTATGCATTATAATGTCATTTTAATTCTGCAGGTTATTTCAGCTTGCCTTTTTTTTTCCCCTTTTCTCCACTTTCCAGCTGTGAGATGTGTTGCAATTTGATTGTCATGCCATTCCCAGCTTTCCATCCCTCTAAAGTAAGAGATTGTGTCCCCTTTTCAAATTCTAGGTGCTGGCATTATGCAAGGTGAAAGACTGCATAAACAGGAAATATAATTTGTACTTCCTTATTAATACTGTATCTCTGCTATAATTTGTCACCTCCTTTGTTACTGTGAGTGCTGTGCAGAATCTCATTAGTGGTCATGCTTTCTGGTTTCTGTTCTCTGTTTTAAATCTGTTTCTCATTTCCTGGCTGTTAGTTTTTGCTTGAGGGTTGTTTTAATTTATGGTATTGTCATTCTGACTCCTATTTGTGGTGTGAGATGATGGTCTGTGTGCATTTCTAAGAGTTCTTTTAGTTTTTCCTCATTCATGTAATTCTTTCTTTCAAGTACTCCCAAATTCATGTTATTTTGCATAATGTCATTGCTGTCTGGATAAAAATTATTGCACTTTAAGCTTCAGTAAAGACGATTATCATCTGATTTAGAGTATTTTGAGTTTGCATTTTAGATGGAATTTTTTTACACTGGGCTTTTTCCATGCTGGCAAATGAGCAATTAAACACCTGCACAGACAATACTGAGGGTCTTTCAAGAACATTTCATTGTAATCTACAGGGCAGTGCTTTTGCAGAAAGAGATCAGAACATTCAGGTTCTGCTGGGACAAAGGAAATCAATAGCTGGTGGGTGCTCAAGAAATACTGTGTTTACCACAAAATAGGAGAAATTATTTTGATAAATTGGCCCAAAGCTTCCTTTTGTCTCTTTTAATTATAATTTAGCAGCAGCTATCTTCCATTTAAAAATGAGAACTCTATATGAGGACTATCAATTTCTAATATTAAACTAATCACAAATTCCTCTTCCCAAGCATAGAAATATCTTCAAGTCATGAGGTCTTATGAAACATTGAGAAGGGGAAGAAGTATTTCTCATTTGGCTTCCCCCTGCCTTTGGGACTTATGTTCACATGATCATATTTTGTTCCATAATTACGTGGGATGAACGTATACTCCAGTTTAATGACGGGAATACCCAGTTTCAAAAGATCTGGATGGAAGAAAGGGTCCAACATTTGTAAGACTCCAGGAATTTGGTGATCTTGACATGTCTGGTATTTTTTCTTTTCTTCACGGGTTTAAGAAAATTGTGTTCCTCTCCTGGGTTTTGAGGATGAAGTTTGTGAATGTAGTGTTTTCTAGCACGTCCCCTTAACTTGACTGTTTTCTTAGGCAACAAAAAAACTTTCAGAATTTACAGCCCAGATGTATTACCAAAGAACAGTGTCTCAAATCTTGTTTGCTACACTTCAGATAACAAATTTTAGAGCATTACAGATAAAATCCAAAACTTGTTTCATAAGAAGCCTGAAGAGGTGTAGATTGATATGAAAAGTACTATTTTAAGGTTGATGTTTGAGATTATGCAACAATGTACATATCAGGGCAAGGTTAATGTGAGCTTAGTTTTGATGATGTTCATAAGTGTTCAGATAAGGTAATGTTAGGTTTGATGAGTACTTCTGAACATTGTTCTATTTTGACTTGGGACTTTAAACACGTCTTGACTGAGATGTGTTCATAGTCAGTGTGGTCTTCTCCACGCCATCTTCTTCCTTTTGGAGAACCCACAGTGCAGGCTTGGGTTGCTGCACGACAAGTGCAGATGAATTCTTCAGGGACATGAAGTGTGGAGATTTAACAGTTAGTTTTCCAAAAGCTAATGCCTTGTCCAACATTTGGCGGAATTTTACGAGGAGGACAAAGACATACCATTCCTCCAGTACCTGTACTGCAAAACACGTGGCTGTCAGAGCCACCAAAGGAAAAGCTTCCAGAAATTTTAATATGAGTAAACTGAAATTATGTAACCACTAATCTTCTCAGAAAAGAACGGGGAACACTGTACGTGGTCTTGCGTTTGTTTTTTTTCCCCTGGAGTTTGTCCCTCTATCTTTTCCACAAAACAAACAAATAAATATAAATCTTAAGACAGAATGACAGCATGGGAAGTATCATCTTGATTGCTTAAAGAGTGATACTTATAAACAGCTAGCAAACTTATGCAATGAGCAATGTCTGATTTCCTTGGCAATAGTAGAAGAAACTGTTCAGCATATAACCATGAATTTGTGGAATTGTGGCCTGCCTGACATCAGTTTAATATTGAAGCATGATTCCAATTCTCTATTAAGTTACTATTTCACACGTAAATGTTGGTTATAGAAACTGATACTACTAATTAAAAACTCAACTCGGTGTTAGAGGTATCTAAGGAGACAGTCACAGCTGAACAGAGAACACCAACAAGTGTCAACTTCTTAGAATCACAAATCTAAATATTTTAGATCAAGCAAACCTAGGCTGTGTTGACAGATCGTTGGAGCTAGGCAGCTCCTCAAACAAAATCAGACAAGATCAATTTCATTAACTAACAATTTTCACCAAAGACATCTGCAAAGCATTGAGAACTCAGCCTTCTTTTGATTTCAGTGGTCACTGACTTTGGGTATCTCACATGCCCAAGCCAATGCAACCTTATTAATCCTTTATTTGTATTATTCAAGTGTTTCATAAATAAGTATGAGACAGAGCAATATTTGAAATTATGAAACGTGAGAATACAGGTGCAAAGGCATAAAGTTCTTTAATTAACGAGGGGGAAAATAGGACTCCATTGCTGACACTCTCTCTTCGAAATTGCACAGCTAAGAAAATTTGCTGCATGAGATGGCAGACCATAGCTGAACCTACTAATCAGAAATCCTGTAAACCGTCAATGTTGGAGTCGTCTGTGGAGTCCCTTGGACAATCTGACAGCAGGAACTCAGGTACAGAAAGGACAGATTTATTCCAGAAGTCACTAAAGGGTTCTCAGGGAATAACAGAGTTACTGACCAAAGAAAATATTCAGTTCATATGTGCTCTTCAGAGGGTTGTTTCTCCTCCTGGTTGGAAATGTTTTATTGCAGGTATCCAGCAATTCTGCCGTAATGACAGTGATACAGTGCTGAAGAAAAAAAAAGCATTAAAGAGATGACAGTCAAAAAAACTTGAGTGGAACCATGAGCTGAAAAGCAGTTAAAATGGAAGAAATAACACCAAGAAAGATGATTTTCAAAGTCCATTAAAAATTCTGATATTAAATTGTCGACAAGAGAATTCAGATTCATTTCTGCTGTGAGTACTCTCAAAGAACAGAGTCTGACCTCTCCTTTTATTATTATTATTTTTTTTGGAACTACTGAGCATTTGCTTCTCCTGCTGACTTTAAATAGAAGCCTTGGGGACTCCATGCTGTTAAGAGTGAGGCCTGTGATCATTAGCTGAAGGACCTGATCATAAAAGGGATTCTTATCTGAGTCCTAGGGCCTCTTTGCATGGGGCTTTTCTTGGAAAAGAAAGGAAATAGATGAGAAAAGACACAGCCCAGATGCTAAATTTTTACTACTTCATCAGTCTCTGACTAGACCTCATGCTTTCCATGACCATCATTCTGATCTCTTCTTTCCGGCCCTTCTCTTCTTATCCTCTCCACCTGAGACACATTCTGTATCTGAATTTTTGTTCTCTTCCTCACTTTCTTGTCTTTCTTAGCAGTCTTTTCCCATGTATTTCACTTATTATTTCTCTGATAATTATTCTACTGCTTCCCTATCCATTTCTGCCCCTCTACCAAGATTAAAAGAGGGGGAAAATGCTTAACAAAACCCCACATACCCTGGAAACTACAATTATATTTGCTGCCTTTCATTGCTAGCTATTCTGGACAAAGGGATGGGGAGAATCCAATCTTGTTTCTATCAGGTTAATGTGGATTGGAGTCCTGCTGGAGAGGCACATATACAGTTAGATTTTTATGTCCTACCTAACACAAAGAGAGTCACACACACAGTTGGTTGTTCATTAGGTTCTATCACAACAACCATAACTAATACCATGGTGAATCAGTTGACCATAATTTTTTGGCTTCTGTGGCTTGCAAAGATGAGTGCATTCAAAATTCACAAAATGAATTATTAAATTGGTTCGTGATTACTTTGAATTTGTAATTTCGTTCTAAGACATGAAGATTTAAATAATCCATTTAGTCATCGTTGTTACATGTTAATTCACTGTTTGGTTAGGCTCTGGGCAGCCTACCATGTCAGGGTCATTTTAACTACTGTTTTCATTAACGATTATTATATCTGCTCCTGAAGTGTATGCAAATGAAGGGTAGTATGAATTTGTCAGAATTATCCTAACTTCATTCCATTTGTCAGGCATAGCAGGCTTGTGTCTAGTTCATTGTTTTGGGAAGGCTTTTCTGCACTTGTCTCTTTAATTTTATTTTGCATGCAGGGCTGGTGGTTTCTGCACTATAGCCCACGCTTCCCACGGGCGTTTTGTTTGCTCATGAAATTGCCTCTCTTGGTAACACCACACTCCAGGCTTGCATGTGTATTCCTTTGTGTCACTGTGTACTGCCCATGCACGTACCCTACATCACTACATCCCTTTAAGAATATAGTACTATTTATTATGACAATACCTAGTCTAAAATTCACTGTGTAAGTTGAGGGGCAGAAAACGTTGTCTCTCCAGAGAATGCCAGTCTGCACAGAAAGTAGTGTTGATATAGAAGCAAGACAATCTCAATGGATTTTTTTTATTCCTTTTTACATAAAAGCATGATAAAGAGAAACATTAATTAGGGCAACAGAGTTGTTACTTGTAGCTACATAAAAATACTAGAAATCATTAAGCATGATTTTGTGTTTTATTGTACACACAGAAATTTTTAGCTGGCTGACTGATTAATAGCCTACGGGGAGGCTGATGATGGCACACTGACACTTGGCCTGTGATGCTGGTTTATGTGCCTCCTCTACCTCTTCCTCACTGCCATGTTCATGGAATATAAGACAAACAATGGATTTCCCCCTGGTTATAGTGTTCCAGGTACTTTTCCCCCTCCTTCCCTTTCCCCAACTTCTGACGAGAAATGGTAAAATTAATACTAAGGCAAAGAGGTCATTATGGTGGCAGAAATGTCAATGCATCTGCCTTCTTGGTAACAGGCCTCAAATACTATATCTTTCTTTCAAGTTTTTACAATCAGCAACTTCACTGATGTTACTCCTAAATTCTTTTTACAGGTATAAGTTAAAGCAGAATGGTACATTCCTACATATATTTGTCCCAAAACTTTGGGAAAGACAAGAAAAAAATGATCCATAAGCTTTTGACAGAATGAGAGAAGAGGGGATGTATTTGAAGAAAGCTAGTAAAGCAGCAGGGAAAGCAAGTAAGAACACCTTTGCTGTCTGGGGATTTCATTAATATCCTGGTCTGTCTTGAGATAGAGGATTTCTGCTGTCTGGGCAGGCAGGCACTGCTCTTGAGTGCAGAAAGGGAAGAGAGGACCTTCCCTCTACCCACAGTCCCTTCAGGGATCCAGATCCTATCAGAACTCTTCTGGTGCACTCTGGAAATAGAAGTAACAGTTTTGTTTTCCCTCAAGATTATTTAAAAATTTTACTGTATGGCTTGACAAATTTCTATGTAAATTATGTAGCAAGTGACTTACAACTGTTATTACTATAACAAAGAGACCCAAATCAGCTTCTTCATTTTGCTTTAAGATATCCAATTTTTAAACAATCAATGTTTTATGAACCCATAATGGACCTGGTCAAAAAGGCTTTATGCACTCAACAAAATCGAAGGGCTTCTACTGTAGACTTCCATTAAGGTTGTATTTTCCTACTGTTTTCACCTTCACAGTGTCATGCATTAAGAAAAGTGTTTTCCATGAGTAGGAACTAATTCCTTCTGAAGAGTAGTATGTTTGAAAGCTACATCATACAGTCTGAAAATGTTAATATAAGAAACTCCATTCTGAAACAAATTAGAAGTCAAAATTTCTTGTTCAGCTTGCATATTATCAATACCATAAGTAGTCTAATAAAAGATTCACTTTCAATCTCATAGAGTGCCAGACTAAAGCCTGATGGGGTTTTATTTTTTGGTTTGGTTTCTTTTTCTGTCAGTAGAGGGTGTGGATTTTTCACCTCAAAATGGAGAAAATAGCGGTGTACACTGATTCCTCTTTCTTCAACAGTTCATACACACCTTTTAGCTTTACTGGTAATGTGTTTAAATGAATATTTTAAAATACCTGAAGAACAGATATTCAACTTTTAGTGAAATTTGGTGATATTTAGTTATCTGCTTTTAAAAGGACTTCTTCTCATAGTTCTACTACGTTTTTGAATGAGAGATTTTATTTCTTTTTCCTAGAAGAAAAGGCAACAACACAAATACAAACACTATGTAAAAAGCTTCCCTAACAAAATTGTTGCCAGTTATTCTTTTTCCAACCATCCCATTTCCAAGCTTCCTACAGGCTAAAAGGGAGGAAAAAATAGGTCTTGAAATGCAGACAAATATTAGAAAATGGAGGCTGTCCAGTGCAAAACAGGATTAACTTCACCTAACTTTAGGTGTGTAGAAATTCTTTGGGTGTGCTTTCTCTATAGTGAACAAAGAAAAGCATCTCCTGGACAATTCATCACAGCAGTGCAGGAGCAGTTTGTCCTGAGAACTCGGAATGATGCCATTTAGTACAGGGAAGAGGCTTTGGACTAGCCTGAGTCTGGCCAAGAATCCATTTGCAGTTGGGTGCATTAGTTGCATGCCTGGAAGGCTGTTTCCAGCTGTGCTTCATCAGGTTGCACTGCCCAAGCAGCTCCACAAGGTCAACCAAATGGTGACCAAAGACTCTCAAGGGTCTTCCTGACCCTGTGCTAATGGGGGGTGAATTCTCCCACAGGTACTTTTCTGCTTCCGTTTTAAGTATTCCTAGGAGCGCATCTTGACGTCAAGATTTTAGATAGCCAAAATTAGGTGCAAAATGAATCCCTGAAGTATGGAAGACATTCTCAAATGTCATTGATTCCGAAAAAGTTTGTCTGCTGTGCAAGCATGCCTCAAACCTAAAAAGCAGACAATGCTTCAGAAATACCCATTTCTCCCTCTCTAAATTTCAGAACAAAGAGGGGAAAAGAAATTACTCTGCAACTAAAAGAAATGTTCACAAAATAAATAATTCTTTCTTTGTATTCATCATCAGGTTCTGATGGTACACATAATCTGTGACTCAGATTTTTAAAAATTATCCCATAGACTACTATATTTCATGAAAGGCTCTTGACTGCAGTGATTACTGAATGTTGTTTTCCCCATAGCTGACTGCTTTTTATTAAGGAATTTCCATTGGGAACATAGTCCCATTTGTGCACAATACTTCCCAACCATGATGATGCTGTTTCTCTGAACCCTTTAGTGGTTGTATGACAGCCATGTGGTATTTGCAACTGCTTGTGTAAGGAAGCTGTGCCCTGAGAATATGCTTCAAGTACTGTGTTGATGTAATGTAGAAGCAGAAGATAGAATCACACAATCATAGAATGGTTTGGGTTGGAAGGGACCTTAAACATCACCTCTTTCTAATCCCCTGACATGAACAGGAACACCTCCCACTAGACCAGGTTTCTCAAAGCCCCATCTAGCAGGACCTTGAACACTGTAAGGGATCCATAGCTTCTCTGGGCAACCTGTTCCAGTGCCTCACCACTCCCACAGGGGAGATTTTTTTCCTAATATCTAATCTAAATCTACCCTCTTCCAGTTTGAAGCCATTCCCCTTGTCCTGTCACTACAGCTCCTGACAAACTGTATGAGATGATTGCAAGGGTGATGGCTCCTGATGAGAGCCATCACCCTTGCAATCACCTGGGAAGGGTTTCCTTGGCAATCACAGCAGTCCTTAAGGAGTCAGATCCAAATGCATAAGTCAATGAGAGGTTACCACAGGTATGCTCCTGTACTGTGATGTAGGCAGTATAGGCTCTTCTTCTGTGGATGGTGGTATATTCTCTTACAATTTCTATCTGTTCCTTTAGTTACTATCAAGGGAGTTGGGAGGTTTTTGCAACTTTAAAAGCCCATGACTTTACATTTGGAAACGAGCTTGTGAAGCGTTGCCAAATGAATAGCAAAGGGCCACACCCAGCAGCAAAATCATCTGCCCAAAATGTTAACTGAGCCCTGCAAGAAGATGCAAAACTTGGTTCTGTCCTAGGGCACAGGGATCAGCATGGGGAGGAAGAGCAAGGTATCTGATTCTCACTGAGGGCACAAGTCCAGAAAGAAGCCTTGGGGAAGTTTTCATCTTTCAGAGATTGAAAATAAAAAAAAAATACAATACAATAACTGTTGAATAAAACTCAGTGTTCAAATTTCAACCCTCATTGTGTATACCTTCAGTTTTCAGGTGAGATATTTATGCTAAAGGTTTCCCTTTGTATCCTTTCTCCTCTAAGAAATCCTAGTCTAAAGGTGGAGAAGCTCTGTAATGTGTTTTGTACAGGTTTTGCTTCACCTTCTTCATTCTTTTCATTTTTTTCCTTTCCCCATTTCTCTTCTTTGTAGTGCTGCAACATTTTTAATGCATCTAAAACTGAAAAGCTTCTCAAGCCAAGACATACACTTAATGAAAAAAGAAAAACAAAATATTGAAGGAAAATATTCTAAAAATTACCCCGTGCTGCTCAGTAGACTGGAAGTTTAGAGAGTAAAGGCAAGCTTTAAGCATTTAAAGTGAGTTTAAGATCCTAATCCCTGAACTATAAAAACACTGTATTTTAAAATACAGTTGATATAAAGAAGGAGAAGCCTGTGGGCCCTTTTATACAACTAAAGCAAGTCATGAATGCATTCTGCAGAATCAGGATATAAACATTTTCTTTCATTTATATCAACACACAAAGTCTGAGGGTGCATTGCCCTCTCTTGCTTTCACATACAGATACATTTAATTTCATTGCAAAGGTGATACATTTGATATTTACAAACTAAAATGAGAATTTGCCCCCATCCTTTTTTCAGTTGCATTTAACTTTCTTAAGCCTTGCTGTACACACTGAAATCATACATGCAAAGACCTAGAAATGCTGTTTTGACAGTTTTCCCTAATGGAGTCTAATCTGAAAAAGTGGGTTGGTCATAGGAAAGAAGCTCTAGAAACTAAAACAGGGTTTGATGAGCACCTGTAACTGAAACATAGCTGATTCAGTGCTTCAGTTGTGAGGATTGTAGTTAAACCTACATATTCTGACTTTCCATGTCAAATTGTGTTAAAGTCAATTCCGTACATGTCCTACTTGCTGACTAAATGCTTATACCTTTAAGAATAATGATCATGCTTGAGCACAAACCACCCTCTTTTTTTTTTTTTTAATTTTAAAGTGACATTCATTCAAAATATTTTAAAATCCATTTTGAGGAACACTGAGGTTTTTCAGATCACATATTAAACACAGCAAAGAACCGGCTGCTCACCTTCAAGGAAAAATGTGCAGAGAGGTCTGCCTGAGAGAAATGGTTAAGAGGTATTTTTGTGAGGAAAAAAACCTGCCTGAATGCCTTCTGCTTGCTGTTTTTAGGAAAAGGGCAGCAATAAGAGATTTCCAAGGTAGTTTCTTAGGAGAAAGGAAGAAAATCCTTCAAATCTGCTTCCTTTGAGACAAATCAGTTTGTCCTTTTTAACATAAGCTGAGAGCGTGAATTAAATCCCAGACTTTGACTAAAACTTTATTCACTGTTAAAGGTTCAACTCTTTCTCACATATATTTTTTCTGTTTTTATTTAGTAAAGCCCTTTTTCCTTGTCCAAACACCTATTGAAACTTTGACTTTGTCTCTTTTCAGACAACGAATGTCCACAATCAGCAATAACTTATTTTATATGTATCGAGCCATGAAAGCTTGTTTGCTGTGCAATGTTCTTTATATATGGAATTTTCCAGTGTAGCACAAATTCAAATTTGGTTTCTGGGATATCTTTCTGTCACTAAAGTTTCTGCCAGTTATCATGCAGATTTATCACAACTGTGCGTTTCTCAGAATCTTTACTTTTTTGCTGCTTGGAATGTCTCTGATGTCAAAATCACTGCAGCAGCTGCAAACTGTGTGAGCTCCTTAAGTTCCCTTCCACTTTAGTGCATTGACTGGGACAGATTTGGACCTCAAGGATGTGAAATTTTCCATGCTATTAAAAGACGATCGATAAGATAACAACATGCAGTTTTTATGTGTGCACAAGAAAGTTTTTGTAGAACTGATATATACAAAATTTTTTATGAGGAAAAAAAGTTTTGCGATCCCAGTGGCAACAGGACAGAGAACATCAAAACAAATGTGCCCTCAGTTCAGTCCTCTTTGACTCATATTACTCAGTAATTAGCTGAATGTTAATGTTGAACAATAGCATAACTTGACTTGCTGCATCCATGCCGGGATTATTTTTAAATTAATGAGAGATGGTTTGAATTAGAGAAACTGGATCTAGAATGGAGTTTAATAAGCAAAAAATGTTGGTAGGTTTAGCCAGGAGTTTGGTTTGGACTGTTACAGAGAGAGGCCACTTGTAAGTCCTGTTATTAAGGTCCTGATTTACTTTCCCAGAGACTGAAGAAGCTGCATTTGGAGCCAAAACCCACTCACTGTCCTGGAGAAGTTGCTGCCAGGGGCCCGAGTCTGCCTTCAGTCCTTATCCCAGGGGCCTCGTGAGAGGTTGTCAGCACTTGGGAGTCCCTAAACAAGTGGCAGTAGGTGGTGGGTGATAAGTTGTTTCACTCCAGCTCCTTCTCTGAGCTGAGGGACCTCACCTTCCCTCACACAGGGAATGGGTCACTCCTCAGGGGAAGGCAGGGCTTTGGAATTCTGCAGTTCTTCGTTCCTCAGGTTTCTGTGGTTCAACAGATTCTCTGCAAGGCACACAGTGACCGCAGTCTGGGTCAGTGTAATACCACAGTTTAGGTGCAACAAGCCTTGAAGGGTGAGGCAAAGAAACTGACCCAGAGATCACTGAGCAAAAGTCAGCTTTGAAAGTTTATCCATAGTTTTCAAAACCAGAAGATACTTCAGAAACAATGACAAAATACACATAAACCCTGAAACACAAAAGCTCATTTTAAAAAGCTTTTTGTATTTTTCAGAACAATTTGCACTAAAATAGCAACTCTTAAAAAAAAAAAAGTTATTTTTAACTTGCTTTTCAATCTGCTATTTTCAGTCTCTGTAATTCTGGTGATCTCAGCAAATAAACATTTACTGTGCTCTGTTTGCTTCTTTTTTTATTCAGCTTTTTCTTCCTACTCCCTCAGATTAACTTGTAGAATGGAGAATATAAATGTCACCTGAATACTTCTGTACCAGATTAATTCAAACTGCCCCATTGGCAGATTGCACTAACCTGGCTGACAGTGCACTCAAATGGAGGAGTCCTCACTGCCTTCTGCAGATTTTGCTGGGAAAATAGTCATTGGTAGCAGGAGACAGGAACATCTCCAGCCATCACAACTGTTTGCTGATAGATGGGTGTCTGTGGCCTCTGAATCATGGGGAAGGAATTAATTATGGAGAGAGTTTATGGTGAGGAAAGGACCCAATGTCTGTGCTGTGGGACTCTGGGAAGCTTGATTTCCCAACTGCTAGAAGAGTTACTGCAGAACTCTTCATTTTTTAGGTAGTCATCAATGAAACTGAATTCCCCCTCATCTGCCACATGGTGCTACAAGCCAAACCTGTAAGATTCAGGGGTTTTCTCTGGATGAGTTGCTGAGAGATTTCTCCCTTATGAATCACATTTTATTTGGACTTTCATAATTGCCAGCAATTTGAATTTTCTCCCCTACAACTTCTTCTGTGAAGACTAATCAACACAGTGAAATTATTTGTTTGTAGTACATTAGTTATTTGTGAGGTTTGTTCTTGCTTACACATCTGCATGCTGTGGGTGATTCCAAGACAGACACAGTAAAATTTTTAAATTTAATGAAGCACCAGTATTTCATTTAAGCTGGTTACCTAGCAAAGATGCAGGTTTTAAAGGTTAACACCTGTAAAATATCTCAGTTTGGTTTGAAACATTAAAAATAGCTATATCACATTCTCTTCCTTTCGTTCATGATCCAGTCTGTTGCTAAGAAACCCTTCCTCAGGTGGCTTTGAACCTTCTTAGCATTTTCATCTATAGCTATACTACCTTGTCAAGCCATAAGATACTGATGCTGCCTTGCTGGAATTTATGTTTCTTGCTGAAAGCAGTGAAACCATTGTGCAGATAAGATGCTAATTCATTGGTGTTTCAAAGCATTATTCTTTCCTCTTCAATATTTCTTGTCTCATGTCTTTTTAAGTGTATCATTTAAGGTGCTATGTAGCAAAAAAGTGTGCACAAGACAGAGGCAACCATGAAATGCTTCAATTTTTTCTGGACCCTCCCTTTTTGTGGCTTGGGCTTGTGCCATAAACAAATAAGCCTCTTCATATCCTCAGATGTGTACCTTCCATCGAGCTCTCTGTAGACTTCAACATGACAGTCTATTTCCTTGCTGCAAACCAAAATGTTTGGTGGAGGGGTTTTTCCTCCTTTTTTTTCATACTTCAAATAAAGCATGTTTCGGGATAGTGGCAGTGACACAAATTGCAACCAGACTGTCAGAGGGGATGGTTTCCTTTAAATATCATTTCACGGAATTTAAGTTCAACGCATTCAAACTGGTAGCTGTTGATTGACAGCCTCAGAAATAGGTTATGCTGAACACTGCATTCTTAACTGCACATGGAATACTACATAAAAGTAACCTATATACATATACATGTGCATTTAAGTGAATGTATAGAATGTTTATTTATTCAGAAAGCACATCCATAGCGTGTGTAATGCCATCATCGCTTTAATCATTGCTTTTTTATCAATTTTAACATCTGAAAAACATTGTAAAGTTAAGCACATATTGAACTAGAAATAACTCCGAGGGAATATTTATGGATTGTCAAGTTAGAGTTTGTTTTTCAAATTAGTGAACTTCAAATCAGTTCCAAAAGAAAGCAGTCATGGAGGGAAAGCTCTCCACTAGGAAAAATTTAGTCACAGGAACTGGATGATAATTTCAGAGGAAAAATAAATCTGACCATTATACTATGAAGTTGCCTTATTAACTGTCTTTGTGCTCTGAGATTTTCTTTTCTCTTCCTTCATTGTCCCAATAGATGTCTTTTCCTCTAGTTCCTTTAAAGTTTTATACTGTTTATATTGCCATATTTCTGATTGAAGCATATGCTCATCTAAAGCTACCTGAGGAATAGCATTTGTATGTTTTGCATTTGTTAATATTGGGTCATACCCTCACCAAGTGGAAAATGCCACAGCTTCTTTGACTTCAAGAGAACTGTGCCAGGTGATGATTTTTTTTCATTGTTTCTTTCACCTGGACTTTGAGTACTTCTGAAAAACATACAAATTTCTGAATGTGGTTTTCAAAAGTACAACGGAATCAATATTTTTTTAAAACATGTAAGTTTCTGAATATGCCAAAGAAATCTCAGAGCAGTAAACCCTAATATTTACTGCTCCTGCAAACTGCAAGTAATACAACTTTCCTGTGCAACGTGATAGTTCTTTGTCTGAAAGGTTGAGGCAGGCTTGGAAATGTGCTTGTCTTGCCATATTGTGTTTTTATTTTCAGAGCACTAATGTGGACAAAGAAAATAAAGAAAACTGTAGAACAAAGTTAGCTTGGATTTCCTGTGACCTTGGGGTATTTGGTGAAAATGTCTGTGATTTAAAAATTGAATAACAGACAAATAATTTGAGGTTGCTCTTATAGCTATATTTAATAGTAGGAAAAGGTCAAAACTTTATGAAGTTTAGCCATGAAAGTCTCACTTCATTTGCCAAAAAAACTGTTGCCAAAGGTAACTCAGTATCTACAAACATTCAAATTAAAAGATAGATGAAGTTTTAAAATTCCAAGATTTCCTCTTGGGTGAATAGATAAAGAATACTGTTTAAAGGATGGGAATGTCACTTAATTTGAGCAATGGGTTGAAGAACTAACTTCAACCAGAAAGACTGTATCTGAAACCAAACTTTGCAAGAAGTTTCTGGATATTGTGGCTCAGCTAATTATTTAGAGACACTTCTGTCATGAAAGTTAAATCCAAATGAATGATGTCCCAAAGCTTTTGAGAGGAAGAGAAAGAAAGATGGAAGTGGAGCAGAATCTGACTCAGCTTTTTGTATTTTCTCTACCAATCAAGCATTTTTGATAGAGTCAACAGTTCCTCTGTCACATTCTATAGAGGTTTTCTATTAAAAGAAAAACATTTAGCAAATACTTTTATTCTTTAGCAGGGAGGAAATGTTTTACCGTGCTCTCCAGCTATTGCTTCTTTTTGCTGAAGTATGTGTTAACATTATACTCTGCTTGATTATCTATTCACCATTTCTCAATAGGGTTTTCTATCTAAGACACAAACATGGTTGATGCAGGAACACACATTAGGACATGACCTGGCCCAACCCCCTGGTCAGAACAGGGTCAGCCAGAACAGGTTACTCAGGGACGTGTCCAGTCAACTTTAGAATATCTTCAGGGATGGAGACTCCACAGCCCCTCTGGGCAACCTCTACTAGTGTTTAACCACCCTTGTGTCAAGTCTGGCTGAGATGGAGCCAAGTTTCCCCACAGCAGCCCTCACAGTGCTTTGCATTAGCAGCTACAAAGGTGCTGAGAACCTACCAGGGTTTTTGTTCAGCATCAAGGCCATCTTGTGTGTCCAGCATTACACACACATCCCATTAGTCTGGGGGTGGGCAAGATCTTGAGAGGGCACAGGGCCAGGACAGATGACCCAAGCCAACCAAGGGGATATTCCATATCCTATGATGACTTCCCAGCAAACAAAAGTTAAGAGAAAGGAGGAACAGGACAGAGGGGGGATTGCACCTGTTCTTATATTTTTCTTTGGGAGTAACAACAATGCTTACTGAGGCCCTACTTCCCAGGCAGTGCCTGGACATCGCCTGCCAATGGGAAGTAGAGAATAAATCTTTTGTTTGCATTTGCTTCCATGTGACCTTTACTTTTACTTTGTTAAACTACCTTTCTCTTGACTGACGAGTTCTTTTTCATCTTATTTTCTTCCCCCAATCCTGCTGAGGAGGGCAATGATAGAGTTGATCTGATATCCCACCAAGGTCAACTCACTACATACCCCCCTTGTAAAAGTGTTTTCTTTAGTTTTCTGTATTTCAATTTGGGCCAATTGTCTCTTCTCATGGAAGCCTAATGACAGGACAAGATTCTGGCTCCATCTTCATTGCTCCACCCATCAGTTATTTATACATATTGATCAGATATCCACTGAGCCTTCTCTGCTCCAGGTTGGAGAGTCCCAGCTCTCTCTAAATTCGTTCTGACTCCTCCCAATCACCTTCTTGACTTTCATATGTTTAGAAATGGTTTCCAGTGTTGTGTGCCCCCACCACCACCTTCGTAGGAATCAAGGTGATGCTGACCAGCCTGTAGTTTTCTGAATGCTCCATCAACCTCTCCTTGAAAACAGGGATGTCATTTGCTTTTTTCCAGTCCTCAGGAACTTTCCTCAGCTGCCACAAGTTGATTGACAGTGGTCTCACAGTGACATGGACCATTTCCCTTAACAGTCACGAGGTGCATCCCATCTAGTCTCAGGGAACTGTGTACATCCAGGTTGTTTACATGTTCCCTAACCTGATCCTCCTCCAAAGGTAAGTCTGTCTTGGTCCAGAATTCCATCAGATCTCAGGGGCCTGGAATTTCTGACAGCAAATTTTACCTGTAGAGACTGAGGTGAAGAAGGCATTGAGCACCTCAGCCTTTTTCTTGTTCTCTATCACCCCATTCCCTGCCCCATTCAGCAGTGACTCCACGGTTTCCCTGGTCTTCCTTTTGTTGTTGAAGTATCTGAGGAAGCCCTTCTCATTGCCATCCATGTTCCTTGCCAGATTCTAATCCGGGTGGGTTATGAGTTTAATAAACCCATCCTGGAGAGGTCTGACAGTGTCTCTATGTTCCTCCCAGGTCACCTGACCTTGTTTCCAGCTCTTAATCCTTCCTTTTTATGTTTGGATCTTGTCAGCAGTTCCTTGCTCATCCCTACAGGCCTCCTGCCACTTTTGCTTGGCTTCCTCCTGCATATGTAGATGGATCATCCGTGGTTGGAGAAGGTGATACTTGGAAATCAAAAATTTCTTCTTCTCCCCTCTTCTCCAGGTATGCTTTGAAGTCAAACCCTCAACAAATCAGTGTCTAGTCTCCTGCAATACAGGCTTGCAATGCTAATTTTTGTCATGATCCCTCCTCTTAGGATCCTAAACTTGGGCATCTCACGGTCACCAAAGATGAAATTGCATCTATGAGAAACCACTACCCTCTGATTAAATGAGAAAGTAGGACCTAAATCTGACCTATCTGTGTGACAGAACATGTTTAAGTTTTTTGGAAAGAATTGTAATGGGAGATCTGGTCTTTTAAAACTATGAGAATTAATCCTTCAGGGCCAACATTATAATGTTTTCGGAATTTGTTTTTTATAAATTATTTCAGGGCAGGAGGTGAGGTTGAATGGGGAGGAAAAGGTTTCAGAGAAGTCATAGGGGAGCAGTAACAAATCTGGGTGTCCAGAGGCCAAACCACAGACCAGGTCATGTGTGAGCCAGCTCTGTGTTCTCTGCAGTCCTCAAAGGGAAGAAATGATCCCCATTTCAGGTACTTCCCACCCATTCTCTCACTGAGTCCACAAAAGCCAGATTCTCAAGGAGTGTAACAGGAGAGCACAGGACTAGGACAAGTAGGGAAACAGAGACCTCTGCAGTCTTGCCTTTTCCCAGACTGAGAGAGGTCAAGTAAGATGCAGACACTGACAGGTCTGTACTGAACTTTCTGTTATTTTATTTCACTTTTTTAGCAGTTTAGAGACAGAACCATCTGCAGAATACCTGAACTAATTTTGATGGAGATTTGGTTAAAAACAGAATTGCTTTTCTAAAAAGATGGACTGTAGGAGGGGTACAGGTTACTTTCTATTTACATGCTATTGAAAATTTCTTGGTATGGAGTGCTACAGTAATTCATTTATAGCCTTAAGAATTTATGTTAAAATACTTCCTTGGTTTTGGTTTATGTAGCAGGTTCTTTATAACACATTGACAAGTAATTTTCCACTTAGAATAAGAGTTGTATTTCAAATCAGAAAGACACTCGAGAACAGAAAGCAAAATTGTGAGTGGGGCATATAAAAATGATGCTAAAACTAACAGTTCCAATGCAGAAAAAAAAAAAATACTAGGGGATTTTTCAAGAAGATTTTGCAAAGAGATAGGTCCATTGTAAACTTGTTTTGATTTGTTTTTATAGTACTGTTGCCAAAAACAACATCAAAAAGTGCTGGAAAGGCCTTGTTAAATCAATTTAGCCCATTCCTCAAATCCCTGCCAGTGCAGGATTATTCCCCAGAGTGCACACTCCACTGTCTTGTCCAAGCTTAACTGCACATGACTCAAGCAATGGGTTTCCACTACCTCTCTTGGGAGATATTTCTACAGTATAATAGACCTCATTATTAGGAAATTTTACTAACTGTTCCTTCAGTCAGTTTTAATCCATTAATCTTACTGACATGCTACTGGATCACCATAACCAGCACATCTTTCCTGCTGGTTTTCTACTCTTCAGATATTTGTAGATGACCAGAGCACCCTCTCTTTCCTGCTAGTCATCACTGAGCTTAGGGAACCTACCAGGATTTAGAACCTTTTCTTTTTCACTATTCTGTACAGGAGAGTTTCTGCAGTTATTGTCATTGCTTTGCCAGTTTGTCGACTTTGATATCCCAGTTCTTTTCCTTCTCATTTCTATTCTTGTCTCATTTCACCTGCAAGGGACCAGTATCAGATTTCAATTACAGCAACGAGTATTTCTGATTAGTTCAGTCAACTTTTCTCGTTCCTGTTGAAGAGGGCTGTTAAGACATATATAATATGTTCTAGAAGACTGAGACAGGTTGGCATTTCGCTTGCAAAATGTTCTAACCGTTGGTAGAAATAAGGGTTATTATTAAAAATAAAATGTCATTTAATATTTTACATTTCATGATGTCACATTTCAAGTGCCATTAATTATTTTCTGTTGCAGGACACCATGAATTAAACTATGAATAAAAACTTCTTTCTACCTGGATCTAAAATGTTCCCTCATCACTTAATTTTTGGGTTACAGTGCTTAGCCAGTCCCACACAGGGACTCTTCTGTGGGTTTTGTCAGGCTTGGAGGGGTAGGAAGAGACCATAACAACTCAGCAATAATTTGTTTCTTTTCTGGTTTATAATGTGCTGCAACAGAATACTCTCAGGAGACATGTTCAGTGACCTGTTCATTAAAGGATGGTTCAGGTTTTCTCAGACATTTGTTTGTCCAAAAGCCTTTTGTATATTCCAAAAATGAACCTGGCTCAGTTTAGGATTCAGCAACCAATTTAAGCACGGCAGAGAATGTGCATGGCTTACATTTTCATAGATTTTTCTCATTCATCCCTTAGAAAACATATATATGTGATGTGTCTCATTGAATCTGTTCTCTCACTTTTGTTTCAACCATCATCTTGACATCCACTGCAACTCTCATGTGAAAGGCATTTTGTTTCTTTGTAAAAATCTGTAAAATTATATCTTGAGTTTAAACTATGTTTGGTTTGGGGGTTCTTATGTGTAAAAAGTAATAACAGAATTTATGCAACTTTCACATATATAATGGATCATATAATTACATGAGTTGTTAATCCATTACTGAAATTAAAAAATGTGGTGTTTTTGCTTTTAATTGAGAAAAATATGGAAAGATAGAGCCTTATTTTCTACATATGCTGTGCTGTGTTAATCAAATGGTCTAGTGGAAGATGTCTCTGTCCATGGCGGGGGGTTTGGAACTAAATGATATTTAAGGTCCTTCCAACCCAGGCCATTCTGTGAGTCTATGAAGTGGACAATTTCTAATGCTTACAGGGCTTTTTCTTCTTTTTTTTTTTTTTTTTTTTTTTTTTTTTTTTTTTTTTTTTTTTTTTGTGTAGAGGGCTGCACTGAAAAGAGAGGAGCCAAGCAAAGGAGAAATGATTATATTCTTCTCGGTAATGCAATGAAATAACACTTGGATGACAGCATTTGGGTGGACAATGCAATCAATACTGTTTCATGTAATACCTGAAAACTTTGCCATGTGGTGGTCACCAGCAAACATCAAGAGTCATTGAGAAGGGAAACCTGCTCAGTTATCTGACTTGTGGACTATGATTTGCAATCTATAGAGACAATGTTTTCCGTATACTACACCTTCCTTTTGTTTCTGGCAACTACCTGACATTTCATAAGCGTTAAAGCCCCATGAACTTCATGTGTATCTCTTCCTTGTGAGGACCTGCAAAGGAGAACAGCATGATCATGAACAGGAGATGACCTGATAACAGGGGGTGTGAAGCTCTTTCGCTATTGAATTATGAGACTTAGTCTGAAAAACATTGAAAGGATATTTTCTAGTCCTTTCTCTCGCAACAAATATTTGCCATGTTCATGTGCTTATTCTTAAATAATTCAACCAGGGGAACTTTTAACAGTTCTCTTGAAGGATTTTCTATAATGCAGTAAATTTAAGGTTCTCATTTTTAATTTTATCCCGTTTTAATTTACAAATAACTTTTGAAGTCCTCATTACTTCATTTTCTCCTTCATCTTCTGTTATTATTTAAATGTGTTTTGTTGACTTTTTTTATTCCTTGTCCTACCCCATTCTCATTTCCTAACTCTGTAGGTTCATGACATACAGAGCACACAACCCTGCTACTTCTCAGTACTAATTCTGGACCTTTTTACCCTCCAAGGACCCTGTGGAGCTCAGAAGGGGTTTCTGGAGGAATGAAGATTAATTCACAAGGATACAGCTGCAGGCTCAGAACCTTGACTGTAAGATTTTTTGAGGTAATGTCTATGTCTTTTTTTTAATTACAGTATTAAGCAACACACAGTGCTTTATAAACATGAAAAAGTATTGTGAATCTTTAATCAGAACTGTTAATCACAGCTTTTAAATGTGTTTATACAGAAACACTAGGCCACTTTCAACAGCGTTTTAAATCTCTTGCACCCTCACTGGTTTTAATAGAAATAGGAGAGAATAGGGTAAGAATAAAACAGATTGGAATTTGTGTCCAGAGAAAAAAATTCAGGTCTGGCATTTGAGACTACCACTAAAAAACACCAGTTCCGTTAAGACTGACAAATTTGCTGAAGATTTGCCTTGTAAAATCTACAAAGAGGAAGAGATGGTAGAAATATAAGCAGTTTTTCACAGTTGTCAGTCTCAAAAGCAGTATCACTTACACAGCCTCTGAGAGATGTGTCAAAGTGAAGAAGAGGTGAAAGAAGAGCATCCATGGTTTGACAAAATACTTGACTAATCAAGTCAAAGATGGAAGCAATTTCAATTGCTGCTTGTTATTATGATATATATGATTTCCCTGGATGCTAAAGATCCAGAGTGGGTCCTATTTTTATTAGTCACTCTGTAAACTTTTAGAAAGACACTGAAAGGATAAACTTCACCAACTGTATATAATTGCTGGACAGGAAAAAATATGTCCCTGGAGTATTTGCAGTCTTGTTACGTGATTACCTGGGCTGCAGTACATTCATTTTGATAACTTGGACTCAGTGAATCTTCTTAAATCTACTTTTTACTCTATTAAGTCCACAGATTTCCTTAATGTTTGCCACTTCCATTAACCTCACGACAACAGATGAGCTGACTCTCTTCCTATGGATTTACATGGATTGGTATCACTCTTTTCACCTCCTGTAACTAAGTATAATTGGAGAATTACCATCTCCAATGTCATAACAATTTGCAACCAACTATGATCTTTATTTTATTCTCCTTATCACTTATTCTGAATTATCCTGCCCTCTCCTCTCCCCAGATTTTAAAAAAGGCTCTCATAAAAGAGGTAAGATACTGGAATATGTAGCTCCCAGAACTTTAAAACAGTTGATTGGAGTGTTATTATCTTGTGGAGATATGTGGGTTATGTGGAAGGAAATTATCTTGGGATCTAAATCCTGGTGTACATACTATTTTAAGGAAGTTATGAATGATAAAGGGTCACAGTATTTGATCTATTTAAGGAAAAGCAGTAGTGGTTTCACTTCAGTTTCATTATCTCTAATTTCTTATGCAAGGAAGCATAGTTTTACCTAACATTTGAAGGTTTTAAAATTATTTTTCTCATGTAATTGGTCACCTCTATTTTTGTCCCACTGCTAGGTTTGGATTACTTTATCTGACACAAACACTTACAGTCCAGCTCTGCCTTCAGACAGACAGGTACAATTCCCAGTGAAGTCAGTCAGGAGCTGCTTTTGGATATTTGAGAGAGATTTTGGGGCCTTTAGCCTTAATTCAAACAAATATGTCATAAATAATTTTTAAATTACATTAGCAAAGAACTGGCATTTTCCCAGTGCAGTTGATTCTGTTCTGTATCTATTACTAATTTTTTCAGGAAATGTTTACAACTGGAGTCACATATCATATCTGATTAGCTGAACTGTAACCATGAAAGAAAACTAGCTTGGAATTAGGTAGCAGAGACTGAAAATGCCTTTAGGAATCCAATCAAATTTATACCCTAGTATGTGGAGAGAAATTTAGCTTTAAAATTTGTGCCACACATAATAAATCCAATTAAATTTTCAAAGACTCCTTTGTTTAGCATGGGGTTTAAATATAGCATAACCTATTTCTTCCTCTATCTAAAAAAAAAAAAAAAAACAAACGTAAATTATTCATGTTACCTGTATACAGTGACCTGCAGATGAACCTTCTCAAACCACAAATGACCTGCTACAGCACAAGTTCATTTCTAGGCTGTGTGCAGTGTCTAAATTAATCTTTCAGAGCCATAATTACAGGTGATGATACATTTAGTTTGGCTGCAGCAGATGATGTATTGGTAAATACGACATCCTGATCAGTCTGAGGGAAATCCTTAAACTTGAACTTTCTGACATTAGAGAATCAAAAGCCCTAAAAGTAATGTTTGTATTCCTTGGAACAGATTCTCAGAGCAATTCTGTTGTGTTCACCTCTGGTGTGTAGGATCTATTTTAGTTACTCTCATAAGATTCTTCTGTTTTTCATAGCATACGATACTAATATATTCCCAGAGGTTCAAATAATTTTCTCCTACTTGTCACTTAACTTCTTAAAAGACATTTCTCCTTTATAATTTAAATGCTTGAATTTTCACAAGCTCAGTTCCTGAGAAAAAATAAAATCCCTCCCATGTTTGTTTACTCTATGGGACAAAAAGAAGATTGGTTGATTCCCTTTTATTGACTTTAATATATGTGAAAAAAACTCATAGGAAGATGAAATTGATAAAACTCTGGATCTTTGTTGACTGACTGGAGGCTTCTGGAGGAGTGATAATACCACCGAACTTAGATCTCATTGGTCGTGTTGCAGTTGCATTCAGAAAAAACTCCAAATTATTTTGATTTAATGACAAAAACCTAAGTCGGATTGTATAAAATTGAAAATTGTCTACTGTAACTTACTGATTTTACTCTTGCAACCATTTACCTTATTCCTAATTCAATCATTTAATATGATGTGGACCCCCTTCACACTGCCTCAGTGGCAGCCACGTTCAAGGCTATGAGTAGGACTGTGTTCACGTCCCCATTTCCTCAGTTTCCAATCTATTGCAGCAAAATTTGTCAGCATATATGAATCTCTCCCTCTCATCTTCCTCTTCACTGTAAAGCTTTAGCTTCAATTTTAAACAAATCATCCTTTAATTTCCCCATACAGAGCCTGGAAACTAAACACATCTAGTTATGCCACGTTATTTTAGGGAAGTCTTTATAATATGTTGATGGAATGGGTGTAATAATTCCTACACAGGCTTTAAAGGCATTGTCATCTTACTCTTCACATCTTTTGATAGTTCTGGAGGAAACAGAACTGCAGATTATTTGTACTACCTGTGGTATTATGATACATGGTTAGTAACAGGAGGAATCTTCACTTTCAGCTGCTAAAGTACCAACTTTTCCAAGTTGCTGCATTTTCATTTTAAGCATGCAGGGAACCACATTTGGAAAAGGTCACAATTTGGAGAAGAATTGATCTGCAAGGTAGTCCTTTCGTTAAGTATAGAGCAGCATAATAAGGCTTGCATTTTATATGCTAAATGCTAAACATTTTTATTCTGCACTTCGCCTTGCTTCTGCTATAGTAATGAGGGAACTCTATAGTCTGCACCACCATCTTCAACTAGCAGTAGGATAACTGGCTGTTTTACAGCTCAACACTCAAAAGCTTTGCTGTTGACTTCTACGCCTTTTCAGTTATCCCATCATGCCTAGGACACTTGAACATGCAAATCTATAACTTCTTATTTGTCAGCTTACTCTGAGTAGTCCCCAGATAACCATCTTGTCTGGAAACTATGTGTCTTATTATAAGATATCAAATTTTAGTGGGTAATATTTTTTTTGAAACCTTAAAATATGAAAGCATTATACTCACTTAGAACACCACTGGTCTGTTTCTTCTCATGGTATTGTTAGAGAACACTGGTCACAGGACAGCTTAACCAGAAATCTACCTACCTACTTGCACTCATGGTATCTCTGTCCTGCCGGTATCCAGCTGACTACCATCACAGACTCATGGAATCATTTAATGGTTTGCATTGGAGGGGACTTTAAAGATCATGTAGTTCCAATCCCACTTCCAGGGCAGGGACACATTCCAGCAGACCAGATTGATCAGAGCTCCATCCAACCTGCTTTGAACACTTCCAGAGATGGGGCAGAAACTACTTCCTTGGAAACCTGTGCCAGGGCCTCACCACCCTCACAGGGAAGAATTTCTTCCTAATGTCTAATCTAAACCCACTCTCTGTTAGTTTGCAGCCATTCCCCCTTGTCCTGTCACTACAGGCCCTTGCAAAAAGTCCCTCCATTTTCCTGGTAGGCTCCCTTCAAGTACTGGAAGGCTGCAAATATGTCATCCCCAGGCCTTCTCTTTTCCAGGTCGAACAATCTCAGTTGTCTCAGCCTTTCCTCATAGCAGAGGTGCTCCAGCCCTCTCATCAACTTGGTGGCCTCCTCTGGACTCCCTCCAACAGCTCCATGTCTTCCTGTGCTGGGGACCCCAGATCTGGAGGCAGCACTGCAGGTGGGGTCTCAGCAGAGCAGAGCAGAGGGGCAGAATCCCCTCCCTCCCCTGCTGCCCACTGCTCCCCTGCTCCCCTGCTGCTTTGGATGCAGCCCAGGACACGGGGGGTTTCTGGACTCCCAGTACTGGGTCATGTCCAGCCTCTCACCCACCAGCACCCCCAAGTTCTTCTCAGCAGGGCTGCTCTGGATCTATTCATCCCCCAGCCTGGATTGGTACCAGAGTTGCCTTGAACCAGGTGCAGCACCAGCACTTGGTCTTGTTAGACCCCATGAGATTCCCATGGGCACATTTCTTGAGCTTGTCCAGGTCCCTCTGTGAGGCATTCCATCCTTCAAATGTGAAGTAATGCTGCATTTCAGTACTGCTATGTAGAATTGATTTTTTTTTTTTTAATCTCATTAGGAGACATGACTAGATTCCCTTCCCTACCCTTTGTAGTCCATGAGCTGCCTAAGTTGATCAGATCACATGGAAAAAGTACGTACGATTAAATTCCTTAAACAGTGGAGAGTGACCGACAACTGAAAGGAATTGAATTGATCAATCCATCAGAAGGTAAGAGACAAATTCTTCTGTCTTGTGTGTCTTCCTTTTTCCCCTGAATATTAATATGTTTAAATGGCAGGAAAAACAGTGTAGAAAGGATAAGAATCAACCCATGCATCAAAACAAAACAACCAGGGTAACTATAGGTTTCTGGGATCTGGCAAAAGATCCAAGAGTTTCTAAAGGCTTCTAGAGTCTGAACGGATGACTGGAGGATTTTTTACTAATATGTTTGGAAAAGACTCAAGTCACATAGGTGGCCCAATGAGTGTGAGCCATATTGAGTACATTATGAATCCTTATGCTCAATCTCAGTTGTTTCTTTTATCCTGTGTGTTTTGGGGATCTAACAAACGGTGCAGATTGACTGTGGCTTGAGAATTCTGCAGGACTGTCTCAGTCTGCCATTAAAGAAGCCAACCGAATGAAGGTCGGGCATTTTTGGCAAGTGGTAAGATATTTGCTAACTATTTTGCTTGGGCAGTTAATTAGCATCAAAGCACAGCTTATTTAGCAGAATTGTCAATAGTAGGGTGACTGTCCTTATCATAAGACATTTGCATGGCTCATATATCATTTGGTCATACGACATACAAAGGAGTGGCTTGTAGATTTTATCCATACTGATGGGATGCCAAGGTATGCAAAAAAAAAGTTATGGTAGCTCTCTGGATCCTTAGTATTAGGTTTCAAAAACCACAGGCAATTCAAACAGTCCTCTGAGAGCAGAGGATTTTTTTTTTCCCCCTTAAGATATCTATTACATTTTGGGTTTGTGTAGCTGTGTAGCTGCCAAAGGAACTATAAAATGTAGCCAAAGGACCTAGTAAGTCAAAAATATCATGTAAGTGCTGTCACAACTCACTTTAATTTGTTGTATAAAGTGCAAGTGGTGACTTATTCTACCATTGGAAACTCTCACTTAAGATCTCAAAATTTAGAACTATGTCTTTCCAAAGCCATCAGCACTTGACCCAAGACCTCTCCATTAAGAAAAGTCAAACAGAGTGGCAGACCTGAGCTACCCTCCTTGGATATCATAAGTCAGGACCCTCAGGTCTGTTAGACATCCAGGTGCCTCCATTGCAGAAGTGCCAAGCAGCCCTCCATGACAAACTTTGGGCCAGGATCCAGCAGAGGGTTTTGATTTAGAAATTTGATTTAGAGCCCACAAGAAAGATGGAAAAAGACTATTTACAAGAGCATGTAGTGACAGGATGAGGGGGAATACCTTCAGGCTGACAGAGAGTGGCTTTAGGACATTAGGAAGAAATTGTTCCCTGTGAGGGTGGTGAGGCACTGGAACAGGTTGCCCGGAGAAGTTCTAGATGCCCCATCCCTGGCAGTGTTCGAGGCCAGGTTGGATGGAGCTCTGAGCAAACTGGTCTAGTGGAAGATGTCCCTGCCCATGGAAGGGGTGTTAGAACCAGATGATCTTTAATGTCCCTTCCAATCCAGGCCATTCCATGATTCCATGAAATTAGAAGTTGAGCAGAAGTCAGCGCTGGCCACTGACAGTCCTACCTTTCAAGTGCTGCTCAGGGAGGGCCACACAGTTGCCTAGCCAAAACTGCAGCTGTTGAAATGCTGTAGATCCTTGACCTTGGACCAACAGAGCTGCTCTGGAGTTCCTTGAGGAGCTGATCCTACCGGGAGGTGAAACTGTAATACAAAGGAACCGGTAGTTACAAAAAAAAAGGAGATTACTACCAGAACACCTATTGATGAAATACTGTTACAGGGATGCTGGCGGCATTTGAAAAGTATTCCCGGTTGTGTTTTTAATAACACTGGCCTACAGAATGAGAATGTGTACTCTGCTGAGCTGTAATAACACTGAGGAATGTCCTAGACCACAAACTGAGCATCGTAAAACTGTTGTTTTCACATTTTCCTAGTAAAATGCCATGGCATTGTAAATCTGTTTTTATTTTATTTGTAATGGCAGAACTGTGTTTATCATAAAATCAAACCCTCTTTCAAACTGTAGGCCGTAGGACAGTGATATAATTCACCCTGTTCAGGATCCTGGTTTGCATCACTCCAGTCCAAACCAAAAATTGCAATATGCTACTTAAAATCCCATACTTTCAAAACACACCATAACATGCAGCACACATTCAGGTCTGTGCTGACACTGCAGTTTGTGGTAAGGTAATCAAAAATGTATAAAGCAGTTAAATGACAGTATCTGGAGTAAAGCACGACTATCTGGAATACTTGTGACAGGGGCCAGGTGTGAAATGGCAAACAGAACTGATAAGTCACAGTATAATTAAATGTACTCAGGTTTCAGCTTATCGAAGCTTCCTTTCATCCAAAGTGCCAAACACTCAAGTACCTATTAATTAAATTTAAAATTATGCTTCATTTTACGAATCATGAGGTTGTAACAATTGAGTTCCTTGAAAAACAGGTCATTTCATTTTGTGATACAAGTATGTGTGAACACTGCATCTTTATAGTAATATAAATTTGTGTAAATTTGCAAGGAAGAAATTAATGTGATCAGATGTATAAGAGCAGTCTGTAATGGCTCAGTTGTATCAAAATTTCACTCTCAGGTAGAACATTCAGCAATAAAGCACACCAAATCAGAAAAGAGCTACAAACTCATTGTGAATTGCAACATAATGTTCATTTATAAATTATGACAAAGAAAGCTTATTAGAAGATAATGGAATTCACTGTCACATCCAAATAGAAAGTACCATGAAATAAACTATTATTTTCTCATTTTCTAGTCCTCCTGGTATGATGCCTGAAGTAAAAAGTGTAGACGTTTGTGGATATAATGTAAATTATGAATGGGGCATTCTGTAATTGTAACAAAATAGAGCCAAAAATGTCTGTATTAATAGACCATTTCGATCTGTGCACTTGATTTTTCACTTGAGAGGGCAGCAGTTTCATCTTATTCCACTTGAGAGGGCCGATCCCTTTATAATAAGTACCCACTCCACTGTGAGGCATTGAATACCAAGATCAAGCACACCCTCTTTATGGCTCTGTTGTTCCCTTCTGGGAACCACCTAAACCAATTTAAATGGAGAGGTGAAAGTGGGAGAATCATCCCAAGGGCAAGAGGAAAAGACCAAACACACTTGAGGAGATCAGAAAAGGAGCAAGCTTAACCAGCCTCTGAGCAGAGGCAGCCACTCATGTTTTCATCACCTTCCATTCATCTCGTACAACTCTGCCAGAAGGATGACACTGTGGGATTTTTTTTTTTAGAATAAGAGGAGCTCTGATGAGATTGCCTCAACCCATTTAAGAAAGCAAGCATACAAAATATGATTTAGGATACAAACTGAAACATGCTATGGATACAGAATTTATGATAAAACTACATTACAGCAACTCAATCTAAAAGAATCTATGCCCTTCCTTCGTATGAAAAATATATTGTACCAAACCCTCAGGGGAGTTGTGTTTTCAGAGCTCATTCCCTTTCTTAGAACTACACAAATCTACACCAGGTGAGGAACTTGCCTAATATCGATTGTCTTCATAACATTTCAGCAAGGGATTTAATTCAGGATTAAATGTGTATTTCCTCCCTTAATGCTTATATTGCATTCTCTGTGTGTTCTTAAAATATCTATATGCAATTGAAACAGAGGTTATGCATTGATCAATACTAGAAAGGGAAAAAAGTGAACAAATCTACTCAGACAAGGTCAATCAAGGTAGTAGATGCAGCTTTGAGTAATAAGGCATGTTTCAAGGGAGTTCAAAATGGTGAGAAAGGCTTCTGAACATTCATGACTTCTAAATGTCTGGGAATGCTTATTCCAAACCCCCTTGAAAATGGGGCATTTCATTATTGAAAGTCTCTAAGCATAGGATACAGTCAAAAAGGCAGACAGCCCTGGGTTGAAGAAGATTGCTATGGAATAAATTCAGAATTAGTTGTAAAGGAAAATGAAAATATGTCCTTCAAACTGTGTGTTTCCTTTTTTAAGTTTTTTTCAGTCTTTGTGTTATGAAAATATCCAGAGGACATTTCAAAAGGGCACTAGGATGTCAAGGATGATGCTCTGTTTTCTGGTATGCAGTCCTGTGAGGAGCAGGGAGTTGGACTTGATGATTCTTACAGGTCCATATCCATTCAAGATAGTTATGATTCTACAGTGCTTCATCTCACATGTGTTCTTGGATGTATTGGTGACATCTCTTTCCTCCTCCTTTTTTTAACTCTCTGAGCATTCAAATCTATTTTTTTTTTCCTTCCTGAAAAATAAATTACAATGTTTGGCAACTATTGCTACACAGGAGTTTGCCAGCTGTTAGAGGTCTCTCCTTCATTTACTATTTATGTTCTTTTCTGTGCCCAAAGAAAAAGCTCTTTCCTATCTCATCCATTGAATTGAATGGGAAAACCCTTTCTTCTGGAAAGTCCATGAGAAATTCCTCAGCAAAATTGATGCAATCAGCAAACAACCCATCAACCCCTAAGTCTTCTATCCCTTGTAATACTCCCTTTTGGGCACAGCAGCTGTTGAGAATTCTAAGTATAAAAAGCTACACGGGACACCTCTCCACAGTCTTTCAGTCTCTTCCTCAGCAGAATACACATCATTATTTTGAAAACATTGCCTTGGTTTCTCCTCATGTCTCTCTCATGGGATTGAAAGCTTTGGTCATGTTTATTCATTCTTGTCCCTTGGGGAAGCACATAATAGTATGTCTGCTTTACTTATAGTTTTGGGGGAAAAGGTTCACTGCTCTGATGTTCCATGGGACAACTGTCCCATTGTTCTCTCCTGCTGGATGCAACCAGTTCCCCATCCATTATTGAATCTCCAGGGACCACTACAGTACAAATAATGTATAAATTCTGTGAAGAAATCCTTCTCTTCTGGAGAAAGAAGGATATTAAATCTGTCAATAAAGTGTTTCCTTATCACACTAGGTAAATTTAGATGGATACAATTCACATTACTGGAGTTTAACTTAGCTAAAACTGGTATTGCACCAGTGTACCAGCCTCAAAGTTTCTATGTCTGTTTTAAACTTCTCTTTATTTATGGTTTGGTCAACAACTGCTTGTTTAAGTCTGGTGTGGTGTGACTGTCTTCTAATATTTACAAGAAACTATGGTTGAGGGATGTGATTATGCTTAATGTACACTGCCCTTAATATATGGTCAGTGTTCTAGGTAGTGGAGGGGTGCTAGGAAGCCTGCACTTAACCACTTTCTTTAACATGCATTATACAGTGCTGTGGCAGTCTAAATTATAAAAAAAAAGACATTTCAAATGAATCTCAGTTGCTGTGTTTTATTTAGGACTAAAAAAGAGAATTATTAAAGGAGATGTTTCTGTGATTCAACATCCTCAAATTAAAAAAGACAGGGAGAGAGAAAGAAAGAGACAGAGAATGAGGGAGAGAAAAAGCAGGAAATCAATAAAGCCAGGAAGAAAAAACAGCAAGCAGGCAAGCAAGAACTGCCTGTTAGCCCAGAAACAAAGACTTTCTGCTAAATGGAACCATAAGCAGAGAGGCTGCTAAGGAAAAATAATTATATCTAAAGAAAATGTTTGATAGTTTTAAAATACGAGTGAGCACAAGCTAAACAGGGATTAAAATATTAAGTCTTCTGTTATAGAATGGAAGCTAATACTAATCAATATTTTGTGGGGGAAAAAAAAGTAGAATAGCATATAAATAAGGAAATCTGTTTTTTTTTCTCCCTTCCTAGGGCTAGTCTGAAGTTTACTATTTCAAAATAATTCAATAAAGAAATCTAACTGTAAAAGCAACTGTAAATAAAGAGTTTTGGAAAGGGAGGGAAATTCAAACTGTAGATGGATCTATATCACAGGTATTCTCTCTAATCTTATGGATCTGAATTTCTTCACTCAACAACTTCCACAGGAGAGTGGTTTTCACATTTTAAAAATGTAGTCATACCTTTGGAGACTAATTGCATCTCACTTTTTGTTTTGATTCTATGCTGAATTTTCATCATCTCTGTGAACTATGTACTCCTCCCATTGGCAAACTTCCATCTCATCATCTTAATATCATTTTTTCCTATCCTTTATTTAAACTTGATTCAAGGTACACTCTGATACACGCAGTCAAATAGTTATATTCATAAAGATCATGGGGAACACTCAATGGATGTGAGGGATTAACTATTTGAGTGAAGTATTTGAAATGGAAAGGACTCTACCTAAAAGCCAACCTTTATTGCTCCATAAAGAGCAACAGTTTCCGTATGCCAGGGAGAATTCCAAGTGCAAAAGCTCAGAGTTCAGCCTGAGTTTTGTAATGGTGTCCCTTTTCCCTTTGGGTTCAAGAAGAACCAGATCATTAGATCTCACTTCTTCCTCAGCTGTTTAGAACGAAAGACTCAAATCATGGTTCTGTTATTTTGTGCTTTTCATCCAGCTTCTCTATATACATTTTAATTTCATTAGGTTACAGTCTGCTTAAAGGAGAAGAAATCTGGATGGTACTTCAAATTTTGTTGGCTGACACTTCACTGCTATAATGGAACATGACTCATGGCATGTTTCAGCCAACAGCTTTAACTATGTACATGAGAGCTGTCTTTAACACATATTGTGCCCACTACATTTTTCAGGGTCTTATCTTTTCTGCTCTTACTGTCATTTTTCTTTATAGTTAACAAATTGAAAAGATAAAAGAAGATAATGACATTGTAAACATGTTTTGCAAGATGTTATATAGGTTTCTGCTCATTGCCATCCAATACCAACCTTTTCCTGTGTTCAAACTGTTTTATAACCCAAATCATGATGAAACGCACAATGTAAATATAAGAGAAAAGTCTGGAGAAAATAAACCTATTATTAGAGAGTGGTTTCATACTGCAAACGATTACTGAGGAGAACAATTTTACTTATTCCAGTGACACAATTTTAAATTAATAGACACTAGTCAAAAACTGTTTTAAAGCTGCAGAATCTGAACCTTTTCCAACAAAGTTTATTATTTGTAATATAACTTTCCATAAATCAACAAAATGTGTAAATAATGAAACTAAATAATTTGCCATTTGACAGAAATACAAAAATATTTTTAAGAAAAATAGAAAAATTTGGCTCTGGGGTCTTAGGATTTCTCCATTTCTTCACATTTTTTGTCATATAAATTGTTGCTGGTAATTTATCTAGTTGGGTTTTTTTTGGTTTTTTCTCCATCCTGACTGTGATTTCTTACAATTTCCACCAATATTGTCACTGCCTGAGTAGGTTGCTGGAAAACTTATTTTTGAGAATTCTTTGCTCATAGTTTGGTTGTGAGTAGCTTACTCTATTAGATAAGCCCTTTTGATTTAAAATGAGTCACATAAGAGGAATCTCGACACTGATTAGACACAAATAACTCATAAAAATTTATTTTGATAAGATCACAGAATAGTTTGGGTTGGAAGAAACCTCTGCAGGTCACATGGTCAAAACCCTACTGAAATATTTTTATGCTCAAGCACTGATTGCAATGCAGCTTTCATGACTACAATATTTTAAAACCTTTAATAAACATATCTGCAATACACTCTTGACGATGACATGTGTTGGCAGTATCAAAATTCAAAATATAGAATTTATACAATTGTATAAATGTTTGTGTAAAATACATTTTCATATTTCTTTAGCTCTAGTTAGAGTCTTACTTTTTTTCTCTAAAATGTTGTTTAAAAAAAAATGGTTCTGGATGGCGAGCTTTGTGTCAGAATAGTAAAATCATTTTTCCTTGAAAAGCGAGATTAAAAATGTATCAAAATACAGAAAGGCTATGCTGACCTGAGCAGTAATAAGTACAAAACAACTGATTAGTTCATTTCTGGTTATGCTCCATTTAACTGTTTTCTGCTTGAACCAGCTTTGAAGAACTGCACGAACATGAAAATTCCTGAGACGAGATGGTCATTCACTTAACTCGCTGTGTCTTCTCCACTTTGTGTGTGTCCTTGTGCCCCTCTGCCCTCATTTTAGTTCACTGCTCCCAGGCTTCTGCTTTTCGTGCCATTTTGTATGGACTGGCAGGAATACAGGAGGGAATGAGAGATAGGAATGATTATCTTTAGACCAGAATCTTCATCTGCAGCTTTCGAACAGAATTCTCTGTTCAGTGTTCTTATTTGACTTCAGTTTTGTTCAGTGAATTTGTTTACAGTGGAAGAAGATGAGTGGCAGGCTGATTGACCCAAATTTGCAATGCACAGTAGATAATCAAGCACCATATTCAACCCACCAAGAATTTCAACCTTCAGGAAAGCACATTTGTAGAAAGTTAGTATTACCAATAGGTATAAAAAAGCAAAGAAATTTCTGTAAAAATAAATAAAAAGAACTGGTTTACTTGATAAGGTTCAAACTCCACTCTTTTTTTTTTTTTTTTTTTTGTATTTTCATGTTTGAAATATTTCAGATATTTAGCTTTTTATGTCAGTCTCAAGCTGATTCACACAGCTTATTCACTCATTATTTCGGTTTGAAATTTTTAAACCAATGTTTAAACCAAAATAAGTGATTTTTTTGAGAATGGGACACTTGATACCATAAGCAATACAGGAAAATCCCCTGTTTTAGGAGAAGAAAATTATTTCTGGTTCCAGTGGCCTAGACTCAGCATCAGTTCTTTGGGCTTTGTATCTGGAAGTTACCTAGGCTTGAGTCTTTCCAACATAAACGAGCTATCCAAGTTGAAAGCTCTTCTCACACCTAATGAATAACATTCACTTGCTTTAGTTTTGATAATTCCGTCTGAGTTCACTGAGTCCTTGTGGAAGGTGATTGTCTGTCACAATGTTTTTTCCCAACAACAAACAGTCACAGAACTCATGAAAGCCCTGGTAGTTTCATGAAAAAATTCCCTAGTCATTGATCAAAACCTATTTTCCCGACCTTTTCTTCTGACAGCTCCAGTGTATCTGATGTAACTCCCTGAGCATGTGATACATCAGCGTGTTCTCTGATTACTTTTATTCATTTTTTTGTACAACAGGGCCCAAAGGACATGAGTTCAGAACCACTTAGTCACGAGAGCAGTATGTCCCCATACAAGGCACAACCTCCACCACAAAAGCTTTCATTACAAGTGATAAAGGCAGCCCAAGTAAATATTTTTCACCCCCATTTTACTTATGAAGAATGGAGCAGAGGGAGATTAAGTGATTTGGCCAAAGCTCCCCGGGAAATCTGAGTCCAGAAGTCCTCAGCTTTAATCCACAAGACTATCTTTCCTCTGCTAGGAAACAGATGTTAAATTGGATGTTAATTTTACCATGAAACTTTTTTTAAGAACTGTGAAAGGCAAACAGTCTCCAAGAATGATTACTTAGCAAGCTACCAGCTCTGCAGTCTTGCATCTTAGAAGTAATTCATTCCATCTTTGCTGGCAGGCTTTAAAAGGCCTTTTGTTTTCACTCACTGATTAGTATAACAATCTATTTTGAAAGATATGTGGGCTGATAGGGGGTATCATTTATTTGCTTCAATGGTAGATTTTTGCAACAAAATGTATGAAGCTTTTAAGTGTTGCAGATTGAAACCTCTGATGTCAAAGATAAATGTTGGGATTATAAATACAGATCTTCTAAAGTACTCTAAGTACTGTAATCAGTAACAGAAACTCGCATCATTCACTTGCCTACCTTAAAGTGCTGAAGGTTTTTCCTTTAATAAACCACAAGCACATATATTATCATTCAGTATTAACAACTGAGGCAAACATGTAACCTGACTTAATTATATAATTTCTGTTGCTTTACATAAAATTCCCAGTTAATTCTGGACTGCAGTATGTTATGGGTTAACTTAGAATTCCACTTGGCCTTCTTCTCCTCCTCTTTTCTGCAATTCAAATCAGTCTTCTGGAAAATTGGCCTCAGTACCAGTGACGTGCTGCTGAACTTACAAGATCTCAAGAATATCCTACCAGATTTCATTCTTTTGTTGTAGAATTGTTTCCATCTGGGTCCTAGTTATAAACTTGGAAAATGCAAAGGCTTTTCCTTCTCACCCTGCCTGACTTCAAAACATTGGCAAACAACCTTTCTTGTCAATGCAGTTGAGATCGGATTAAAACATTGGAGCAAATTATATTTCTGTGGGTGTAGGAACTAGTGGCATTTATTGAAAGTTTAATATGCTCCCTAACAATCCAGTAAGTAAATATATACTTTAAAATCAAGGGAAAAATTAACATTGGACATAACAGAATACAAGAGAATAGTAGATTCTGGAAAGAAATATTAGTCACACGAGGCCAGAGCTGCTAAAGAGCACAGTTACACACATTTGCAAGTGCTTCATTTGTGTGCAGAGTCTCATTGTGTGAGCATAACTCCTCGGCTTGGGTCCACATAGCTGTTTTACTAAGCTGGAGTAGTTAAGCTGGGAACATAGTCACTGTTAGCTCCTCTATGCTCAGCAAGGCAATGGTGATTATATATCCAAAGCTATAACTCATGCAAAATTAAATTTATGTTTGTTTATTTGCAGCCCATCACTCTGTACTACCATGTCAAGGTGAAAATGGTTCTGATAGGAATGTTATCTATAAAAATATTGGTGCTAAACTTATACTGGAGAACTAAGCAAAAAAAAGCATAGAAGACATAGTTTGCTGGAGAGGACTTTGGAGTTTTCAATGTGTCTGCTTGGCTTGTATTTCCTGGTGTACACAGCAAGCTTTAAGTGCTCATCACTTGACAGCATTATTGACTGTCTCCAGCCTTTGTGCTAGACATTTGTACATAAACTTTTGTGTGGGTGTGTGCTTCTGTGCCTTCGCTATTGTTAGTGCACCAAGAAGGATTTTTATGTCTTCTACAGTAAAAACCCATTTAATACTGAGGGACCTTTTACAATGATAACGGGAATTTGAAACATGCTGTCCTAGGCACTCTGAGATAATAGTCTTTCTTATTTTCTCCACGTCTCCAGATCAGCAGCAACTCTGAAAGTTATGATCACTTTTTCTGCTTTATATATATATATATATACACACAACTTCTATCTGTGTAGTCTCCCCAGTATTGACAGCATTTCTACATGAAAAGGTAATCTCTGCATTCCTGACTGGCAGATATTTATTATCTTCCTTTTGTCAGTAGCATTGATAGGTTCATGATCAAAAAAAAGTCTGCTAAGAACGAACACAAAGACTCCTGTATTCAAGCCTACTGACATTTTCTTTCATTAATGTCCATAACTTATAAGTAAGTGCTCTATGGGTGAAGACCAGCTGTGCTGGGACCCTTTTCAGAAACACGAGTGATGTTGTCTGAATTACTGAGTAGTGCAGAGCGAGAGGAGTATGCCTGTCTGTCAGTGCTGAGGACATGACATCCACACACAATCGTGCTCCCTGTGTGGGAAATGACCTTACAGTCAGTCAAGCTGGAAGCCACTGGCAGCTGCAGCGCAGTAGGTTCATACCTAGTTCATAATTTTCACCACACTGCTGACTGCCTTGACCACACTATAAGGTACCACTAATATTTTCCAAGGTGTAGTCCAATTATGGTCCTTACAAAAGCTGTTTGTGGCCTCTGATGTTACCTGTCTACACTTTTCCTTCCAGAAGCAATGGTTGTTCCATTATTTATCTTCCCAACTATTGTTTGCTTTGCCTTTGTATGCTTTGAATGTGAAGTAATATTCAAGTGAGAGGTATCTGTTCTTTGTTTTTCCAAAGGATACCTTCCTGAACCTTCATGATGTTTTGAAAAGTAGGTAATATCAGTTTTCTTCTTATTTTTCTGATTTAATTACTGATACAGTAAATCTCATATTCCCTCAGCATGGACAACCTTATAGCTCTGAGTCCTACTCATGTACTTCTTCTTTCCATGCTAATTGTGTTGATTTTGGAACTGATGCAACTGGTCCTACTTACTTGCTATCTCATTTGCTTTTATAATACTGAAATGGATTCTTATTTTCTGCTAGAGGGTTCTCCACTGGCCTTATGGAAAGTTCCTCTGGCTTGCAATGCTGCTGTTTTCCTCTGTGCCAGTGCTGTGAGGTCACATCTGTGCCTGGTATTAACCATCATGAAATACAGTTCATTCCACATATCACTGCATTGACATACAGCATTTGGCATGGATAGCCCAGAGTGGATTGTTGTGGGCTGTGATTTTTGAGGGCTGTATGAATCACGAAGTCACAGCATAATTTTGGTTGGAAGGATTTCTGGAGGTCACCTGTCCAGCTTTCCACTAGCACTATAGTTTATTTTTGTGGAGTATAGTTCATTTTTGTGGCTTCTTTTGCTCAACAACTTGTTTTCTCTTGTTTGTTTTTTTCCCCCCCTAGAGTTCACTTCTGGAGGTATGAGATCCCAGAAATTATCCTACTCCTAGGGCTTTGGGGGATATAGAGACCTAAAATTTTAAGACTGAGTCTTCATTTTTAAATCAATTAGAAGCTTTTCTGTGCCTTTCTCTTTTTTTAAGACAAAGAATATTTATTGTTTTTAATTAGTGTGGCTTTAGTAACAAGTTCTGTAATGGTTTCATAGTTGGGAAAAAAACTGAAAGCTTTTCAGTTATTCTTCAAATAAAACACTGATACTACTGCCTGAAACTAAGCTATCTTATTTCTGTCTTCCTTTTTTGAAATTTCTGGTTTAAAAATGCAGATCAATAAGATAATTAAACTTTCTGCAGTTATTCTGTGCTCTTTGATAACAATGCTGATGAGACTTTTAACTGCATAGTTCTTCCACTGAGGGCATGTCTTTAATTCATCTCACTGTGTTGTTCAGCCTCCACTCTTGGACAAAAATTCTGGCAGAAATCAGCTTCATTCAGTGTCTAAATATAATTAATCCATGCTATTTAATATAAGGCCTTTTAATAGTACCTTATCAATCTTCTGTGAGTACATTGGAGCTTTTTGAAGGCACAATTACTCTGAAGCCTTGTTCTTACTTGTTAAATACTTGAGCTGATAGACAGTACTGCAGAAAGGAAACTGAAGAGACCCATCCACTAAACAACATCACTAAAATAACCATAGGAAATAAGGGTAATCGATTACCTTATCATAGAAACACAGAATCACAGAGCGGCCTGAGTTGGAAGGAACATTAAAGATCATCTAATTCCAACTCCCCTGCCATGGGCGGGGATATATCCCAGTAGACCAGATTGCTCAGAGCCCCATCCAATTTGGCCTTGAACACTTCCATGGATGGGGCATCACAACTTCTCTGGAAAACCTGTGCCAGTGCTTCACCACCCTTACAGTTTAGAATTTTTTTCTAATATCTAATCTAAACCTACTCTCAGTTTGAAGCCATTCCCCCTTGTCCTGTCACTACATGCTCTTGTAAAAAGTCCTTCTCTGTCGTTTTTGAAGGCTCCCTTCAGGCTATGGAAAGTCACAAATAGGTCACCCCAAAGCCTTCTCTTCCCCAGGCTGAAAAATCTCAATACTCTCAGCCTTTCCTCATAGCAGAGATGCTCCATGCATCTAATCAACTTGATGGCCTCCTCTGGACTCACTCCAACAGATCCATGTCCTCCCTGTGCTGGGGACCCCAGACCTGGGTGGGGTCTCACCAGAGCAGAGCAGAAGGGCAGAATCCCCTCCCTCCCCTGCTGCCCACACTGCTTTGGATGCAGCCCAGGACATGGGTTTATCTACACTGTGCTTTGCTGTGGGGAGTGAGTGAAGTCCTAGAAAGCTGACAGTGGCACCTGCTTGCTCACTGTCAGCAGTGAGGTGGGGAATAGGAGCAGAACAGGAGGTCACATCTGTCTGCAAGTGAACTTCCATCAGGTTTCTACTTAGCAGGAAATACCAAGTAGAAAGGAAAGTTTAGTTAGAAATGAGAAATCATTCTGGTATTTTGGACAGATCTAGAGAGTAAAGTGAAACCAGTGAAGAATTCTGCTGTGGCCTCTGAGGTAGCGTAAAGTGGCTTGTGGTAGCTCAAGAATGAGAGAATCTCAGAGAATTCATGTTGGAGTCACTCCATGCCCACATCCAGATCAGCTCCAGTCATTTGTCCCTCTGGTTTCTGTGGAGAAATCTCTGAGGATGGAGACATCACTCTAGGATGGAGACATCGCTCTGGAATGGAGACATTACTCTGGGAACGTCTCCAGCATTTTTTCACCCTCTTAGTGATATTTTTTCTTTATTTCCAGATGCAGCTTCCTTCATTGCAAGCTATGAGTATTTCCTCATCTGTACTGTGCACCTCTGAGAAAGATGTTACTCTGTTTTCAGTCCTCTGAAGAAAAAGCAGGCTGTGATTTTTCCTTTGTGTAGGACTCTCATTGCTATAGGGACCTGGGTAAATTCCACAAAACAAATGGCAAAAGCTGGAGCACTTTCTGTTTCTCCTGCTCAAACCGAACTCAGGAGAGGAGTGTGGTGTTGTCACTGTAATTAAAGCAGACCATGCTGCAGTTTTGGTATCCAACAGCAGGTATCTTTCAGAAAGGAGGTGGAGAGAGAATCTCCCATCTTCACTGGCTTTAGTGAAGCTGAAATTTCACCCACAGAAGTGATTACCCAGGCTTGCATCATTTAGGATCTGATGAAAGTCTGTGTTGCAAATAGTGGTTGCCAGTTCCTAAATGATGGTCCACAAGTAATTGTAAGTAACACTAAGCCATACTGGAGAAAGTTATAAGGCAAAGCCATCTTTCACATTACTGACAAGACAGTTTCTTCAGAGCTGAAATTAGACGTCTGGGGTTTATTGTAGTAGCAGCAGGAACACAATTACACTGGGGAATTCTTCCTTATGAACATTTTACTGTTTCTCCTGCACCTCTCTAGAATGCATCAAAAGGTTACAAAGCATCCTTATTTGAAGAAAAACTCTTCCTTATCTAGATGAAAGTTTGAAGCTTCAGTAGAACATAGACAATCACTCTGTAGCATGTACATTACATTTCATGGGAAGAAATGGGCCCATGGGAATTCACGAGGTTTAACAAGACCAAGTCCAAGGTGCTGCACCTGGGTTGGGGCAACACCCAGTACCAGTCCAGGCTGGAGAATGAACAGATCCAGAGTAGCCCTGCTGAGAAGGACTTAGGGGTGCTGGTGGGTGAGAGGCTGGACATGACCCAGCCATGAGCACTGGGAGCCCAGAAACCCCCCCGTGTCCTGGGCTGCATCCAAAGCAGTGTGGGCAGCAGGGGAGGGAGGGGATTCTGCCCCTCTGCTCTGCTCTGCTGAGACCCCACCTGCAGTGCTGCCTCCAGCTCTGGGGTCCCCAGCACAGGAGGACATGGACCTGTTGGAGTGAACCCAGAGAATTAGATGGATAAATTAAATGGATGGAGCGCTTCCGCTATGAGGAAAGGCTGAGAGACCTGGGACTGTTCAGTCTGGAAAAGAGAAGGCTTAGAGACAACATATTTGCAGCCTTCCAGTAGCTGAAGGGAGCCTACAAGAAAGATGGAGAGAGATCATTTACAAGGGCTTGTAGTGACAGGACAAGGGGGAATGGTTTCAAATTTAGAGTAGGTTTAGATGAGATATCTGAACAAAAATTCTTCCCTGTGAGGGTGATGAGGTACTGGAACAGGTTGTCCAGAGAAGCTGTGTGTGCCTCATCTCTGGAAGTGTTCAAGGCCAGGTTGGATGGAGCTGCAAGCAACTTGTTCTACTAGAATATGTCCCTGCTGATGGCAGGGTGGAGGGAACTAGACAATCTCTGAGCTCCCTTCCAAACCAGGCAATTCTATGATTCTATGAAAACTGGAGTGGAAAAAAATAGATATACAACCTAAAAGTTAGACGGAGATATTTAATACCATTTTTAAGAGGTAGTATCTCTAGGAACATTTTTACTTTAAAATCCCAATCTAATCACATCTAAGAAACAGTCAACGATTTAGAGATCATCTTATAATAACATCTATACTTATTCTGATCATTCATTATTATGAAATTTTAAAGAAACATCTCACTCCAAGACCAAGCACAGTAAATATATATACACTTCACCATTCTTTCCATATCAAAATCTTTGTTTCTGTTACAAAGGAGGAGAGAAAGTGTTCCAGGTATTACTAACTGAAACTGTCTCCATTTATCTCTACCACAGCAGTGGAACAAGAACAGAGTGAAGAAGTCTGTAAGAAAGCCAACAAGTATTTGCCATGACATTCCTGTTTTAACTTTCTCTGCTAATATGGGATTTTAAGTGCATGTTATTTTAGCTGACTGCAATGCTGAAACTTTACAATCTCGGTTATGCTGTGGATTTAACACGTATTAAAAACTGAATCACAAGTAGTTCTTTTATCCCCTTATGCAACACTTTAAAAAGGTTTACAATATTACCTACATAAGCACCTGCAGAGTTACTAGGGATTCTTTGCACATTAAAGCATTATCTGGAAAAATGTATTTTTTTTCAAGGTGAAACACAAGCTAACAGAAATTGTATTTGCTTCTCAAGTCCCTGTCAAATTTGCATAACGTTTTTCACTATTTTTCCAGGATTAAGCTATTAATGAGATATAAAGTGCTGGAGTGTGGGGTATACTTATGCAAAACCAGACTAATTGCAGCATTTTTTGAAACCATCTTAGGAAAGGATGCAGGACTTGATGCTTTAGAGCTTATAACCTTTCCAAATTAAAACTATTCCAATAAGTTAATTTTAAAACTATTGAGAAAGTTCTTCTCAGGACTAAAATGTAAGACTCAAATAAGTATTTCCCTAACTATTGAGTCAGCAAGTAATGCTACAGAATCCATACCTTGGAATCAGTACAATGTACAAGTCAATACATCAAAGCTACTGCCCTTGCTTATAGACAAGAGTGTATTTTTCATGATGAATCATTGATTTGTTTATTGGAAAGATTTTCTTCTACTGAAAAGAAGGCATACTTTTTCCATTCAGAATTCAGAGCACTTTTGAAAATGGCAGCTGAAATATACCTTGGGTTTGGTTTTTTAAATGCACTTGCTGATATTTTTTAATTTAGGCTTTAAAATTAGAAATAATGGATAGTTCTGTAAATCTTACTCAGATTAAACCTGGAGAGAAATAATAACGGGTTCCAGAAACTCATACTGTTTCTAATCATCTGTTGTAAATTTCCCCGGTCTAACTCAAATGAAAACTGAATCAACACGAGCATTAATCAGATCTGAAACGAATGCACTAAAAGTTTCTCAAGATGCATTCTCAGAAAACTACCAGATCAGTTTTTCTGAGACCAAACAGCTTCTGGAGATACAAATAGCCATCCATTAGTGTGAACACTTCCCTGAAGCAAAGCCCTGAATACCTGAAAAGTTGTCTATTCCGCATTTCTATTTACAGGACACTCGCATCATTAAGTATTTCAAACCTCAAGGAGGAAGAATTCATCCATGTTCTCTTCAACAGAAGGTGAAGAGATTTCCCACTGCTTGTGCTACAGATTTTACATAATTTATTGTTGCTTTGTGTAATTATTAGAAGCATATGCCTGGAAAGAACTATGCGGATTATTAAATGCAGTTCCTGTAATCATACACAGTGAATCTCTACCAATTCCTTCTGAAGCTACTTGTTAGAAGTAGTTAGTTCTTTGCTCATCACTATTCTGATTAGAAGATCATCTGAAAGCCTTCCCCTTAGTAAGTTAGGAACCTTCTAATTGCCAGACTAACTAGATTTGAGAAGAGTTTTTTATTCTGATGTTCCCATTTAGCTTGACTAGCTCTGTCTCTTGCTGTTCATTCTGACATGCTTCAAACATCCTGTGACACCCATACAGGCAGCACTCCTCAACCCTCCCAGCCCGGATAGGAAGCAGACTAAGCACAGATACGGTTACCAATGAAACCTTTTCAAGACAGACCCAGGGTTGCTCTGCTTGTGTCCTGGGCTGGCTGAGGTTGAGGAGGCTTTGAAGTCAAAGCAGAGAAGCTTAGTGAAGGTGCTGTAGGCCAGGGTTCACAAGCTCTGCTGAGAGCCTGTCTGTGTAGCCTCTGACACGGTGCTGAACTCCTGTGGCTTTTGGATAAGGTTTGGTGTGCATCCAGTCAGCTTGGTGGGGGCAGAGGGAGCTTGGGTTGTCTATGAAAGACAGGTAGAAATGTGCACACACATATATGTTCAGACATATTTCTAGCTCAGAAACCTACCTCTTCTAAGGAAAGATCTCCATTCCCAAACTTTTCTAGTATCCCTGTCACTCTACCTGTTCCATTTTGCATTATTCTTTTGCAAATATGTAGCATTAATGGCCTTGGTAACCATATCTCAGCATTACAGGGTTGTTACTTTTAGCCATGATATCGCATTGTAATGTCATTACATCTTAAAAATTCATACCACTACTTTGAGAACAGTAATTGGATCAATGGAGCTCCACATGTTACTGTTAAATATGAAAAAAAAAAATTGCTAGTGGGTTAAGGAACAAGTAAATATTTTAAAAGTAATTTCCTGTCTAAGTTCTAGGATAAGTGGTAAACACCCCCTCTTGAGCAGCTACTAAACAAAACCTATGGAAGCTCCACACTTTTGTTCAGAATATCACTGGGAATCTTAGATCCAGATTGGAAAGCTCTAAATGTTATGAAATAGTATACTAAAGAGTATTACCCTATTAAAAGAAACTGTCCGATCTGCGGGTACTTTTACCTAGCTCTGTGTTTTGGAAATGGGAAGGGCAGAGAATCTTTTTATTAGTGAGAAAAAGTCCTTAAAGTTAAAATATTGCCAGCTCTTAGACATCCATAACTACTTTCTATTGGATACTATTTCACTTTCTATTAAGTTGATGGGAATTTTGCCACATTGTTCAGTAAAAAGAGAATTCAGCCTGTGGTCAAGCATTCACCTGTGTGTAGGAAGTACAAATATTCTCTGGGGAACCTCAAGTGCTACGACTTTCTGTTAAATCCCCACGTGAGTACAAAAGGAATCTAGAAAAATATCCCAATGTACTTTATCCATTAAACCTGATTTATCTGTGACTAATGACTCTTCAAATTTGCCTTTAATATGCTACGCTTTGAAACTTAATTTACTGTGTATACTATGCCTTTTTTCTCTGATTTATATGTCTGAGCCTTTAAAATAAAATAGGATAACAAATCTTATGATCATGCTGAAGTTACATTGCAGTTTGTGATATGGAAAGCTGTAAATAGTGAAGTTCTGATCAATATTTAAATGCTAATTAGGTACAGTTATTTGAAAACTGCCCTTTGGTATTGAAATACAGAAGAAAATCTTCATATTTCAGGACACATACAAAATCTACTAAAAACAACAAAAATAAGGCAATTTTTCTTATTCCCTGAAGAAGTGTCAAATTACTTGAATCAAACATGTATAATAACCTACAGAGTTGTTTATTTAAAAATTTAGGACCGACTGGGAAAAATATTTTTGCAAATGACTCACATTCCAGTTCTATTGGCAAGCTTTCTTTAAAAGTGGAATTCAGCACATGAGTGAGTCACCAGAAGTAGGCTGGATCTTTGTTTTGATTTGTGAAGATGGAAAGCAAGTTTTGTTTGGGCAAGCACACCCTGTTAAATTTAATTAAGATATATGTTCTTAAATCTTTATTGCAGTCACTATCCTGGGTAACGGGCAACAGGAACTGACACATTTCCAATTAAACCAATCATAGGTAGAAACCAAATCATGGCCTGTACTTAGCTAGATCAGGACACGCAGGAATGGAAGACAGGTATTGAAGCAGCAGGCCACAAATTTATTAGTTAAATTCCATAGGGAACCATCCATTCATCCTTTCTCACTTATCAGGTGTTTAGCTGGGTCCGCTGCATATTTGCAAGGTTCCCATTCTTGATCTCATAGCTTAAGGTCGACTCTCTTCATACTGACCTCCAGGACTCAGCTGATCCCTGACTGATGGAGACCCACAATTGAAGGCAGGAGGAACACTGAGCCAAGGGGAATATCTACTCTGTGAAAGCTACAGGTTTCCCTTCTTTCCTCAAGTATCAGATCTCACTTGACATTTGTGCTGCCTTTGTCTGCTCTGAATACAGTCAGAGGAGAAAAAAATCATCATGTGATTATTTTTCCCTGACCTACACCTTCATAAAAAAAAGGTTAAAAAAACTCTGCCACTTTAACTCACTTGTACTCAGGTCTTGCCTTATTTTATAGCAGGAAACTGGTCAGAAAAATATGGAGTGTGAAGTAAAGGATTTCCTGGAAGCCAGATCATATATTAGAGTGATACAAATCTCTCTAACCCATATGAAGTAGAAAAAACTATTTTCTACACTTAGGTGAATGCTTCTGCAAGCACTGCATTATAAAATAAGTCTATTTCAGTTCTCCAGCCATCCACCATCCAAGGGCTTGTTCCACATTTCTGCACTTCACTCCAGAAAGACATAAGAGACTTAGGTTATATCAGCCTTAATTTTCCAAGAACAGGGGAGAGACTTTAACTTTCTTTGCTTCTGTGGTTGTATGATGGGATAATCCAGTGTCACCTGCTGTAGCCTTCATGCATCTCTCACCTATGCCTAAAGATGATTCAGAACTAGATTTTGAGCAATGCAGTAGTATTTCAAAAGTACTTGGAATTCACTAACAAGTAGGCTGAGTCTCTGTGGCTGAAAACTTACCAGGAGCTCTGGATGCTTTAAATAGTTTTACATATCTCTATATTTTCTCTTGGCATCTGAGTATGGCAAGTTTGCAAATGGACATGTCAAGTAAAATATACAGCAGCTGTATATTTACAGTCCATCACAATGGATCATTTAGTATTTGATTTGGTATCCATTTACTATTTCATGTTCTCTTAGCCTTCATCTATTTCAGATCATAAATTAGTCATGTTACAGCACATAAGCTTTGCCTGATCACAACAGATTTTCTCCTGAAACTGAAAGGTGCACATAAGCACTCCCTGTTTGTACATCCCAAACTGCAAGCGGGGTCAGTTGTTTAATGCTGTGCCTATCAGATTATTTCCTCATAATCCTCTATTTCCTACTGCAGGAAATATGACTATGGGTGATATAGCTACCCATGAAATAACTGAATGTGTCTTAAATTCAAACTACAGCATTTAACTTTCCTTAGCAAGGGTCACTACAAGAGGGGACAAACTGCCACCTACACCAAACTTTGCCTTTTCATTTTTGAAAGGGTCTAGGCAAGGGGATGGGGCCATCTGGAAAGAAGATCAGCTCAGAAATATTTTCTTTCTGTAAGCTTTTTGTTATAATTCATAGACAATTTGGGGGGGGGGCGGAATTAAGACCTGGAACACGTGGAACTGAAATCCCCTGAAAACCACACATTCTGGTTATTTTCTGAACTTGTAAGAAAGAAAAGTCTGATGCACTGGTAACTTTATGTTGCCTTGTTTTTGCGGTGGGACACTAATTTGAGAAAAAATTCTTGTTTCAGGGCTGCCCACTGGGCAAAATTATTCTTTGAAAGCGGTTTTGGGGTTTTTTTGAATACATATAGGTTGCCAGGTATGTGGGCATGGAATTGTTATCTTTGTACACGTATTTGTGGATTTCAGATTTAAAAAAAAAAAATTAATCCAACTCTGGATAAAGAGAGTAAAGAGAGAAAGCTTCTGCACCTGATGTGATGTGATTATGGAAAATGTCACAATGGCACATTTTTCTGTTCCAGCAAGGCATGTGCTCAGCAGAGGCCCAGTGGTTCTCTTGGTGAAGTCTTGCTGTGTCCTTGACCCACTGCTTTTTCCACACTGCTGACCCTGAAATTTTCAGGTCCTTGGAATGTGTGATCTGTGTAATGAAAACTTAGGATCACATTGCCAGCTGCTGGATTCTCCATATTGGATATTTATTAGTGTTACCAACAGGGACAATGTGAGGTGAATTCCTATGATTTTCATTCCTGGGTCAGGTGAAGAAACATGTAGTATCTCCTTTTATCATATTGCCCAGAGATTGTGCCCATAGAAGGTGCTATTCAGACAAACGGTGCTAATGAGCACATGCATTTATAACAGGGCTGGTACCCTGATATTTAATGACACTAATTTTTGATTGGCCTCTTTTATCTGCTTTAAATTTATTTGCTGTAAATTTCAAGAATGCCCTTCCTCCTTGCTGTCAAACTCAGTTCTTGTCTGGGTGTGTGGGAAGGATGAATGACTGGAGAAAATTTTAATAGAAATAGAAAGTTGCTTTTAGAAGAGTGTGTTTCGTTTCCAAATGCATTACATTTTCAGTTTAGCATACCTCATTTCAACTGTGATGAACCCCCCAAATCCGTAAAGCTTTATAGCTGTTTATTATAGATGTTTTCAGCCAAGTCTGTTCAAATTGCTACTATTATTTGTGCAAAAAAAAATATTTACTGGGTTACTTTTCCACCCATAAAATTCTAGTAATCTAAATTACATTTTGCAACAACATGTAGTTTTTGAGGTTAAACATGTATTGACTGCCATAGGAGTTCAGACCTGTGTTAAGCACATTGGGAACTGGTTCTTTACTATTGTGATGAGAACTGAAAACACCGAAATGTGGCATTCCAGTCTTAAATAGCTCTTTTGAAACAAAACACAGCTTTTTGTTATACAGGCAGGTAAAAAGTTGAAGCAGAGCTGTATGAAAAAGGACTTGATTCTCATCATTTACACAGAAAGTCTTGGGGAAAGAAAAGATAATATTATGTTAAATAAATGTTTTCTAATCATGTCCATATATAGATGTGTGTATACAAAGGTATGTATAGTATATATAAACTTATATTAGTATGAACATAAAAGTTGATCAGGAGCTTTAGGGGTAGAAATAATCTTTCCATCATATCTCTTTCTGATACATAGGAATTAAATGAAGACTCGATACCCCGGATCAACGAAACCCAAGGACATATAAGAGTATTTAATTAGCAGGATGATAGCAGCTATGAGAACTTGCTATAGGATTATGGACAGGATTGTCTCCTGGGGCATTCTCTTATCTTTGCTTACAAAAAGGAAGAAATTATTGCTAAAGAGGTTTTTGTCATCTTAATTAGTAACTTAAGTCAGATGAAACCATTCAAACTTTTCTATCTAATAGGAGTAAGTTACTATAGTCGGGTAGCAGAGAGCACCTAGAGTGCATTGCAATTTCCTCCCTCCATTCCTACTGCAGCATGAAGAAAAAGTTTCCATTTTATTGCATTTAACATTTTGTCATCGTTTAGTTTGTGAATTAAATTATTTTACTGAAGGAATTTTCTTTTGGTATCTAGGTCAAGCAGGACAAATTTTTAGTCAGATTCCTAGACAGGGATTCTTATTTTCAGGTGACCTATATGACTAGATAAATGATATATAGCCAGAAAAAACTACTCAGCAAGATTTCAGCAAGCTGGGTAAAAATCTTTTAAATAATAAATGGTATGGATACATTTAGGAAGTGTCATATCTAAGCATCTGTCCTTTTATCTTTTCCTTTCCTTCTAGGGCAGAACAGCAGTTTGTCAGTCTGGTGCAGTATCTAAATAAACTGCCCCAGACCTCTGAGTCCTACCACAGGGATTATATAGATACAGATAAACAAAGGAGGGCACATCAGGAAAGAATTTCTTGGGTTTAGAATGACTCAGAAGTAGATGGTGCCTGCAGTATTGCATCCGACATGGGAGCCAGTGGCACAGAGCAGCATCTCGCTTTCAACCTGCTTTGAACTGTTTCGCCAGGTAAAGCCTGCAAGACCCCAACTCCCATCAGATCTACACCAAAGGCTTCACTGGAGGTCAGGCAGACAAAAAAGAGGAGTTGGCTTCCCTTCTTGCTGATGCTGGTGCAAATCCTCTGGTTGACAGACACAGATTGCCACTGCAGAACAGACACCTGAGTGGCATCAAGGCCTTCTGTTGTTGCAGCTGAAGGTTGGCAAAGCTGGCACCAGGGAAGGGAACATTGGTTTGGCTTGCAGATTTTCTTGCTGTCACTTAATGCTTGTGTGTGCATGAGAACTAGTCAGAAGTGAAGAATCAACAGTTTTCACTGATAGATGACCACTTCAGGATGCACTTCTGTCTGCATTTGAGGCTTTGGAATGATGCAAATGGAAATACTTACCTTATGCCCTTAAAAAACTGTATGAACCTCCCCCCTCACCTCCCTGGTGGGGGAGGATGTGTTTATAGGACAGCACAGCAAACCCAAGCGATTCCTTCACTGGCCTAACCCTTCATGGCTGAGGAAAAAGAGTTTGCCTAGTGTTGGCTGAGCATGCCTGGCTGCCTTAATAGTCTTCTGGAGTCACAAGCTGCATGTAGAAATTGGGACAGCACTAACTTGTCAGAGTCAAGCAGGCAGCCAAGGTGCAGCAGGGGGAAGGGGGGTGTCACCAAGTCGTGCTTGGCTAAAGCTAAGACTTGAACTCTGCATCTGTAAAAGCTAAAGGGTAGAAATCTGAAAACAGATGACACCCAGCCTTCAGTGTGATTTGCAAAAGAAGATTTCCCAATGTTTTTATGTCAGAAGTACTCAGTGAGATTAGGATCTCAGAAAGCTGTGTGCTAAATGCACCCATAATGAGATATTATCGCCTCCTCAAGCAGTTAGCTGCTAAGTAGACAAGGCAGGCAAAAGCAGCCTTTTATCCTTATTTAATAGATTAGGAAATGAGGTGATCAAATAGTTTTCACCAGAGTCTTTAAGAGCTTTCAGGGAAAGGAAAGAACTGAACCCAACTCATCTCAAACATCTGAATTCAGTTCCTTGACTCTCAGGTCATCATTCGTTTCTTCTTCCCTCCTAGATTTTTATTACAAACACTACAATCAAAAAACGTATCAGTCTTTACGTCTTTGTGTAAACACTCCTACAACTGAAAGCAGAGTAATTGCTTGATTTCGGTCCATTTTTGCAAGGAGTCTCCTAACTTGGTCTCCCCTGCAGGCAGTTTTGTTGTAGTGTGTGAGGCTGTAGAGTTCGTAGGATTATACTGGCAGGAAGGAGAGGGAGAGAGTGAGTCTCCCCGCTGCAGCTGGAACTGAAACCATTTATTCACGGTAACATTTTTAGAGCTGATAAAACTCGTAGTCATGCATGCATTGGAAAAGAGAGAGTTTAAAAATCAGGAAATACTCAGAAAGCATGACTGTTAAAAGCTGAATAATCCCATGATTTTTGGGCAGATTCTCGACTTTGGGTCTTGACAATACACAGAGACACTGTGTGTCTTTCACTCAGTTGAATCACTAAATTCTATCACATTTTTTTTCTTTTTTTTTTTAAGAGGTACAGTTGGTTGATGTATTAACTTTGTAACAGGTTATATAGTGTCTCTTTTTTAATGAAGTATTTTAAAGTCCATTAATTACTGAGCTGCTTATATTTAAACTTACAGACCCAGTGATTGCAGGACTGATGGATTAATTTTTAAATTAGATGGTCCCAAGTTTACATCGAATACCTGTACAATTAACTTTGCCTAATGAGATACAACCACCTAATCTATAACAAATCCAAACAGGATACTTTCTAATCTGTTACAGTAAGGGTCCTCTTTATAAAGCTGTTATAGTATTTATTTGTATGAAATCTATTTTGTTTTACACATAGTACAAATCAGTTTCATTCTATTAGAAGTACAGAAAAATAAGCTTTTGGGATTCTAGCAATGGCGAAGGGTCAAGATTCGAGTGGGTATTACTTCTTCATACTGAAATGGCTTCTTTTGCCCATATGCTACAAATAATATCCATTCTGTAGATGCACTATAAATGCATCCAAATGTACAGCAGTAGTTTTATGTGTGTGAATGAGCCAGGGAATGTGTGATTAGCAGGCCATTGTGAGGTGCTGTGAGAATATACTTCGTGAAATGGATACCTCTACATAGTTGCCAAAAATCCCAGATGATCATTTTGAAAGTGTTTTCAAATATTTATGGGTCTTTGGGGGACCTATAAAGACCATTCGTTTTCCAGAAAACAGACCAATGTAATCTGAAGAAAAAATTATTTTTCTGGCCACCCAGCTGCACCAACAAACTAAGTGAGACATATTGATACTACTTGCATGTAGATAAGTCAAAGAATGGTTTTCCTGGTATGTGAGAGTTGCAAATTTGTAGTGGAATATATCAAAATCCAAATTCAGTACCGGAAAGTTACATTTGTTCAGAAGTCCTGTAGTCACTGAGGTGATACAAACTATTTCACAGCCTTCCTGAAAGTAGAGATAAATGACTTCACTCTTAAGTCTCCTGAGCCCCCATTGCTTTCTCCAAATGAAGCAGTCAAACATCTATATATTTCAAATATGAGCAAAACCTACTATGAATCAAGTGTCTATTTCACAGAGAATACTTGTGTTTGAAAACAGTAAATTGCAAGCTGCACATAATGCTCTTCAGAATTCTAAGTGTGGGAATGCACTTTTGGACTAGTTAGGAAAATAACTAGAAAAGAACATTTTCCTTGGTTTCAACAGCTGCAAGTAAACACTGTGTTTCTGAGGCAGTTTGAAAGGAGAATAGTAAGTATTTTATTGTTTGAAACTAAATTTAAAGAATTTTTAACATGCTCAGAGCTACAAATCTGGTAAAGAGCTTTCTTGTCCATCACACTTAATAAAAAGTATATCTACTTGTAGATATGGATAGAGAAACCTCAACATCATCAAAGTACTTAAATGGCCATCTACCATTTTTTTTGCCGTCTACTATGACAACAAATAATGTCACTGCAGTTTGCTATCCACATCTGATTTTCTCCATAGACCACCAAAGGTATTATATTTCCAGGATTTTTTTTTCTCCTTCTTTCCAGTAAGTTGTTGCCATCATTTATACACAAATTTAGCTCCTCAGTGGCATTGTGTCAACTTAAGTGGATTTAGCTTTGTAAACAAAGCATAAAATAGGTTCTTCCTGTCTCCTAGGAACTGTTCTGCTACCTGGTTCCAGTGTCCCATGTGCAGGTAAACCTTCCTGTGCCCAGATTATATTCATGTACCAGTCTGTCTTTATAGACTCTGTCCTGAATGATTTTCCCTAAGTCCTGCAGGAAGTCTGTAGTAACACTGAGTCCAGTTCTCCTGAATTCCTCCTCCTCTATGCACTAACAGCAAGATTACCTTTTCCTTCCTTTTATGTTGGGCTTAAACATCCCCTTTTCTTTAGCAACTTTTATTTCTGTGCTGAGATAAATGCATTCTATCTGAATCACAGAAGATGTGTGTCATCAGATTTGCTCTCTGATCTCATTTCTGTTGACCTCTATCCATCAAAGGTCTACCCACATTCATTCCTCTGAAAGCACTTTTGGTTGTTTTAGCAAATTTATTGCTTTTTCCATTTATCCTTTTAGAAAAATTGGAGCACCATGAGTGCATGCAAGAAAAGTATTCTTTTTCTGAACTCAAAGATTAAGCATACAGGATATATTTCTTCCTTTTTACTTAATCAGCTGTCTGTCTACCTCCAGCAAGACAAGGTGGTTTTATGAAAAAAAACACAAATGTGGAAATATAGATGCTTTCTGTGGAAGAAAACTTTTTCAATCACTATGGCAGAAAAAATTATTGCATTATACATTTCTACATATTATATGGGGTTTTCTTGGTGGGGAGGAAGAGCATTTGGACAAAACAATCATCAGAAAATGCAGACGATAACTGGCTAAAGTAAACATAATAAAGGTGCAGTCTGAACATTTTCAAACAAATTACTATTACACTTTTACTCAGGTACTGCTAAAGTATCCATCTTTCTTATAGAAAGAAAAAAAAAGGACAGAAAAAATCAAGAGAAAAATGGTTTTTTACATCTCAATTGAAGAAAAAGAGGAATCCATTGTTGCTACATGTTGCCAATTTATGTGGATCTTTTCTATCATTTGCATGTTGATAAGATGTCATTTTAACCAGTTTTATTGAGGTTTTAGTCTCGATAATTTGTTACGGAATTTGCACTGTAAAGAGAGGACACACATTTTTCAAAAGAGACATGAATGGAATTAAAAGTAAACAATACTTATATCCTGCAGCTTTTTCAGCCTAAATGTTTTACATAAAGCTGCAAGTCTGCTTATTTTGGAGAAAGTCACAGAATCATAGAATTTTCTGGGTTGGAAGGGATCTTAAAGACCGCCTAGTTCCAACCCCTCTGCCATGGGCAGGGACACCTTCCACTAGACCATGTTACTCAGGGCTCCATCCGACCTGGTTTTGAACTCTTCCAGGGATGGAGCAGCCACAGCTTCTCGGGCCAACCTGTCCCAGAGCCTCACCACCCTCTCAGTAAAGAATTGCTTCCTAATTTCTAATCTAAACCTTCCCTCTGACAGTCTGAAGCCATTCCCCCTTGTCCTGTCACCACATGGGAAGGAGAAGCTGAAGCCCACCAGTTTTAGGAGTTGCCTCAGTGTCAGTCCTCCAAAAGAAAGCAACAACACAGGGCCAATTTCTTTCATGACTCTACAAGTGTTTGCCTCACATCAGTGCCAGACTTTAAACAAGTTTGCAGCTCTTTGCAGGGACACAAAGGGGAATATCATGAAGCGTTCTGTGGACTCCACACCAGTCACTCCCCTTCTTGTCTTCCTGAAAATCCCTTGTACAGGTGTTGTGCTTTCCTCCACGCAGTGAGGTAAGATGGTCTCTGCACAAGCCATGCACAGAAGCAAACTGCATCACACACATGTGGTGCAGCTCACAAAAGGGGACACTTTGCAGCTCCCAGATCTCTTGGCATAACAGCAACTTCCCTTTGGATTTGTGATCCAGACAGTAAGCACCCGAAGTAGGTGCTAACCCCAAACACGTTCCTGAACAAAGGTCTCAGCCATTGATAATGTGTGAAAAGCCTGTGTGTGCACAGAGGTGGGTGATGTTCAGCAGCAGCAACACTGAGCTATTCACAGAAGCAGGAGCAAGGTGAGGACAAGAAGCTTGCAGTGGGAAAGGTGGGTGCCAAGGGGATTGTATGATATGATTGCCAGTGATAGCAGGAGACAGAATTCAATGACCGAGGAGGTCTCTTTCGACCTTCTGCTCTCACCTAAGTGTCAAATGCAAACAGATTTCAGCAAGTGTTAGAGACTATTATGTTTGATGTCATCCTCCCTGTCATGCCAGCACTACCAGGAGTTAAGCTGACCCTGTTCTATGTATTGCACGGTGCTTCGTGGGTCACATTTCACAGCAGACTACTCAGCCTACCCATTTATAGAGACACTCCAAAAAAACCAGAAATCAAAATTTACTCCACTTCCCTTTGGAATCTCACACTAGGCTTGCTTATAGACAACAACTGGAAACTGTGTAGCAATGAAAAGAAACAACGCACTAACAGCAAACAGAAACCCATATCTGACTGTACTTAAAATTCCAGGAACATATTGTAGCAGCATTCAAGACTGATTAAAAAGGGAAGCAACTTTGAAATTTTGCCAGATATTTTCCAGCATGAATTACTCCCTTTCTGTCTCGCACACAGAACACACCAAGAAGCTGTATTGCAAGCTGCAGCAATCTCCTATTTCAGCACGAAGGAACTGTCAGAGATAAGGCAAGAGATATGTAATATTATAACCATTATTTATTCTAGATTAATGAAAGCGGAAAATAGCCCTTTCAGTTGCAGCTTGCATGCAGAAAAACATTCATCTTACAGAGCCCAGACTGTCTATTGTATTCACAATATATTAGCAGTTAGCTGATCTATCAGCTGAGATGAATTATTACGTTGGCTTACAGTGATACCAGTTTTCATTATAGGGCACTCATCCAAGTCCTTTCCTACTCTGTTTGTATGTCCTTATTTCTTTGCTTTTCCTTTACCCTTTGGATCTTCTCTGGCCAGGAGGTTGATAGGCTGAATATGGTGGGGTTGTTTTAATATCTGACATGCATAAAGAAGTAGAAGAAGCAACTAATCATGTAAATAGTTTTGTCAGGGAATTTGTTAAGTTTGTGCCACACCTTCTTCTTTTCACTGGCCAAACTTCCTTCTCCTCGGACTACAACATATTACAGCTTGGGTAGACAGGGGCAGAAAGGAGGGTTGGGGATATTGATTTGGTTGGTTCTTCTTTGTTGTTATTGTTGTTGTTTGGAGTTAGTTTTGTTATTTTGCTTTTTATTCTTTGGCTGGATTTTTTTTTTTTTATTCCATGTTACACAATGGTGAATCTATCTGCTAAATAAAAAAAGAAGTTTCAGAGAGAGATTTGCAGCCCTGGATTGATATAGGGCAGGATTTCAGGACCAAAAGAGAACATGGACAGAGGAAGAGAGGAATAGCAGGCTACCGTCTAGTAGAGATAGCTCAGAAAATGCCCTCAAGGACAGATTTTCTAGCAAGTCTGCAAGTCTGCAAGCACAGCTTTGGACAAAGTCTGAGCAAACCCATGGATCCTACAGGACACTCATGACCAAGTTTATCCCAGCATCTTAGCAGCTGTCCTCCAGGATGTCACTGAGGCTTCTACTTCTGCCTGCAAAGCTCCAGGTTTTGGGACAGAAAAGCATAGGAGGTGGCGGGGGTAGGGGGGGGGTCATATATTTGCATAACAATACTCTTGTGAGAAATTAGCAGTCGCATTTGACTGACAGCAGTAGCAGCCCCTCCCTGATGCAGCACAGCCTCAACCCATGGGCAGCATCTGTACCCATGTTCAGTAATGCTGCCTTGTCATAGGACTCTTGTAGGTGTGTAGCCCTGAGACTGCAATTGTCACTGCATGACATCTCCTTGCAGGTTCCCTCAGCTACCCTGGGGTTTGTGGCTGCCAAATACAATTGAGGGGTCCACTGTACGGTCAGGATGCTTTCCAGTATGACAGAGAGAGGTTGAGTCTTTAAAACATAAATATATATATATATATATGTTTGTACAAAGACATACATATGTGTGCACACGTATTTTGTAAAAGGAATTTCAGAAGCTTTTTCCTTACTTAAGGGATGTGTCCCTCCTTCACTGTCCCCTCACTCCCCCTCAGAAATCACTGTCTCTCTCTGATGGCTTGTATGCTTCAAGCTGTATTGTGTGATTTTTGGGGCAGGATTTCTTGTACCTTGTCTATGTTTGAAAAGGAAGCAGCGGGCACCACTTCAAGTCTAAATAATGACAGTAATCATTTCCAGCAGACACAATCTCTTCCTGGCTGGCTACAGTCTGACTCTTCAGCCAATGTAACTGGCAACCCTGATATTTCCTCTGAGCCTGGCACAGAGTTAGGATGCTTAGTAGTGTTCTAGATGCCAATTTATCAATTTATTCCTTAAAGCAGTTTGATTTTGTTGCATACAAAAATATATACTTATCTATTAAAGGAAATACAAGTGGAATAAACCAGGAAATATTAAAACACAGCAGGATGCAGTGAGATATGGTGTTTCTTAAACAGTAGCAGTAATCTTAATAAAATGCAGATTCAATCATGTTGAGGGAGCAGTGTGGTAATAAAAAGTGAAGAAAGGAGCAAGGTGTATAAAAAAGAAGGGGGAGCCCTCGGGTGGAAGAATGTCTCTGAATTTAGTAAAGACATAATGTGGTGCCTGTTACAATTGAACTGCTTTGCTTTCAAAATGTAAAGTCAGTGGGTGGGCTGCTTTCATGCCTGGTGTAACTCCACCAAAGTCGATGGAATTATAGCCATTCTAAATGTAGCTCTGCACAAGCAATATAATAAGCTGTAGATGTGAATAAAGTCAGATCGACAGTATGAGGGGGGGAAAAAGCATTTGTGAGCATTTCCTTAAATGTATTTGAAATTCATGTCCCTTTCTGTTCATTTTCCAAGAATATTCACACTGATCATATTTTGGTCACGGAAAACAAATATCTAAGAAATCTTATTCTTGCAAGTTTTGCAGCTCTCCAGGAAATTTATTTGGTTTCTGCCTTATAGCCTAGAAAAATGTCAGTTTTCCTATTAAGGAGGTGAAACAACACCATGTGACACAAGAAACTTGTTCCCAAACACTGACAGCCTTTTATTCTCTCACTGTACAGTATCTAACACAATGAGAAATCTGCTACATGACATAGGGGCTGTGCCTGTTACAGATAATAATAATAACAATGAGAGTCAAATAAGGAGATATATTCTTTAAATATAAGACATTTAAAGAATAATGCAATCATCAGGCATAGTCTACCCGGGTTCACAAAGGGAAAGCCCTGTTTAACTAATTTGATATCCTTTTGTAATGAGGTCACCTGCCTTGAGGATGAAAGGAAGGCAGTGGATGAAGTTTTTCTGGATATTAGTAAGGCTTTTGACATTGTTTCTCACAGCATCCTTCTGGGCAAGTTCTCCACCATGGAATGAAGGGATTCACTGTGTGCTTGGTGAAGAACCAGCTGAACAGCAGGGCTCAAAGGGTTGTGGTGAATGGAGCTGCACCTGGATGGTGACTGGTCACCAGTGCTGTTCCAGGGTTCAATTTTTGGGCCATTTCTGTTCAAAGTATTTATCAATGATCTGGATGCAGGAGTTGAATGCACCATTAGCAAGTTTGCTGCTGATAACAAGCTGGGAGGTGCTGTTGTCTCTCCTGGAGAGCCTTGCAGAGGATAGATGGGATCATTGGGCTGTGATCAATAGGACAAAACACAAGGAGTGATGGGTACATGTTACTCCTGGGGAGATTCCGATTGGACACAAGAGGAAAATTTTTTGCAATAAGAACAGTCAGCCATTGGAATAATCTTCCCAGGATGGGCTCACGAACACTGGAGAATTTTAACATTTGATTGAACAGGGCATTTAGTCATCTTGTTTAGACAGTGCTTTTGCCAAGAAAAGTTGGATTAGATGATCCTTGAGGTCTTTTCCAACCTGGTTACACCAGAAGAGAGCAACAAAGCTGGTGAAAAGGCTTGGAATCATGATCACTGTAGGTCCCTTCTGACCAAAATAATCTATATATGAGTCTAAACATTTCATAATTGTATTCAGACACAGTGTTTATCAATAAATGAACCAAGTGTGCAATGTAGAATAATAAAAAAAAAATGTAAGAATCATTTTATAGCAGTGAGAAATAGAGGGAAAATATTTTGCATAGCATTTTACGTGTGAAATAATGTCAGTGTTGCAAGAAAAAAGGAGGAAATGCATTTCTTTATATGTATCCTATAACATTATTTATTACTGAAAGAAATAATGTGGGAATCTCATAGTCCCCATTAATCCCCATAGTCCATTCTCCAAACATATATGTGATTTTCCCTTCCTGGTCTAATGCCTTTTTAGTAGCCTGTTCACTATCTAGGCTTAATATATACTGTTAGACTTCAGGTTTGTCTGAAGTTAGGTCTTGGTTGTTCTGCTCAGGTCCTTGGCCATTCATTTTGGTTTTCAAACTTTTCTAAAGGTCAATATTGCTGGAATATTCTTACTTGGCTGTGCATCTTCTTCACCTGTCAGTAGAGATAATGAGATAGGGTTTGTGGGGCAGCTATACTGTTACAGGAATACATAAATCATAGAATCATAGAATGGTCTGGGTTGGAAGGGACTTGAAGATCATCTTGTTCCTACTCCCTACCATGGACAGGGACAGCTTTCACTAGACCAGGTTGCTCAGAGCTCCATCCAACACTTCCAGGGGTGGGGTATCCACAACTTCTCTGGGCAACCTGTGCCAGCACCTCACCACCCTCAAGTAAAGAATTTCTTCCTAATTTCTAATCTAAACCTTCCCTCTGTCAGTTTGAAGCCATTCCCCTTTGTCCTGTCACTCCATGCCCTTGTAAACAGTCTCTCTCCATCTTTCTTGTAGGCTTCCTTCAGGTACTGGAAGGCCACAATTAGCTGAATGATATACAAATAGATAAATAACAGAGTTTCCGTTCCAAGACCCCCTGTGACACCTGAGAGTTTGTAAAGGAGGAATTCCTGAAGTTCACCAAGAAGAACAAGATTCTGCAGCTGGTGGGAGGTAAACCCACAGATCAGCAAAGGCTTGGGTAAGTGACAACTGAGAGAAAGGAGCTGCAGTCATGGCTGATGCCAAGTGAATACAGGACAACTCTGCTCCAACTGTGTACAAGGCAACCAGGAGGGGCAGGACCAGCAGATCAGGGGAAGGCACCTGCCTCTGCTCAGCACTTGGGTGGTTGCATTTGGAACAGTGTTCAGTGTTAGATGCCCAAGTTCAAAAGGGACACGGAGAAATCAGACAGAGTCTAGAAAAGAGCTTTCAGCGTGGTCAGGGGATAGAGCACCTGACATAAAGCGGTGGATGGCAGAGCCACATTCCTCAGTGTGGCAAAAAGAAGACTTACTAATGGCAAACAGCAGTCTGTGACTTCTATAAAAGCAGTTACAAAGATGACAAAGCCAAACTCTTTTGGGTAGCGGTAGAATATACAGTAAGAAGCAAAAAGATACAAATTCTGGCTTGGGAGGTTTGAAATGGACATTAGGAAAATCTTCTTCACTGAGATGGTGGTGCTGCCATGGAACAGCTTATGCTGGGACCCTGTGAAATCTCCATCTTCAGAGCCAGACAAAGCCATGGATGACCTGATCTAGTGCTGGCAATTATCCTGCTTGGAGCAGGGCTTGGGACTAAATGACCTCCAGAGGTCCCTTCCAGCCAACACTATGATTCTATCATTCTAGTATCTTTTTGGTTTGGTTTGGGGTTTTCTGTTTGTGTTTTTTCTTCTCTGGGCCCCTTTGGCTGACTTTAGGCCCTAATGAGTCCTATTCCACACCCTGCTCTTAAAATGCTATGGCTTCACATTTCTGCAGTACTTTTAACTCTCTGGCAAACTGACCGCGGAATGAAACAAAATGTTTCCCCCTCATTGACTCATCCTGTGTCTGTAAGAATTTCTTATAAATATCACCTAGACAAATACAAACCAGAAGACCTAAATGGCAAGCCTGAGTAGACACTATCTTCAGCTGTGCAGGGTTTTACATATTCTGCATAAACAATCAAAAATCTCAAGTAATTTTTTTTATTATTAATACTATTCTGGAAGAGAGATAAAAAAGACAAAGAGTAATAACGCAAAACATACTCTCAAATATCTTCCAAAGCTATTAAATTTAGCACTGAGATATAATAAAGAAATAGTCAGATGATTTTCATTTATAAGGATCTTTAAGAGATCTCTGGATAGGGGATGTGGATTTGACTTTCTAGGGGTACAATAAATAGCTATTTTGGTGGAATCCTGTAGTTGTCCTTTTTTTACATATGCAGGTCATGACGTATAGTTTTGAAGGAAACTATAGCACGTGTACTTGTCATTATTTTGCTTGTGTCAGTGATATAAAGTTCAGTTTTCCTCAAACATATCCATATGTGCAATTCTTGTTTTACAGGATGTGTATTACTGTTATTCTCTTGAAATATTCCTAGGAGGAAATTTAGCACTCTGAATAACATTGATGTTCCCATTTATTTTGAAGAAAGAGGCTTTTCATGAAGAGAAACTTCCTCTTAAAAATAGATCCCTAATTGTCTGAAATAGTCCTAATAGAACTCACTTTTAATTACCCTTCAACCCCCTCAGCTTTGAAGACAACACTACTATTACCTAGCTCAAATTTGTGAAAAGGTGAACGACCCAAGAGATTCTCTTCAGGAAACCAAAAGCCTCTGTGGTCTCACTTGATGTTCTTCCTTAGCCAACTGTAGCTTGTTTTACTGAGGCTCTGTTGAATCTTCTTTGTTCTCTTCTGATATTAACTGTCTTTCCTTTGCTTTTGCATCCTTTTAAAATGAATAATGTGTTCAGGTATCTTTGTCATGCACTGTTCATTCTTTTTTCACTGGGAACGGTTTAGCTTTTGGATCTTTCTCTGCCCAATGAGCAGTTTTTGGAACTGCTTAACCCAGTGTAGGTCAGCCAGGCTTCAGTTTCTCTCATGTTTTTCAGATTGGATGTTGCTGTCGAATTTCTACAGACTAGAAGATTTAAAAATAGGGTCCCTATGTCTTGAGGCTTCAGTTCCACAAAAGTGGTGTCTTTTCCCCCAGTCCAACCAAAACCAAGGTGAGGTAATGGAATTCAGCATCATGAAGGATCAGACATCTACATACATATAGTCAAAGCCTTTAAAAATACCACTAACACTCAGATTAAGATGAAGGTTCCTATAGTTAGAGGAGAGGATGCATATATTCCATACATTCATTTTAGTTTCCCATCCCAAAGTATCTTAATCATTCAACACAGGGTGCAACAAAAAAACAGACTTGAATCAAAATCACATTTTAATTTTCTCCATAGCCTCAGATGAGTGGTTGTATTCACCTATGCAATGTAGTAATTTAGCCATTCTTCTGATTTATAACTTCTCACCACTCAGACCTTTGCCTCTGTAAAAGTTAGGAAAATCTACAGTAACAATCAGTATTAAGGATAGACACGACTCCTTCCTTGTTCTGGGCACGAGCTCATCACTGCTGGAAATTAAGAACTTTCTTTTTTCCATTTATATATCTGGTTTTACTTGGTTGTCTCATAACAATGACATTTCCAATTGTTCTTACATCTAAGTTTTAATGCTACAGTAAGTTCTCTTAAAATAAAGACACTAGACCCAGGAAAATCTGGTCTGTAACTACTTAGCCTGCTGTGATTGTTAGCGATGTGAAGGAATAAACTGAGATTCCCTTGGCTTTTTGTATGCTACTGAGCATAACCTGAGGAATGCACATTGGTCCACAAAATAAAAGCATGGATAGTGCAAAAGAATAAGAATTTGGGTGATGTGAAAAGTCTTTTCCGATTGGGACCTGACCTGACACAGAAAATCAGATTTACATGTCAGCATGAAGAAATATACCTATATCTCCAGAAACACTTCTCCAGTTGATTTTCTTTGTTGTTGGAGGTAGGAAGAGTTTAAAGTACAGGATGAGAAAGTGGAAAGTGAAAAGGAATTTATAATTCATTGGCAAAATTAACCCTTTGTCTATAATTCCTCTGAAAAAAAAAAGGCAAATATGTTTGGGCTTTCTTTTCTGGTACACTCATGCCCTGAAATGGATAGATGAGCACGATTTTCTTATTTCAACAAAAAACAAAAAAAGAGGTCTGATAATAGTCAACAGTGACTGAGATGCAATAAATTGCACTCAGGATAAGGCAAATGTTATTTGCATTATCGTGGTGTTATCTATCACTCACAAAAATATAATAAAAAACCCACACACACCAAAATCAAACATTGACCTTATGATTACACATGGATCTGTATCAAAATCATCAGTTTGAAGGCTCCATCTTCGGGAAAGTTCAGTGTAGATTTAAAGTTTGTGGTTTCCTGCCATCTCCATAAAGAGACTCAGCCAAAATTTTGGTTCCAGGCACTCTTGAACACTGTCTTTAAAAAGTATTTTAGGCATTTATTATATGGCATAAAGAAACAAACAATAAAAAAGTCATATTTTAGATTTCATTTAATTTTTAACTCTACTGACGGTTCTGTAAGGCTCCAAGCAGATATAGGTAGACTTAGTGGAGCCTCTTTTACGTGTGCAGAAGTGGTATTTTGGTGCTCATATTTGTTTGATAATAGAGAATCCTTTTAGCAGTACCAATCTATGCAAAGAGAACTGAAAACTGAGACAAATATTTGGTTATTCGAGGTGTCTGAATTTGAGATCCCAGGTGAATGGTCAGATATCAAATTGCCCCTTTCACAACATCAGCATGTTTTACCCCCTTTTTAAAAATATTTCTGTTTCTACCCTTTCTGCATCCACCCCATTGCACCCAAGAATATTCAATGAGATTCTCTGCTTGCTTTTGCAAAGGATGAACATAACTTCCTCAGAGTACAGTAAATGATCATAAAAGTTTTGTTGTCCCTGCTAAGAGGAGCTCAGGGCAGGCTGGATTAGAGTAGCTTTTACCAAAGGAAAAGGAGTGAAGGAAAAGTGAGTGATGCAACAGCATGCTGAGGAGAGCCCTGGAGAGCCAGATTTGCTGCCCATTTAGCACTTATAGAGATGAGAGAGTCTGTAAAATCACTGCTGTTCCTAGGAGAGACTGCTGCCATCCCACACCAAGGCTGCTGCTGCTTAGTCATGGTAGCACGTCTCTGGTAATAAAGGCTGGTCATTCTGCCACTCCTCAAAGCCTGTTACCCTAGAAATTGTTCTACTTTGCCCAAAGCTTTACCTTGCTGATATGCCAAGAGACTGTTAGCATTGGATTTGCTGAAAGATTTGCTCTAAAGGCATGGGTAAATGTGTGCACAGATGGCCAGTGGAATTCCCAATGCAGGTATATCTCCACTTGTCTGGGTACAGCGGGGCAACCTGATGATTCCCCAGTAGCTTTGCTTTTTTTGGTAGTAAAAGCCCTTTGAACAAATCATTGTCCTCCTACAGTGAAAGGGAGTGACCCAACCTCACAGCTCTTTAGAGCTGTAGCCAGCAAAGGTTGTGCATGATGTCCTGCAAGCCCCCTGTTGTGCTGAAACACTGAATAGCTGCATAAAAATCTATGCAAATTATGAACCCAGCAGTGACCATTTTCCCTCTAAAATTACTGCAAGAGCCCATAATTTCTCTTCTTTAACCCTTTCTCATATTTATTGTAATATTGTAATTTCATCTAATAACTGTGCAACCCATTGGCAAACATCACTCTTCTGCTCTTTCTCTGGATTGACATGCCCTCGTTTGACTCACTGTCCATCCCTCAAACGCATCTTTCACAGTCTTTATTGGGTTTTGTTTGAAGACAGGGATGTTTAAAAGACAGATTCAAGATCCAAGTCCTCTTGTGTCTCTTAGGTTGCAATAGGAGATCTATCATTTCCAAAGTCTCTTGAAGAGCAGATAGTGTGCCACTTCAGTTTACAGCTTTGAGGCTAGAAAGGTTCTTGCTGGACAGATCTCAGTAAAAGCACCAGCAGACTTCAGTTAAAAAAAAAAAATAATTATTGACAAGCTCTGTTGTAGAGTTATCAAAATGCAATGCAAATGCAAAAGTGTCTGAATCTGCTCATTTTGGCATCTCAACCTGCAAATCAAATTGTCATATGAAAGTGATCTTTTTGGATCTCCTCTCCTCCAGATGGCATCTTTCCCATGTGCTCATAGCTCTAGCTCCATGATACCTGAGTGGTGCTCTGAATGTAGTCCTCTACTGTCAAAATTAACTGGAGGAGTATTTCTTGGTAAAGTGATGTCCTGGCTGTATCTAAGATTACATCCCAAGGGTTGTTGATTTGCCGTTAAGTGAGGAAGGTGGCAACACAAGGGGTTTTTTCAGTTGTCCACAGACAGCTTTGCTGCTGAGAGATTTTTAGGCTACCAGTGTTGATATGATCTGAACACAAGCTCCAGACTGCAGCACCCCATCACTATGGGCAACCCACCAAGTCCCTGGCTGATTAATTGAAAGCGTACTTTGACCATGCTGCTTTTTCCCTAAGATGAGCTCTTGTGCTGCAATACAGTGGAGGAAGGGGAAAGCATAAATTAGAAGAACCCTTTCCAGGCTTCTTGAGGAACTCTTGAGGCCAAAAAAGCCTGATTTATAGCTTCTGCTTCACTTAATGTAAGGGAGTGGTCTAGCTGTCATCCTTTTCATTTGATTTTTCTGAGTTTGGGGAAATACAGACAGTCTGAAAGGCACTTGTTTTGTAAAATGCAAGATGCCTACACGTGACCAAGCCCCTGAGGCTTCCTTTGCTAATCAACAGAGATTAAGGCATCTCCTCTCATCCTGGGTGAATACCTATGGTGGGTTAGTTGAAGTGTACTGGATTCTTTCCATTCAGTACATAGAGGACTTCAGATGTCTACGCTGTAGGTAGATGACATTAAGTGAGGTGAATCCTTCCTGTGTGTCTACATAATGCTTTGAGACAGAACAGTGTTATTCTTCAAGTCAACCTTCATGCTAATAGTTACATTACTATAAGGTTCAACTACTTCCAGCCACATTACTAAATCCTTTCTGCCCCCTTTTTTATATTTCATACTGAAGCCACTCTTAAAGATCTGACAGTCTCTCAGGGAAAAAAGTGTCCTGTTGATGATGGACTGATAAGTTCACATTCCATATTGGCAACACTAGGAGCTCATAAGCTTTGTGCTGAGAGAGAAAACTACCACAGCATTCTACTCATAAAGTGATTACCTGTAGGCTGAAAATTATTGTGCCATTATTCCCTTCAACTAGAATGAACTGTTCTTAAAATCACAGGTAATCTGTTTTTAAGGATCTGCAAATAACAAGAAGCAGACAAAGTGAAATTCCTTCCACCCATCCCCTGACTCACCTTTGTTAAACCTTTGGATCTCCATTACTTTTCTGATTATGTGGCTTATTTAAAAATGCCCTACTGTGTTATCTGTTTTTTTGCTATATCAGTAGGTGTGCTTGGTGTTTAAATAGGTCTGAATTATGGAGAAAGCAGTCTGATGTAAAAGCAGAAGGATCTTACATTTATGGTGGTAGCAATAATGATGGTACAGCATCACACAATGGCTCCTGGAAGCAGACAAATGTCAAAACAGCATGAAAAACTCCTCTTGCACCCTGTTAAGACTGCCTAGAATTCTCGCAGAATAACATACACAATCATTTTGATGGATTCAAAGCTAATATCCATGTCAGCCCTTCACAAAGACAGCTAGTTTCGGGCAGGAACTAATTGCGCTGTCTTGTTTAAAAATAGAGAAATCATCTTCTGTTTTAGCAGATTTCCTCTATGGAAAACATGCTGTGTGTAAAACGGTTGCATGAAAGGGTTGGCAGTCCGAGACACAGAAGTGGACATTGTTGAGGATATAACAGCACATTCAGTTGCCTAAGAAAAGGGTGTGGGTGATGATCTTTGGAGAGCTAGCACACCTCAGTGGAAACTCCGTGTACTACAACGAACAGTGTTTTGAAATAGAATACTTGTGTTGCCCTAACACAGCCTTACATTTTACCTAGCTCTTAAGGTTTTGAGGTACTTGTTCTGTTGTTATTTCTAAGCTCCCATGGTTTCCATAATTCCCCATTTTCGTGACAAGCAGAATTTGGAAACAGATTTCTTTTTAACTCAATAGGAAGGGTCTTTAGGAGGATGATATCTAAGGCATTAGCACTGGCCTTTCTTTTTCAAAAGCAATCACTGACCTCGGAATAGTAATATTAGTTATGAATTTAATTTGCCAGGGCTGCCCAGCCCCTAACACTCCAGATGAATTCAGTGGGAACTGTGGATGGATACCCCTTCTGTGACCCAGGTCTTGAGTTTATTGGAAATAGAAGTGAGTCCTCACAGTCTGCTTATATACTGCTGCTACAGACACTGTGCCTTGCAAGGTTGCAACCTCCATATTCTTCTCTGCTCATTCCAGGAAAGATTTTTTAATGAAATGGAGATGGAAAGGCACACACCAAATAACCACATGAACTAGGAGAAAATCCCATTCCTGACCAAAAACACTGTTGCTAGAAAAGCACATGGAGTACAGTGCTGGCTTTGTGTGTTATATCCTTACACTGCACATCTGCACCGTATTAAGGATAGATGCTGTAAAAACAATAATGATGATGATGAAGGTAATAATAATGGTCTTCGGGATAAATGGAAAATCATTTTTCTCTTCCAGTTTTCACAATGAGTAGGGCAAACAACCAACATGTAAAAAGAGAATTATTTTTTTTCTTAGAGGTTCATGCACATAATAATTATATGTCATGGGGCTTTGCTAGCAAATATTTATCCCTTTATTTTTCATCTGACCATGTTCCTCTGCTGTATGTCTGGTTTTCAGTTCAATTTCTGCCTTGATAAAGAATGCTGTGCTATTACCTTCTCATAGTAATATGTCTTATGAAGTCCTGACTGACTGTGGGTTTAGTTGACGTCCCAGTGATATTCCACAGAAGTCTTCAGCCTCCTGTACCCAATAATATTAACGTGTGACTTAACCCAGTATATACAGAAAATTATTTGGTCTAGTAGATGACTTTTTTAATTGTAACACCTTTAAAAGTCCATTCCACCAGTTAAGGTACAGAAATTGATTGTGAGGGCATTTGAGGGGTTCTTGTACTGCTGCTCCTGGACCTTTTATGGAGAAAAGCACAAGGTTGTGTGGCAGTGACATCTCACCGAGGTTAAGAAAAACATTATTTCCTAAGGTACCTAAGTACTTTTGAAAATTCAGATTGTAGTTAGTCAATAGGGCACAATCAATTGTGTGGGTGTTTTTATCACTGCTTTTTTCATTTGTTTTAAAGAAAGTGACTCATCACAAAACTCCTTTTTCTGATACAGCACACATGCACCCACCCCACAAGGACAATGAGATCAGGGACAGAAGGGAATGCAGAGAGACAATGCGACTTGTAACAATGCAGAAAGATGTGTGAAATACAGATCATCTGCAGCACAGTACATAGGAACATCAGGTCGAATTTCTTTGTTTCCTCTAAAGTTTCAAAATCTATTATTGAAAAACAGAACAAGCACCTTTCTCCCTTGTTTTCAATAGTACGAATCCATGATATTTTTCCTTCCAATTTAATCACCTTTAAGGCAATTCCAGTTTTGAAATCATTAATACATTACAACAGATGAGGTACACTGGATTCTAAAAATAAGGACAATAAGACCGAGGTCTGCAGGTTTTGTGCTGATGTGAGGCCACAAAATGTGATGCGTTTGTCAGATACCTCTTCCTTCTTATTTTTTGAGATGTCCACAAATGTCCTTTTAGAAAATACTGAAGAATATGCAAGGTGTGAGTTTACTAAACATCCTATGCAGATTTCATTACTGATTTCCAAAACTTGGAATAAAACATGGCCAATTTCTTCCTGACACCCAATTGTTCTCTCCAGCACAATGACTACTTGACTGTTTCTTGTAGTAATAATTATTGACAAAGGGACAAAGCATGGAGCAGTCAGATTTTGCCCCACTGTTAGTTCCCATAATTTGGAGCTCTGATGTCTTTGAAATAGTAAAAGATATCCATAATAGATGTGATTTCTAAGATCTTCTGTAGGAGTTCTTTTCAAAAGCTGTATTGTTTCCATGGATGCTGCCGTATAATCTAATTATTCCTGATGGGTTGCCTATTGTACCACAGGATTCTTCAAAGGAAAGGAAAACAGCAAGGTAGATCATTTGAGCAAAAATCTTTTATTTGTTTAGGACAATGTTTCACAAAAGCTCTATCTGAGAAGGAAAAGAAATCTCTTCTGAGCCTCCTTTCTTTCAGAATTCAAGTTGCTATAATCATATAAAGCGCCTCTGTGTACTGTATGTTTTATCCTTTCCTTTCATTGGATGATAGAAGACATTTCAGTCCCATGTTGGGGTGGGTTTTTTTCCCACTGAAAAATTAAATCATTTATATTGTAAGATCTACTGTAGACAAGTAGGGTAAAGCAACCCCAAGCAGTCAGAGAATACAAGCCAGGCCCAACACCTGCAGCTTGTCAAAGGAATTATTCCACTCAACTCAGTTGGAATCTTTTCGTAGTAAGATATACAGTGGTGCAAAGGAGTTGATATTTACATCCACCTCATTAAAGTGAATCAGTTTGCTATTATCAAAGAGTCACAAGTTCCTAGGCCATGTGATGAATCTCACTTGGTCTGTGGCGTGTGCAACTGCACTGTTTTTGACCTTGGTCATTGTGCTAATGAGTCCCATTGCCTGTGCTGTTCCTCAGGACACCTTTGCACCTGCATGACTAGGCTCCAGCCAGCTTTTCCCAGGGAAGGGCCTGAAGCTGTACTTTGTCATGTCAAATAACAATATCCTGAGCACATGGGCATGCCCTTGTCTTGCTGTGAATGTGTAAATAAATGAATGTTTCCCTTCCATGCACTGTCACCCAAGCTAACATATTGTAAGAATATGGTTGTGTGGGAAACTAGTGAGTGGATAGAAAACTCCTCAAGCATATCAAGTGGGAAAAGGATGGAAGCTCAGAACTGTTTCCCCCCATCATCCAGACCTCTCTTTGAGCTATTTACACGGTACTACTTTTTTGCATAGATGGATTCTGTGGGTTGGAGTTTTGCCATACTTTTACGATCACATGAAAAGATTTACCACCGTTTAAATGTTGTCTTCATTATGTATAGTCTACAAATAAGAAAAATCTATAAAGATTTTTTTTTTCTTTTACATGGCCTTTAAAGAGCATCTACATTTACAACAGTGACCTGCATGGCTCCTATCTTATCATTACTACTATAAGAGTCAATAGTTCTGCCAAAGCCCTACTCAACTTTGGTTTTTTATGAGACATCTGTCCTTAACAGTTGATGATAGTTTGCATTGACAAAGGGGACTCCGCCAGAAAACTTCTGCTTTTAGGTAGAGGTAGCTCAGCTCTATTTCCTCCAATGTTTATGAACAGATAGTTCAGAGCTCTAGTTCTAAAATCTGTTCAGGATTCAGAAGCAGCAGCAACAGAGACAAACTCTCAGCCTGTGGAGGTCCTTAGGGAAGGACTCTGAGCAACACAGACCTGAACTCCTGGAGGAGGGAGGGGAAAAATTGAGGAGTGGAACTAAAGTTGCATATATCTTGGGAGAAATAATGGAAAACTTTTAAGTCTGTGGTCAGCGGAGTTGAAGGGAAAGCCAATTTTCTTGTTCTATACAGCCCCAAGAGAAGGCAAAATTCTGTACCCTTTTCTCTCCTTCTTGATTTTTTACTATTTATTCATCTAAGATACAAGGTAACAGCATTATATTACCTAAACATGTCTATTTCGAGTCAAGTTCCTCACAAACAAACTGTATTCTTCATTCCAATTACAGATAAATTGTTTGTTTTAAATTAAGTGCTTGGATTTCACTTTGGCTGGGGCTTCAGTAACTGAAGGGATGGAAAAGTACCGATACAGTGAAGAATGTGATGTGCACCACAGCTCTGATGGCGATGCAATCTGTGGGGCTGAGTTCCAGAGCCCATCACCTTTGAAGGTTCTCTCTCCCTTGTGGAAAGAAACTGCATTCTTTCCTGTAGTTCAGCCAGTTTCATTTCATGTGAAGCCACATGAAAAGGAAGAGATGGTGCCTCTCCAGTTACTTAGTAGCTGTTGTCCTGGAGAGATTTGACACAGATGGTGGAGAACCAGGACAACAGAACAACATACCCAAGGTGAATTTGTTTCCAAGTAGATGGGCTACTTTCCTCAGCTACATCTGCTTCCAGTATATGGATGTTTTATGTACATACTTCAGCAATGGAGACTGAAAGTAGCAAATTTCTGGAACAACATTGATGTAGACCTGGATGCAGTACAACAAAAAACCTCAGATCTAAGTCTATTGTATCTAAACTTTATTTACCAGTATTGGAGCACCAACTTTGTGTAGTAAAGCTGAGGACATTGCAAAGTAGAAGTACGAAAAATATTGCAATATTAAATACTGTTTTCTAGGTACCAGGAAATTTTATACAACTTACAAGGAGGGATAAAATTATGACTTGATATTAAAGTCCAGAGAAGCCAAAATTTGAAAAGCCTCCTTTTAGATGTACTTAAAAGGAACTGCAGACATCCTCTCAAAGCTTGGTTTGCTTCTGATAATACCAAGTAGTAGTAGATGAAGAAGAATAATTATGTTCTCACACTGATGCCATTGGATAAGGCTGGAGGTAGTCAGAAAGCACAGAATACTTTCATGGCATATATGCACATTTTGGGATGATACTAGATTTCAAGTTTTCCAGAGGGACAATTTTCCTATTTTCTTTAATATAGAACTAATTTTTTATTTTATTTTTCTTTCAGATAAGCGCACTCATATATGTCTGAATCATAGCATGATTCAGGAAAGATGCTGGAAATTCTTTGGTTGCTTAAAATTTTGGAATGGATTCCCCACATCATATACACTAAACAGGATAATCCTACAGGTGTGTGATATAAGCACTTTAAAAAGACAGTAGTGGACAATCCTGTAGAAGAAACTTGTGGCTATTTGGTCTGAGAGCCATATGAGGTTGTAAAATTTTAAATTTTATTTGGAACCTAAATATATTAAAATTTGTTGATTTTCAGTTGTTCATTTCTGTGTAAACAGAAATATTTTTATTTGGTGAATTTTCTCTTATTCAAAATAACCTTGACTTCTCATTACTATTAAAGCTGAAAAGAGTAAGATGTTGGTCACTATTTCCTACTGTCGGTTGACACAGAAAACAGAGTGTCTTGGATAAAGGTGTTTTTGGTCACACACTGTTCATGTGGCTTCTGACAATAAGTTATGTCTTAATGATATAGAATCACAGAGTTATTCAAGCTGGAAGGAGCCTCTGTGGGACTTGAGGTCCAACCCCTGTTCAAAGCAAGGTTAAAGTCAAAGTTAAACCAGGCTGCTCTGAGCTTTCTTTGTCCAGTTGGTTTTTATATATCTTATTAACCTCCACGGTTGGTGACTCCAGAGCCTCCCTGAGCACTTGTACCAGTGTCTGATCCTGTCATTGTGAATGTTTTTTTCATTATACCTAACCTCGTTTTCCCATGTTCCAGCTCATATGTGCTGCCCTTTCTCTGGGCACCTATGAGAAGACTTTAGTCCAATCTTAACCCATTAGGTATCTACAAAGAGGAATTAGATCTCCTGCTTGGCCGTCTCTGACTTGAACAAATCCAATTGTCTCAGGCTTCCCTCATACTTCTTGTGCAACTAAATATTGTTATGGAAATAGAGGAAGCAAATGGTGGCAATTTGAAAAGCACAGGAGAAGGAAAGACACAGGGAGCAGAAGAAAGATTTAGAGGAAAAAAGGTGACAGGAAGACTGACTTGATGTTGGCAGAAGACGGAAAAAGGTGCTGAGGGAATCCTGAAGCAACAAAAAAAAAAAAAAAAAAAAGAAAAAAGAGGACATGAAGTTAAAAATGTAATATGTAGAAGAGACCTTAGAAGTTGAAGAATTGTAAGGTGAGATGTTGGTAGGAAATGGAGTGGCCACTTCTCTACCATTGTAGAAGAGGGCAAGGGATGTGTCTTCCAGAAAAGATGCTTCTATAGGTGGACTTAGAGCTGCATTTAGACCAAGAAGGTCACTCCTGCCTTAGGAAGAGGGGGATGAAGAAAGGCTTTCTGGGAAGAGATATTTTATGACATGAGTGGTGCAAAAAATGAATGAGCATCAGAACCTGCAAACTAGAAAGCTCCTTCACAGTTCTTGTTTCACTTGCAAATTCTACAGAAGGCTTTCTCTCTTCCTACACCTTTGCCTCTCTCATGTCTTTGTCATAGTTTAGAAATAATCATGACCACAGGACAGCCAACATCAGATTTGGTACCTTTGCTCCAGGGTAATCCCAAGAAGGTCCTAAAAACCATCATCTTCCCGTCATCCTAGGCTGGGGGTTATTAAATTTGTAGGTAATACCAAATCAGGAGAGGCTGCAAATATACTAGAACAAGGTTAGAATTCAAAGTGCTCTTGACATAATGGATAGGGTCAGAAAACATCAGGCTCCTAACGTTTCTCACCTTAAGACTATTCTTCAATTCTCCACACCTTCACAAATTTTATGATAGTTTAACTCCATTAATGTAATTGCTCTGGATATATATATAAAAGCGGAAGTACAATCAACCCTACAGTTCCTGAATTTTACAGTCTCTGTTTTTCATTCTTTATGTAGCATAAAATTCACGTTTCTTACAAAAAATAATAGAATGTAAAGCTGAAGAATACAGAAGATGAGCTACAAAAGGTATTCTTGCAATCAGGTAACATAATATAGATTCTTTTGTATCTTTTTTAGAGGTACCATTCTTCATATACCTTTGAGAGGAAAGGAAATATAGCTATTCTCAGTATTTCACCTTGAACAGTAGATTCAAGCCCATTAATAGTTCTTAAATTACATTGCTCCATGCTGCTACTTCTATTCCTCAACAATACATGTAGGAATATCAAATACACTCTGCCACAAGATAAATGCCATTGAAAAAGTTGGGCTATTTTTTCAGCAGCAAACCTGACTCACTACTGAAAGAACTCCCAACCTTTTCCTTTGGTTGCTCTAGACCTACTATTTGGAACAATCTACTAACTATATTATCCTGTTTTTTATTTTTAATTTTCACTATTAACTATGAATGTTTTAATGAGACAAAAGTGCTTATGGTCATTTGAAGAAATCAGTGTGGTTTTTCCAAAGAGTACCGTGATGTGTAAATGTTTGTCCCCACTGGTGTGGATGAACAACAGTACCAACCACGAATATATTCATAAAGTGGCCAAAATAATTCTTAGCTAAGTTCTTGACTATTTCCATTAGTTTAGTATGTTCAGCACTGTCTTAACCAGAGGAGCAAAGAAAATTGTGTTACTCCCTGCATAACTATTTGATCAGAATATTGTTATGGCCATCTCTGAAATCACTGCTGGATGACTATTGGAATTGCGTTTGCACATTGGACACTGTCCAAACCTTTACCAGTGTTGACATAGCTTGTTAATTCTTGCTAATGCTACAGTTACTTTGATAGTGTGAACCAAAGCATAATGCAACCCTTTAGGCTAAACCAAGTGTACAAAAATCATTAGCAAATAATATACTGTGCTGTGCCAAACCACCGATCACATGTTTGGTGATGCAAATATATTTCCTTTGCTCATTCCTGTTCTTCCTTCAGTAGAGCCAACATTTGAAGCAGACTTCCTTTGTGCAGATGGCTGGGATAAACAAAGCCAGTCCATGGATGTGCAGCGCTCAGTCGGCTGGATGGATGAGGAGTGCGTGGCTCCTCTCTGTGATGGGCTTGTTTAGGTTTTTTCCCATTTGGATTTCTTTGGATTCCAGGGTTTACACAGTTATATGTTATTTAATACAGTGTGGCGGGCTGGTCCCAGCCAGCAGCCAAACTCCCTCCCCTGAATGGGACAGGGGAGAAGACAGCAAGAACAAGAGCAAGAAAGCTGGTGAGTCAAGAAGACAGGAAGATCATTCACTAATTTTGGCTGTGGGACAGACTGACTGCCATTTTGGGGAAATTCCCAGATAAATGCCAATTAATTGACAATTAAAATCATCATATAACGTGTTGCCCAGAGAAGTTGTGGATGCCCCTGTGGGATGGCTGCCTGGGGCCTTTGGCATGAGGAAGAGCAGTGCTAAAAGTCACAGTGCACATCCTCCATGGGCTTTGGAATCAAGGAACCCTCTTACTCCAGCTCTGGGGGTTGGAGACCAGTTTTCCGAGCAACTGCAAGAGACAAAGGAGAAGCACAGGCCAGGAGGTCTAACAGTCCTTAATATAGAAGTTCAGGTACAGGGTACAGGCAGCCACCTAAGGCATCTCCCAGAGGCACTGGTTGCCAGGGAACAATGGGAAGGAAAGGGGACCCAGGGGCTGAGGCACATAGCAGTGCTTTGCTGCCTTTTCTCTATCTGTTTTCAGGCAGTTAATTTAGGATTAATTTTAACAAAATGTAGGTGAAAAAAAAATTAACATGTTCAAAGAAAGGGAGAGCAGGTTGAAGAAAATTTTGATTAATTAAACATATTAAAGCTAGCAGGTTCTAATGAAATTTACTCAAGTACTTTGGAAACTAGCCCAAACCATTTCTGAATCACCTTTAGAGATTTCCTAGAGGACTGGGGAAGCATAACAATGGCACATGACTTGAAATATGGGAAATGGAGGAACCGGGGGAACCACTGAGCATGTATCCTTGTTAGTACAGTTGGGGAAAAAAAATGTTATTAGCTCTTAGATTGAGAGAATCTGTCAGGGGATGGTCTTTATTCAATCTTACAATAAATTCTGGATGATAAAAGGTAAAATTGCACGAAATCAGCAAGGGAGGAACTGAGATTTTAGTGAAAGGGTTCAGAATTCAAAAGTTATTAAAATCAAGGTGATATTTGCTCAGGAGAACTAGGATGGAGACACCAAACACATATGTAGAAACAGAAAGTAAACAAGTAGCAGAAGAACATGAAAATTTGGAGATGACAGCTTCAACACAAGCTGGCCACACAATTCATTCTCCAAACACCTCATCCTACGATGACCCTATCAGTAGACCCTACATCAAGTAAGAAGGTAGTGACGATGATCAGCATCTGTTTGTTATGACTATGTACAGAGCACTGCACTCAGTGTGGCACATTAGATCTGATGTGGGCAAACCAGGGCAGACACCACAAGAATGATGAACTATTTTGTTGCCATGACCATGGGGAAGGGGTACAAAACTGAACTATGTATTCCCAGAAAAGAGTATGGACAAAGGCTGGGCAGGTGTCACCATAGCGTGTGACTATAATTTTCCTTTACACAAAATTTTGGTGGAAATAGCGATGCTTCTTTCTGTAGGGGAAGAAAAAGCAGTCTTGCCTCCAATTAGTAAGACACAGTTTGAAAAAAAAAAAAACAAAACCAAATTATCAAAACAGTTAACGAAATAAAAGTTCTAGAAACTTCCCTGGCACAAATTTATTTTTCTTTAAATAAAAACAAAACAAAACAAGAAAGGACAAAAATCAGACTGTGAGAGATACTCAGTGGTAACTCAAAGTAGGAGGACTCAGTTGGCCACCAGGCAGAAAAATCCTCGTAAACCATAAGCCACTACAGAGAACTCAAGAGCTCAAGCAAGGGATTCACTCCAGCTGATGAAGCACATTTAGAGTAGCTGTCTGTGTGTCAGATGAGATGCAGGACTCCTGCCACCTCAGCTTGCAATTATTGTGTCCAGAATTGCACAACCTAGAACTGAGAACACAGTTTCTCCTTCAACTGGTTTATTCAACTGCATATATTTAAAACGTTGCTGATTAGACAGTACAATAGCATGTGGGAGTAATTCCAGAGAGGAAAAACATTGATATTGTCTTCCTGGACAAAAAGGGCTGTTAATTTAATGACAATTAATACACAATTAAACTATGGGACATTATCTACAAGCATTGCATGAAAATGACCAAGAAATCCAGCACAGGAAAAAAAAAAAGGTCACCAGAGGCGATTTTCACTTTTATACTTTTATTTTCTTTAATTATAAAATTAGTATTTTATTTTTATTTAACACAGCATTTTTATTGTCATTTTATTTGGATAAATTATCAAATCTTGCTAGATCACCAAAAAATAATTCTGTTCAAACAACTCAGCATTTGTCAGCTCCAGAATCAAGTTCTGACCCACAAGCAGCCTCACTTCCCAACTAACCAACTGGACCACCTTGCCCAGCTGGCCAGCCACAGCAGCTTACCCCGGGGCCAGGCAGCCAAAGCCTGTTCTCCAGCCACTCAGCCCCAGCCAGGCAGAGACTCAAGCCCAACCAGCCAGAGCTACTTTCCCTGGCCAGTCAGTGAGGTCCTCGTGCCATCCAGAGTCACTCAGCCCTGGCTGGCTCACCAGAGCCACTCTTCCTCGAATGGACAGCTAGAGCCCTTTTTCCACGGCCATCCAGCCAGAACCTGCTTGTTTAGCCAACCAGCCACAGCCACTCAGCCCCAGCTGACCTGTCAGAGACTCTCTAGTCAGCCAGCTGGAGACTCTTTAGGCAGCCAGAGCCACTCAGCTTCAGTCATCCAGCCGGAGTATCCACCCCAGCTGTCCAGTTGGCCACCCTTGCCCCAGCCAGCAGCCAGAGCAGCTTGTCCTGGCCAGCCAGTTGGAACATCTATCCTGTCCTGCCAGACAGAGCTTCTTTCTCCAGCCAGGCAACCAGATAGAGTAGTGCTTTTCACCATACAGGATTAGTGTGGGAAACCATGCCACAAAGCCCTTCTAAAGTTTGTACAGACAACGTTGTTCTTACCTTCTCCCACAATTCATCTTATTTAGCATTGAAGTCAATCAGATTCATCAAGCATCATTTAACCTTAATGAATTCATATTGACTACTCTTGCTCATCTTGTTTTCACTCATTTTGCCCATGTCTGTAAGTCCCCAAATTGTCCTTCTTCCATTTCTATCTGTAGGTGTAACATGTATCATTCCCCTGCAGTGTGGGCTTTCTCCATCTCCAGCATGAGGAATTCTGCTCACCTGAGCTGCAGGGTCTGTATTTCGCTGTTGCTTCCTCCATTCCCCTCAGGATCTCGACCTCCCATGATGTCATGGCCCAGACATCCATAGTTTCCATTAAACTCAGCATAAACCCTCAGCAGTTCTTTGTGAAATTTTATCACCCCATATCACCCCATCACAAACCTCTGGTACTTGTGCTGCACAGGTACTGGGTACCTCAAAGCTGCAAATAGCTGCTTTTTTAATGCACTTAGCACTGTTATAACTTTTTAATAGCATTTAGCATTGTTATAACTTTCTCTGAAGCTGCTGGGGCAGTATTTTCCAAAGCCTCTGTAATATTTCCCCTTCAGTTTTCTTATACCATTATTTTCATACTGTTTTTCTCAGGGCTTTGTGCCTGTAAACCCCAACAGTGCTGTTATGGGAAGTTTCCACGTGAAGGAACAATTGGGTTTTGGGGTGGGGGGACAGGACATGACAACAAGGATGAGACCTTCCCTTCATTACCTTGTTTTGTACATCTCAGTTTATGCTGGAAAAATCCAACCACATTGTACAACAGAGTAGCTATTTAATTATTATTTAACTTTTTTTTTACATATTTTAGCATTATTAATTTCTTATTTTATCACTATTTAATTCCTAGTTTAAGCCATTGTGAAAAATAGTTTTTAAAATCTAATCTTTATTATAATTATTAGAATTTTATTATTTGATTATTCTTTTCCAATAACATTCACAGTTGGAGCTTAAGCCATGTGCTGTATTTGCACCTGATCACCATACTCTGGTCAGCAGTAGAAGCATCATGAACAGCCAAAAAGGAGATTAAATGAATACTTCTAAAAAGGGTACAGTGCTCAAAGCATACAGTACAGCTGTGTCATCCCACCAGACCCCCTCTGGAAGGAGTCTGCAAATCCTTGAGCCCTGCATCCTGCTGTCTCACAGAGAGAGTCATAGAATCATAAAATCATTAAGATTAGAAAAGACCTCCAAGATCACCTAGTCCAATCTTTGAACATCACCATACCAACTAAACCACAGCATTAAGTGCCACATTGAGTAATTTCTTGAATAATTCCAGGGAGTGACTTCACCACCTCCCTGGGCACCTCAATTCCCACTGGCTGACAAAAACAGAGCAAAGCTTTGAGGCTCTTTCACATCCCCTACTTCCCCAGCAGCCTTCCCAGGCACCCTATGGGGTCTTTACCCTCATTTTCAGTAACTAAAAACTGCATGCCAGGGTGTTGCTGCCAGCAAATGAAGAGACTACTAAATTCCTGATTAAGGGACAACACTGTACCTTGTGAAGATAGTCCTGTTCTAAAAGAGACCAAGTTCAGCTCACAGAGGTACAGCCACTGCTTGGTGGTGCTTTTAAATGGGCCAACCACACCCACCTCCCAGCAGGGCTGGCCCACAAGGGTGGAATGCCAAACACACAGCCACATTCTTTCTGGAGATGATTTCACTCAGTGCTGGTTCAGGGGTCTCAATTTCTGCTGTGCAGTGTGGGTGCCTTTATCCAGCCATGCCTTCTGAATGATGCATCCACCTCCAAAACCACCCACCTCACGGGCTTTTCTTGCGTTATGCCTGAGTGGACCTTTCCTCACTCCCTGTTTGGTTTCCTCTTGTGACTGTTGACTGAGGACTTCACCCTCTTACAAAAATGGAGATATGCTTAAAACAGGTACACTTGTGGCCTTCTTGACCTCTGCTTAGATAAACTAGTGCCACACAGTGCTTTATCTTCTTTTATATTCTTAGGGGTAAGTCTCTTGGATGGTATAAACTGATGCTACTAAAAGGAAACAGCTCAAGTGGTGACAGCTTACACCAGCTGGTGACTCAAACCAGTTTCTTTACTGCTGTTCAGTATCAAGATCCTGTTAACTGCAACAACCTATAAGCCCTTGTTCACTGCTAAATTCATTCTTTGATCTTCAGTATTTCACATCTTTCTTGGACAATCACTTCTTCAGTTTATTTACTCATTTTTAATTCCCGTGCAGATGAAACTCTGTATTAGTTTGTGTTCTCCCTGATTTCTGTATTACTCCTTTGCTCTTTGAACTACTGTGTCATATGCACTAATGTGTATAGACTGATAAACAGAATCCTCGTTGTCAAATAGAGATAAATCATTCTAGTAGCTACTGCCTTTTTTTAAAAGGTGAATAACTGTTTAAGGCATCTCAGTTTTTCCAGATTGCCTTTAGGCAATCATATTTGTACCTCCTCTTGGCAAATCTGGCTACTTAGTTTATCCTACTGTCCACAAGAAATGGAAATGCCATTTTTGCAGCATCCTCACCCTGCAGTAAGTTTGCAGATGGCCAGCTGAAGCAGTCTAGTGAGCTACCTTGCCCTGCTCAGTGTGGCCTCTCCTATCTTATAGACTTGTGCTTCTCAGTTGCCAGCCTTCAGGCTCCAGCCTTAACGCTGACTCTGCCTCCTCCTTGCTCAGCCCAGCCACCTGTTCCTGCCATCCTCGGACTCGTCATCCCTGGCTCCTGCCTCCTGCAGTCCTAGGCACAGCTCCTGCTCCCAGCCAGCTGAACTCAGAGGGGTAGAAACAATGTCTTGCCCTTCAGTTGCTTTGTTTCCTCTGGATCCTTTTATCCCAGATCTCTAGATCTGTACAGCTGCCCTTTTCTGATGTATGATCTTGGCTTGCCATCTCAGCATCTGACTCCTCCCTCCCCACTCAGTTCTAACTGTTGGACTTGGCAGTTAGTGGGTGTCCCAGCCACAACCCACCTCGTAAGTCTGGTCCCAAATCCCTTCTCAATTTTTAACATATAAGTCTGTAGCTCTTCCTTATGTAGAATTGCTGTGCACTAACTTAGTCATTCAGATATGTCATTATTTTATCAACCCTATCTATGACCTGACTCACAAAGGCAAGCTCTGGTATGTTGGGTTATTATATTTTTCTGAATCAATGTATTGATTTTTTTTAACAGAGGGCTGTGGCAAGATCAAACAGGAAAACAACACAACCTTTCCATTTAGGATTTATGCTTAAAAGACAAGACACGTATATCTTATCATCCAAGAGCTTTCTTCCTTAGCAAACATTCTAAATAACATTCTTTCTTTCACAAAGGGCATTTGAGATGCTTAACACATCTGTACCTACAGAAGTAGAACTGCAAGACCTTAACAAAGGATAAAGGTGTGATAGATAACCAGGAGAAAACAATCTAGGGTGCAGTCCCTTTATCAGATGATAGAATGGAGCTGCAGCCTCTATGTTAAATCACAGACAGGACATGCCACAACTGTTAAGGTATATTGGTAGAGATATGGCCACAGAATATAGTTGTAGTCATGCAAAAATACATAGTCTACAGTTACAGCATGCTGTCACAGCTTTTGTCTGATTTTGGGACCCACGGATCAGACTGTAAGAAGAAAACCTTCCTGCTGTGCTGAGAATGTGCCAGTTGTTCCATACTCAACAGTACTGATGTACTGTAGTGTTGCAGGGAGAAGTGGGAGGGGACCTGATGTCCCCGGAAATTTTGTAAATCTGCATCCAGTGGGATTGACCTTCAGTGTGGAGTGTAAGGGAGACAATGTCATGAGGCTTCTTGTTAGACTTGTTTCAAACAGGGAAGTGTCTGTGTCCTCTAGGGGGAAAAAATCCACCGGGAAATAACGTATTTCTTAGGGCCTCTGAGGTGCTGTGCACCAGACCTCTGTCATCACGCTGTGAAGCCATGGGTAACCTTTAATGTGTGTGGTCGGAAGATGTTTTGACACTGGTTTTGGGAGGTAACTGACTTGACTCTTCAGTGCATCCTTTTCTTTGTGCAAAATGTGTGCAAAACGCTACTGGATGGGAGAGGGAGACAGTGAATAGCTACTTGAGCACACTTACATGTCCTGTGCCTGAGAGTGTCTTATGAGCCAGGTGTTGTCTGCATGCAACACTCTCAGCACTCCTACAGGGGCTCAACAACTCAGCCATTATTAAAATAGAATGAGTTGGTGATACAGGAAAAATACCCTAGATGAGAGTCTTGCAGAATTCAGAGTAATTGGTGGTTTAAGGGAAATTGTTACCACTTTTACCAGGAAAAATGTTATTTGATCAATGCTACCATCTTGGAATGAGAGTTGTGATCAGGGGATCAGCAAATATCTTGGGAAATATGCCTGCTTTCCTCCTGTTTCAAATATGCATTCCTTGTTCTGTTGTTGGGTTTGGTTGTTTGGTTTTTTCTAATATTAATTTAACACTTGCTATACTGAAGTGTCAAAAAATTTCTTTGCATACATTGCTGCAGTATTGAAATATATCTACCTTCAAAACACTTTGTCCGGGCTTCAGAAGGTGATCAGGAAAAGCATTTGTAGATAGAACCTAACATGCAGATCACAGATCAGAGCTAGTTTATTCAAAGACAGATGGAAGTAATTCCTAAAAAAACAACAGAGTTCAGGAAGTGTTCAGCTTGAAGACTGTAGTTGCCCTGTAAAAGCAGAGAGCATACTGGATTAGACAGCAATAAAATGATTATTCTTTGACATTCTTTTAGCAGACAGAAGGTGACAATTTTTTAGATATTTTTTGTGCTAATTTTCTGAGATTTTCCAAAAGCTTTCCTGATATGCTTTTGGTAAAATTTTCACTGAAGAACATAAGGAGTTACCATATTGGATCAGATTTGTGATCCATCTGGTCTGGTAGTCTGTCTACAATAGCAGATAGTACCAGACATGTCAGAAGAAGGTGCAAAAACCACACAGTTGACAGAGGTCGTTTCATGTCTCCATCAGGGTACAGTAAAAGGATTTTTAAAGCTTTAAAATACTTTGCCTGCATTAACTGTTATAATTCTGGATACCTTTATTATTGCTGCAAATGGTCAGTCCTTTCACTTCCTTCTAAATCCTTGGTCAGAGTGGCTTCCAGTGTCAGTATGTTTCACCGCCCAACAATATTGGAAACATTATTTTCTTTCTTAATTTTATGTTTGTGACTTTCTATTTTCATTAACTGGTGGTTATATCAGTCAGGTCTCACTGCACCATGGAATATCTTAGAACACGTGGACTCTCTGCCTTCCTTTTCTACTCCAGACATTGCTTTGTGTTCAGTGCTCTCTCTCATCCTCTTTTTACCTTTCTAGAGCAGAAGAGCCAAATCCTTTCCACTCCTTTTGGTGCGAGACTTTTCCCTGTGTTTGATAATTGTCTCCCTCCTTTGTGGGAACAGATTGCAGCAGGAGGTCCAATTGACACCAAAATGCAGCATGAGGGAAAGCCAGAAAGGACAGGAAGAGAGGGGCCACCTCAGGGCACAAGGCTTTGGATTGCAGAAGGAGGCTGGATAAGAGGAATAGGACATGAACTCAATTCTGTCCTGCAGAAAGCGGAAGATGGAAGTCAAGGTGAGATGTTGAACAGTCTCCAAGAAGAGTTACACAAGTTACTCTAACGTCTATTTCCTTGTCATCTGCTTTGGCTGGAAACACTGTGAAACCAACCCAAATGATTTCAGGTATGCAGAACTTTTCCAGCAGTACTGACCAATGATGAAAGGAAAACATGAATATTGTCTCAGTAATGACAGAGCCTGAAAACCAAGAGCTTGTGTTTGAGGCTGTTTCAGAATGAGCAAGTTCTGAATCTTATTCTTGACTGTGATTGCTGCCGTGTGTTTCTTGAGCTAGTTTCTGACCAGAGGGATGCATTCTTGGATTCAGAACTCTTCAATAAATCCCATCATTGAGAGCAAAACATAAAATCTCCAGATTTTACCAACTTCTTTGTATTTCTGCCAGCTCAGACAAGCCCTTCCAAGCTGCTGTCACTACCACTGCTCACCACTCAAGTATTGAAAGTTACTTTAAACAATGTCACAAAGTTGTGCATAGAAGAGATGCCATTGAGAAATCTTTTCTGGAGGCAAATTTGCACGTCTCTCCATTTCTTCTTAAACAAGACTCAAGTGCTCCCTATGGGACTGATTGTTTTCTAGCGGGGAGATGTAGGAAATGTTGCCACTTTTGTTTTCATAAAGAGCTTTTGCAAGTGTAACCAAAGCACTTTGGTAACTTGGATTGAGCAAATAAATTACAAAGTACAGAAGAGAAAGAATTCCATTTTTATGCGGATTTACTCGTTCACAACTAAAATGACACAAGTAAATGATCCACAAAACATTCATTCAGAGGAAGGACTGTACAATGGATAATGTATACTGGATAGCAGAAACATGGAGGAGAGTTATCTGTAGAATATCTTCTTTTGAGAGTACAATTCTGATTTGTCATTATTTTTAATTATTGGATTTAATGCATACTAGTTAATTAAGATACAAAAGTCCTACTTCAATTTTTGCATACTAACAGTGAGGCTGGTACATCAACATTCTGCTTTTTTTGCATTAAATTATGTTAAAAAATCCAGCTTTAAACACCTTTGCTGTTGGGAGGCTACTGAGATGTAGCATTCAGCAGGATCCTGAAGGTTATTAACACTGATATAGATAAAATCCATCACAAGGGCTTATAATATGGCTAGACAGTTGGTTATAAAAGGTGTCAAACCTAAGGATTTCAAAACTTTTTGAAAAAGAGACATCTGCTTCTTAAATAAAATTACAAGTTGAATAAAAATTTAGTTTGCTTTTATTCTGTTGCACAAATATTTCAATTTAATAACACCAAAAATCATCTTTATTGATCCCTTGTTTTTCTTCTATTTACTTCTATACTGTTGATTTCAGATGTGAGTTGAAATATTTTTTTAAATGTAATAAATAGGGCATTTGTAGTTGAACTTTACTGATGTAAAATTATAAATGAAGCTCAGTTTTATTATTGTTTTAATAATGGACAAGACTTGTTTTGTCATTGCTAACTGATAGGTTTAATCAGTTATCTGCAATTTAATCAGCAGTTAAATGCAAAGTTCCTTAAAAACAAAGGTGTGGAGAAACAACATTGAAATAATGTAAAATGTAATGTGCTGGAGGGCTATCACCAACACTACATGTTTATGTCTGTAGGTATTAGAGAGGATCAAATGAAAAGCTTCTCAGTGTGTGAAATGATGCCTAAACACTGCTCACACACAACACATATTTACATGTGACATAGGAGACCTCATTTGGAAAATCATCTACAAGATTTCAGTACTAGGAAAGCTGCATGATATTTACTTGTGCAATCACAGGGGGTTTGCTTGCTTGTTTTAGTACTTGGCCTTCCTTGTTTAGTTCACAGGCTACCTGTGACTGGCCAAATTCACTACTGTTTGAGACTCTGTGTCTTCTTATTACGTATACAAGATGAGATCTTCATTATGGACTCTTTTTAAACTCTCTCCCAAAACACAAAGCAATATTAATTTTTATTAATTTAACCATTCATAAATTAATCCGGGGTTTTTTCCAATGCACTAGTTCTTCCATTAGTGTTCACAATAATTTTAAATCTGTTTTTACGATACCTCTCCAAGCTGACAAAGGGGGATATGTCCATTTTGTAGATGGTCAACTGAATCACTGAAAGTTTCCTCTAATTTTGGATCCCCTAAGACTTTATTTTGTGGAGTATTAAGCGTTATGTTAAACATTATACCTAGAGATATAATTAACATTATACCCAGAGTTCAGCTTTCACCAGCTTCATTTCACTGCTCTATGTTCTTTGTTTCTGAGGGTTAGATTTCAAGGCGTCAAACAGACAGATAAGAAACAGGAAAAACATAACCAGTGTGAAAAATTGAAAATACTAGGCAGAAAATGAATTTTCTTGTTTAAAATAGTTTACCACTCTCACTATGAACTTCCTCAAACGAAAGCATTTCCACTCAAATGCCTGGGAACAAACTCATGTTGCAGGACATGCTGGACCACTGAAATAATACGAAGAGCTTCCTGCCCTTGCCATAACATACATTCCTTAATATCAGCATTCATGACAGGTTTCTGCAGTCAGGGGATGTTGCTGCAGTGTCAGGGATTTTGTTAGGTGGAAGGTACTGAATACAAAAGGTTAATTTTACTAATTAGTAGATGATAGATTAGGACCATGAATAGCTGCAGAGAACATCAATATGAACATTGAAGAATGTCCCTGGGGCCATTTAATCTAATTCAGGAGTCAGAGTAATAGCTGAAGTAAAGGAAAACCTGGTACCAAAATGAAGCAAAAGTCAATGAAGTAGAGACAGTGGAGCCAAGGTCTGATGGGCTGTTTTGGTCCAGAGATTTAGAGTGATTGAACCATAGACAGCAACAGATAATGGACTAGCAAATTGTAAAATATTAAACCAAAATATACTACAGGACAAATCTATGAGGAAATGCCACTAGATTTTGATGAAAAGCTCTTGCATAATTAGGTTATGTAGCATGTTGTATAGATTGCCTCTGGAGCACCATCTTGTCTACCTTCCGTGTTGTCCTATACTGATGGAGTCAAGTTGAATTTTGCTTGTATCAATCTAATCAGTATTGTGCCTTAATTTTGTCTTTCCTGCCATTGATCTTATTGTCTTTGCATCACACAGAACATCTTTTTTCAGGTTGAAGCCCAATGGCATAACAGTGAATGTGCCACTGCTGGGACTTTTATGACTGGTAGAACCTCAAATTTGTCAGATAAAGGATCAAAAATAGCCTCAACTGAGTTACTATTTTGGAAGTGTGTCTCTACTTAAATGAATTCATATTCATTTAAATATTTTAAAAGTACCAATTCAAATAATCTAGTCTAAGGATAGGGAAATGAAACATTTTTGTTTACCAAATTATTTCATTGGTTTTTGTATAAATGACATTTTTATTCAGGAAAATGCTACTTTTCCAACTATTTCAAGAAATCAATATTTTTTAAATATTGACTATGTTTTATAGGTTCCAGATGTGAGGCTATGATCTGTAATAAGTATTTTTCTGTCCCCTTATGCCTCCATTTTACTTTAGTGACTTTTCCTCCCCTTTATTAATTCTCCTCTTTTTCTGTTTTCTCTGTTCTTGGGTTTGGGGGGGGGGCACAAATTATGTATGAATATAAATACATTGGGGGGGGCAATATTTAGTATTCTTTAAGTGTGCTGGATTAGAATTAACTCCCTTAGAAACCCACAAAAAATGTGGGTAACACTTGTGAGAGCAATGTGTGTGAAGGGGTGGGAAGAAATGACAACAACAACAACAAAGAGTTCAAAAGAAATGGTCTATAATTATATGAACCTTATAACTGTAACAGTTTTCCATGTGCTCGTAAAGAGTTATCTATATGACAGTCAGAAATTCCTCATGTTCTTTGGTTGTAGCCAGAGGCGGGTCGGTCTCTTTTCCCAGGGATCTAGAGACAGGACAAGCGGACATAGCCTCATTCTGCACTAGGAAAGGTTCAGGTTGGACATCAGGAGGAATTTTTTCACCGAAAAGGGTTGTTAAACACTGGAATGGGCTGCCCAGGGAGGTAGTGTAGTCACCGTCCCTGGGGGTGCTCAAGAAAGGACTGGACGTGGCACTTGGTGCCACAAGGTGGAGATCGGTCAAGGACTGGACTCGACCATCTCAAAGGTGTTTTCCAAACTTTGTGACTCTGTGAAATGTTCTTTAAGGATATCAAGGAGTGCGATGTCGGGTGTTATGCCCCCCGGTGGATGAGCATCCATACAGCTGAGCACGGTGGCGAAGGGACGCGCCGGCACCACGGCCGCTCCCGCCCGGCCCCGCTGGACCTGACCCGCCCGCCCGGGCTCCTCCGCATTCCCGGGTGGTTCTCCGGGAGCTGCAACAGCGCCGAGCAGCGTACGGAACCTGCGGGCTGACACTCGCTACCGCCTGCATCGCAGGTCATGTCCCGGTACCCATCCTCCGCTCATCCCCTGCTGACACCCGGCGGGAACCCGCGGCGAGCGCCGGCAGGTCCCCGACACCACACTGCGTCCCGGCTGAGCATCCCCCGGCACACCGCCTCCACCCACACCGCCCCCGACACACCATCCCCCTGACACACCATCCCCCTGACACACCAT